>NC_073398.1:17615124-18255624 GCF_028641065.1 Leucoraja erinaceus
ATGTGGTAGAGGCTGATACAATTATACCATTACAAAGACATTTGGACAGGTACATTGATAGGTAAAGTTTAGAGGGAGATTGGTCAACTGCAAGCAAGTGGGATTAGCACAGATATTCATATTGATCAGCATGGACAAGTTGGGCCAAAGGGCCAGCTTACATGCTCCATAACTATGAACATAGAGACACCAGAGAATGGTGGCAATCAGGAAATGCCATGATAACCTTTGGACAAGTTCTTAGTATCTTTTCTCCTCATTTTCAGTCAAGGAAATACTTGCAATACCTGTCACCAAAACAAACCTGGCACCCACAGGTATATATTTACTCTGAATTGATGTGACCATGGATGAAAACCAATGGTTCTATTGTATTTTATTGTCACGTGTACCTAGGTACAGTGAAATTTCTTGTTGCATACAGTTCAATAAAAATCTTACTATACATAGGCATAATCATATTTAACTATAAGGGTGTAAGGATAGTAGATTGCACTGTAGCAGCATACAAAAGTCACCACGTTTCCAGCACTATCTTGAATACTTCAAGCTCACAGTTGTGCACAATGTAGTCTTATCTGGTTATAAGGGTCTGCCTGGCCTTACGACGTTGTCGATGTCCTTCACTGCTGCTCCACTACTCCGTGCCGCTGTACGCCTTGTCCGACTTGGAGCATTGCCAGAATCAACCGAGCCCTGGGTTGCTGCAGGGTCTCCAATGGTCCACTCCTCCAACACCTCAATCCGATCCATTGACCCACAAATGCCTCGCCTCATGCCACCTCAGTCTCCCTGCTCCAGAGCATCTCCCACAGCCAACATCAGAAGACTCAGAGAGTCTTCGAGGATGCGGGAGTTAATCTACCATGGAAACATAGAAACATAGAAAATAGGTGCAGGTGTTGGCCATTCGGCCCTTCGAGCCAGTACTGCTATTCAATATGATCATGGCTGATCATCCAAAATCCATACCCCTGCATTCCTGCTTTCTCCCCATATCCCTTGATTCCATTGGGCCTAAGAGCTATATCTAACTCTCTCTTGAAAATATTGGCCTCCACTGCCTTCTGTGGCAGAGAATTGCATAAATTCACCACCCTCTGAGTGAAAACGTTTTTCCCATCTCAGTCCTAAATGGCCTACCCCTTCTGCTTAAACTGTGACCCCTGGTTCTGGACTCCCCAAACATCGGGAACATCCTGCATCTAGCCTGTCCAGTCCCTTAAGATTTTTATATGTTTATGGAAGATCCCCTCTCATACTTCTAAATTCCAGTGAATACAAGCCCTGTCGATCAATTCTTTCAACATATAACTATATAACCATATAATAATTATAGCACGGAAACAGGCCATCTCGGCCCTTCTAGTCCGTGCCGAACACTTACTCTCACGTAGTCCCATCCACCTGCACTCAGACCATAACCCTCCATTCCTTTCCCATCCATATACCTATCCAATTTATTTTTAAATGATAAAAACAAACCTACCTCCACCACTTCCACTGGAAGCTCATTCCACACAGCTACCACTCACTTAGTAAAGAAGTTCCCCCTCATGTTACCCCTAAACTTTTGTCCCTTAATTCTCAAATCATGTCCTCTTGTTTGAATCTTCCCTACTCTCAATGGAAAATGCTTATCCACGTCATCTATGTCTATCCCTCTCAGAATATTAAAGACCTCTATCAAGTCCCCCTTTAACCTTCTGCACTACAAAGAATAAAGACTTTTCTTGTTCAACCTTTCTCTGTAACTTAGGTGCTGAAACCCAGGCAACATTCTAGTAAATCTCCTCTGTACTCTCTCTATTTTGTTGACATCTTTCCGATAATTTGGCGACCAAATTTGTACACCATATACCAGAATTGGCCTCACCAATGCCTTGTACAATTTTAACATTACATCCCAACTTCTATACTCAATGCTCTGATTTATATTGGCCAGCACACCAAAAGCTTTCTTTACCACCCTATCTACATGAGATTCCACCTTCAGGGAACTATGCACAGTTATTCCTAGATCCCTCTGTCCAACTGCATTCCTCAATTCGCTACCATTTACCATGTACGTCCTATTTTGATTTGTCCTACCTAGATGTAGCACCTCACACTTATCAGCATTAAACTCCATCGGCCCACTTCCAAATGGTCTGAATCTCTCTGTAGACTTTGAAAACCTACTTCATTATACACAACACCACCTATCTTAGTATCATCTGCATACTTACTTACCACAGCATCATCCAGATCATTGATGTATATGACAAACAACAGTGGACCCAACACTGATCCCTGAGGCACTCCACAAGTCACCGGCCTCCAACCTGACAAACTGGTATCTCCCATTCAGCCACTGTTGAATCCATCTTGCTACTCCACTATTAATACCCAACAATTGAACCTTCTTAACCAACCTTCCATGTGGAAACTTGTCAAATGCCTTACTGAAGTCCATATAGACACCATCCACCACTTTACCCTCATCAATTTCCCTAGTAACCCCTTCAAAAAATTCAAGAAGATTAGTCAAGCATGACCTTTCAGGCACAAATCCATGTTGACTGTACCTAATCAGACCCTGTTTATCCAGATGATTATATATATTATCTCCAAGTATCCTTTCCATTAATTTGCCCACCATTGACGTCAAACTAACAGATCTATAATTGCTAGGTTTACTCTTAGAACCCTTTTTAAACAATGGAACAACATGCGCAGTACGCCAATCCGGCGTATGCCAACAGACCGCTCACCGGCACTGGTCCTTCCCTCTATCCGCTGCAGAATCCATCTTGAAGTAATCAAAATCCAAAAAACAAATCCAGGTCGATGAGAGTGAGCAGTCAAACAATAAAAACATTGTCAAAGTCTACCTCCACTGGTCTTTCTCAGAACACATGAATGATATTCATGTAGACACGGTAGATGCTATTATCTAACTCCAAAACCAGGATATCAGTATATCGGTTCCACCATGCAGAAAGTGGATGGCGCCATCTAAATGGAAAGGGAGAATTGTCTGCCATCTTCATGGCATTCTTTAAAGGCAGATCCATACACTGAGGGAATGCCACATGATCCTAATAATATAAATGAGTGGCCAGAATAACTCCGAGCTTATTGTTTAAATATGACAGGAGTCATCAGATTGCCCAGTGAGTTTATTCTATTCCACACTGACAAATCACACAAACCTATGTGTTGTCTGATAGAAGATTTCAACCTCCCATGGACCAAAACCTTCTAAACATAATTTGAACTGTAATTTCTCATAATACAATGCATTTTATTTCACTACATGAATCCTACTGGTCTGATTTGTTAGACTGTAGAGAATCAAAACGCTCCCTTTTCTTTCATGGAGAGCAGAGTTGATGTAATCTCTTTTTTTTTAAACTCTTACTTAATCTGTGAAAATAAAAATAGTCACGACAGAATATAATAATTTTTGCAAAAACATATTCCATCATAGAAAGATGATGGATATCATAGGTATTATTACAACGTGTCATCTTTTAAACCACACGCTTATCTTCCCTTTAATAACTCTGACAAAACACATCTAGGAGGGATATTTTCTCTTCAAAACTGTCACCTTCCTCTGTCTTAAATGTACTTCACTCAATAAATACTTTGCACTAAGAAGACTTAAAATTCATGTCCAGATGCTTGTTAAAATTTGCTACATGCTCGACTACAATAATCATTGTGGAAATGTTAATTCAGCGCAGAGTAACTTCATTGACATTGTGAAGCAGGCTTGAAGGGCCATATTTCCTATGTATCTCATAAGAAGCTGTTTTATCTCTTCAGTTGCATTCTTTATGGTATGGTACGATAATATAGAACTTTATTTTTCCCATGAGGGAAATTGATCTGCCAACAGTCATAAAGATACATGAAAAACAAATACGTGAAATTAAAGTGACGAGTGAAAAGATTGGGGGGGGGGGGGGGAGGTGGTGCGGAGTCAGTCTCAATCTACCCGACAACAGAAGTGGGATTGAGATGTACAGTTTGATAGCCACAGGGAAATAGGATCTCCTGTGGCATTCTGTCCTGCATCTTGGTAGAACCAGTCTGTTGCTGGGTTGACCAGTGTGTCATGGAGGGGGTGAGCTGTATTGCCCAAAATGCTCCGCAGTTTGAGGAGCAACATCCCCTCCAAGACTACCTCCCATTAAACCAACTCCTCCCCAAGGATGGAGACAGCCTTCCTGATGAGTTTGTTAATTCTATTGGCGTCCGCGGCCTTCACCCTGCTGCCTCAGCACACGGCAGCGAAGAAGCTATGTGAGTGTTGTAATAGCTAATCAAGGTTGCATGTCATATTTTCTTCTGCTGGCAGCCCATTCTGCTTGACCAAGCCTAAAAGGTGAAGGCACAGGTTATAAACAGGCAGTGCACTACTTATTTTGATAACTTCCCTCAATCTTTATCTCCCTTGTGTGAGGTAGTGCTTTGAATGTGGCTGGAAATATGCAATGAAATGTCTCCGATGTTAAAACTCCCAGTGACTTAGACTTTGCTGTTGTAATTATGGTGAAGCCACCAATGTCATTGTTCCATTCAACTGACAACAACATCAGGATTTTCACACACAGTTAGTTTGACAGTGTCAGCGATCTAACACATATCTACAGGGTTCAGCTGTCTGCAGCCTTCTATTTCACGAGCAAGATCAAATCACTTGAACTAGATGTAGGATGTCATAATGATCGGCCTACTGGATTGGCATTAATGGGTCTGGATCATTAGTAGAGTTCAAATCCCAACAAAGTAAATGCGAAATATGGATTTGTTATTAATTAATCTTTGTGTCAATATTGATGACCATGGTACTACTGGAGAGTGTTTTAAATGTATATCTGGCTCACTGAAGGAAACTTCCCATTCATGAAGGCAGCAGACACACCGAGGTGGTGTGTATGATGTAGTGCTCACATTAAATGCCAGTGATCGACACAAAGTCCTGAAGCAACTCAATGGGTCAGGCAGCATCTCTGGAGAAATGGAACAGGTGACATTTTGGGTCGGAACCTTACTTCAGGGTCCGAAGAAGGGTTCGGACCCGAGAAGCCACCTATTCCTTTTCTCCAGAGATGCTGCCTGACCCGTAGAGTTACTCCAGTACTTTGTGACTTACTTTGGAATAAACCAGCATTCGCAGTTCCTTCCTACACATTAAATGTCAGTGTTGTCCATAAACTAAAAGCAGAAGATAGTTCTATAATAAAATACCCTGGAAAACTAGTGCTTGGTTGCACAAGCACCAAGAGGTGTTTTAAACAGTAGTTACTCCTTGGTAAATCATACCTTAAAAGGTATATTTTTGGGGTGGACGTTGTAATTTCCAAACCTAAATATTTCAAAATTGACAAGACTTAAGACTATATAATGTCTTTGATATTTCAACTTTTACTTTAATCATAAGCACTCATTACAATATTAATTTAGTATTCTGAGTAATGTTTATAAACTTATTTTACTGGCATCATGATTCCCGTTCTGTGGGAGTTCTATATGATTGGCTATTTAACTAGCTATGCCTCACATCAATTGGATGTAAGGGAGCGTTTGAGCTGATGCATGATAGCAACACACATTGGAACAGGTGAACATACTTCCCTGGATTCAGAAGTAAATTCCCTGCCGACCACAAATCCTGATCAATAGTTTAGAAGTTATCTCAGGGAGTCCCGCTTTCTGAACATTTCAGAAACAATGTTGTACATTGTTGAAAGGTTTCATCTCTACATGAAGAGCATCAACAACAAAAATGTTTCCAAGCCTAGCCAAAGTGAGGAGGTGTGAGAATACCTCCGAGGGAATCCCATGGTGCCTGCTCTGGAGTTAGGTCAAATTCAGATTTGAGATTTCTGCTAACAGTTTAACAGTAGCCCAGTGCTTAAATCCCTTTATAGCATCAATATTTGCCAAGATTCAATTGATCTTGAATCTGAACTGAATGAAGACAATGGCTTTAAATGTTCTTTGTGTTTATTGCAACTTGCTAAATATAGGACTGATTACGATTAATGAGGCTGATTCAGATCCACCAATCTGCAGAAAGGTTTCTAACAGCAATGAAACAGCTGTCCCACTATACACTTATTTCCCCTTGGTTCTTGGACTCCTAATCTGTCTTCAGACCTATTATGTGTATTCATATTTTATATGTCTTATTAAAGTTAGTTAAGTTCTCCAGGATTGCACCAGCTACGTGAGTTACTGGAAAAACTGAGGTGAAAGTGGTAGCATAGTTTTACAACGTGAGCATGTAAATCCAGTATCTTTGCTGAAAGGCATTGTGTCTGGGACTGCATATTTGTTTAAGAGACAGCTGGAGGAGTATTTTAAACAGATAATCATCCCCCTAATGCTTCCCTTTTGCCTCTGAGTAATGATGAAGTGCTTGTGTTACGTTGGGGAGCTCA
Organism: Leucoraja erinaceus; assembly: GCF_028641065.1. NCBI lineage: Eukaryota > Metazoa > Chordata > Chondrichthyes > Rajiformes > Rajidae > Leucoraja > Leucoraja erinaceus. The sequence goes on from NC_073398.1 coordinate 17,621,562, forward strand.
GAATAGACAGACTGATTTAAAAGATGAGGCTGCAGGTTGAGTCCTTCAATCAGCCCCAAATGCTCAATTCCCCAGCTGAGAAAGGCAAAGCTCATCATTGCCGTTCGATCGCATTGAGTGAGCATGTTTGCCCTTTGCTGCTTTTAGAAAGGGGAGTTCAAACCATCCAAGATAACATCTCATTTGCCCTGTCTCCCATGTTTAACGTGTACTATTTCGTATGCTATTGTATTGTTCAATGGAGTTTGTGCATACTGCTCTCTTTCATTAAGAACTGTTTCCACTTTGTATACAATTTATGCAGGAGAGAATTGCAGATGCGGGTTTAAACTGAAGATAGATACAAAATGCTGGAATAACTCAGCGGGACAGGCACCATCTCTGGAGAGAAGGAATGGCCAAAGTTTTGGGTCGAGTCTGAAGAAGGGTCTCGACCCAAAATGTCACCCATTCCTTCTCTCCGGAGTTGCTGCCTGTCCCGCTGAGTTACTCCAGCATTTTGTGTCTATCTTTGTATGCACTTTCATTGGTTTTACAAAATTTAAACTAGCCTGGCAGGGATGTGGGATGCAGAGCAAGTGGCTGCAAAAGACATAGCAAGGAGGTATGTTGCCTCCTGCGTGCCTGAGTCAAGAATGCCTTTCAGTGATTGCAGAAAATTCTCAAGTGGGAGGGTGAGCAGCCAGAAGTCATTGTACATATGATTTCAATGTGAATTACTCCTTTGAAAGTAATGCAGGCATGAAATATCTAGGCTTCCATCTATTTTGCACGTTAATATGCAACAAAACAAATGTAATTATTCCCAGTTCTCATCTATACTTTATGGTAACATGGACTTTTTGTTTGCAACTTAAAGAATGGATGCTCTTGGCATCCTTCCCAATCACAAAGGAAGAGACAGGAATGAAGTCTGCAGACTGATGTTAGGAGGTCAGGCAGGAAATTGAAAAGCAGGATTTTCCTTACATTAAAAAAAATCAGCAGGCATTTAAAGGTGCGAATATGGCAATATTTTATTAATTTGGTAGAATTTGATTTTATCTCAGAACATAACCACTTTTTTACGAGTTTCTCATTTACCTCCTGTGTGAAAAAAAATGAAATTGACTTTAAAAATGATACAGATATTCACGCAATATAAAATAAAATGACGTATATACCAATGGTCTTAACAGTTTTGTGTAATTTTAAAAGTCATTTTAATCTTTTATTCACAGCTGGTGACTTATAAGATCACTTATTTTTTTGTGAGAAAATAGCTTCTCCCTTGGCTCAAAGTCTGAAGAAGGGTCTCGACTTAAAACATTACCCATTCCTTCTCTCCAGAGTGGCTGCCTGTCCTGCTGAGTTACTCTGGTATTTTTTGTCTTCCTTCAGTGTAAACCAGCAACTGCAGTCCCTTCCTACACAGAAAATAGTTTGTCTATTCATGTTTTTATTCCTAAATTTGAAGAGCCATCTTGATATTTGGAAATGGGAACAATTAACAAAAACTTTGCAATGTTGCAATTTGGAGGGATTGCCAACTTTGTGGGAGAAGCCTTCATGAACTAGCACAACAAATCATGGAAAGTCTATTTACTATTTGGGCCTAACTTGGTAAAAGTTTCCAGTCTTTTGCATTGACTGTTTCAATGTGAACAGCCCCTTTGAAACCTATGCAGACTTACGAAATAGCTAGGTTTCCATCCATTTTGCACGTCAATATGCAACAAAACAGATGTAACGATTTCCAGTTCTCATCTATACTTTGTTGTAGCATGGACTTTTTTTTTGCAAAATAATGAATGGGTGCTCTCGACATCCTTTCCCAAAAAAGGTTCTAACAAGGGCCACACTATAAGATAGGTATCAGAGGATGAGTTAGTTTAGAAGGATAAAGAAATGAAGCTTTAACTGGAAGTTACAGACCCTGAAAGTATGTTGGAAACACATTGTTTATTTTATCAAACTTAAGCGATAAACTACCAAGCAGTCGAAAATTCCTATGGCTGACACCTTTTTTTGATGCAAAAGGAGCCAGCCTTATTATTTTGAGAATCAATGTGAAACAAAACATGAGGAGTGACCTTTATCAATTCAGCCATTGTAAGTGAAAATGCTGATCTTTTGAAGAGTGATGAAGCCTCACTCGCAGGACATTTTAGAGTCAGTCATGTATTGGAAGACAGAGTTTCTTAGGATTTGTCAAGTGCATTCCTCTTGATTGACGAAACTATTGAGCATAGACAAGAGCTTTTACTGAGTGCATTTTCATAATGTGCCATGGCTGGATTTGAACCTGTGACCTTTGGGTGGGTTGTAGCCTGAAACGTGCAGGAGTGCAGCCCAAGAAATGGAAAAGTCCGCCGATGCCTTGGATTGTGATTGGGGTGGAGGCACATTGCTACGAGGAGAGAACAATGTTAGCTAAAACAAGTAAAACACTCATAGTGGGACATGACCCTCCTCCTAATGGTGTGGCCACATCACAGTAAAAATCATTTTGGGTCTGATCAGGGCTATTAATTTATTTATTTTTGTTTATATATTATGTATGCGTATTGTGTTTACAGACCTGTAATGTTGCTGCAAGTAAGAGTTTCATTATTCCGTTCTCAGTTTATGTAACAATTAAACATTCTTGACTCTTGGTCACCTGATAAAGTGAAGTGGTGAGTTGGAAACTGCATCCATTCTAGGAAATAATAGTGGTTGGTTTTCTCATGGCATTTGCAGCAATATCCCCTTGCCAACTGAAACTAAAGCCCAGTAGCTCTCGGCTTTCCTCTAGGCAGCCTCCCAGTCCTGTTCTAGCAACAGTTTGTATAGATTTACAGGCCAGACTAGGTGTGTAAACCAGTCTCTTTACTGCCTCAGAAATTATTTGAATTAATTATTGTGATTCGCAAATAAATTCCCTGCAGACCTTTGGCAATGCAGTTCCTGCTTTACTGGGAGCTGGTGTAAAACAGGTGCAGAAAAAGCCTACAAGCTGTTCAATTAGAACTCTACAGCTTAAAATTAGGTCGCTAGATATTATTTTGAATTTTCTTTTCGATCGCTGTCTTTCTACCAGCAGGTTGATCACTATAAACTGTTCCCATACTGGGACTGCTGATGATTTTTGTTTGGTGCTCCCTAAGGCAATTTTATTTTGCAATTTTCTGCAGGTTTTTTTTTTGCAATTTTGCAAATTGCCGCTCTTTCCGTTCACGTTGCCATCAGCACCATTCCTGCTGCCATACTGACACATTCCTTTCATCCCCTCACTAGTCTTAAAAGAAGATTTGTGGAAGGAATCAACTTGCTGTTAAGCTAATAAAGATAATGTAATCAAATTTATGGATGCACATTATTGTAATTCCCCAAAAGAGGCTTGTTTTTACTCACAGCTCAACTTGTACATCATCTGTCATCCTCCAGCCATTACAATAAATATAAAGTAATCACTCAGAAGTGCAAGTTCTGCAATCCCTTTGTTTCACCCTGCAACGGGGAGGCACAGTGTCGTAGTGGAAGAACTATTGCCTTACAGCGCCAGAGACCCGGGTTCGATCCTGATTACGGGTGCTTTCCTGTATGGAGTTTGTACATTCTCCCCATGACCTGCATGGGTTTTTTCCCTAGATCTTCTGTTTTTTGGAGTTTAGAAGGATGAGGGGAGATCTTATAGAAGCATATAAAATTATAAAAGGACTGGACAAGCTAGGTACAGGAAAAAATGTTCCCAATGTGGGGTGAGTCCAGAACCAGGGGCCACAGTCTTAGAATAAAGGGGAGGCCATTTAATACTGAGATGAGAAAAAACTTTTTCACCCAGAGAGTTGTGAATTTGTGGAATTCCCTGCCACTGAGGGCAGTGGAGGCCAAGTCACTGGATGGATTTAAGAGAGAGTTAGATAGAGCTCTGGGGGTTAGTGGAGTTAAAGGATATGGAGGGAAGGCAGGCATGAGTTATTGATAGGGAACGATTAGCCATGATCACAATGAATGGTGGTGCTGGCTCGAAGGGCCTAATGGCCTCCTCCTGCACCTATCTTCTATGTTTCTATGTTTCTTCCAACCTACAAACCTGTACGTCTTTGGAGTGTTGGTATAATTGTAAATTGTCCCTAGTGTGTGTAGGATAGTGTTAATTTACAGGGATCACTGGTCGACCGAAGGGCCTGTTTCCACGGTGTCTCTCAAAACTAAATTAAACTAAACTCTTTATTGTTCCCACCCCCTCGCTCTTTGTGTTTGCCAAATGCTGTCATGTTTTATTCTCGCAAAGATACACTTGGCAAATAACTATATTCTGGAAGAATTTCAATGTAGATCAAGCCCAACACTTCTCCTAGTTTTTGCTTTAAGAATTTATTCATCAGGTCCATTCACAGATATGATTTTGTAAAGAGTCAGAAAGAGAGCACTGTTGTTATTTAATTGGTTTGAGCCACTTCTTAGACCAGGGTTCACAGAAGTCAAGTTCCCCAGATTGTCATAATCTTTTTGTAAGTGCATTGATGATGGAAATAATAGATGTTGTTGATACCATGAAGGTTGAGTTTAGATTTCATCCACTGTCACCACATGGCCTCATTTTCCCACGGTCAATTGGCAGCTGAGGCAATTACCAATTTCCAAGTGGTGGTGCAAAGTAGTGTGAATGCTGGAAATCTGAAATTAAAATGGAAATGCTAAGTAAGTCAGGAAGCATCTGTTGCAAGAGAAATCGGATTAACATTTTGGGTTTACAAAAAAAAGATACATGGTGCTGCAATAACTCAGTGGGTCAGGTCGTATGACTAGAGAACATGAATTGAAGACATTTTGGGTTGGGACCCTTCTTCAGGCAAATTGTTTTGAGTATGATGAAAGTTCATTGAAACTAACTGTTTCTTTTTTCTGGAAATGGTGTCTAACACGCTATATTACCAGCATTTTCTATTTTATTTTATGTCCGTTATCATGTCTGGAAGTAAGCTATCAAATGGTTGCTGTAATAGGTTTAGTGCCAGAGAGATGGAAATGTGGACTGTTCACAGATTCACCCTGAAGTGCATCAGAGTAAAACGATTCTCCTGACTCAACTGGAGAAGGCAAATGGAAGAATCAGTGAAATATAAAGAAAAGAGCAGAATGTGTTTTATAATCCAACGAATACTCAGCAAGTTCCTGTTCATAGAAATTCTTGATTATTTAATAATGAGCTGTTGATGTGAATAATAGAGAAAAAAAAATGAAAGTAAATTGTGAACACTTGTTCAATTGTTTTAGTCAGTTGTCAGTTCATGGTGAGTCAAGAAGCAGGTTTGCTGTGTTACAGACACATGTAGAAAATAATATAAACATTTAATAAATACATCCATCCATTAGAGCAATAATGTCTGAACTACTATCTACCTCTTTAATGACCCTTGGGCTATCCTTGAGCAGCTTTGCTGGCTTTACCTTGCACTAAACCAGTGGTTCTTAAAGTGATTCTAAGTGTTTCCAGCATTTGTTCTGTTTTTATTTATGATTTCCAGCATCTGGTGTGTTTTTTTTAATGTGGTCTTGCATGCCTCCCAGTCACAAAACATGATAGCCGTATGCTAAATATGGTCTCCATTGCTAACTGTGAAGCGCCAGCAGCATTCTGCAGCAAGTTAACGGCAGCTTTATAAAGACTTAATAACATAATAATATTAGGTTATCTCCTAAAACTGAAAACAGTTAAAAAATGAATATAAAGCAAGTTCATGAGCAGTGCTTTTCATGATAAGAATGGGAACAGAGAATTAGCAAACATTTTCACTTTGCTTTGCGCCCAGTCTTTCAGTAGTATTTGACGATAAACAAAAAATGCTGGAGTAACTCCATGGGACAGCCAGCATCTCTGGCGTTTCGGGTCGAGACCCTTCTTCAGACTGATGACAGGGGAGTGGACGGTACAGAGATAAAATGTAACGATGTTACAAAACTTACCTTCAGCGGCGCTGCAGTTCTGCCACTAGCCGTGTGCGCGACTTCGACGCCTTTGAGGGTGAGGGTGCGGGGCGGGATTAAAATGCCGTTTTCTACTGTTTATCGGAGGCGGACTTCCTCGGGCTGCCAGCTGCTGAAGATAAACCAGCCCGACTTCCATTCCAGATTCTTTTTTTTTTACATCGCAAGACAATTTAATAATTACATTAAAATAAAAAGCAACTTTTAATGCCTTCAATGCCTACAACGTGATGGATTGCATGAACGGGACAAAACAATATGTAAGTCGTTTATTTTACATATAATCTTGTTTCTTGGGATGGCTTTAATCAAATTTTACGATGCGAAAATGTGATTTGGGCCCCATACGAACCGGCAGTGTTTTTCCTGCCGATATGGGGTTCAAATTCACCACAAATGCAACGTTCCAATCGATCCTGTTCCAGAAAAAAACACTCGCAAGATGATTTAATTGCTCTTTTTTTTGGACAATCATGTCATAAGAGCATCTAAATCGTCTATATTTTGTGTTATTGTCTATCCATAGTCAATATTTTTATACCAAATATCAGTTTTAGTCCCATGTATTGTGCAAAAAAAAAAAAAATTTAATTATATTGAGTGGATGTTTCTAGATTAATTTATGGGAATTAAACATTAAATTCCATCCATCTGGCATATAAATTCATGACAGTGAGATTTAAAAATCATGTTAAATTGTGAATTCTTGTGTGAATGGGATTAGTTTGTTATTTGGATACTTAGGCTATTTAAAAAATATATCCTTTTCTTAAGAAATGGAATCTACAGGACATTCTTAATGGGAAAGTAGTGGGCAGAAAGGCATGTCATGCGTGGTTTGAAGAGCAAAACTTGTAGTTTACAATGCCAAAATTGAAAAGTTGAGGAAAAACAGAGTTGGACAGAGTTGCTTATTGGTTACAATCTGAGGATTATAATATGCCAATGTACCAGCTAGCAACTGATCTTCATAAAGACTTGGTCTATTGCTAGAAATTGTAATTTATTTACCTATATGTATATGACACAGCATATTATACAATAATATTAAAGTTCTGATCTTGAGAATATCACATTTTTGAATTTTCAAGGCAGTCTGGGTGTTTATTACTATTTCTGTCACAATGGTCAATTTTGTAATTAACTGCAATTAGGTAATTAATTAATTATATGTTTTAATTTCAGGTCATCCAAGTAAGATGTTTTATATTTGTTTCAGAATGCTTCAATCTATAATAACTGAAAATGTCATTCAGTTCTCTTGATTTTTAAGAAAGTTATGGGCTGTCTTCAATCACAGCTTTTGTGTTAAGTCAATGGAAAAGCAATAGGGAAGAAGATGCTAATTTCCGAGTATGAAAATGGCTATAACTGTTTTAATACTGAAGATATGAAAGTGAATTAGGTGTCAAATTAAACTTATTTTTATGTTTTATCTAATGGGATAAATTGCAGACTTGATTTTTAAAATCTTAAGATTTTGTAACATTGCTATAAAATGTAGTCGGACAGTCAGACTGGTAGGAGAACTGAAAAGGGGGAGGGGATGGAGGGAGAGGGAAAGCAAAGGATACTTGAAGTTAGAGGTCAATCTTCATACCGCTGGGGTTTAAGCTACCCTATGCCTGTATCCACTGGAGTGAGATGAAACTTGATTGAAACATATCACATTGTAAGAGGTCTTAACAAGATTATTCGTCTAGGAAAAAGAATCGAGAACCAAAGATCACTCGTTAAAAATGAGCGGGTGCTCGTTTAAAATAGAACCACTGATTTTCTCTGTGTGCTCTGGTTTCCTCCCACAATCCAAAGACTTGCAGGTTTATTAGGCTTCTGTAAATTGTCTCATGTGTAGGATGGGACCTTAATGCTCTTCAAGAGACCCAACGCCACCTCCTTCCTGATCTCAAAAGGCTCTAGCTTTTAATATACCCCACACACTGATGTCACTATTCTCCATGTCTTGGTCCTTGGTGAATATCAATGCAAAGTACTTGTTTAGTACCTTGCCTGCATCCTCTACCTCCAAACATGTATTCCTTCCTTTATCCTTGAGTGGTTCAACTATGTCCTTAGCTACCCTCTTGTTTTTAATGCTCACATAGATAGCCTCAGATTCTCTTAAACCTAATGATATTCCATGGCCCCTAATGGCCCTCCTAATTGCCTGCCTGAGTTATTTCCTGCTATCTTTATATTCCACAAAGGCCCAAGCTAAACCTCATATGTCCTTCCTTTTCCTTTTTGACCAAATTTATAATCTCTCATTATCTATTCTTTATAAATTGAGCCCAGATCATGTGGACTGTGTTTCTCAGGGCAATGATATAAATCATTGAATAGTTCAAAACATTCCTGAAATCAGATAAGATGACACAAGAACAGTGTCAACCTGTACCGCTTAGCTCATTAAAATTGCTGGTTGCTCTCGTCTGATTTGCAAGCACTGGAGGTTACTAATCCAGGGATACAATGTATTCAATCCAATTCAATAGGCACGCAGGCCACCTGGACGATTTTGCAGGTGAAGACAAATTAGCTCCTTAACGCAGCCAGGCACAGTGTGCGAGAGACACTTTTTACTAATAGTGCAGAATGTCAAGTTCCGTTGTGCATAAGTAAACTCTATTAAGAGAGTCACATCCCTCGACGAGCCTCAGCCTTCAATATCGTCTTCCAGCTCCATTAGTGTGCAGAGTGTCAGTAATTACACCTTTTATTCAGATGCAGCTCTGTTGCAGCTTTTCCTTCGCACTTGCTAATTTCCCACCCCGACTCATTTAACAGTGAAATCACTGAGGTTTTGGAAGGTTAGCCACCAATTAGTCTGTACGTGAATGTTCTTTTATATTTTATTCATTGAAGCAGGTCCGAGATAAAACAACGTAGTTCCAACGACCATACATATTCCCTGTAAAATATTACACATTATTTCCTTTTATATGAATAACTTGTTTACAATACAAATTAAATAGATTACAAAAATATGTATTTGGAAGCATCTGTGCTTGCAGGTTGATGAGATTCCCACTGTCATATTCCCTCAGCAAACAGTACATGAGTGAGAATGTGAACAAATGAGATATTTACTACTTAGAGAGAGATTCCTCATGAGAACTCTCAGCTATCTATTTATTTTTATTTTTGATGCAATGATGTAACACATCTGTCTTGAGAGTGCAACATCATTGTGGTGCAAAGAGCAAGGAGCTTTTGTTGGCTTTTGCTTCATATTACATATGAGTAAGTTTGTGAGCTACCTTTAATGGGTTACTAAACTAAGTGGGACCCATTGGGTCCCAGTCACGCAGGAGGCCTGGTTCCCTCAACTTCAAAACCATCATAACCTTTGTACTATTTCACTAATTGGAACAAAACTTATTTGACTTGCAGCAGAGGAGAATGGTGAGTAAGGTGGGAGAACATTGTAGTGCTATGGGGGATCGTTTTTGCGCACATTTAATTACAACGCAGTCAGGAAGCGGTCAAGATGAGAGTTTTACTAATATATATAGACAGACAGACAGACAGATTGATTTTGAAGGATCAGCAAGGATCACCACTGTGCACCCAGCCAGTAAAAAATTACCTTGCTTGAAATTTCCTCAAAAGCAGAAACAGACCAATTTGCCCAATAAGAAAATTTGAAGAAGGATAAGTTCATATTATAATGTAAAGGCAATATTTGTATTATCATTTCAAATTACCATATACAATTTAGGAAACACAAATGGTTCATAATCACTGCAACTCATTTGTAGAATTTTAATTGTTGGAGTGTCTGCTCACTCTCAAGTTCCTGATGGCTTGTCAACTAGGTGCTCAGTAGTATTTATTTCATTTTATTCATGAATATTCCGTTGTTTATATTATGTCAACCAAACCAGCCGAGATCTATTTCTTGTAGGAAACAAAGAACTGCAGATGCTGGTTTATACCAAAGATAGACACAAAGTGCTGGAGTAACTCAGTGGATCAGACAGCATCTGTGGAGATGAAGGATTGGTGAAGTTTCAGGTCGGGTGCCTTCTTCAGACTCTGAAGAAGGGTACTGACCCAAAATATCACCCATGCTTTTTCTCCAGAGATACTGCCTGACCTGTTAACTTACTCCAGAACTTTGTGTCTATTTCAAGTTCCTCATTGACGATAGACACAAAATGCTGGAGTATATCAGCCGAGCCTTGTACCTGTGGTCATCCCTTCTGGAGGGTCCACCAGGGACTATACTGGAAGTTAATGAGAGTGGGTCTGGTCTAGCGGGGGCTGTCCAATCTGTGGGCTGGATGGAGGTCTTGAAGGTTGCGAAGGTGGGCATGTCAACAGAGGATTGTGGGAGGGCATTCCAGAGGGAAATTGCTTCAGGGAGAAATGACTGGATGTAGGGAGTAGATGTGTGTTGTTGAACTACAAGATGCTTGTTGTGGCTTCTTCTGGATCTTGTTGTTTTCTCTTTGACGTATAAGTCAGCGTCGAGGTCGATGTCCTGGTTGATGATCTTGTGATAGGTAGTCAGTCTGAACATCTGGCGTCTGGTTGGAATTGGTGGAAAGGTGTCAGCCTCGATAACAATCAGCATGGGAGCACCTCAAGGCTGCGTGTTCAGTCCCCTGCTGTACTCACTCTATACTGATGACTGCATAGCCGGTCATAGTGCGAACACCATCATCAAGTTCGCTGACAACATCTCTGTTGTGGGACGTATCGCTGATGGGGTCGAGTCAGAGTATAGAAGAGCGATCGACCGACTGACCATATGGTGCCAGCACAATAACCTGGCCTCAACACCAGCAAAACCAAGGAACTGATTGTGGACTTTGGAAGGGGTAGGATGGGGACCCACAGTCCCGTTTATATCAATGGGTCGATGGTGGAAAGGGTCAAGAGCTTCAAATTCCTGGGCGTGCAAATCTCTGAAGATCTCTCCTGGTCCGAGAACACTGATGCAATTATAAAGAAAGCACATCAGCGCCTCTACTTCCTGAGAAGATTACGGAGAGTTGGTATGTCAAGGAGGACTCTCTCAAACTTCTGCAGGTGCACAGTAGAGAGCATGCTGACCGGTTGCATCGTGGCTTGGTTCGGCAACTTCAGTGCCCAGGAGCGGAAAAGACTACAAAAAGCAGTAAACACTGCCCAGCCCATCATCGACTCTGACCACCCTACCATCGAAGGGATCTATCGCAGTCGCTGCCTCAAAAAGGCTGGCAGCATTATCAAGGACCCACACCATCCTGGCCACACTCTCATCTACCCGCTATCTTCAGGGAGAAAGTACATGAGCCTGAAGACTGCAATGTCCAGGTTCAGGAATAGCTACTTCCCCACAGCCATCAGGCTATTAAACTCAACTCATACAGAACTGTGAACATTCATAGCCCATTATCTGTTTATTTGCACGTTATCTGTTTATTTATTTATGTGTGTATATATTTATACAATGGTATATGGACACACTGATCCGTTCTGTATTATTCATGCCTACTATATTCTGTTGTGCTGAAGCAAAGCAAGAATTTATTTCTCCTATCTGGGACACATGACAATAAACTCTCTTGAATCTTGAATCTTGAATCAGGTTTCAAGGGAGTTCCAGTTTAAGTCAGTGAACATTTTGGTTACACTGGATTGTCGTCTGAAGTCACTGCACACATTTTGAAGAACGTCTTTATTTTTCTTGCTACCGGGGTTCCAAGCAGCGGAGGCATACTCCAAGTGCGGTTGGACTATGGTCTGGTACAATTTTTTTTGTGGCAGTTTTAGAACAATGGTGGAAGTTTCTCTGGACAAAGTTGAGCATCTTTGTGGCTTTGTTTGAAGCATAATGTGACTGCTTATCCCACTTCAGGTTGTTTTGAATAAAGACACCGAGATATTTATTTTCAGTGACTTCCTGTGAGGTTTCGCCAAGCATAGAATATTTTGCCGATCCTGGCTTACGTTTCCTGGACACCCTCATCACTTTACATTTTGATGCATTAAAACCCATGCCCCATTCTCTGGGCCAACGCTTGTGAAGTCAGACTGAAGAGAAGTTTCATCCTCTTGAGAATTGATGGCTTTATATATGATGCATTCGTCTGCAAACAGTCTTGTGGTAGATTTAACAACTACAATAATGTCATTTATGAATAGAATAAAAAGGTGCGGGCCCCATACAGTGCCCTGAGGGACACTGCTCAGGACTGGTCTCCATGTTGATGCACAACCGTTGACAGGCAGCATCTCTGGATAGAAGGGTTCTTCTTTTGTTCTTGTATTAATAGTGGCATAAGTTTCTCAAAGGGTTTTCTAACTGGGGCGAACATTTAGAATATCAAAACTTGAAAAATCTTTTGCTTGCTAAAAACTCACAATGTTGCATTGGTGTGTGATATATGAACTAAGCAGCTGGTATTCTAACAGTAAAGTAGACAGATGCTGTGTCTGAAGTGTTGACTTGTCTGAGTGCCAAGTTGATTAAATCATTGAGAAGATTTACGTAGATTCACAAGCCTGAGCTATAGGGAAAGGTTGGGCAGGCTAGGACTTTATTCTTAGAGCACAAAAGGATGAGGGGTGATCTTATAGAGGTCTATACAATTTTGAGGGAGATAGATGTGTGAATGCACAATCTTTTAACCAGGGGAGATGGGTCAAGAAGAAGAGGACATAGATTTAAGGTGAGGAGGGAAAGATTTATTAGGAATCTGAGGGGCAACTTTTATCACTCAGTGGGTATATAGAATGAGCTGCCAGAGGAAGTAATTCAGCCAAGTAATATAACATCATTTAAAAGCTATTTGAACAAGTGCATGCATTGAAAAGGTTTAGGATATGGGCTAAATACTGGCAAATGGGACTACCGTCGACGGGGGCATCTTGTTCGGCATGGACAAATGGGGGGAAGGACCTTTTTCCATAGTAAGACCATGATTATGTTGTACCTTAATTAATGCAGAGAATATGGACCTGGCTGGGCATGACCTGTAAGGATTCCCCATCCCTGGCTGCTTTTGAAGAAGTGGTTATGAGCATCTCGTGGACTGGTGCTATCTTTGTAATGATGGTGCTCCTCTACTGTTATTGGTGTGGAGTTCCTTTGCCCTGATTCAGCAAATGGGAAGTGCTGGAATATGTTTCCAAGTCACGAGTGTGTGTATTTGCTGGGAAATTCATAGTGATATTGTTGCAGCTTTATAAGCCTTTATTGAAGAAATTATGGTGCCACTAAATGCGTCTTGTAAATAGTCTCTTCCCCAACCAAATGAGACAGTGCATCGTGAACGAGGCAATGTGTTGCAAAACGGAATGTTGAAGGTGGTGCATTAAGGTGTAATGATAAGGCATATTACTTTGACCAGGATAGCTCCTCAACTCAGATGTGTTAGTGGTTTTCCTTCAGATATTTACATAGATAGGACAGGTTTGGAGGGATATGGGCCAAATGAAGGCAGGTGGGACTAGTGTAGATCGGACATGTTGGTCAGTGTGGGCATGTTGGGCCGAAGGGTTGGTTTCCATGCTGTATGACTATGACTTCATGTCTGCATTTTCTCTCGTATCCCAAACATATGTGGGTTGGTAGGTGAATTGGCCATTTTAAATTGCTCCTAATGCATAGTGAGTGGAAACATGATGGGTAAATTGATGCAGCTGTGGAAGAATACAATTATATTAGTCTATGATCAGTGGGTGCCTGGTGATCAGTGGGTGCCTGGTGGTCAGTGGGGACTTGGTGGGCAGTGGGTGCCTGGTGGTCAGTGGGGACTTGGTGGGCAAATGGACCTGTTTCCGTACTATGCACAGGAAGGAACTGCAGATGATGGTTTAAACCGAAGATAGACACAAAAACTGGTGTAACTCAGTGGGTCAGACAGCATCTCTAGAGAAAAGAAATAGGTGAAGTTTCGAGTGACGTCATAATAGAAGTTTCGAGTCTGAAGAAGGGTCTCTACCCGAAACGTCTCCAGAGATGCTGTCTGACCCGCTGAGTGACTCCAGCTTTTTGTGTCTATCTCCTGTTTCCATACTATGTGACTTTACGATTCTGTGAAAGTGGAGTGTGTGATCTATTATGCCTTGAGGATGGTGAATCACTCTCTGGAAAATACAATGCTTCTCACCTGCTATTTAGCCGTAGTGTTTATGCGATTGGCCTGGTTAAGATGCTGCCCATTATTAACCCGGCGATGTTGATGGTGTGAGATTTAAGAATGATAATGCCATTAAAGTTGATGATTGGGTGGTTAGATTTTGGTAAGAATATTGGTTGCCACTAGCCAGAGCCATGCGTGAATGTTATTAACACCCTGCTGCATATTGGCAGTGAACTGCTTCGTTTTCCAAGGAGTTGTGAATGGAAATCAACACTTTCCAGTGCGGCATCCTCAATTGTGGGAAGTTTAAGAAAATTGGCCCTAGGACACTCCCCAACGTATCTTGGTGCAACATTCTGGAGCTGAATTCAAAGGCTTCCTACAACCACCACTATCATCTGTTGTGAAAAGTATGATTCCAACTGGTGGAGAATGTTTTCATTGACTTTTGTGAGCTTTAATTTTTATAGGATTCCTCAGGGTACTCTTGGTGAAATCTTACCTTGTTGCCAAGGCTGTAATTCTTGCTTCGCCACTGGAATTCATTTCTTTTCTCCATGTCTAGACCAAGGCTGTGATGAGGTCAGGAGTCAAGTGGTCATAGTGGAACCCAAGCTGAGCATCGGTGAATTGGTGAGTAAATGACACTTGATGTTATTGCCCCTGGCACCTTCGATCATTTCTCTAATGACTGAGAATAGATTGATGGGGGTTGCAGTTGGTCAGTTTGGAGTTTTTTTTTGTGGACATGATGTACCCAGGCTATTCTTTATATTGTCACATAGGTGTCAATGTTTTAGCTGAACTGGAAAAGCATGGGAAGAGATAGGTGAGACTAGTTCTCGAGCATAAATCCTTACCAATCGTTTCCTTTTCTCCAGAGATGCTGCCTGACCTGCGGAGTTACTCCAACGCTTCGTGTCTATCATCAGCAATAGAGTCAGCATGTTGTTAAAGCCTATGCATGTTATCATAAGCCATGTTCTCAGCTAAATGTAGATAGCATGTGAAGCTTTCTTCTGTGTAGTGGAGGCCTCAGGGGGCAGTTCAAGATGGGCTATCCCTTGGTATTATTAGTATTATGAAGAGGGTTACAAATGCTTTGGCCTTATTTTTCTGTACAACCTTGCTGACACAGCTAGCAATGGGCTGGGGATGCTGACAAGTTGGTCAATTGTCTATCACTATGTATAATCAGATATGGCCAGGTTAATAATATGGAAGTGCTGAAATTGTTTCGCTGAACACCTTTGCTCAGCCCGCCTGGACTTACCTGATCACCCGGTTGCTAAACACTTGAATTCCCCTTCTCATTCCCACACTGACCTTTCTGTCCTAGGTCTCCTCCATTGTCAGAGTGAAGCTAAAATTGGGGTAACAGCAGCACATATTTTACTTGGGCAGCTTACAGCCCAGTGGTGTAAATTATGATTTCTCTAACTTCAACGAACCCCAGCATTCCTTCTCTCTCCATCCCTCCCCACCCAAGGCACACCAACTTCTAGTTTTCACCCAATAAACAGCAAACAATGACCTGTTTCCTTTATCATCATTATGTTGTTGACTATCTTTCATTCATTGTTCTATATCTCTCCACATCATCGTCTATATCTACATTTTCCCTTTCCCGCGACTTTCAGTCTGATGAATGGTCTCGAGACGAAACGTCACCTATACCTGCCCTCCAGAGATGCTGCCTGTCCCACTCAGTTACACCAGCTTTTTGTGTCCATCTTCTGTCTATAGCATGTGCTTCAATAGTTTGGCACCTCATCTTTAGCTGCATGTGCTGTTTTTGGTATGCCACATTGAATACTCCTATTGAACCAGGATTTGATTCTGGCCCTGACGGTAATGGTAGAGTGAGGATGATCTCAGATCATAAAGTTGCAGCAGGTTGTGGAGCAATGGCCCAGACTGTTTCATGAATGTCCACTATTGAAATGATAAATTCCTTCAGAGGATGCTGGCGATGACTCCTTGGGATCTAATGCCCAAGCCTGCATATCACTGTGTCATTGTATCTGGTGAGTTTATTGTGGCCGTGAGACAAGCCAAACCTAGAGACGATGAAAATTTGGTGAAGTATGACTGTCTAAAGCTGCGGCATGACAAGCCTGTAGTAGACTACATTACCCAACCTGTATATTCTGATGGGGTCTTACTACATGTGCCTGGTTTGGATCGGGTCTGCTTTCAAAGGACAGTGCAAGATCTAGGGCTGGGGTTGGATCAGTCTGGGCTGCTGCTGCTGGATCCTGATGAATGAATGCACTGGTGTGTTCTTCATTGTTTTGAAGCAAAGTTAAATGAAGTCCAGTCATTTACACATACTTTATCCCATGAAATGCTGCCCTTCATCAGTAGGGGAAGATTTGCTCTACTTCACCACACAGGTGAAGTAGAGCAGCCTCTTCAGTTCAGTTTAGTTTATTGTCACGTGTACCAAGGTTCATGAAAAAGCTTTTGTTGTGTGCTATCCAGTCAGCAGAAAGACAATAGATGATTACAGTGGAGCCATTTACAGTGTATAGATACATGATAAGGGAATAACGTTTAGTGCAAGGTAAAACCAGCAAAGTCTGATTAAGGAAAGTCTGAGGGTCACCATAGAGGTAGATATCTTAGGTTAAAGTATCACTGCTCTTGGAGTGGGTAAGGTGCATTCAATGAGTCACGAGGAAAAGTTGTCTCTGAGAGCGGTAAGAGATTCAACTCAAGAGGGAGATGGAGAGCCAATAAGTTTGACGAAGATGATTAAAGAAATGCACTCATGCAGACGGGCTTTATGTCAAATTGATTTTTAAAAGGTCAGGGTCTCAAAAACAAGGTGATATATGTTTAAAGTGAGAAAGTCTTTTAAAGGGATATCTGAAGGAACGTTTTTTTTTACACAGAGAACGGTCGATATCTGGAATTCATTGTCAAAGGAGGTGATGAAATCAGGTGCAATCAGTATTAGGAGATATTTAGATAGGGATGGGTTAGATTTGAATTGGCCTGGTTAGAATTGGGTAACAGATTAGATCTCTAGTGTGCAGGGCAGCTCTTCTTATTCTATCATACTCATGCAAGGAGTGCATTCTAGAGTTGACTATGGTTGACATGGTCGTTCAGCAGGGAAAGAGGCCCTTTGTACCACACTGACCATTATTTACCCATCTATACTCATCCCATTTACCAGCATCATATTAAACTTGGTGTTTGGCTTGATGCCAGCTGAGCTGAATCTTTTTTAGTACCATTTATCGCAGCTGTTTTTTGAAACAACCAAGTAGCTGACTGGGCTACTTCATGAGACAGCTCATAAAGTTAATAGACAGCTAGGTTGGTATGTGTAGCGGCAGTGTCTAAACAAGTTAAGTGCAATTCCCTGCTTTAAAGGGCATTAGCACATTGGTTAGATTTTTATAACTCTTCATTAATTTCACAGACACCATTACTGATACAAGCTACCCAGTTCCAATTTATTTAATTATTTAGCTGGATTTCAATTCCTTCGTTGCTTTGATGGGATTTTGAACTCATGCCTCTGGGTTCTTCATTCAACCAAGTAATGGTGACACATTGATAGCTACTTTTTTTTTCTTTTACCATGCAAGTTAAACATCAGCACTTTCCCTCTAGGTAATTAGCCAGAAATGTTACGTTGCCATTATTGTTTTAAGTACATGAAAGGTTGCCCATTGATCTATTTACAGGAAGGCACTATACTACAACTTAAAATATTGTTTTAATCTATATTTCTCATTTTCACCTTCTTTCCAACAACCATTGAAGTTCGACGTTCAAGAACCTCTAACGTCATAGAGTCATACAGCATTGAACGAGGCCCTTCGGCCCTACTTATCCATGCTGACTAAAATGAGCCATCAAAGCTCGTCCCTTTTGCCCACATTTGGCCCCTATCGCTCTAAACCTTTCCTATCAATGTCCTTGGAAATCATATATTCAATGTGTTCCTAATTCCTTTCTTCACTGGCTTTCTTGTCCCTCAAATATTTCTCAGTTTCCGCCTGAAACATTTGATGGTAACATTACACTCTTCACTCCCTTCACATTCCCATGTATAGACATTTAAGAAACACAGGTTTATTTATTTTGCTTTGAGAGAGAGCGATCTGGAAAATTGATGGTTTTGAATAAATGGGGAGTTGGAAATGTCTCATCTTTCCAGTACTTTATGGTGGCACAGCAGTAGAGTTGCTCCCCTGCAGTGCCAGAGACACGCGTTCAATCCTGACCATGGGTGCCATCTGTATAGAGTTTGTACATTCTCCCCGTGACCATGTGGGTTTTCTTCAGGAGATCCAGTTTACTCCCACATTCCCAAGCGTACAGGTTTTTTTTTTTTTGTTTATTTTATTAGAAGTTAATACAGTACAAAACAGTACAGTGGAACCTAATTTTAGGTGCCAACTATGTAATACCGTAATCCATTCTATGTACAACCTCTAGTTTTATGTTATGAGAAGGAAGTAAGCAAGACAAGAAAAAGAAAACAATAGAAAGAGGAAAAAGTAGAAAAATAGATGGTAGAGAGTAGAAAAACGTGAAGTGTGTATATAAAAAATAAAAAAGGAAGAGAAAGTGGAAAGTAAAAATAGAAGAGAGGGCCCCTTAAAATAAATTTTTTCAAATCTGTATTCGGAGATGTAGATCTATCCGCGTCATGAACTGAAATCAGCAATCTTTACGGTACTGCTGCATCACATGATTCCAAAAAGTCGATGAAAGGAGACCAACTCCTTAAGAATTGCTCATATTTATCTATTAGTCGGAGTCTCATTTTTTCAAGGCGTGCTATGTCCATCATATTCCTAATCCACATTTTAACGGTTGGTATGGTTGTATTTTTCCAAAATTTAAGTATCAATTTCTTTCCAATTATTAACCCATAATTTAAAAAAACATTTTGATCTTTATTTAAATTGGTATCTTCTCCTATTATTCCAAATATAATCCATTCCGTTTTGGGTTCTATTCTTGACTTGAAAAGCTTTGTAAATATATCAAATATATCACTCCAAAATTTATTCAACTTTGTACATCCTACAAATGAATGTGTTATATTAGCGTTTTGAAACAAACATTTATCGCATCTGGGAGAAACGTTTGGATAAAATTTATTCAACCTCGTTTTTGAATAATATAGTCTATGTAATAATTTGAATTGAATTAAATTATGTCTTGCATTAATAGAACAGTTATGTGTGTTCATCAGATACTTTTCCCATCTATCCTTCGAGATCTTTATCATTAGCTCATGTTCCCAATCTTCCCTTAGTGCTTCTGTTGAGGGTGATTCTCTATTTAATATATTATTATAAAAGTATGATATTAATTTTTGTGAATCAGCCTTAATATTCATTGCTTCTTTTAAAGGATCTAAAAATGTAGTTTGAAATCTATGTGTATATTTCTTCATAAAGTCACATACCTGTATATATTTAAAATATTGATTATCCTTCAATTTAAATTTTAATTTTAATTGTTGAAATGATAACAGTTTGCCCACTTCATACATATCCCCTACTTTCCTAATCCCCAGTCTATCCCATTGTTGATATGTGTTGTCGATGAGAGAAGGTTTGAATGCGGGATTGTTCAATAGTGGGGTTAGTACTGATAAATTATTTAATTTCAAGGATACTTTTATTTGTTTCCAAATTCTTATTATATTGTGAATAATTGGGTTCTTCTTATATATTTTACTATTCAATTTTATCGGTGAGAGCAGGATCGTTCCTATATCGTGCGGATAGCACTCCTCTTTCTCCATTCTTATCCACTCCAACTGCTGGAACAAGCTTACAGGTTTGGAGGTCAATTGACTTTGGTAAGAATTGTAAAATAACCCCTAGTGTGTAGGATAGTGTTAATGTATGGGGATCACTAATCGGCGTGGACTTGGTGGGCCAAAGGGCCTATTTCCATGTTATATCTCTAATCTATTGATCCCTGATACTGCCCTTGTGTATATAATGACAGGAGAAGGATTTTTATCCAACGTAACAGCAGGAAAAGGTCTGCACATCGGATAAGTGCTTCAGGCTCTTCCCAGCAACTACTAACATCAAGCTCTGTTTGATATCACAGTTCCCATTTATAATCGGGCAAAGTCTATCACAATCATTGTTGGGGAGGAAGAAAAGCAATTTATTCTCCAGATAGTGAGGTGCCAGAAGAGTTGAAGCCTCCCAACAGTAGAAATGGAGAGAGATCTCCACTGGGATCAGCATGCAGGATTTTGCTTGCCCGTGTTCAGAGCTTTAACTCACACCATGGTGACCCACTGCGGAGTCTGATCACAAGCTCTTCATTATTTTACCAGAAACTATCCATGACTGGCAGGCACTTCAGGGGATTGAGCACAGTATTCAGCTGAATACTCATTGCTGCGTTACCCATTATTGATTTTATTTTCAGGCGGGGACTTTGCCCAGTGTCGCCTATGATTGCTACACACAAAGCAGGGCATGAGTACAAATAAGGATGTGAGATCACGCTCCAGCAAGTGGTGCACTCTGTTCCAAGAATCGCTTTAAAATCGCGAAGCTCACGCTCTTGCAGTCGTTGCCAGGGTTGTCGATCAAATCAGGGAGACAGATGCTATGAATAACAGCACGAAGAGTCCAGCTGACAGTTACTTCTGATGCCAGTGTTACACGTGCTTGCAATGTGGCTTTCTATTGACAGGAGGAAAGTGAAAGCTGTCACCATCACAAAATAACTCATTAACTAATTCTGCAGACACTTATGAAATTCTTGTCAGTTTTGGGAACAGTCCCTCACAAAGCAAAGGGCAGTGACGACTCATTGAACAATGTATTGACTTTTACTTCAATGCCAAAACGACTACAAAATAAACCTTTTCATCACATGTTTCACCACTTTAGTTTAGTTTAGTTCAGAGATACAGCGTGGAAATATGACCTTCAGCCCACCTTGTCCATGCCGATTGTTGATCACCCCAAACACCAGCGCTATCCTATACACTAGGGACAATTTACAATTCTTACCAAAGCCAATTAACCTACAATTCTGCAAGTCTTTGGAGTGTGGGCGTAAAACGGAGCTCCCAGAGGAAACCCATTAGGTTACATGGAGAATGTACAAACTCTGTACAGACAAGCACCTGTAGTCAGGATCGAACCCGGGTCTCTGGCGCTGTAAGGCAGAAACTCTACCGCTATGCCACCGTGCTGCTCATTGCCACTTGCCTTATCGTTATCTGTCAGTATTTCCTACCTTGGTCACTCCTTCTATCTTTAAAGCCATTAATATATTTTGTGGAATGTATGTATACTGCTTTTAAATTAATTCAGCCCTTTTTAATCAATGTATCGGTTGGGATGAAGGGCCACTTCTCATCATAGGAGTCTAGTTGGTAAAACCATTGACAGATAAGTAGTTCAGTCCAATCTGACTTGTTTCACCTTGCAGGGAAGTAGGTGTATTTAGTAGATATGTCTTTTTGTATGAATAAGGCTGGATATTTATGTTTCCGATGGCATGATTTATCGCAACATACGTGTCTGCAGGAAAAGAGCTAATAAACAATGTATGAGAATGGTAAATATCAATCAGCAAATTCATTCATTTAAATGTTTTGTGAAACTAGCCATATCTTTAATTAGGTTTGGTTTCTCAGGCAGCCACAAAATTTGCTTTTAATTAAGCATTAGAATTACTGACAAAACGAACCAGAGACGCAACTTGTGACTTGCTGAATGTTGTGTTATAAATGAATGGAAGGTCAGCCAAGGAAGAACATAATTTGAATTATGAGTGAATTCAATATTCTTTTATAAAAGTATTTAAATTAAGTGATAATGGAAGGTTGTTCAGTTCCTCTCAGCGAAGACAATTGCTCTCCAATAATGAAGCAGGGATATTTGCAGGAGGCAGGAAAATTGTGCGTATTTGCCAAAGCTTATCATTTGTTTTCATGTTTATAAAATCTAGGAGCAGAATAAGGCCTTTTGGCCCATCAAGTCTACTCCGCTTTCAATTGTGGCTGATCTATCTTTCCCTCCCAAGCCCATTCTTCTGCCTAGCCCCCATAACTCCTGACAAGAATCTATCAATCTCCGCCTGACAAATATTCATTGACGTGACCTCCACAGCCGTTTGAGGCAATGAATTCCACCACTGACTAAAGAAATACCTCCTCATCTCTTTTCTAAAGGTATGTCCTTTTATTCTGAGTCTATGGTCTCTGGTCCTCGACTCACCCATTACTGGAAACATCTTCTCCACATCCACTCTATCCAGGCCTTTCACTATTCCGTAAGTTTCAATGAGGTGTCCCCTCATCCGTCTAAACTCACTGAAGGTTCCCACATATCAAGGGATGCAGGGACGATGCTGGAAAATGACACTGAGATAGATGGTCGACCACATTCCTGATGACCAGTAGAGTAGTTTCAAGGGGTGATATGATTTATTCCTGCTCTTATTTCTTACGTTCTTATGTATTTTCACCACCACTTTGGCACATAGCTTTACTCCTGAGTGGCCGCTTTGAGCTTCTATATATTTGGTTTTCATGTCTGATATTTTTATGGGTTACATGATGGAATTATATTGAAAACTGGATTACACAATGCCATCGAGTGCTTAGTATTTCAGGATGCTGTTCCAGATTTTTGTTCAAGGCCCTTTGTACGTGGACTGCTGAGCTTACAGTACGTTTTGTTATTCCTTATGCAAAATTCATCTGCACAAATAAGGCAGGTAAAATGACACCAGCCTCAACCAGATAGATCTGCGCAATTTATCTGCACAATCATATGATGAAAGAATGGGTCGACTGGGCTTGTATTCACTGGAATTTAGAAGGATGAGAGGATATCTTACCGAAACATATAACATTCTTAAGGGATTAGACATGCTAGATGCAGGAAAAATGTTCCTGATGTTTGGGGAGTCCAGAACCAGAGGTCACAGTTTAAGCATAAGGCCATTTAGGACTGAGATGAGGAAAAACTCTTTCACCAAGAGTTGCGAATCTGTGGAATTCCTTGATACAGATGGCAGTGGAAGCCAATTCACTGGATGTTTTCAAGAGAGATTTAGATTTAGCTCATAGGGCTAACGGAATCAAGGGATATGGAGAAAAAGCTGCAGTGGGGTACTGATTTTGGATGATCACCATGATCACATAGAATGGCGGTGCTGACTCGAAGGGCCGAATGGCTTACTCCTACAACTATTTTCTGTGTTTATCATCCATAGTTTCTTTCCACTGCTTTGTGTGTCTATTTCATGCAAACTTCAGTATTTTAACTCAAAGTAAATTAGCAATGCAGTGGATTATCCCTAAACCTTCTGACCAAAACCCACAGGATAACATTTATTTTGAGTCATTAGACCTAAATGCCTATAAGAACCCCAGCTGCTGGTCCCATTGAATCCAAATGTCAGTGGGCATGATGTTTGACTTATTTAACATAACCAAAGGTGAGGTACTAGCTCATTAACGCAGTAATGAATTATGTTTCTCACTTCCTCTGAATCAAGAACCTGGCAGTTGCATGTTTTCAATCCAAATGTCATTTGCCAGTTTTTATTTTATGCACATGTTAAAACATGTTTTACGCTGTTGAAAACTAAGGCTCAGATGTTAGTCCATCCTCAGTGGTTTTGGAGCACAAAACCCCATGGATGCTGCCAGTCTCATCTTCCCCAAGTGTAGGTAGCCAACAGCGGACATCTCATCTTCATTGATAGTTCCCTGAATTACCTCCATTCTGGGAGGTAGTATTAGTGTCAAGGGAGAAGGCAGGAGAATGAGGTTAGGAGTGAGCGATAGATCAGCCATGATTGAATGTCGGAGAAGACTTGATGAGCCGGATGGACTAATTCTGCTCCTATCACTTATGTCCGTATGAGCTTATGATTCATCCCCTGCATTCCCTCCACACATCCTTTTCAGACTGCTTACCAGTTACTACCAAAGTTCAGTCCTCAATTGACTCCTGCTATTCCACAGACCCTTTTTGACCTACTGGACTCCCTATTTCCCAGGTCCTGCCAGATATAACCTGTTTTGTCCTTACATTAATTCCCTATATAATCTCACACATATCCCCTCAAATATATCATCATTCCGTCAATGGTGGTCCCATCCGCTGCAGCCTCTTACCCAACTCCTTGACCCAACCCTGTCCGTGATCACCACAACCCCGTCCAACTGCCATGTAAGTCCAACTCCTAGCCTCAGTACTTTTCTCCTTTCTTTACTTGCCCCCCTTGTAGATTTTTAGCCAAATAATGGGCATCAAACTCCAATACCCATCTCCAGCCCATTGCCTCTTGCTTGTGTGGCCTGGACCTTCAGAAGGGCAAGCAAAAACTATTCAGTGAAAAAGAGTGTGAATGTCAAAGAAAAGGCACAAGATGAAAAATAAGAGTGGATCGACGCAACATAAATTGAAGAAAAGCAGAAACGACTAAAATTGGATTAGAAAAATACAGACGTGAACAAAAGAGTAGAATATAAACAAAAAGATAGAAATGGGCAAGAAAGAGATGTCAACAGGGGCAGAAAGCTAAATGTTTCCTTTGTCCATAAGCAGCACCACTTGCTTATCACACCAGTATGGTAAGCACAAATCTCACAAATTTGTTGGACTTCTTCAGTTTGTTTGTTTTATTATGTTATCTACGGAGTACTGTGTTTACAGGCCTGTTATGCTGCTGCAAGTAAGAGTTTCATTGTTCCATTTGGGTACAGATGACAATTGAACGCTCTTCGCTCTCTCCGTTGACACATGACACCCTTTCAGGGAATTGCACAAGTTGAATTGTAAGTGAATGGAAAGTCAGTCACAGATGAGCACAATTTGCTTTGTGAGTGAAGTCAATATTAGTAAAATCAACTTTGTGTGAGGGAAGGAACTGCAGATGCTGGTTTAAACTGAAGATAGACACAAAAAGCTGGAGTAACTCCGTGGGACCGGCAGCATCTCTAGAGAGAAGGAATAGGTGATGTTTCGGGTTGAGTCCCTTCTTCAGACTGGTTTGGGATAAGGGAAACGAGAGATATAGATAATGATGTAGTGAGATAAAGGACAATGAATGAAAGATATTCAAAAAAATAATGATGATAAAGGAAATAGGCCATTGTTAGCTGCTTGTTGGGTGAAAACGAGAAGCTGGTGCAACTTGGATGAGGGAGGGATGCAGAGAGGGAAGGAATGCCAGGGTTACTTGAAGTTAGATATATCACAATCAAAACTACTGGGCTGTAAGCTGCACAAGCGAAATATGATATACTGTTCCTCCAATTTGTTTTTAGCCTCACTAACAGTTGCTGAGACCTAGGACAGAAAGATGTGTGTGGGAATGGGAGGAGAATTTAAATGTTTAGCAACCGGGAGATCAGGTAGGTTCAGGCAGACTGCGAAGGTGTTCAGCGAAACCATCGTCCAGTCTGCGTTTGGTCTCCCTGATGTATAAGAGTCCGCATATTGAACAACGGATACAGTAGATGAGGTTGGAGGAGGTGCAAGTGAACCTCTGAGCAGAACGGAAGGATGGTAGAGTACCTTCCAGAGTTAGATCATTGCACTTCCATGATATACAGTGAATGTTCACAGGTCAATGGTGCAGAGTTGACTCGCGTTGGTAGTAGCTACGATCAGTTTAGTTTATTGTCACGTGAACTGATGTACAGTGAAAAACTTTTGTTGAATTTGGTCATGAGGATAATATTTTTGAAATGTTATGAAATAGAACATCTTAGTTGCTTGATACAATCTTAATCAGCCACTACATAATATATGTTGTACCCGCATTCACCTGAGTTTGACTCAGGAGCTGATGTTTCAGCATTGCCGCTTGTGATGATAGCCATATTGTGTTTTTTAATGAAAACTTTAATTTGGCTACTCGGAAATAATTGAAATTATCATCAGTTGCTTGAGCTTTGAGAAGCATGAAACACATTTTGTGTGTATTCTGACATTCTTAAATGATGTCGGTGGGTAATGCATTTTTAATCAGAAAAAAACTCACATCTGAACCATTTATTACAATTTAATGTTAGTGCTGCAGAACACTCTAGCTATAAAACAAACAATATTTTAGCAGGGCAGCATAATTTTAAATGACACTACACCTCTGTGCAAGTGTATTCAATTATTTATAAACTGAACTGTAACTGAAGTCTAGTTTGAAAAACCTTCCCAGCTGTTATCTGTCGATAAGATTGTAAATAATTTTTTCTTTTTTGCTCAATGAGAAGAAATGTGTTTGTTTTTGGAGTAAAATGCTATTCTAATTTTACCACAAGGGGTCGGCAACCAGAACTACGCGGGCAGATACACGATGCTCCCTGGTCTGACCACAACAACCCATCTAATGTTTAGGCTCAGAGTCACTGACCCTGAATTCACAGGATGGATTACAATGGTTGGATTTCTTCCAGATTCAGAGAAAGTTTCTTCCAAGCAGTTATCAGGCAACTGAATCATCTTACCACAACCAGAGAGCAGTGCTGAATTACTATCTACCTCTTTGGTAACCCTTGGATTATCTTTGATCAGACCTTGCTGGCTGAGTATAGAAGCTGGGATGTAATGTTAAAATTGTACAAGGCATTGGTGAGACCAAATCTGGAGTATGGTGTACAATTTTGGTCGCCAAATTATAGGAAGGATGTCAACAAAATAGAGAGAGTACAGAGGAGATTTACTAGAATGATGCCTGGGTTTCAATAACTAAGTTACAGAGATAGGTTGAATAAGTTAGGTCTTTATTCTCTGGAGCGCAGAAGGTTAAGGGGGGACTTGATAGAGGTCTTTAAAATGATGAGAGGGATAGACAGAGTGGATGTGGACAAGCTTTTCCCTTTGAGAATAGGGAAGATTCAAACAAGAGGACATGACTTCAGAATTAAGGGACAGAAGTTTTGGGGTAATATGAGGGGGAACTTCTTTACGCAAGAGTCAGCAACCAGAACTACACGGAAGATGAAGCTCCCCCTGGTCTGGTGGAGGCAACCCATTAATGTTTATTTCAAAGTAACTGACCCAATATGGATGACAGGATGGAATGGAGGGGTTGGGTATTCTTGCAGATTCAGAGACTAGTTTCTTCCCAACAGTTATCAGGCAACTGAATCATCTTACCACAACCAGAGAGCAGTGCTGAATTACTATCTACCTCTTTGGTAACCCTTGGATTATCTTTGATCAGACCTTGCTGGCTTTACCTTGTGCTAAATGTTATAATGTATCTACAGTATACATTGTAAATAGCTCGATTGTAATCATGTATAGACTTCCTGCTGACTGGATAGCATGCAACAAAAGCATTTCACTGTACCTCGGACAATAAACTAAACTAACTAAGGGTTAGTCTGAAGAAGGGTTTCGGCCCGAAACGTTACCTATTTCCTTCGCTCCATAGATGCTGCTGCACCCGCTAAGTTTCTCCAGCATTTTTGTGTATCTAAACTGACTAATTCTGATATGTTCATCACAAATAAAGTAACAGTCTCAAAGAAAATGGAAAGAAGAACTTACATACATTTGCCGACAGTCCATTTACAAATGCAATATAATTATTCTGAAAATTCCTGCTAAGGTATGATTTGAGCTTGTATGCACCAAAACATCAGTGTGTTCCTATAGGATATGAAATTAGACTCATAGGACGGAGTCTGCCTTTCCAACATTCAAAATGTAAATACTGGGAAAATATACAACACTGTATTACTCACCTCAGAAAACAATCGGGCAGATGAAAAAATGATGAAGTAAACTTGAAGCAGTGTCTTCTGTGATTTAAGAGAGGTCGATAGGCATGGAGGCTTGAGGAGGGAATTGAGTAACGAGGAGGGAATTGAGATTGCTTGTGGCACAATGATGTAAGGGAAGGTTTTGGGGTGGGCTATAATGTGAGTTAAATATTCATCCACCATATTATCTTCATCAAGCATTTCTATTCATGATTTAATGATGTAACTATATATTTTATACTTTGCAAAGGGAATGGGCTGATATTTATGATCAAAAACTGATTTTCTTGATATGCGTTTTGTATAAATATGGAAACAAAAGTGATATTTTAATAATATTTCTTGACAGAAGCACTTTTATATTTATTTCTATAAACAACCAAGTAATATATTTATTGATCAAATTTCCATTAAAGTGATTGAAAAGTGGATTTAAAAAAAATTCCTTGATACTGATTGAGAAGAGGATTTAAAAAAACGTAGTTGAATCAAAAATGGTGTTTAAAAATACTCTAACAGTGATCAAGAGAAATGCCTGTGCGACCTGTGTTGCTGTCTCTTCCACCCTGACTCTGGCAAATGAGCAAGGAAACTCTGCGGAGAAAAGACAAGCTCAGCCTTGTACACTGTTTCTCTGCAGATACTGCCAGCTTCCTCAGAGCGACAGTGGGAGCTGGCAAACCTCCCCAAGGAGATTGCAGAGACCATGGGAGCACCTCTGCTTTTCCCACGTGCCAATAGATGTTTGTTTGAGTATAGTTCGCAACAGAAAGGTACAGTTTCTTTTACGGTGATACAATTACATTTCTGTGAACTGAAAGTTCAGAGATTCCCATCTTCAGTTTCAATTAAAATCTTTTGCAAGAAGCTAATTAAATCTCAGCCCATCAGACGGCAAATAATAATAATAATAATAATAATAATAATAATAATAATAATAATAATAATAATAAAAATACTTTATTAATCCCCTTATTCAGGGGAAATTCAGATGTCCTTGCAGCACACTAATAAAAATACAACATAGCATTCAAGAAGTTTAACATTAAAACATAAAAACATCCCCCCACAGAGGTTCCCACTGTGGGGGAAGCCACAAAGTCCAGTCCTCATCCTCTTGTCCACCCAGACTCGAGCCTATTGAGGCCTCCACAGTCGCCGTTACGGGGCCCGATGCGCCCGGCCGTTCTCGCCGGGTGATGGTACTCTGGTGGCGGGAGAACCCTCAGCGGCTTGGGGTGGCAGGAACGGCCGACTTCTTACCGGAGACCGCGGCTTCCAAGCCAACAGACCGCGCTGGACGAAGCTTCACACACTGGCGATCTCGGCGAGAGATCCCAGGCTCCGGGATGTAAAGTTCAGCGCCGCAGCTGGCCGCTCCACAGAACCGCGGCTCCACGATGTTTTTATCGGCGGTCCCAGCATACTGGAGTTCCAGCGCGGCGACTCAGGCAAGGCATCGCCCGCCTCGCGATAGCGCTCCAGCGCTGTGCCGCCGCCAAAGCCGAGGTTCTGGCCAGGTCCCCTGAGGAAACGTCGCTCCAGGACCCGCTGGTAGGCCGCGAGGACAGGTCGAAGGTGCTGCTCGGAGGAAGGCAGCCTCACCGACCAGGTAGGGACTTGAAAAAGCAGTTTCCCCCTTCCCCCCCACCACCCCCCACACATAAAAAGATTAGACCCCCCGACTACACACTTTAACGTACTAAAAATAATAAAAAAGTAGTGAAAAAAACGGACAGGTGCAGGACTGGCAGCCATACAGGACAGCGCCCCCACTGTAATGGATATGTTTAGTTAAGTTTAGTTTAGAGGTACAATGCAGAAACAGGCCCTGCACACTTATAACAGGCAATTTACACTTATACCAAGTATACCAGGCTTATTAACCTACATACATGTTTAAGAAAGAACTGCGGATGCTGAAAAAATCGAAGGTAGACAAAAATGCTGGAGAAACTCAGTGGGTGAGGCAGAAACTATGCAGCAAAAGAATGGCAAAACGTCACCTATTCCTTTGCTCCATAGATGCAGCCTCATCCGCTAAGTTTCCCCAGCATTTTTGTCAACCTTTGGATGAACTTATTGACAAAGTGGATAAACGTGGGACAGATAATGATGCGGGGATTTTGGGATAAAGCAGATGTTTAATGTTGGCAAGATCAATCAAGTCAAGTTCCGTTTATTGTCACATGCACAAGCACGGTGAGCTACTGGTGCAATGAAAATCTTGCAGCAGCAGAACTGGCGCATTGACTCAAAGCACTCTCCAAAAAATGTTATACTTAAAATGCACATAAAGTTGATAAGAAAGTGAAAAAAAAGTGTTGCGCAGAAAAATAACAACGTGTTCATTTGTACATTTTTAGAAAACAAGGCACGGCAGTGTAGTGAGGTACAGGTGCAATGCAAATTTTGCTTCCAGCTGCATCACAGGCAGGCTAATTCAAAACAATACACAGAAACATATAATGTATAAAGGATAGACAAAAATACTGGAGTAACTCAGCAGGACAGGCAGCATCTTTGGAGAGGGAATCTCTCCAGGGATGCTGTTTGTCCCACTGAATTACTCCAGCATTTTTTGTCTATCTTCAATTTAAACCAGCATCTGCTGTTCCTACCTACATATAATACATCAATTACACATGCATTAGACATGACAGTGAAAAGAAAAAGGGTGTGCAAAAAAAAAGGTGGTGCGCCTTCTTTGTGATTACGCCCAGGACAGGTCATCTAAGATGTCAATGCCCAGGAAATTGAGTGCTACTAAGGTGCTAGCAACAGAACAAAGGATGAGTTTTTTCCCTCTGTACTGTTAGCTTTTTTTTTTTGGGGGGGGGGGGTTTGTTGGTTATTCTTTGAGATTTATTTCCAAATTAAAACAGAAGAATTAAATATGAGCTATTTAGGGAGGGTACTCTTACATAAATCATTAATGTTGTAAACATTCTGAGGAGTGACATTTGTTTTTTTTCTCTCATTTTTATGTAAAAGTAGTCTTCTTTTACAATTGATTTTGGCATTGTTTAGAATACGCTTACCTGGGGAGGCTAAAAAACTTTAATGTCATTGGCACAGGACATTATGTTACTGAACGCATTTAAGAAACATTTGGACATGTACATGGATAGGACAGCATTTGAGGGATATAGGCCAAATGCAAGCAGGTGGGACTAGCGTAGATGGGACATGTTGGCCGGTGTTGGCAAGTTGGAACCAAAGGGCTTGTTTCCATGCTGTGCGACTCCATGACTCTTTGACATCCCAAGGATTAATAGTGTGAGTGACTTGGAGCAAGCTATGCTTTAGAGGATTTACTGTGCCCTTGTCAAACCAGTTAACTGTTTATTTTAATTACTCCTGTCCCATACTATTTAAGTGAAAGATGATAAATTTGAAAAATGGTTGATGTTTTGATCACCACTGATATATAAGTATATAAACAGTATATATAAATATATAACCGGTATATAATGGCCCTGGCAGTCGAGTGATTTATTGAAATACCTTCTTTAAGCAAGCCCTGGGAATACACTTAAATTATTTATCTTGAATGCAAATAAAGCATTTAGGCTGAGAACAAAGTACCTATGCCTAAAGTTCTGAATAAGGTATAAATTATTTTTGCACCGTGACACAAAAGCAATGATATCAAACTGCCTGATCAATTTGAATGGCACTCAATATTTAATTCCATTCATTATACTGGAACTGAATGATTGGCACTGTATATAGCAGGCGGTCAATGTAATCCAGTCCAATTTTCGCCACCAGTCAAGCTTAACCTGTCACTGTCAGTCATCCATCCAAAAGTATATCGTCTTAAGTCGATTGTATATTCTTGGAATGGAACAGACATCAACCAATTCCTCATAAAGTTGTCTGATTTGAACTTCAGAAATTTGTGTGTGTCAAACATCATTGTCTTCTTCCAAGGTGCAGGTTGCTCTTGGAGGAACATTTAATTATTTGCTTGTGTGCAGTCACTTTAAATATTTCAGAGTAGTTTATATGCAAGTTGAATGATCTTGCTTCTATAGTTTAGCTTGGATGGTTCTCTGATTTTCTTTCACATTACTGTTTTCCGGAACAGAGTCTACGGTTTAATGAATTAACTGCTTCACTTGATTCACTGAATGAATGAATTACTTCAGGTTATGTAGTACCAAGAAGGTGCAGGTTAAGTATATCAGGAACTAAGTATAATGTATTGCCCACACCTGGAATGACACATCATGTTATACTGGAATAATATACCCTTCTTTTATATGGGGGAGGGAGGGGGGGGGGGGCATGGTGGTGCACTGGTAATGTTGCTGCCTGATAGCGCGAGAGACCCGGGTTTGATCCTGACTGGGTGCTTGTCAGTAGTGCTCATACAGGAGTTTGTACATTCTCCTCGTGACCTGCGTGGGTTTTCTCCGGGTTCTCCGGTTTCCTCCTGCACTCCAATGGCGTACAGGTTTGTAGGTTAATTGGCTTGGTATAATTGTAAATTGTCCCTAGAGTGTGGAGATAGCGTTTATGTGCGGGGATCGCTGGTCGGCGCGGAGTCAGTAGGCCGAATGTCCTGTTTCCCCGCTGCATCTCTGAACCACTAGGACTCCATTTATCAACCAGCCAACCTGTGCTCCAGGTGAGTTTGATCACCAATGTATGAATCAGCTTGGGGTACCATGGCTGCTCAGAAATGGTTGAAACTGCCCATTTCATTCCATGTGAAATTTTCAATGAGAGCAAAGAAAGAAATACAAAACCATGTAAGTTTAATCTTGGATTCATAATGTTTTCCAGAGGTGAAATCTCTGTAAGATGCATATTTTGAAAAAAAAACATTTCTTAGATTTACTTATCAAGATTAATTATTGTGACTCTACTGCTTTCCTTCAAGGTTTGAAAAACATGAAGTAAAATGTCCAAATATGATCAGGTGAAATGAAGAGCCCGCAAATCAGATGGTTTTATTTTGTTTATTTCTGGGACGTCATCAGCAAAATTCACAAGGATAATTTTCTAGATATTCGCTGAGATACTGATGTTAATACCTTAGCTATCTTAGCAGTTGCGTTGATTCTCAGTATTCCATCAAGAGTTTGGCTGTCTTTATTACTTCAGAACTTGGTGTCACTACACAGCAGATACAATGTGTGTGCTGGCATCCTGCTAGACAAATGACACACGGAGGTCCTCTGATAAACTAATTGGAAGAAAGCAAGAGTCCTTGTGGAGGAAAAAAGAACACACAAGGGTTTCAGAGTACGAGTGAGAAGTGAAAACATTTCATTAGCTGCTGATCGGGGGACGGGGGCTTTAGCTGGATGGAAAAATTAGATCCTCATCATTCATTTATTTCAATGTTTGCTTTTACATTTTTGCCTTTAGCAGCACCAAACTTTGCAATTCGAAGAAACATCACTTTTAAGATTAACATAATGCTTCCAATAGATATTTTAGAGCATCAATTAGGCAGCTGTAAGAAAATGTGTAGCAATGTAATTTGCTAGGAAGCTGACACAGGTTTCAAGGGGAGGAATGTAAGAAGCTGTTAGCTGTGTGCTAGATGAAAATGAGTATAGACAATGAAATTTCACCAGACGACTTTGAAGTTGGTACGACTTGGGTGGGGGTGGGATGGAGAGAGAGGGGGTGCAAGGGATACTTGAGGTTAGAGGAATCAATATTCATACCACTGGGTTGTAAGCTACCCAAGCAAAAAATATGAGATGCTGTTTGTTAGCTCTGTGCTAAGTAACTAGGAAACAATGGCATGTTTCCTTTATCATTTTTTTGCATATCTTTCAGTCATTTGTTCTATATCTCTCTACATCACTGTCTATATCTCTCGTTTCCCTTCCCCCTGACTCTCATTCTGAAGAAGGGTCTCGACTCGAACCGTTACCTATTTCTTTGCCTGTCCTACTGAGATACTCCAGCGTTTTGTGTCTAGCAAGGGGAGGAGTCAGCTGAGTGATTTTTCGATGTTAAATGAGAGAAACCATGTTGGTTGTGAGGTTTTGCTCTCGTTAATTTGAATGCTGCGCCATCTATCTTTCCTGTACAGTTTGATATTTTTAACCTGGTCTATGTATCTTTTGAAAACAAATACTTCAAAATTCTAGACCACCATAAAGTGCTCTAGGGATGTCTGTGGCTTTGGGCTGCTAACAGCTGGTCCAGTCATTGGCTCAATGTTGCAAACTCCATGGAAAAAAAATCTATTTTCAATTTCAATTAATGGAAAAGAAGTAAAGATTAGACAAAAATTAATGGCTCACCAGAAGAGACTTGTTCAGAAATTACAAAAAGCCACAATCACATTGGCAGAATCTGCATTCATAACAATGAAAAAAGATTCCAATTACGTTTAACATATTTGCGCTACTTTTTAATTCATTCAGCAAAAATCAGTTGATGTTGTAAACAAATATCTTCTCCTTAATGACAGTGGCATATAGTTATAGTAAAGATCAGCACACTTCTCCTAGATAAGTTGCTTTATGTATGTGAGGTACAGCTTATTATTAACCTATGGAATGTAATTTTAACCCTGTTTTTTCCAAACTCAGATTAACTAATTCTTTATCAAAAGCAGTTCAGTATTCCATGGAATCATGTTATTTTTAGATAAGGAAACTAAATATAGCCATGAAATGTGAACGAATGCAGCTAAACATTTTGTCCCAAATGATACAATTCACTTATTATTAATCTAATATTATTGTCTGTATTAATTATCAATTTATCACCAGTATTGAAAACATTTTGAGAAAAACTCTGAGGAACTTTTCATGTTTGCCTTTGTTTGGTTTTAAACTGAGCAGAATAGCAGACTGAGCAAATTCTGCTATTGTGGCAAATCCTGCAATAGTTTGTGGAGCATACGAACAAACCATTTTAAGGGGAACCCTGAAAATCTGCAGCCTTTAGCCATTGAGGAGCTTTTATTGAGGTGTAGCCTGAGTATCCCTTCATTTAGATCATTTAGATGCATCTGCCAGAATATTCTCAAATGTTATGAATAATTAAGCAAATATAACCAAACGCCATGGAAAATCATTTTATTGTATGGGGCTTAATCTTGATGATAGGATGGAAATAAAAATTAAATTATAGATCAATGATCCTTAGAGCTATTTAAATAATTTTAATGAAAATTGCCAACAATTAGTGCAGGCTGGGGCTGATTAAGACTGCTTCATCAGTCCGATCCTCTGCTCAAAGTCTTGTTGCAGTATTGCACCTTACATAAAGGTTTCCTGCTGTAGTTGAGCTGGTCGAGAGGGTAACTGGGAAACTTCAACCTCTATTGCTTCAACTCCAGAACCAAAGTTACTCAAAGAACCAAAGAGAACCAGAACCAGTCATCAAGTTGTGGTCCTTTACCAACACCAATGTTCAAGTCATTGCTGACATGATTTCTGAAGCATTGCACTGAACAGCCACAAAACAAGAGGTCCTTCCTGCTCTTGAGGCACATGATACCCTACCCCCAGACGCACATGAAGAAAACAAATAGAAAAACATATTGCTTGCATGTATGGATACCAGGTAAAACCCACTCAAGAATATTAAGTAGTTATCTGATCTCCTTTACTTGCAAAAAATATAACTTCTCGATTGAATACGAGCATGATTGCAGAATTGTTATTTCTGTCAACAAAAGGCAAAGGTTTGAGTTTTCCTGTTATCTTGAGGCAGAACTGACACCCTCTTTTGAAATCACTGATGCTCTATTGACAGTGCAAATCCAACGTTACTTTTAGAGGAACTTTATTTCTCGATAGAGGACTCAGCTGCCATGCTTGCTGGTAAGCTCTCCAATACAATCACTGTGAAAGTGCAGGTAAAGTTTCTGTTTATCGGAGCTTGCTGACTAGATCATACCAGTGAACGCACTTAAACATAATTTGGTTTGCTTCAAAGCACTTAGGATGTAAAAATCTTCATTAGAAATATGTCTGGTGTTCTTCCTTTTGATTCAAATTGGACGACTGTGATGATTTGTGCACCAAAAAATCAATTTGTGCAAAATGATGTTGGAGGCACTCAAGGCTATTTGCAAATCTGAGTATGGGGCAATATGACTCGGCTGTTCAATGCAGTGGTATTGTCATAGACCAACAAGCTCGTGAGATGTTCCTTAACACGTTCTCATGTTTCAAACTCTGTACAAGCTCATTAAAGCATCACACATCCCTCTGAAAAAAGCGATGCAACAAGGGATTTTGATTTCACTTTATTTCACTTTCCCTGCCTCTGTGATAGGAAGGACTCCCTCTGGACCACCATAATTAATTTGGCACTTTTTGAAAATGAGAAATAACAATTAGTGGTCTTTTTTAAATTGTTATTAATGACACAAAACAATTTCTGCAACCTGCTGATATTTCAGGGTTTTTCTGTGAAACTGGCCTTATGTTGAATACGGTTCTCTGTACCACTAACTGTGTAGCATGACTGAATATTTGCAGGAAACCATCTGCAACAAAAATTTAGTAAGAGATTGTTCTTACCAGAATTGAAAATAACCGTCTCCTGAAGAAATATTAAACGAGCTTGGGGTAAGTAATGAGCAATCCACCCCCAGTTTAAATTCCATTTGGAATATTTTGGAGGACCAAGAAACCAAGAGCCTAGAACAAGATCTAAAAAGTTAAGAATCTGTAGATGGGCAGGAATTACCCTGATAGGATATGAGGCAATAATCTGTCCTTCTTTGTTATTGTAAAATGTCATGTTATTTGTGTTCCTGTTGACAGGAGATTACCTTGGATAATATAAAAATAATTTACATTTACATAAAAATATAGCATTACTTTCAAAACTATTTTTAAATGATTCAGAGGATTAACTTGAAATATAGCAACAGTTATTTGCACAACAGAATATTTATCATTGCTCTTACATTATTTATCATATAAATTGTTTATAATATAATTCAAATAAAAGATTGTTAATATAATTTAGGCATAGCTAAAATATCATGTGCTGGGTGCTGGATCGTCCATTTTGCAGGTTGGAAGATCTATGGAATAACTTTAAATGGAATGCAATTGCAGTGGAGGAACCATATTTCACAAGCCAAAGCTATGAGAGCAGGGAACTAGAAGTGAGTGAAGTTTCTGCTGGTGACAAGGTGTTTGAAGTGAAGTTCCAATCATTGTGTAAATTGCTCGTTTCTAAGCTTCCCCCAGTCTAGTTTCAGTAAAAACACTGAATCAAGCACTTGAAACAACTACATTTTATTTTAACAAAAGCGCGTTACAGTTCAACTACTGTACCTATCCCACCGTGGGTTTGATCCTCATATTTGCCAGTTCAAGAATTAGAATTAGAATTAGAATTTCCTTTATTGTCATTCAGACCATTCGTGCCTGCAGTCATACATACAATAATACAATAATAAACAACAATAAACACAAATTAACATCCACCACAGTGAGTCCTCCAAGCACCTCCTCACTGTGGTGGAGGCAAAAATCTTAGGGCTGCAGTCTCTTCCCTCCTCTTCTCCCTCTGCGCTGAGGCGATACCCCACCGGGCGATGGTACAAACATTCCCGCGGCTCACCGAACCCTGCAAACGGGCTGGCTCGAACACCGCGGCCCGGGGTGGTCGAAGCTGCCGCCCTCCAGTCCAGCGGATGCAGCCGCTGGCCCGCGGCTGAACCCCGTACTCAGGTCACCGCCACCAGAACGCCGCCCCAGCCACCGGAGAACCGTTCCAGCCCCGAGCCGGATCGCCCTCACGTGAGTGCCATTCCTCTCTCGAGCCGGGCCGCCCCGACGGGAGCGCCATACCTACCTCGAGCTGGGCCGCTCCGCCGGGAGCGCCGTTCCACCCTCGGGCTGGGCCGCCCTGACGGGAGCGCCACAGCCCCTCATGGGAGAGTCTCAGCCCCGCGCCAGGCCGCCCTCACGGGAGCGTCAAAGCCCCTCACGGGAGCGCCGTTCCAGCCCCGAGCCGGAGCGCCCTTGCGGGAGCGAGCCCAGGGCAAGTCCTGCCTGGCTCTGCCTCCGGAGTCTCGAGGTTGCCAGCTCCGCCATTAGGCCTCAGCGCAGAAGGAGGCAGAGAAGGCGGATACGACAAAAACAATTGCATTCCCCCGAAGGGAGAGACAGCAAGGCCCGTTTCAGGCCCCCGTTTCAACCCCCCCCCCCCCCCCCCCCCCCCCCCCCCCCCCCCACACCACACACACACATAAACACAACCTAAAAACCTTCTAGGGTTCAAGCCCTCTAGGCCTCGCTCAGACAGAGACACTCCAGAAATTCAGGCAGTCCCAAGCGCTCTCCCAGAAGATCAACTCTGGACCTCATGGTAGCGGACTTTTAGATGTCCTGGGACCTCGAGGGGCCGAACCACATGAGGATGGTCTCTTCCTAAACCAATTACAGATATCGATTAACCCCATACATTACAGACATTTCCCTAACCCAATAATACAACAGCTCAATACATTGCATTCAAAACGGACTTCGTCAGGAAACCAACTTAGAAACATTTACCCTGATCTGCCAGAAACACAGACAAGGCTCATTACCCCATCGAATCAACATTCAGCAAAGTTGAACTCTGCAACATTATTTACAATTATTTACAAGGTGTATGTCTGATTTGCAACCATCCAATCATTCTGTGCATTTTGCACTTAATTGACAGGGCTGGCAGATGTTCTCACTCTTAGCTTGCAAATTGTATCTAAGCTCCAGTCACACTGGCACCTCTTTGCAGCTTGTCCCAACTCTGCAAAGATCAATTCCAAACTGACCAAATCTCCCAGCAGCCCTGAAGCTTTTACCCCATTTTTGAAGTTCTAGCCTCTCCAATTTAGCAAGGATTAACAGTTGCATTAGCAGAAGATAGTGGTGGGAGTTGTAGAAAATGGTATTTGGGTGAATATGTGATAGAGGATAGTCTAGAGATATTGTTGTGTAGGAAGGAACTGCAGATGCATGTCTGAAGAAGGGTCTCAACCCGAAAAGTCACCTTTTGGTGGCAGCAAGAACGACAAATAAGTTTTGTAACTTATTTTATTCAGAAAATAGCTTCTTAGCTCACAGGTTCTTACAACACGTCTAGCCACAATGGTGTTCAGCACTCAACTGCCGTGCAAAAGCGAAACCACGTGAAAAACAGCAGCCCCATCCAAGTCACGTGTCCGCGGCTTCTGATCGCCAGGTTCGATACCTGCGTGCGCCAGCAGGCGCTGGTACATGCCCCCCCCAGAATCCGTGGTACGAAAACAGACGGGTAGCTGGAAGGTTCGACCGGAACGCGTAGTCCGAGGTCGCGGGGCGAGCGTAACAGTAGGGGCCAGTAAAAACAGAACCGGAGGGGCGCGACAAATGCGAACGAGGGACGGGCGTAACAGAGGGGACCGGTGAAACATAACCGGGGGTAACAGGTGCAGAGGGCGTCAAAACGGCCGGCGGAAGTCCTCTACGCCGCGGGCTATCCTCGTCGACGTGTGCTGGCTTAAGGCGGCTGACAGAGACAAACTCCTCCCTGCCACCCATGTCCAACATGAACATCGCGGTACCAGCCCTCAGCACCCTGTACGGACCTTCGTACACCCGCTGTAACGACGAGCGGTGAGCATTGCTACGATGGAAAACATAAGAACAATCCCGTAACATAGTAGGCGCATGCACTGCGGACGACCTGTGTCGGTAAGTGGGAACCGGGACCAAAGTGCGTGCCCGCTGGCGAAGGTCAGCTAGCACCGCCGAAGCCGGGACTTCCTGATCACGGGTAACGGGCAGAAAATCCCAAGGTACCCGCAAAACCGAGCCGTAAACCAGCTCGGCCGAGGAGGCGTTGAGGTCCTCCTTAGGCGTGGTTCTGATGCCTAGGAGAACCCAAGGCAACTGGTTAACACAATCGGGGCCGGTGAGCCAAGCCTTCAACGCCGACTTGAGGTGTCTGTGGAAACGCTCAACCAAACCGTTTGACTCTGGATGATACGCGGTGGTCTGGTGTAGCTTCGTACGGTACAGCTGCCCCATACCACCCCACAGGGAGGATGTGAACTGGGCCCCATGATTGATAGCAATATCTGAAGGGACCCCGAAACGAGCGATCCAATGGGAGACAATGGCCTGCGCACAAGCCTCATCGGAGGTAACAGTTAATGGTATTGCCTCCGCCCACCTGGTGAACATGTCCATGATAGTGAGTAAGTGAGTGGCCCCACGCGAACATGGCAAGGGACTTACCAGGTCGACATGGATGTGCAGGAACCTGCCGTCTGGAACAGCAAAATCCTGCATGGGCGGGCGCATATGCCTCTGCACCTTGGAAGTCTGACGGGATACAAGAACGGGCCCATGCTGCGACCTGCTTTCGTAACCTGTGCCAGACGAACTTGGCCGGAACCAGGGCAGAGTGGCGAGGATGGAAGGGTGAACTAGGCTGTGGATGGTGTCAAAAATCCGACGCCTCCAGGCAATCGGAACAATGGGGCGGGCTTTGCCCGTCGAGACATCACAAAGGACCCGCACACCAGCAGTGCCGCAGGACACCTCAGCCAATTTAAGTCCCGACTCAACGTTGCGTTATCCTCCATGTCATCATCAGCCTGCTGGGCAGCGGCCAGCTCCGCATAATCCACACCTAGGCCAGCGGCACCCAGCGGCTACCTACCCGTTGTTCGAGGAAAGCACCTACCGCAACATCAGATGCATCCACGGTGAGGGCCGCTAGGGCTGACGCATGGCGTCAAGTTGGGAAAAGGGGAAGTACAATGGGATCTGGGGGTCCTTGTTCATCAGTGTATGAAAGTAAGCATACAGATACAGCAGGCAGTGAAGAAAGCAAATGGCATGTTGGCCTTTATACAAGAGTAGTCGAGTATAGGAGCAAAGAGATCCTTCTGCAGTTGTACAGGGTGCTAGTGAGACCACACCTGGAGTATTGCGTGCAGTTTTGGTCTCCTAATTTGAGGAAGGACATTCTTGCTATTGAGGAAGTGCAGCGTAGGTTTACAAGGTTAATACCCAGGATGGCGGAACTGTCATATGCGGAGGGAATGGAGCGACTGGGCTTGTACACTCTGGAGTTTAGAAGGTTGAGAGGGGATCTTATTGAAACATATAAGATTGTTAAGGGTTTGGACACGATAGAGGCAGGAAACATGTTCCCGATGTTGGGGGAGTCCAGAACCGAGGGCCACAGTTTAAGAATAAGGGGTAAGCCGTTTAGAATGTAGACGAGGAAACACATTTTCTCACACAGAGTTGTGAGTCTGTGGAATTCTCTGCCTCAGAGGGCGGTGGAGGTCAGTTCTCTGGATACTTTCAAGAGAGAGCTAGATAGGGCTCTTAAAGATAGCGGAGTCAGAGGAAATGGGGAGAAGGCTGAATGGCAGTGCTGGCTCGAAGAGCTGAATGGCTTACTCCTGCATCTATTGTCTATTGTCTACATGGTTTGTCTTATTTGGCAACATGCATCCTTTGACCCTCTCATCATCTCCCTTACCCATCTCTTCCACCCTCCAGTTCAGACATAATTTGTTGCCACAGAATTTCCCGCATTATCTCATGATCCTTGAGTTAATATCTTGAGCTATCAAGGAATCTATTTTTGTGCTCCTCCACCATTTCCCATTATGATGCTGCGCTTCTTCAATACATTTCCAGTATGTTATTAGAGATTCCACATGTGGATTAATGATACTAATCTTGATCTTGCAATCATACCTCTTTACCCCTTAATTGTTGACCTGAGTTACTCCAACATTTTGCCTTTTGTTTGTAAAGTAGCGGTTCCTTGTGTCTACATTGTACATTGTGGCTTCTGTTGCCGAGATCTAAAAATCTTGAATTGACGTCTTAAACATTATCTTCTCTCATTTGCATCAGTGTTAGCGTTTTTAAAAGAAAACCTTGAAATGACAGAACCTTTCACTGCTTGAGGGCCTAAGCATGCTCTGGCTAATAAAGATCCTTTGATGTGTAGTCACTCACTGTTAGGAAATGTTTAACTACTCTCCTGTGCAGTATCTCAGAATGCTATAGGAAGCTGCAAGCACCATAAAATTGCACGCGGAAAGCTAAACACTATGACGAATCTGAAATAAATGTAGAGAATACTGGACACGGCAAGAAACACAAAGTTCACATTTCAGGTCAAATGCAAGAATTTGTTCTTGCTTCTGGAACTTCTAAGGTTGACTAAACAAATGAAGTGAAATTGAAAGCACAAAATTCTGAACTAATAATCTAACAGATTATTAGTTCTTTTAAGGCTAGTTAGAGGTTCTATCATTTCATATCAAGCATATCAAAATAAAAGAACAGGACGGAACAACTGGAATTAGAAGAACAGATCAGAGAGCTGGATTCAGAAAATGCGATAGATCCTTCTATGGATAAACATAATAAGATAGCAGTATTAAAATTCAATCTAAATCGAATTTTCTCCGCAAGAGTTATCAGGCTATTTCAAATTACTAAACAGGAAAATTTGAATTCGGCGACAAACTGCATAAACTTCTTGTACCATTTTCACCATTGAGAAAAATGGAAAAGGATCATACTATTCAAAACATTAGATCAGAAAAAGGTGAACTATTTACTCTTCCAAAGGATATTAACAAAATATTTGTACAATTCTATCAACATTTATATACATCCAAAACTTCAGCAGAAACAATAAAAATTTAAAACTTCCTTGATAACTATAATCTTCCGTCACTTAACGTGGCGGAACGTGAAGAATTAGGAGCACAGATCACAATTAAATAAATCGAAGAGACTATTAATTCATTGAAGAATGGCAAAACTCCAGGCCCAGATGGGTTCAGTAATGAATTTTATTTAAAAAATGATGATGTAATCTCCCCGCGTTTACAAGACCTTTATATACACGCATTTAAAGAACAGACGCTACCGCAAACCTTAGCCGAATCAACTATTACAGTGATACCCAAAAAAGATAAAGATCTTGAAGAGCTGGGATCATGCAGTGCAATACAGATCAGAAAAAATTAGCTTAAACCCTGGCAAGAAGACTAAGTAAATCTGTTAATAAATGAATACATTCTGATCAAACTGGGTTTATACCCAAGAAACACTTGTTTAACAATTTGAGACGTCTGTTTAATATAATGTACTCACATAGAACGATAAAGGAAGACATCAATTATTTCATTAGAGCAGAAAAAGCATTTGACCAAGTAGAATGCAAATATCTTTTTACAGTATTGCAAAAATTCCTGTGAGGAGAAAATTTTATTTCATGGATAAAGTTGCTATATGACAAGCCGACTGCCAGAATACTGACTAATCAAATACTCTCACCTACATTTCAGACAAGGGTGTGCATTATTACCCCTGTTATTTGCCCTTGCGATTCAACCTTTAGCAGAAAGTATAAGAGTACATCTGAATATTCACGGCTATAATACTAAATATTCTAATAATAAAATATAATTATATGCAGATGATCTATTACTATATATCACAAATTCTCAAGTTAGCATTCCAAACATACTAAATGTTATAGAGGAATTTGGTTGCTTTTCAGGATATAGAATAAACTGGAACAAAAGTGAAATTACATCAATAAAGCCTCAAGATCCGACACACCTTCTAAAATTTCCTTTTAGAATTGCTACGGTTAAATTTAAATATCTTGGAGTTCACGTAACAAGAAAATCCACTTTTCTATTTCAAGCAAACTTTCCACCATTAATTAACAAATTATTCAATTTTGGAAAATGCTTCCGATGTCTCTCATAGGCAGAATAAATGCCATAAAGATGATCTTCCTTCCACAAATCCTTTACTTATTTAAATCAATACCGATTTATCTCCCTAAATTTTTTTTTAAAAACTCGATTCTCTGATCACAAACATTATTTGGGAATATAAAACACACAGAATCCATAAACGACATCTATGTAAACCCAAAGAAATTGGTGGATTGGCTCTCCCCAATTTTTTGTACTATTACTGAGCAACAAATGTTAAAAATGTAATCTATTGGATGGACAACACATGCCAACAGGTAAAATGATAAATAATGGAGAGAGAAGATTGTTCGCCTTTTAATATAGGCGCGATTCTTCTCTCCCAATAAATTTGAAGAAAACAGTATACAGGTGCACAACCTTTTATCCGGTGTTCCAGAAACCGAAAAGCTCCGAAAACCGGCCATTTTTTCCAGATGTCGTCTGCGCAAAAGCTCGCGTTTGGCGCCAAA
The DNA here is from genome assembly GCF_028641065.1 of Leucoraja erinaceus. Lineage (NCBI taxonomy): Eukaryota > Metazoa > Chordata > Chondrichthyes > Rajiformes > Rajidae > Leucoraja > Leucoraja erinaceus. The sequence goes on from NC_073398.1 coordinate 17,665,551, forward strand.
CCTATCCATAACGACCCTACCCAGGTCGAAGGCGGTCTTGCCTCCTACTACTGTAGGGCTTGACTCGAAACATCTGTAAATCATTGCTTAAATGTTAGTCAGTTAGTTCAGGGCTTTTAAAGGGGGGTGAAGGGGTAAATGTAATCTCTTCTCTACCTGGGTCGGATTGCGGTCAATGCCTTACCGGGTCCCGTGCAGTTCCGCAGCGCTGTCTATCTTAGACAACTCTACCCCTTCACGCTCCAAATCCAGCGGAAAGATGTCGGGAGTCGGCGACATTAAAAAAGCTGGGAGCGAGCAATGCTTACTGGGTCGCCGTGCGGCAAGCTCCGGAGCGCTGGGAACAAACATCGCGGAGCGTCGCTGGATTTGGAGCCGCGCAGCCAGGGGTTGCCGGGGTTGGAGCTCAACCGAATTAGCCCCCAGTCCGCGGCTCCAAATCCATCATCTGAAAAGGCAGCCAATAGCTTTAACGGCGACCCGGTATCTTCAAATATGAGCGCTACGCTGAAACATCATATATGTCCCAATTTGGACTATCAATACAGCTGGCGCCGCCCGCGGCCGGACTAGACCCAGCTGTAGGTTGGGATAGAAGGGGACTCAAAGTTTCCCCCTTCAACACCACCACCACCACATAAAATCCCTCCAAACTACCTTTATAATGACCCTTTTCCGGGAAGGCATACAAAAAGCCCCGCGCTATTATCAGAAGTAATTAGACGAAAATGTCCGAAGATCCGAACTCGGCCCAACTTTTTTAAAAGACAGAAGTGAGGAAAAAACAAGCCTTCTATACATACACAACTGTTCTCTTAACGTTAGGCATTCGCTAATACAATCTAAAATACTGCACAGCCTCTATTATTCAAATTCTAAACTGAATATGATCTTCCCAAATGTTTCTCCTATTTGTGATAAATGTCTCCTTCAGGAAGCAACTATTTAAATATCTTCAAATTGCCTCTTGTTCATATACCCAAAGTTATATACATGGTTCCAGAAAGAGGAAATTTTGAAAAAACTCAGTTTCAAACAAGTTAATAATTTAAAACCCTTTTAAAATTGGACCCCAGAAGTAATTAGACGAACTGGGAAGATGAACTCACTCTAGGAAGGTCTAGAAGCCTGTTCTGAGACAATAAAATACATTATTTTCAAAAACTGACATTTCCTTAATTATGGCTCCTTCAGATAACCCATGCGAAAAAAATTAAGAGGCATAAAATACTTTAAATAAAATTGGAAACACACATCAGGTATGTCATACTGTTCTGAGATGTGGATTACAAAGACATATCCGAGACACTACATCTTGAAAATATTAGACTTGTCTTGGCAGAAAAAAACAGATCATTTTTTCAAGACATGGACACCCTTCACTGAATTCTTACAAGGATAGTATGGCGTAACACAACTTTGGATTTAAATCCAACTATGGGTTGGGTGAGACGGGTGGGGAGGGACGAGAGGCAGGTATATCACCACTTTTTTCTCTCTTTTTCATTTGTGTTCTTTTGTTTTTGCTTTTCTTTCTTTCTTTTATCCATTCTTTGGCGACACTACTTTGGTAGTCTAGGGGTCCTATCTTTGCACCTCTCACTTTTTCTATGTCGTGTTCTTTCTCTTTTCTTTTCCTCTATTTTAAAGTTAAAATAGATAGATAGATAGCCTTTTATTATCATTCAGAAATCTGAACGAAATTGCAGCAGTCATACATATAATACCATACAATAAAACAACAATAAACACACATTAACATCCACCACAGTGAGTCCACCCAGCATCTCCTCACTGTGATGGAGGCAAAAGTCTTAGGTCGCAGTCTCTTCCCTCCTCTTCTCCCTCTGCGCTGGGGTGAAAAAAGTTAAAATTGAAGCTGTACATTAACTGTATAATTTTATATGCCAGTTGTTTTATTCTTGTACATTTGCTTCTAATAAATTAAATTTAAAAAAATAATAATAATCTAACATATATGTTTTTACGTGTGGTAGCTGCGCATAGAATTTTAAGCACAGTTGACCAAATACTTGTACTAATTGTTAGCAAAAATAAGAAGATAGACAAAATTTCTGGAGAAACTCGGCGGGTGCGGCAGCATCTATGGAGCGAAGGAAACAGGCAACGTTTCGGGCCAAAACCCTTCTTCAGACTGATGCAGGGTGGGGGAGAGGTGGGGGGAGGAAGAAAGGAAGAGGAGGTGCCAGAGGGTGAGGGAGAGCTGAGAAGGGGATGAGACAGTAAGGGCAACAGGAAAGTGGAGAAGTCAATGTTCAGGCCACATGGATGCAGACTGCCCTAGCGGAGCAAAAATAACTTGGAAGTTTCTTTAAGTTTGATGCAACTTAAGTGATATCCTAAATGTACTGTAGCACCAAATCCATCCCATTGATCTCAACTCAATTTGCACATTATTTTGACCCTGCCGTTTTTCTCATCATTATCTGCCCATTCCAAAAAACTATTTGATTTCTAACTAATAAAAATAAATTTACGGAACTGCACTCTTGGGAAAGGGAGGTTGAAAGTGAGCCTTCAAAGTGTTAAATGGTTTGAACATCTTTAGCTAGATTGTGGCATCAGCACTAGAGGTCATGAACTCTAAAATTGAAGTGGCTTAAGCCAAGATGGAAATTAGAAGATTTTTTTCTTGTTGAAGAAATATAGAATAGATTCACATCAGAAGCAGTTAGTGCCATATCAGTTCAATCTTTCAAGAGGAACTGGATCAATACCTCCTTAAGAATGGAGCTGAAAATTATAAGGAAAAAATGTAGACGGCAAAGAAAGATAATTCCAGTCCTGCTGCAACCATGAAGATATCAGCCGTGGTATAACTGGCTCAGATTGAATAGTGTAGATAGCATTATGTTGGATTATTAGTTTAGTGTTTTACTTGGCCGCTTTTGGGAGTGCAAAAAAACCACATGTCCGTAAGAAAAGACTTTTAAACACAGCTAGTGCTAGAAAATTTTGGAAATAACCCACTGATGGATTCAAGGCTGCTCATCTAAAGTTCTGGTAAAGCCATTGATAACAGAAGCTTTACTTGATATCTACTTGTGTTATGCCAGACAGGCGTACATCCTCACCAACATTTTATGAGGATAAACCGGCGCCCTACCCCCACATATTTTTATCATTCATATATTCTATTTCCACTCAATTTTTGAATACTTTTAAATTGGCTATGATGCTGGAAGTATAGCGCAGCTAGAAATTGTGAGGTGCAAATTAGCACATACTGTTTCAACGATAGACGTGCCAAAAGACTGAGTTAATCAGCGACTTTACTGACGTTAATTCAATTCTGCATATCAATGCAGCTACTGCTTCAGGCTATAATATTCAAAAAACAGATGGTAGAAATATATGAAAATGTTGTTAAAATTAATTTGAATGCTTCTCCCGGAATCTTGTTTGTGTCGATCTCATACACTTAGCATGATAACACTAGTCTCACTCCAGGGGTATGGAACAATGTCTGGGGACGTCACTTTGAGTTGCTTTCATAGACACTATTGGCGCACATCGCAACAGGTGCCGCATGGCGTAATGAAATCGATACCTCCAACATTTCGCATTAAATGGGCGTTTGACAGCAGAATTTTAAAGTTGTATTACCCATTGAATCACAATGGCAAAATTATTACTTAAAATCAAATAAAGTCACTAACTTAAGCCACTATTTAAATATTTTTAAAAACAATGTAGACTGCTGATGTAATTTTGGTAGTTAAATGTGACTTACTGGAAGAAACAAACACTATTGTCTCCCAGAAGGATCGACATCATATCATAGACATCAGCAGCAGAAGTTATTTACACCAGCAGCTGCTGCCATCTACATCACTTTACCAGAGGTTATCTTTCATTAATGTATTTGTTTATCTGGCAGCAAGGGCATTTATTGTCTGGTCATATATGCCTGTGAATTGAAAAGGCAGCATTGATTCAAGTACTTTGATTGATGTGGAGTCATATGTAGACCAGTGTAAGGACCACTGATTTCCTTTCATGAAAGACAACAGTGAACCACATGGGATTTACAATGGTTGGTGCAGCGGTAGAGTTGCTGCCTTACAGTGCTTGCAGAGCCGGAGACCCGGGTTCAATCCTGACTACGGGTACTGTCTGTCCAGAGTTTGTACGTTCTCTCCATGACCATGTGGGTTTTCTCCAAGATCTTTGTTTTCCTCCCACACTCCACAGAAGTACTGGTTTGTTAGTTAATTGGCTTGGGTTTGTATACTTGGTGTAAGTGTAAATTCTCCCTAGTGTTTGTCGGCTTGTGTTAATATACGGGGATCACTGGTTGATGCGGTCTTGGTGGGCCATAGGGCCTGTAACCGTGTTGTATCTCTAAACTAAACTAAACTAAACTACACCAATCCAATCATTTGGTGTTTGCTATCACCACAAATGTTTCTTTAAAAAAGATTACTTTTATTTACTTTAATGTAAATTCCACAGTTGCCAGCTGGAGACTTGGGGCCCTGGATCTATGTTCTAGAGTAACTCAGCAGAGCAGGCAGCATCTCTGGAGAGAAGGAATGGGTGACGTTTCGGGTCTCGACCTTCTCTGCAGAGATGCTGTCTGTGCCTTTGTATCTATCTTCGGTGTAAACCAGCATCTGCAGTTCCTTCCTACACTCTATGTTCTAGAGTGATGCCTACTCAGTAATTTATCAGTAATATCCATCTGAAGTATTATGAGCTTTGTAAAGATGTGCTCAATAGTTGTGGCAAATCAAATAAAATGGCCCCATATATTGTATTCATTATTTCTGCTGCTCGTGTAACTGGTTATCTTCCCAAGAAGTACTCCAGTTACCATCCGTCCTTCACCAACGATGCCGCTGTTGCATTTTCTCAGCACCTAGATCGACTATAATCATATGAACTGCTAATGTATCTGATTATTAGCAGAAGAGTGAGGAGATAATGTGAGAGCTAGAGAAGGTAACCTGAATGCAGAGAGAAAGTCACATTGTTGTTGGATGGAACTGCAGACTCTGGTTTAAACCGAAGACAGACACAAAATGCTGGAGTTAGTCAGCACGACAAGCAGCATCTCTGGAGAGAAGGAATGGGTGACATTTCAGGTCGAGACCCTTCTTCAGACTGAAATCTGAAAGTCACATTGATTGGTGCAGCCTATAAGCAATTCAGTACTATATGCAATTCAGTACAGAATTATTGAAATGCATATTAGATGGCCATTTGAGAGAGCAAGGCATTGAGGGGTATTAGCTTTGGGGATCAACCAAATGGACTCATGAACAAGAGTGTCTTCTGCACACAGGGTCTGTTCAGGCAGAAACAAGGCATTTCCCGTTTTGTTGTTGTTGTCAATCAGTCATGATTCAGCATTTATTCTTAAAACAGTCCATTTCCCTCAGGATCACTTTACTAAGGAGAATGAGACACTTCCATCTTTGTATTAGTGATTTTCAATTTGGCCAAGTTGGGAATTAAAGCATAAGGTTTCGGTTCACACTGTTTCTTCTAAAGTAATAGACATTTATCTTAGGTGGTCTCTCGAAATCCATATGACTTATTTAAACACTATTGTGTTGTATCTGAGATGACTAATAGGATCACTGGGCGCCAGATGCATAGACTTATGATTCACTATGCTATCCCAGATGCTCCTTCTACATTTTGAAGGAATCCCAGGAGTCGAAGACAATGGAAGTTTTGAAAACATCTGTGAAGCTTTCATTAGTTCATGTGATAGGTGCAGAATTAGGCAATTAGACCCATCATGACCCGGCCATTCAATCATGGCTGATCTACCTCTCCCTCCAACCTCCATTCTCCTTCCTTCCCCTGCCTTCTCCACATGACCCCAAGCACCTGTACAAATCAAGAATCTATCAATCTCTGCTTTAAAAATATCTATTGACTTGGCCTCCACAGCCATCTGCGACAATGAATTCCGCAGATTCACCACGCGCTGAATACAGAAATCCCACCACATCTCCTTCCTAAAAGAATGGCCTTTTATTTTGAGGCTGTGACCTCTGGTCCTAGACTCTTCCACTAGTTGAAACATCCTCTCCACATCCATTATATCCAGGCCCTTCACTATTCAGTAAGTTTCAATGAGGTCCCCCCCCCCCCCAATCCTTCTAAACTCCAGCAAGTGGAGGGCCAGTGCCGTCAAATGCTCATATTATGTTAACCCACACATTCCTGGGATGGTTCTCGTAAACTTTCCTTCTGACCTCCTGGCAATCTTTGCCTGTGACATGCTGCCATTTTGTAGATTCGTATTGATATTCTGATATGTAGCATGGAAGAAAATCTACCATCTGCCATCTCTCCCTCCTCTGGCCTTAACGTAACTCCAGATCAACCCATGAGGTTGGCTCATGACTGTCTCAGTTAAGATGGAATTGCTGCAGGGTTTTAACAGTAGATTTGGGGAAAGGTTTATATTTTGGTTAGTAATTGATGATAACGTGTTTCTTCCATCATCCTCTTCCAGCTTTGGGGCAGAATGCTAAAAACATGCTTAGAATAACATAAGCAAGTTAGATTTCAAAGAGCATTCTTCGTGTAGTTAATGGTGAAGCCCAAGGAGATCTAATGGTTGTACTTCATGCCGAGGCACCCAAATTGCTCATCTGAAATATTGATATGTGGATTCCACTGCAATATCTCAAAAGGAGAGAACAACAAATTGGATGGTTTCCATTTTAAAATAAGCAAGGCATCTTCTTCTATTTGAAAATAGTCCAAGCAAATATTTTGTGATAAAACCTTCCTTTGATCAAGTATGATGTTCTTGGATATATCCAAAGCTGATGTAGGGGCAGCACAAAATGTGTAGGAAAGTGCAGATGCGGATTTAAATCGAAGATAGACACAAAATGCTGAAGTTACTCAGTGGGACTGGCAGCATCTCTAGGGAGAAGGAATGGGTGATGCTTCGGCTCGAGACCCTTCTTCAGCTGCATCATGGCTCCAAAAAGGCGGGTTCTATCCCAACCTTGAGCAATGTCTGATTAATGCTTGCATTTAATTAAACAGTGTTCTCTGGTTGATTCATTTTCCTCTCAAATGTTAAAGATGTGTGGATTGGTAGGCTTCTGTAAATTGCCCCTGTTGCATGGGTGAAAGGTAACTGATGGGAACGTGGAGAGGGTGAAATGGGATTCATATAATAGATGCTTACCAACATGGACTCATTAGGCAGAGGGATGCTGTGTAACCCTCGGACTCCAAAATGCACCCACCGAGATTCTGGAAGTTGACGATATTTGATGCACAAATAGGAAATTTGAATCCATGGTGTGCAAATGTAGTTGCCCATAATAGACCAATGTGACAAACAATATCTGGATGCCTTTTGCTCAGAAATGAGAAAAGTATTTAGATATACTCTGCTGCTCCTGTACAACTTTCTCAATCTCCTTAAATGATATTGCTGTTATTAACCTCTGTGTAATGCAGAAGACTTAAGGAGATTTTATGAAAATATACTGTGGATAAAGAATGGAATAAAGATACTTTAAGATCACTTGAAATGCTGTAAAATTGCTAGGAGATAATGCACTCTATTCTCATTGCAGAAATGAAGTCAGTGTGAGCTGATACAATTTTGTTTTGGTGTCTTAACAAGGGATGTAATTGCAAAGCCGAATTTAGTGACTGAGAATCTTTACTGGCTTCTTCAAATGAAAACTCAAGCAAGTAGCTGAATAGTAGGTTATCTGGATGTTTACCACTTCATAAATACTGTATTGCCACATGTGTTACCTTTCCAGCTTAAGCAGGGCTCGAAATTAACAGTTGCCCAGGTGCCAATGGCGACCCAAAGTCCCGCTGGGCAACCTAAAAGCCGTGCCTTTTTGCCCGGCTTGGCAAGCACCCGGGACATCTATCGTTCAACTCTGAGCGGGCCCCCCTCTCAATCACTCTCTCTATCACTCTCCGTCTCCGCCCACTATCCGTGTCCAGGCCACCGGGTCTCCACTCTCTGCCCACTCCTCATCCGCCGGCACGGCTGGCCGCCTTGCACATGCCCACTGCCACGGCCTGCACATGCACACAACCATGGCCAGCATATCATCGGCCGTGGTTGTGCGCATGTGCCGCCCTGCACATGCGCACTGCCACTGCAGCTGGTCGGCGCTGGGCACTTTCTCCCTCCCTTTGCATTGTGGGAGATCTGGCCGCCATTGCTGTCCGGTCGCCGCTTCGCCGCGACCACTGAAAACCAACGCATAATTACTCCCTGAAGCTGGAGAAACTCCCTGGAGTAACTCTTGTTTCTTGGTTTCCTGGTCCTCCAAAAATCTTCCAAATGGAATTTAAACTGGAGTGGACCCTCCACCACCAAACTTTGAAAAATCTATTGCACTTTATCTATTTATTATTGTGTATATATATATATATATATGGTCTATGGTATATAGACACACTGAACTTTTTTCTCCTGTTTTGTATTATGTTTGCATATTATATTGTGCTGCAACAAGCAAGAATTGTCCTATCTGGGACACATGACAATAAAACTCTCTTGACGTTTGACTTGGATTTAAGCAAAAAAGTGTTTTTGGGAAAAAAGAGCTATCTTAAATTTAGTTGTGTCTGGTTGGGTGAAGACTATTCCATGCTTTAATTGTGTGGGGTTTTAGTGTTTAAGTTTAATTTAAAGATACAGCGTGGAAACAGGCCCTTCGGCCGACCGAGTCCACGCCGACCACTGATCACCCGTACACTAGTTCTATCCCACACATTAATGACGTAAGTCATGAGTCAAGAGTGTTTTATTCTCTCACATCCCAGTTAGAACAATGAAATCCTTACTTGCAGCAGTACAACAGAATATGTAAATATAGTACTCTGTAAACAATATTATAAATGAGAAAACAAAACAGTGTATTCCCTCCTGGGATTAATAAAGTTCTATCATATAGTATCGTGTGTGTAGGAAGGAACTGCAGATGCTGGTTTAAACTGAACATGGACACAAACGCTGGTGTAATTCAACAGGTCAGACAGAATCTCTGGACAAAAGGAAAATATTACTTTTTGGGTTGGGTCTGAAAAAGGTTCCTGCACACCTGTGCAAGGAAACAAGAGCACCCGGAGAAAACCCATGCGATCAAAGGGAAAAGGAGCAAACTCCATACAGACAGCACCCATCTTCAGGTTCAATTCCGGGTCTCTCGCACTTTTAGGCAGCAACTTTATGGCCAATGTACTGCCCTATAGTCTTGAACTGAATTAAAACACACAGTAGCTGTAAAGGGGGACATCGCCTCACTTAGAAATTTAAGACTGAAAATGGATAGTTTCTTTTTTTTTAGTAACCAAAGTTATCAACTTGTGTGTTGATTTTTTGTGTGTTGCAAAACAAAATATAGTTGCACAGCTGGTGGACTTGCTGCCTCACACGCCAGAGATCGGTTTTCGATCCTGTCCTCGGGCATTGTCTGTGTTGAATTTGCACATTCTCCCTGCAAGTGTGTGGGTTTCCTCCCACATCCCAGAGACACATTGGCTTTGTAGGTTAACTTGTCTCTGTAAAATTGCCCTTAATGTGTAGGGAGTTGGTGAGGTAAATGGGAATACAGAACTTGTGTGAATGGGTAGACAAAAATGCTGGAGAAACTCAGCGGGTGAGGCAGAATCTATGGAACAAAGGAATAGGCGACGTTTCGGGTCGAGACCCTTCTTCAGACTGATGTGGGTGGGGGGGGGGCGGGAAGAAGAAAGGAAGAGGCGGAGACAGTGGGCTGAGGGAGAGCTGGGAAGGGGAGGAGAAAGCAGGGACTACCTGAAATTGGAGAAGTCCATGTTCATACCGCTGGGGTGTAAACTACCCAAGCGATATATGAGGTGCTGCTCCTCCAATTTACGGTGGGCCTCACTCTGGCCATGGAGGAGGCCCAGGACAGAAAGGTCGGATTCGAAATGGGAGGGGGAGTTGAAGAGCTGAGCCACCCGGAGGTCAGGTTGGTTATTGGGAACTGAGTGGAGGTGTTGTGCGAAGCGATCGCGAAGCCTGTGCTTGGTCACACCGAGGTTGATCAAATGCTGAATAATCCAACCACATTTTTGCTTGGAAGTGGAAAGAAATAGAAATTGTATTCATTGCAACGTAAAAAGAGTTGAGATACTGTATATACTGTATTATAATTTTGCTGCATGTCATTGTGGTATATATCATGTCTTGATTGGTGAATATGTTTAGTTTGTGACTTTATTTGTAGCAGAAATAATATGTGAATGCTTCATTGAACATAATTCCGACTGGTAACTACGCACTTCGTCCGAGCACATTATCGCACACGCCTCATGCAAGCCGTCTTAAATGCCCACCTAAACTGTAATTTGGCAACTTAAAAAGCTGCCTAGGTTGCCCGGCTGGAAACAGTGAAAAAAAGTTAAGTGAGAGCCCTGTTAAGGATACATTGATGATTGTAGGATGAGACCAGAGGTTCCTTATTTGTGCAGCTATCTTTGTTCAGCACAATGGTGAGCATGTCTTCAATAGTTGCTTGTGAATAAAAACATTGTTGTGACAGCACTGTCACTTCAATGAAGCTCAACTGTTCTGTATCAGAAATCAAGACATGTCTACAAACAGACTTGTGTCCTCACATGGACTGATAATATTTAGCCAAGTCATGATAATGCCTTTACCAAAAGGTCCATGTTTAATTGAATTTAATTGTACAAAGATGTTTTTAAAACTTTTAAAACAAAACCAGTATTGCTGCCTGCTGGCTTCCTGATCATAGGTTTAATTTGTTCCTAGGAGTCACTTTACAATCATTATTTATTGTTACCGATGTGTCTTTACCCTGAAAAGTTCACATTGTTTCTCCTCCCACCTGTGCAGCCCATTCTGCTGACCGTTTTCAGCATTTACCTCCTTTTATTTCACATTTCCAGCATCTGGAGTTCTCTCATTTTTTTTCCAGCAAAGTGTTTGCCTGGACTCAGTGTATAAGTCCTGGTAGCTTGCTGACAGTTTAACCATTCTCAGTGGGGTTGGTTGTGTGTTGTGGCAGCTTGATTTGTCTTTTTAATGAGGGTTCTGCAAGACTCTGGCAGTGGATGGGAAAGCTTATCAAAGCCACCAATCTGACAGTCATGTTTTGTCAGAGCTGCTCTGTTATTTTCTTTTCATTGTGGAAACAGGCCCTTCGGCCCACGGAAGAGAGATACAAAATGCTGGAGTAACTCAACGGAACAGGCGGTATTTCTGGAAAGAAGGAATGGACGATGTTTCGGGTCGAGACCCTTCTTCAGACCATCTTCGTCTCACCGAGTCAATGCCGACCATTGACTGCCGACCACACTAGTGCTATGTTTTCTCACTTTCACATCCACTTTTTACACACTAGGGCCAATTTGCAAAGGCCAATTAACCTACAAACCTGCACACCTTTGGGATGTGGGATGAAACCGGAACACCTGGAAGAAACCCGTGACCACAGGGAGAATATGCAAACTCCACACAGACAGTACTTGGTGCTGTGAGGCAACATGAGCCACAAGCTGCACCAATGTGCTGCCCTTAAACCTAAACTCAAAATGACACTCAACTTGCACACGCACACACTCACATTAGCTGTGTTACTCCAGCACTTTTCAAGTTTAATTGGACCCCTGTGAATTGCCCCTAGATTGCAGGGAGTGGATGAGAAAGTGGGATAACATAGAACTAGCGTGAATGGATGATTGATGGTCAGCATAGAGTCAATGGGCCGATGGGCCTGTTTCCATGCTGTACTTTTGATCAATCAAAAAACCTATTGAACGTTGCAGCTTTCTCTTTGGGTGCAAAGAAGATATCGCAAAGGTTATCATGCATTTGAAACAGAAATAATATTCTAATTCATATTGAAGTTATTTGTATTTTACGTTTCATTTGCATGTATTAATTAATACTTTGCTAACCAAGGTTACAGCAGTGTCACATTTACTAACTATTCCTTGCCAATGTTTTATATGATTCCCACTGTTAATATAAAAAAGCTTCTGGCTGTTTTGTTTTTCATTCAGCCATCATGATTACTAATTACAGATGATTTGGCTTGCTGCAATGGTGTGGTGAAGCATTAGTGTATTTCCAATTGATCTTCATCATTTTGTTACGAGCAAATCTTCGGCTACATCTTTCTAAAGCAGTCACTAATCATCATGTTGTGATGTGATAATAAACTGATGTAAGTGTTGGTGTTGTGTGAGGAGTCTAACAAAAGGGGTTTGTGGTGCAGCATGCAGGGTGTATTCAGAGGAAGGTCACTGCTACATCGGCAATCAGGACACACCGTCCCCGAGAGAAAGAACATCTTTCTGTCCATCTCTGGCAGAACTACAGATATGGTGGGGGCTAAATTCTCCACCATTGATTTTTGGATCTGCACTTTCTAACATAGCCGACCATAGATGAGCATGAAAGAACCTACCAACTATCTCAACAGAAATCAAAATACACTGTAGTAATTGCTAAATTCATGTACTGTATGCTTCATCCTTGCATCTTATGGCAGTTAGTATTCATAAAAGGCAGATGAAGTATGGACATATCAGTCGCCTTTGTGTTCCTCCTGCCCAATTATTCTGTTCTATCTTGGGGGAATACAGATGGCATTTTCCATTCTGTTTACAGAACAGGCTGTCTTTCAATGACGGCGTCGCAGCCTTGAACTCTACAAACTCTCACTTCATGGAGCAGTTCAAAAGAGCAAAATTGCTGTGAATGGGTGCAGGCACAAGAGTAATCTACTATGATTGTGCATTTACAATTTGATTCAGAGGCAGCAGCTGAAGCAGCACCTTGGTGAAGGGATGTGTGTATAGAGGATATCTAGAGCAGTGGTGGCAGTGGTAAGGAATAGAGGCTGGATGCAAGAATTTACATTGTACCTGTGCCTCACCATACTTTAGAAATACATCATGGAAACAGGCCCTTTGGCCCACTGAGCCCATGCCAACCATCCATCACCTGCTCACACGTGTTGTACATCATCCCGCTTTCACATCCATTCCCTACACACAAATCCAGGATGTGGGAGGAAACTGGAGCACCCAAAGGAAACCCACGCAGTCACAGGGAGAAAGTTCAAATTCCACACCGACAGCTCCCGAAGTTGGGATCGAACCTGGCACTCTGAGGAAGTAGCTCTACCCGATACGCCACTGTGCCCCCTCCCACGTGCACATGACAATAAACTTGACTTATCTTGACGAAACCTGACCTGGCAGGATTGTAGGCCTGTTGGGTTAAGTATCTCTGCACAAACAATGAAATGTATTTGGAGCACAGTCTGGTCACTCCATTACAGTAAGGATATGGAGGCTTTGGAGAGGAGGTTTACCAGAATGCTGCCTGGTCCAGGGTGTATTAGCTACAAGCAAAGGTTGCACAAACTTGTATTGTTTTCACTTATCACCTTTTAGGTTGAGGGGAGACCTGATGGAAGTATATAAAATTATGAAATGCATAGATAGGTTCGACAGTCAGAAACTTTCTCTCAAAATGGAAATGTCAAAGACGAGGAGCATAGCTTTAAGGTAAAATGTGCAAAGTTTAAAGGAGATGTGTAATTTTTTTAGGGAGTGGTGCGTGCCTGTAACACGCTGCCTGGGGTGATGGTGGAGACAGATACGATAGTGGGGTGTAATGCTTTTAGATGGGCACATGGATATGCAAGGAATGGAGGGATATGAATCATGTGGTGACAGATTGATAGAATTTTGATAGAATTTATTGCCACACAACCAGGGTCGGTGGAATTTTGGGTTGTCAGCAGCGGTACAATAATAAAGAAAACACAACCACAATAAAAATGCAACACAAACATCCACCACAGCATTCATCACTGTGGTGGAAGGCACAGAACTTGGCCAGGCCTCCTCCATTTTCCCCCGTGGTCGGGACCTCCACCCTCCGCAGCCGTTGCTGTGGGCGTCCAGATGGTAAGGGACAAAGTCAAAAGCAAGGTAAGTCCAGGATCGGCTCTTCCCCACCGGAGACCGCGGCTTCAGGCTGGTGTAGGCCGCAGGCCGGCGGTCGAAGATTTAAAGTCCGCCGCGCCGCAGCCAGAAGCACCGCAGACTGCAGGGCCGGTGGTCGAAGCTCCCCTCCAGGGTTGATGGTAAGTCCATGCCGGACCAGCGGTAGAAGTTCATCACATCATGTTTGACACAGATATTATGGACCATAAGGCCTGTCCCCGTGCTGTAATTTTCTATGTTCTATGACGGTAAGTGATTGTCAGTGGAAGGTTAAATATTATTAGATTAGAGCAGGTAATATGGGAAGTCAGTTGTGGGTAACTTGCCCTTTTTTTCTGCTGCGTCAGATTTAGTGAATTGTCATCTTTTTGATTCTGTTTTTTTTTCACAGCAATTTTCACATTTTCATATACTCCACAGCCTTACCCATAGCAACGCATTACGCAGGAAAAGATAGACACAAAATGCTGGTCAGGCAGCATCTCTGGCGAAAATGGATAGGCAATGTTTCGGGTCGATATTTGAAATGTGACCTATCCGTTTTCTCCAGTGATGATGCCTGACCCACTGAGTTACTCCAGCATTTTATGTCTGCCTTTGCCATAAACCAGCCTCTGCAGATCCTTTTTATTACATTACACAGGCAAAGATGCTTAATCTAATCTTGACTGGTCCTGAGCCGCCACATCAGGGCATCTGATTTCACCCCATCAGAGAGATTCTCTCTGATCTACCCATTCATCCACCTTCCCTGTTACTGAAAACTAGCTAGCTTCTCACTTTCCCATTCTGACAAAGGGCACTGGATGTGAAGTGTTGACTATTTATCTTTCCACTGATGCTGCCTGGTCTGATTTTTCTCAGCATTTTCGATTTTTTCTTAGTTCTTAGAAGACAACAAATGATTCAGATTCACAGTGGGTGTGAATTTACTGGTGAACCCATTGAACTGCAATTAACTTGTTTTGCTGCAAAACCTGGGGAAGGATGCCTCATTTCGACAGTATATGATGGATCTGCAGAATAGAATAATTGGCCAGTTCTGAACCCACTGTGGTGTCAGTACTTAAGCTGGTACCCAGACGTGGCGTTGAAGGAGGAGAAGCCGAAGCAAAGAAGTGGAAGCCAAATAACCGAATGGAAACGAAGCCGAAAGGTCAAATAACCGAAAGCGTACGAAGACGAAACGCCAACTAACCGAAAGGGTTGGATGCATAGCAGCAAACTAACCGAAAGGGTGGGACACTTAAAAGCAAACTCACCGATAGGCCATTCTACCGAAACGCCAACTCACCGAAAGGCTGCGTTGCCTACAAGCCAACTCACCGAATAGCTGCTCTGCTGAAAAGTCAAATAACGGACATGACGTCACTGCGGGGGCGGGACTTGTCAGCGATTGGTATAGACCCCCGCATCCAACACATCACTGGCCGATGGAGACGGGAGAGTGAGGGTCATTTTCCCACACAAGCCATAGGTGACTGGGCACACTGAACCCGAGCACCAAGTTGTAAGCGGCCGAAGGAGCGCATCCCTTGGGACAGCCCCCACTCTCCCACTGCTGCCCTCCACCCTGTCTCCCCCAGGTGGCCACACTGTGATGGGCTGTGTGTCGGCAGCGCTGGGTGGAGCAGAGGGACCAGCCTGTCCCACACCTCTGCTCCACCCAGCATCACTGACCACGATGCACCGCCATCGGACCCCAACCCCCATCCATCCCCAACACTTAGATGGATCTATTCATCTAAATGTGCCCTTAATGAAGGCACTATGAAACCAGCTGCCGCAAACCCTTCCCACAGGATGGGGCCGGCATTAAAACTCAAAAAAGAGTTACTAATTTAAAAACAAAAATGTTACATGTATAAATAGTTCTTACATTCAGGAACGTAGTTTATTAAGTGGTGGGATATATCCATGCCCTAAGCTCATCTGCCCTACCCATCAGGCCTCTTGCATTAAAATACATGCAGTTTAAACCAACCCTCCTTCTTGCTCTCCGCCTTTCACCTGCCTGTTCTGTCCACTAACCTTTCCCACACCACCATCCATACCAATTTCTAACAACTCACGTAGCTCTGTCCTGCACGAGATCCCACCTCCCCTGCCAATCTAGTTTAAACCCTCTGTGTAGCATTAGCAAACCCCGCTAGGATGTTGGTCCCCCTCCAGTTTGGGTGCAACCCTCCCTTTTATACAGGTCACCCCTGCCCTGGAAGAGATCCCAATTAGTGTCGAAGGTAGACACAAAATGCTGGAGTAACTCAGGAGGACTGGCAGCATTGCTGGAGAGAAGGTGACGTTTTGGGTTGAGGCCCTTCTTCAGACATATTAATCTAAACAGGTGATTGATGGTCGGCTGAATGGCTTGTTTCAATGCCATATCTCTAAACTAAACTAAACTAAAGTAAACAATGTAGACAACTATACACATCTCATAATGATACATAACTAACTATTTTCCTTGTAGGCTGCAGAGCCATAAATCTACTGTTTTCTTTGAATTCTTGGTAGAATCTGATGACTGCAGGAAAGCAAGTTCATGTGCTAAGAATTATTTATATATGAAGAACTAAAGAACCATCCTTTGTAGAGAACAGTGAAGTAAAGCTGTTCAAAGACCTGACGATGTGATGATAGATTTCCTTTATTTCCTTTCAGACACCATCTCCTGTAGTCTCTCTCATCCGGCAACAATAATGTCAGCAAGCAGGTGGGCAATCAATTGCATTGATCCGTTCTCACAGCCCCGAAATTATGGAACAACAAGCACAATTGTTTTAATGAAACGGGCCATGGTGTTGGAGTAACTCAGCGGGCCAGGCAGTATCTCTGGAGAACATGGACAGGTGATGTTTCTTCCCTTCTCCCAATCCAAAACGTCACCTATCCATATTGTTCAGAGATGATGCCTGACCTGCTGAGTTACTCCAGCACTTTATAAACTTTTCTCACAAACTTGAGCACTTTATGTCCTTTTGTGTAAACCAGCATCTGCAGTTCCTTATTTCTACAACTTTTTATTAATCTTTTAAACATAGTAAACAGAGCAAAACATATGTTTAGGGACCATATAATGAGATTAAGGTGGTAAATGAAAAATCATGATCTAAAAGATAAAGTAAAAAAAATGGTTATATTATTTTGAACTGGCATAACATTTTAAATGTTTGTCTCATAGAATGATTTCACACATATGAAATCAGGTGTTTGGTGCCAGTAACTTTGTGAAACAGCATTATGACATGGTTAAAGTCATCAACTTTATGAACTAAGCCAATGCATATTTTTTGTCTGAGTTTCTCTTTAGTTTGCTGATTCCTGCAGATTGTTTCTGTTAAGGGACTGTCCCACTTTCACAACCTAAATCACGACCTTTTTTATTCGTGGCCATTTTTCATCAGGCTAGAAAAACGCCCCGACATACTTGATGCCACGACCTACCTACGACCAGCACCACGACCTACCTACGACCTCCTATGACCGCGTAACGACCATGCTGCGATTATGAGTCAAGGGCAAACTCAGCAGAGGTCATGGATTAGGTTGTGAAAGTGGGACATGCCCTTTAAGGTGCATTGTATTGCAAGAGCAGGAAATCAGACAATTGCGAATTTCACAATGTGAATTATAGATATATTTAAACAAAAAATCTCAGCACAAATTAAGTGTCTTTTTTTTTGCCTGTTTTGCAAGAGGATTTGAACACAGCAGTTCCAAAGTCCTTCTGAATTTATGGAATGTCCAAGTGAATGAATTGTGTGCAGGTCCGGTCTCCTGACCAAAGGAACGGTATGTGAGCAATGAATAGAGTGAAATTAAGTTGCTACCTTGATTCCTAGATGTGGTTGAGCCTTTGAGGTGAGATTCAACAGAGATCAATCTATCACCTCCCATGTTTATAAGCTCCTGGAGAGATTTGCAATGAAAGTTATAAAACTCTTGTGTGGCTTGACAGGGAAGATGTAGGGATGATATTACCCTCAGCTGGAATTTCTGGAAGGAGCAGAGTCTGGACCAAGATGAGAAGAAATTTAATTACTCAGAGAGTAATGAATCTTTTAAAATTCTCCACTCAAGAGTGTTTCCAACTATATTCAAGAGAGTGATGAATAGATTTTTTAGATTAATGGATATGGATTTAGTCCAGGAAAAAGGCACTGAAGTACTGGATGATCCATTATCTTGCTCTGTGGCAGAGAAGGCACAATGAGCCAAATCACCCAATTCCTTCTATGTTTTGTGTGTTTGTCACTGTATCAGTAACCTTCGGTGGCAGTGTTTACCTATTAAGTCACAGGTGACATGCCAGGAGTATTAATATCAAAACTGGACAGGGACAGAACAGCTTTGAGTCCTATTCTTTAAATTTAACACATGATTTAATCAGCTATTTAGTGAGTTCCTGAGTTTCTTCGTCAGTTTCTGAGTTTTGCCTGGGGTACTAACAGTGCTTTTTTTTCTTTTTTTATTCCCAGGCTACGTATAAACTAATGCTCTTTGTTTCCCCCCCCCCCATGATTTTAACATATAAAAAGGAATTCAACTTATAAATTCATTCAAACAAGTTTGGCAGTGACATTCGTGAAAGACAAGTTGCATCTGATAGCAACAATGCAGCAGAGCTCTGAAATGGTTTGTAGCTTCATGAAAGGTAATATCGTTTCTGATCCCTGCAGTCTTATTGGATTTCAGATGTAATCTAAAGAGAATGTTTGAGCTTTGCAAAACCTTTTCAAAATATCTGGAAAAAAAACTATTGGAGATCCAAATTATTTTTAAAATTTCCATTCAAGTTGCAATAGAAGATGTTTGAGATTTGCACACTGTTCTGGTACTTGACATTTCGAGACGTCAGATTTTTATTGCTAGATCTTTGAATGTTGAAGCTTATGATCTGGAAATAAACATTTTTTTTAAATCACCTGCGTAATGATTTCTGGATAAGGCCAACAAATTACACAGTAGTTGCTTCACTACTGAAGTACAAAGATGGCTAAAATGGATATCCCTAATGAGTTGTGGTCTGTGAGGAAGTCAAAGTTATCCCCCATGCTTCCCATTCTGCCATATTTAACTAATATTCTAGATTTATGTTAAGTGCACTGGGTTTGGCAAAGATAGATTTTACTCATTAGAAATAGCAAGAGAATTCGTGTTTACCTTAAAAACAATGACAATCGGTTGACTGCTAAGATGGACATGAGGCTGCCAAAGGCAGACTTTATGGGGTGAATCTAAGTCACATCCTCACACTTCACAAAAGCTGTTGGAAACTGGGTGATAATGGAGTTAGAATGGATGCAAACATTTTTAGAGTCAATTAGGTATGGAAGGATGTTAGGGCATTCGGCGGTGAGATCTCATGGTTAAATGCGTGAAGATTACTTCCAAGCCCTCCCCCCTCCCACCTCAGGCTACCCCAAACCCAGTGTTGGCAAAGGGTGAGGCAGGGACTCCAGGGTGCAAGTAATGGTTGCATTGTCTTCCATTTAGTACCAGAAGTATTTTAGAACATTTGTCTTGACATTTGTTCTCTCGAGAACATAACAGTGAGAATTAAGAGCAGGAGTAGATGATAAGATTCTTCAAAGGTAGACACAAAATGTTGGAGTAACTCAGCGGGAGAGGCAGCATCTCTGGAGAGAAGGAATGGGGTGATGTTTCAACCCGAAATGTCACCCATTCCTTCTCTCTAGAGATGCTGCCTCTCCCGCTGAGTAACTCCAGCATATTGTGTCTACCTTTGATTTAAACCAGCATCTGCAGTTCTTTCTTACATAAGATTCTTCAAGCCTGATCCAGCTTTAAGTGTTGCCTTTGATCTGATCTTTGCCTTGTCTCCGCTCTCCTGTTTATTATAACCTTGACTGACCTATAGTCCAAAACTCGAGCTCTCCTACCTTTGATTATATTCAATGGCTCAACCTCAGTAACTTTTGTGGTGGGGAATTCCAAAGGTTCAGAGCCTTGAGAGTTGACATTTCTCATTGTTTCTATTTTAAGGGGGCAATAACTTGGGGGAAGAGGAAAGGAATGACCACCGGATGTTAAGTGTAGACCAAGACAGCACGAAGTGTAGATGGAATCGATGTGCAATGTGTTTTGGGGGGGGGAGGCTGGTTTGTGTGATGGACCTGGCTTCACAACTCTCAGCAATGTTTTGTAGTTTTTAACAGAGCAGTTGCTATTCCAAGCTGTGATACATTCGGATATGATGCTTTCTGTGCTGCATCAGTAAAGTTACCTTGCCTCCTAAACTCAAATAATTATATACCCAAGCTGCTCAGCCTTTGTTCATAATGCATTCACTGCATTCCAGGAATCAACTTCATGAACATTCTCTGAATTCCCTCCATTTGAACTATGCCCCACCATCGATAAAGAGATCAAAATAAATTGTGTTTTTTTAAAATACCATTATCTTCGAAGGCCAAAAACGCACACTATGCCTAATTGACCAAGTGAAGCTGAGCCCATTCACTATCTACACTCAAGAAATTCTTGTGTTTAGGACAGAATGAGAAACCAACTGCTGAAGGCTACACATTCTGTCAAAGCTGCTACCAAAAGCATTTGCTCTGTGTAATGAAATTGTCTGCTTTGGACAAAAATCAGTTCTTGTATGCTTGAGCAA
The DNA here is from genome assembly GCF_028641065.1 of Leucoraja erinaceus. Classification (NCBI taxonomy): domain Eukaryota; kingdom Metazoa; phylum Chordata; class Chondrichthyes; order Rajiformes; family Rajidae; genus Leucoraja; species Leucoraja erinaceus. The sequence continues at coordinate 17,686,180 of NC_073398.1, forward strand.
GTAACAACAGAACTGGCTTGCAAATTCTTTCTGGCATCACAATAAATAGGTTTTTAAATGAATGGTCCTCCAAGTCTGTAGGCATTCGTAGAGCATTAGGGTGGCAACTTTTGCATCTGCAAAACAAAAGCGATACTACTTAAATCAAAATGATGTTAAATTGCAAGATAACAACATTGAGCAGTTCAGAAACAAACACCTATTAGCAAAGATGCAGAGAACTATTAATAATTCAGGTTTGCTCCATGTCTGTCCTGAGCCGCAAGAAATTCCAAGTTCCAGTTTACCTCAACATCAAGTGAAACCACAATTGCCGTGACACCACTTGGGTGCTGGAATATTAAGAAACATCTGGTCTGGTTTTAGCCTTTGGTTTTGTGCCTTGACATGGGATATGAGCCACCTATGGGCGGCACATGGGCGTAGTGGTAGAGCTACTGCCTTAAAGCGCCAGAGACCCGGGTTTGAACCTGACTACGGGTGCTGTCTGTATGGAATTTGTATGTACGCCTCATGACCAGCGTGGGTTTTTTTCGGAGATCCTCAGTTTCCTCCCACACTCCAAAGACGTACAGGTCTGTAGGCTAATTGACTTTGTGTAAATGTAAAATTATCCCTAGTGTGTGTAGGGTAGTGTTAATGTGTGGGGTTCGCTGGTTGGTGCAAACTCAGTGGGCCGAAGGGCCTGTTTCCACACTGTATCTCTAAACTAAACTAAACCAATCCAGGCAAGTGGGTCTAGTGCACGTGAGGATATTGGTCGGCATGGACAAGTTGGACCGAAGGGCCTGTTTCCATGCTGAATTAATCTATGTCTTTATGATATTGATGACTATATTTTTGAATTTGCCAGGAGTTTTGTTTTGTTCACTTGCTTTTCTTGAGCATCTCAAATTGCCCTTGAGAAAATCATGGCGGGGTCCCTTCGTGAACCATTGCAGTCCTTCCTCAGGTACACCACAATGCTTTTGGGTGCCTAATTTCAATATTTGGACCTCATGTCAATGAAGGAACAGCGATATATTTCCAAATCAGACTGCCCTGTAACTCAGAGAGAGGGAGCATGAGGGTGGTGGGGTTCCCCGACCTCCGCCTCCTTTCTCCCTCTAGTCAGTGCAGGTTGTTGGCTTGAGAGCCACTGTCATTATGAAGGTGTGCAGTACAACAAGATATGCCATTGACAGAAGGAGTGAATGCTTTCCGGCAGGCTGCTTTGTCTTCGATGGTGCCAAAAGCCTTGAACATTAGATACATAGACAATACATGCAGAGGTAGGCCATTCGGTCCTTCAAGCCAGCATCGCCATTCAATGTGAACATGGCTGATCAACCACAATCAGTACCCCGTTCCTGCCTTCTCCCCATACCCCTTGATTCCGCTAGCCCTAAGAGCTCTATCTAATGCCCCTGTCCCACTTAGGAAACCTGAACGGAAACCTCTGGAGACTTTGCGCCCCACCCAAGGTTTCCGTGCGGTTCCCGGAGGTTGCAGGTGGTTGCCGGAGATTGCAGGTAGTGGAAGCAGGTAAGGACACTGACAAAAATCTCTGGGAACCTCCGGGAACCGCACGGAAACCTTGGGTGGGGCGCAAAGTCTCCAGAGATTTCCGTTCAGGTTTCCTAAGTGGGACAGGGGCATTACTATCTTAGATTAACACAATATATCTAACTCTCTGTTGTTATAATGGATGCCTTAAGGGCTCAAGTGTTGCTTGGACTCAGCATTGAGCTGTAGGCTACCACCATCCACCTGCTGAAATAATGATCAAAGATATTTTGAAGAAGACGGGGATCTGGGAATAGAAATTGAGAAATCACAATCATTGACAACAGTGTAATAAGACCACTGAAAAATAAAACTAGCACTACAGTTTGCCATAAAGGGAGGAAGAATTGCTGAGTAGAGGATTAATGCTTGGCTTGTATCAAAATTGGTTAGGTCACACTTGAAATACAATGCACAGTTCTAATTGCTGTTTGGTAAAAATGTTATTAAAGCACGGGAGCTGATAGAATCCTTGTACAACATTTTACACCAAAAGTGTGAAGTTACACCTACCTGGTGTGGGCAGCACAGTGGCACAGTGGTAGAGCTGCTGCCTCACAATGCCATAGACCTGGGCCAGATCCTGACCTCAAGTGCTGTCTGTGTGGAGTTTGCATGTTCTCCCTGTCACTCTAGGGGTTTTTTTCCAAGTGGGGATTTTCTCACTCATCACAATGTTTGTAGGTCTATTGGCCTCTGTAATTTTCCCATAGTGTCCATGGAGTGAGAAAATGGGATAAGATGGAACTAGTGTGAATGGATGATCCATAGTCAGCATGAACTCAGTGAGCCGAGTGACCTCTTTCCATGCTACATCTCTAAACTAAACTCAACTAAAGGAAAGTAAAATCATGCAGAATCTCTTCCATATTGAAAAGAAAACTGAGTGAAATTGAAGAGAATTAAAAATAAATTAAGAAAAAGGTTTTGATGGTAAATTCATAGGGAGAACATTTCCATTAGTGCAGATGAGCAAAGCAAGTAGAGGAAGTAAGTGAGACACTACAAAATCAAATAGAGAAATCAGAAGAAGCTGTATCCATTAATGATTCTCTAATGCCTTTAGGAGCCATTGAAAAGCACCTGATTATCTGCTCAATGCACAAAAATGGCTATTGACCAGGATATTCAGTGATTGATTAAATGCAGCAGAACTATAACCAAGCCTAGAATGCTGGAGGTGGAGGAGGAAAATTTCAATCTAGAGCAAGTTCATTTTTTCATTCTTTAAAAGGATTGATATCTCCATGAAGATTAAACCCACTGCTGTGAAGTAAAATGGATTAGTGAAGATGAAAATGCAAAATGACCAGCTATTGCTAAATCATTGAGCTTGGTTTCATTGTGGGTGAATTCGAGAGCAGACTTCATGGTAGAGTTCCCTGTTACTGTGCCACTCACTAACACAATTGAGGTAAAACAAGAAGAATATTCATTATTTTGAGTTTCATTGTTGAAAAGCAGAAACTCCACAACCAGAAGGATAGTGTCTAAAGTTCTGTGTGGACCTGTTGGATAAAAACAAAATTATACAATGCTGCTCCAGCATGTTCTGCGTTCCTGCATTATGTCACAGATCTTGATACAGTGCCTGATAAAATCAGTGTCGGCTGAGAGGCCTCATGTCCTGATAATAATCCACTTCCTTTAAAAGTCTTCATTACTGGAAATGCATTGATCCATCATTTGTGGCTGCTCTTTCCATTACATCACACCCACAAACTGTTCCTTCACTTCCTAAACCTTTCTGCTTCTCTACCTCTTCCCCGTTGAATGGTTCTTAATACGTTTAAAAAGGAAAAGAAAGAAGTTGCTAGCATCCCATCCTCCTGCGCACACACACACCCACACGCACACACAAACCCACACACACGCACGCACACAAACACATACACACACCACCACATTGGATTTTGCTGCTAATTATACAGTCTTCCGTTCAATTTGAAACTCCCCAGAACACTACCCAAAGTCTACATACAGCGAGACTTGGTCAACCTTCAAGGCAGAGCTCATAATAATCATGCCAAACAAATGCCAAGCAAAAATCTCTTTCCAGCAAGAGTATAACCATGCCTTTTTGACATTCAGCTGCATTACTGTTGCTGAACTCCCTCAACCATCAAATTGTATTGCCAATAAACTTACTTGGAGCAGTCATATGCAAGATTACAAGAGCAAATTGGAGATCTGTTATTTAATGATTCATCTTCCAAAATGACTTCCCACCTTCTGCAGATCAGGAGTCAACTCATGGGTGAATGCCTCTCCAACTAGAACATTGCACCCCATTTTATTGGATATGCTAAGCGTTCATTTCCTCCACCATGTGTCCAGTGTGTATTATCTACAGAGTGCACTGCAATAAACAGCCAAGGCTTTTTTGAAAGTTCCCCTCAAGCCCTATATTTCTTTCATCTAAAAGTACAAAAGAAGCGGACATATGGTAATTCCATAGCCTGATTTTTTTTAATGCATCCCGCATATTATTTAGGCTTGGAAAGGATAAACTAGTATTTTATCAACATCAGGTCAAAATCCCTTTACACCGTAAGTAACAGTGCTCAAGGTACACATTTAACACAATCATTTAAGAAGGTAACACTTCTCAAGGACAAACATGCAACAACTAGGAAGCCACCATTAAAAAAAAGTTACTTTGCACAATGTAAATTATGTTCTAATAATATATCTTTGTTTGTTACTCTTAATTAGTGGGTTTCCTATAGTATCTCAGTGAGTGAATGGGAAACAAATACTGAGCCATGGTACAGAGGTGCTGGTTGGTGAAATTATGAAATAGCGACTCCATTCTTGAATTGGAATACTGAACAATAGGTTGTGATTCTGCCTATTATGGCAACATGTGGAAATGTGCCGAGGTGCAGTGAGTGTGTGGTTCAATAGAAAAAGTATACAATGGAACAAATAAAGCCTCCTAAGCTGCTGGATATCAAGGCCAGTAACCATCCAAACAATGGAGATAGTGGAGCGATAATTGCAGAAAGGACAAAAGTTGGGATTTTATTTTATCTGACTGGTCGCAAGGGGAGTGAAATAATGCAAACCACAAAACCATCAAATCTGATTGTGGAGAATTCATTAGATGCATTTCAAGCACAATGCAACCTTTCCAGGAGTGAAACAGTTGATCATTACTTGTTCTTTATTTGCTCCAGGAACAGACAGAATAATTTGATTTGTTCCGTATGGACCTAACATTGTTAGCAGAAAATTACAGCTTTGCAGGTTTCAAAGAATTACTCATCAAAGATTGAATGATTTGTGAAACCAGAAATGCAGGCTGAGGAAGAATGGTTCCGACCCGTAACATCGTCTGTCCATTCCCACCACAGATGCAGCCTGGCGCTTTGTGTTCCTCCAGCACTTTATGCGATTTGCTTGAGAAAACAACTTGAGAAAACAATGCGCTGCTCAGAACGAAGGGGGACCCAGCGACCGGGGGGGGTGGGGGGGGATGGCAGGCCTGGTTCACCACTGCGAGGAGAGAGAGATATAGCCTGTTCAGTGAATTTTTGTAACTTTATCACCGTCAAAAAGGTGGCAAATCTTTGTGTACCGCCAAGGTGAGGTTTGCTGTATGATCATACCGGAGTGTGTGCAAAAACACTGTACCTGGGTACATGTGACAATAAAGTATCATTGATTAGTTGGATCATTGAACAATTAATGCTTTGCAGAGTTAATGTTTCTGAAGTGCATTTATGGACATGGCAAGCTGTGAAATTACCCAACAGAAGCAACTGCTTGTGGCGAAGCAGCAAAGAGCAGGGAAAGAGTTTAGAAATTGCAAGGAATAAAGATTGCATAGTGGTGGCTGAGAAGGAGATATCTTGTGTGTCCTCAGATTGTTTAGCAGAGATACTGTATTTAAGGGGGGATGTAATGGAGGCATCCAATATGTGATTATGATGGTGCAAATAGGGAAAAATAACATCCTCTGGCAAGTGTGATAACATTAGCGCACCAGAAGTTCAAATGCCAGTTGCATAAGTGGTTGCTATATACAGGATCCCATAGATGTGCACAGTGGCACATGCCACACAGATCTAGAGACCCAGGTGCCATCCTGACCTCGGGTGCAGCTTGTGTATACATTTCCCTTGTGACCATTGGGTTTCCTCTGAGTTTTCTAAATTGTTTCCCAAAAATGTGCGGGGTGGTAGATAAAATGGCCAATGTAAATTGCCCCTCGTGCAGATGAGTGATAGAATCTGAGTGAGATGATGAGAATATGAGGAGAAATAAACTAGATTAGTGTTGGTGGTCAGTGTTCTCAATCACAGGGAGGATGTGGAAGCTTTGGAGGCAGTGGAGACGAGGTTTGCCAGAATCTGCCTGGGTTGGGCGTGTTAGCTATAAGGAGAGGTTGGATACACTTGGATTGATTTCTTTGGAGCATCGGTAGGTGATGGAAGACCTGATAGAAGTATAAAAAAATTATGAGAGGCATTGATAGGGGAGACAGTCAAACCTTTTTTCTGCAGGGTGGAAGTGTGAAGTGGGTAAAGCTTTAAGGTGAAAGAGGCAAAGTTTAAAGGAGATGTGTGGGGCAAGTTTTTTTACATGGAGAGTGGTAGACACCTGAAACGTATTTCTGGGAATGTGGTGGAGGCGGATACATTTGGGTCATTTAATAGGCATTTAGAAAGGTTCATGGATATGGAGGAAGTGGAGAGATATGGTGATGTACCAGTGCATGAGATTAGTTTAAATGTTCTGCATGGACATTGTGGGCCAAAGTGTTCCTGTGCTGTACTGCACTATGTTCTATGCGGACTTAGTGGGTTTAAGGATTTGTTTGCATGTTCTATTTCCTTTTCTTAACCTGTTATCCTTAAAGAGAGGCAAGTTGGAAGAGTTGAAGGTCAAAAAAATCAGCTCTATGCTGATTCATTATTCTGCTTTGGCATTTAGATGAAAGCCATTACCTTGTAATAGTAGTTCTATGCGATTCATTCATGGTTATTTTGTCAGACAATTTATTTACAAGTTACAAGAAACAATTTTTTTGCATGAATTGATTATGGGCAGCAAATGACCTGTGTCTAATTGTTAAAATGTGCTGAATGCATCAAACTAATAGCATGTGCAATTTTGTAAGTAATCGGATAATATGCTGCAACCTTTCTTGCCTTGTTAGTTAATAATACAATGTGTCTGCAGACTGCTGATGGCATGCTGTTAGCACAATAACATTGTATAAACTTAACAAGATATGAACAAAGCTATTAAACCATTGGAAAGGAAAGCAGCACACCTGCTCATCCCAGTACATGATAGCAACAGGATCCATGAACTATATTAATTACTGAATCTTTGCATGTGTCATGATGTTTAGTTTAGTTTAGAGATACAGCATGGAAACAGGCCCTTTGGCCCACCGAGTCCACACCAACTGGCGATCTCCACACATTAACACTATCCTACACTAGAGACAATTTTAACATTTATACCAAGCCAAGTAACCTACAAATGTGTACGTCTTTGGAGCGGGGGAAGAAACCGAAGATCTCGGAGTAAACCCATGCAGGTTACGGGGAGAAGGTACAAACTCTGTACAGACAGCACCCATAGTCAGGATCAAACCCGGGTCTCTGGTGCTGTGAGGCGGCAACTCTACAACTACGCCACCATTAGTTCTTTGCAGTTGAATATTATTTGTTATTCATAGAATGACTGAAGCTTAGTTTTTGCAAAGAACTAATGTTGAAGAATCTTAAGGCTTAGTTCCTATTGGTTCCACATCCCATCGGACACCTTTTGACAGGAATGTTGCTCTTGTAGAACCAAAGGGAACTGAAATGTGTCCGGAACAATCCGGCGCAATATTATTACAAAAATGATCAATTTGTTATTTACAGCAAAAACTTGGTGGTTAGGCTTGGGGCTTTGCACAATATACATTCTTCTCACAGAGGGCGATGAATCTCTGCAATACTCTACTCCAGAGGGTTGTAGAAGCTGCTTGAAGCAAAGCATTTAAATAGGAAGCAAGGGTTTTGAAATGTTGGCAAATTGTAGGTCTGACAAAGAAGACGAGATGAGGCTGGGGACAGATCAGTCATGGTCTTATTGAATAACAGGGCAGGCCGGACGGGATGAGTGCCCTATTCCTGCTCTTATTGTCATGTGTGTGTTAGTGCATGGGACTTGGATCACAATCCACAGCCTACCCACACCTCAACTTGTGTGAATGTGGATAGTCCGAACCATCCCAGATTCCAGTGGCATGGTCTGAGAAAGTTCTTCCAGCAGCGAAGTATCCTCTGAAAGTAATAGCCAGCAAAGCAGTTGGAATGTCCCAATGGATTCCAGCTGTGCTATCCGCACGATATGGGAACGATCCTGCTCTCACCGAGAAAATTGAATAGTTAAATATTTTACAATATAATAAGAATTTGGAACAAAATAAAAGCATCCTTGAATAAACAAAACCCCACTATTGAAACAACAATTCAAACCTCTCAGTTAAACTGATAGTATTAGGAAAGAAGGGGACATGTATGAATGGGCAAATGTTATCATTTCAACAATGAAACTCCTTTAAATTGAAGGATAATCAATGACAATACAGGTATGTGACATGAAGAAACATACACATAGATTTCTAGTCCTTTAGGAAGCAATGAATATCAAGATTCACAAAAATTAATATCATACTTGAGAATCAGCCTCAATTGTATTAAGGGAAGATTGGGAACAAGAGCTAATGGCAAAGATCTCGAAGGATAGATGGGAAAAAATATTTGATGAATACACATAACTGTTCTATTAATGGTAGTTATTACATAGACTATATTATTCAAAAACGAGGTCAATTTTGCATTCAAATTATTACTAAGCCGATATTATTCAAAAACGAAATAAATTTTATCCAAACGTCTCTCCCAGATGCGATAAATGTTTGTTTCAAAACGCTAATATAACACACTCATTTGTTGGATGTACAAAGTTGAATAAATTTTGGAGTGATATATTTGATATATTTACAAAGATTTTCAAGTCAAGAATAGAACCCAAAACGCCGCAAAATGGGGTTAATAATTGGAAAGAAATGATACTTAAATTTTGGAAAAAAATACAACCACACCAACTGTTAAAATGTGGATTAGGAATATGATGGACATAGCACGCCTTGAAGAAATGAGACTCCGACTAATAGATAAATATGACCAATTTTTCCACTTTTTCCCCTTTCTATTGCTTTCTTTTTCTTGTTCTGCTTACTTCTTTCTTATAACATAAAACTAGAGGTTGTACATAGAATGGATTACAGTATTACATAGTTGGCACCTAAAATTAGGTGCCACTGTACTGTTTTGTGCTGTATTAAAAAAAAAAAGAAAGTAATAGCCAGCAAATCACCAATGTCCCAGCTATTCCAGCTGTCAAAACTGTGGGACCCTTTAAGAACTTCTTAAAATTTTACTAATGATTTACAATATAAATAAACAAAACAATAGAAACACAAACACTCTCAGTTAAACTGAAGTATTAAAGAAAATGAATTAAATGTTTCCCCTGAGACTCCTGCAAGGCCCCTGACAAGGTCCTGCATGGTAGGCTAGTCTGGAAAGATAGATCACATTGAATCAGAGGTGCGTAGCCAATTGTATTCAAGAAGGAAGGCGTCTAATGGTAGTTATGGAGGGTCATTTTGCTGATTGGAGGCCTGTGCCCAGCGGAGTGCCGCGGGGTTTAGTGCTGGACTTTATGTATATTAACTATTTGGATGAAAATGCCGTTAATATTATTTGTAAATCTGCAGGTGACACCAAAATTGGTGGTATAGTGACAGTGAGGAAATATATCTAAGCTTACAATAAGATCTAAATCAGTTAGGAAGGTGGGCCAAGGAATGACAAATAGAATTTAACTCTGCCAAGTGTAAAACATTGCACTTTGGTATATCAAACCAGAGCAGGACATATACATTAAATCTATTAATAGATTTACATTTTGTTGCATATTCTTTGCATGCAATGACTGCTTGAAGTCTGCGATTCATGGACATCACCAGTTGCCGGGTGTCTTCTCTGGTGATGCTCTGCCAGGGCTGTATTGCAGCCATCTTTAGATTATGCTTGTTTGGGGGCTAGTCCCCTTCAGTTTTCTCTTCAGCATATAAAAGACATGCTCAATTGGGTTCAGATCAGGTGATTGAATTGACCACTCAAGAATTGACAATTTTTTAGCTTTGAAAATACTCCTTTGTTGCTTTAGCAGTATATATGGGATGGGTTTTGTCCCGAAACGTTGCCTATTTCCTTCGCTCCATAGATGCTGTTGCACCCGCTGAGTTTCTCCAGCTTTTTTGTGTACCTTTGTATGGGATCATTGTTTTGCTGTAGAATAATCCGCCGGTCAGGGAGTTTTGAGGCATTTGTTTGATGAGCAGATAGGATGTGTCTATACATTTCAGCATTCATTATACTACTACCATCAGCAGTTGTATCATCAATGGAGATAAGTTAGCCAGTACCTTCAGCAGCCATGCATGCCCAGGACATAACACCCCCATCGCCATGTTTCACAGATGATGTGGTATGCTTTGGATCTTGGGCAGTTCCTTCTCTCCTCCATACTTTGCTCTTGCCACCACTCTGATATAAGTTGACCTTCAATGCATCTGTCCACAAGACCCTATTCCAGAAATGTAGTTGCTGTTGTAAGTACTTCTTGGAAAACTGTAACCTGGCCATCCTATTTTTGCGGCTAATCAGTGGTTTGCATCTTGCAGTGTAGCCTCTGTATTTTGTTCATGAAATCTTCTGCAGACAGTAGTCATTGACAAATCCACACATGACTCCTGAAGAGTGTTTCTGATCTGTCAGAAAGGTGTTTGGGGATTTTTCTTTATTACTAGACTAAGTGGGACCCGTTGGGCCCCATGTTCACACGGGAGGGCTAGTCCCCCAATGCAATATTCCGCCTCTCTACCAATTCCAATATTGGTGACCAGAGTGGGGAGAGGGGGGCTTTCTGGAGTGCTAGTATGGGTGTTTTTGGGGGCAAAGGGACTGGTTTCCAGGGCTAGTATGGACATTGTGGGCCGAATGGATTCTTGGGCTGATAGCGCAGTCACTCAGGCCTGGTGGGCTGGCAGTTCAGTCACTCAGGCCTGGTGGGTTGGCAGCTCAGTCACTCAGGCCTGGTGGGCTGGCAGCTCAGTCACTCAGGCCCGGTGGGCTGGCAGCTCAGAAACTGCCAGATATTCTGCCCAAAACTGGTGAGAGACTCTGTGAGAGAGGAGGGGGAGAGGGTGGAGAATCAATTTTAGAAATGTTTCATCTTTTTCTGCAGATCACAGCAATGAAGGAGGAAACTGGATCTCACAAGGAGTCAATGAAGGGAGGGAGAAAATACTGGGCTGAGGGTTTAATACCTGCAGGGGAAATACTTACTGATGGGCTGAAGGGAATTCTCCTGGGCTAGTACAGGCCCGATGGGCCGAAGAAGCTCTTAAAAAAAATTGGAGTAAAATCGCAGTGAAAAGCAATTTTTCTGGACTTTTCCTGGCCTTTTGTGCCAAAATGCTGCTCCTGTACTAATATGAGATTTTGGGCAAAAGGGACTGGTTTCTTGGCTAATAGCGGCCTTATGGGCCGAAATTAGTGGTTTCAGGCAACCAAACAACTCATTTAATTTCATTTCCATTTCAATTTCAAGCACAGGGCAGGCGAAACAGCTCATTGCATTTTCATTTCATTTCCATTGCCATTGCAGTTTCAAGCATAGGGCAGGCCAAACAGCTTATTGCATTTTCATTTAATTTCCATTGCCATTGCAGTTTCAAGCACAGGGCAGGCCAAACAACTCATTTCATTTTCATTAAGGGCTAACAAATCATTTTTTGCAAGTGCATTGCAGACTCACAGTTCAGTGGATTCACAGCTTAGAATGAGAGTCATGGCCTCTCCGTCGTGATTTTGCAAAATGACTGAGTCATGTCCAGGCATTCGGGGTTTTATACACTCATTACTTTTTTATTTTTCATCAATGGGAAAAGTCTCAGGGCCTGCTCAGCGGAGGAGGGACTGTGAGTAAGATGGCCAAAAATAATAGCAATATATTGTAGCATTTTTTCTAAAATCAATATACAGCGCAGACAGGAAGTGATTAAGATGAGACATTTAATTATATATAGATAGAGAGAATTCTTCTGTCATCAGCTGTGGAGGTCTTCCTTGGCCTGCCAGTCCCTTTGTGATTAGTAAGCTCACCAATGCTCTCTTTCTTCTCTATGATGTTCCAAACAATTGATTTTGGTAAGCCTAAGGTTTGGCTGATGTCTCTAACAGTTTTATTCTTGTTTCTCAGTCTCATAATGGATTCTTTGACTTTCATTGGAACAACTTTGGTCCTCGTGTTGATAAACACCAATAAACGTTTCCAAAGGTTATGGAAAGACTGGAGGAAAGACTAGGTGCCATGAGCTCCCTTATACCTGCATTAAGGAGGCAATTATACCTGAGCAATTACAAACACCTGTAAAGCCATGTGTCCCCAAACTTTATGGTGCCCTGAAATCGGAGGACAATTGATAAACACAACTGTAATTTCTACATGGTGAAACCAAAATATATAAAAACGGCCTTTAAATAAAATCTGACAATGCGCACTTTAACCTCATGTGATTTTTTCTATTACAAATCGCAGATTGTGGAGTAAGGCAAATAAATAAATGATGGGTCTTTGTCCCAAACATTATGGAGGGCATTGTACAGAAATCTGTTTGGAACATAACTCTATATTGATTTGTTTGTGTTATATATTACCTATGTGTATTGTTCTTAAGGCCTGTTATGTTGCTGCAAGTAAGAATTTTATTGTTTCATTATTGGTACACATTACTCTTGAGTTGACTCTCCAGACGCTGTCATTTGCCAGTGAGATAACATCATAGATTTGTTGACTTTGCATTTGAAAAATACAAAACATTGCAGGTTAAATGTTGCTCTACACATAGTATTTGTCAACTGGTTGATCAGGGGCATGGCTTAATTGACTGTTGGTCTTTTGCGGGGGGGCTTATTTCTGGTGGGGTTTGTTCGACCTCACTGTGAATAAATCATTCATGTGGTATCAGAAAGTTCTTGCTGTGGAGTGAGTTTAGCTTTGTGTATGCAGTCAGCAGCAAGTTAATAACACTGACTATTAACTGCATTTTTCTGAGGACTCAGGGGCCAAACGCTTTTCCAGAGTTGTTTAACTACAATCTGACCGGAATGATGTTTACATAAAGGAGAAGAATGTAGAACATGAAACAAAACAACACAGGAACGGGGCTTTTGGGCCACAAAGTTTGCACAGAACATGATGCCAAGTTCAACTGATCTCATCTACCTGTACATGATCCATATCCCTCTCTTCCCTGCACATCTATGTGTCTATCTGAATGTCTCTTAAACACCACTATTGTATCTACCTCCACCACCACCTCTGGCAATGCATTCCAGGCCCCCACCTGTAAAAAAACTTGCCCTGCACATTTATATTTAACTTTCCCCCTCTCACCTTATTGCTATGCCCTCTAGTGTTGGGCATTTCTAAAAGGTCATGACTGTCTACTCTATCTATTCCTCTCATAATTTTATATACTTTTATCAATTCTCCCCCTCAACTTCTGATGTTCCAGAGGAAATAATCCAAGTTTATTCAACCGCTCACTGTAGCTGAAACCCTCTAATCCAGATAGCATTCCAATAAACCTCCTCTGCACTCCACATTTTACTTATAATGGAGTGACCGGAATTGCATGCAATACTCCAAATGCGGCCTAACCAAAGTCCTATAGAGCTGCATCATTTAAGAGATGAACCATAGTAAATTAATCTGAGGCATCAGTTCTCTATTTAAATATAGGATCCAATCTTCAAAGCAGGACACTGCAGAGTTACTCCAGCATTTTGTGTCTATTTTCAGTTCAAAACAGGACAGTTGGTAATCCGGGCCACTGATGAGTATTCTCTCTTTACTCATAATCATGTGAGAATATCTGACTGTGGATTGTATCCAGTTATCAGATAACTAGCTACCTGTGAGTTTTGTAGGGAAATAGTCAAAGGAGGGAATCAAAGTGCAAATCTTTAATTCTAATCAAGATAGGGGTCAGAAGACATGAGGTATGTTGAACTAGACCATTGCCAAATAAGACAGATAGCCAAAGTTATCTCAAGACAGCATCTGAGGACAAAGGAACAAGTGTTGATATTACAGGTTGTAGATCCTTGCCACTGTCATGTGTATTTGACCTAAAATGTTAACTCTACAAATACTGCTTAACCTTCTGAGTATTTCTGCTATTTTCTGTTTTAATGTCATACTTCCAGCTTTTTATTTTTTATTATCTTAAGATAGGTGCAGTTTACTTCAGAATTTTGGGAAAATTTGATTATTTTGACCAATAGTCTGAATAATCTAATCTATAATATAGTACAGTAATTAGTCCACCACCGGAGGTGGAAATGCATGTTTAATTAATTCTGTTAGCATAAGGAATCATATAGAATACTCAAAGTACAGAGAGATTGCTACGATATTTCTGTTTGCACATTTAACAATTGAGCAATAAAGCCGTCAGATAATTTGTATTTGAGTTTCTCTCAAAGTGCCGATCAATCCAGCTTCCAAAGACAGCAGTAATATAGACAGGGAGATTGAAATATCCAGTCGATTTAATATCGCACTTCATTGTTCTAGTTCCAGGTCACATTATCATAGACCTTGATATTGGGCATTAAAGACAGGCTCCTGATTATAACAGACAAAAGATCCAATTATCCGAGGAACCAGTCAAATGAACCCGAGAGACTAACTAGGGCAGACCGGAGATTTGAAACAGATGCTATTAAAACCCTTCAATTATCTTATGGTTTTGTAGTCATTCATAAGCCAGCTATTTGACTTGATGGTTAAAAAGGCAGTGCACAAGGGATATGTTCACTTTTTTTAGAGGGAACTGAAAGTGGCTGATGGACTATATCACATTGTCCCAAGTTAATGACATATTAATGGTTCTTCACATGATTTTCACAATCATGTTTAATGATGTATAATATGTTGGTGAACAAAAACGATTGTTCCATTTGCTTTTATGATACCAGGGTCGGGCTGCATCTCTGGAGAACATGGATAGGTGACGTTTCGGTTGGGACCCTTCTTCAGACTCTAAGCAGGCAAGGTAGAACTCCCGCTGTTAATTGGTACCAGGTTTTATGGCTGAGATGTATAGATGGGCTGGCACAGTAACGAATACAGGTCTCAGCATTTTACGGGACCAGAAGTGACACTTGCATAGGAAACACATCAAGATAACCTCACTTAAATCTGATTTTGACTAAATTTATGAAAAGTAGAAGAAAAGTTACCATTCATGCTAAGTCAGTAGTCTCAAACCAAATACTAAAATTAATGCTTATTTTGCTCTTTATGGTGGTTATAATCTTGCAATCATCTGTGACAATGCGATAGCATTGGTCATTCTGAAAATGATGTTCACAAATTAATTTTATGCGATTTGCTGAAATTGTTTTGTGGCATTCAATATATGAAGTTGTTTAGGCAAGTGTTTTTGGAAATATTTGCATGCTGGAACGAATGAATGAATTGTAAACAAAAATAATCCATAGGAAATGCAGCATTATCATTTTGAATACATTGTGTTGAATGTTTAGGTTCCCAACCAGTTGCTTATTAACCATCCCGAGCAGGAGTTCAAACTACTGTAGATCTGACTTGAAAGTGCACTACATACAAAATGACAGGAAATAAATTTATTCTGAGAAAAATTAATTTCTGTTGTTGCTAATAATATCATGGGAGCGTGGGACTGCAACAATCTTAGATAATAATTGCCATTATCAAAACAATTGTTCCACTTGCTGACAGTCCACTCATCCGTTAACCATTTTCACTGGTTGGATACCAATTATTTTTTGACGTACCTACATTTTATTGGTGGTTCAAGGTTCTGAAGATACATCAGCATGCTACAGTTAGTGTGCAGTCCCTTCCGCTATCTTCCACTATTTGAAGTAGTTAAGATGGAAAATGACATGATTGCAGTGGTCCGGACACTAAAACTTCTGAATGTCTTACTGGAAAGAATTTTAAAAGCATTACATAGGAACCAACATCCAAAAAATAACATCAGATCAGAGCTTTCAATCACTCCTCATACGGTTAACCCAATCATCCCTGGGATCATTCTCGTAAGCCTCCACTGCACCCTCTCCAAACACCAGCACGTCCTTAGAAGGAAGTAAATCAAAGGAGCATTACTCAATGGGAGGAGACAAAGACTGCGACTTTGGATAGGAATGGGTTGAAGCTCATGGCCCACAGGTCATCTTAAAGAGAGCTGAAGGGTGAAAAACACGCTGTTCCTAGAAGAAGGAGGTTGATAAAGCCAGAAAACTGGATTTCGCTCAAAGGTTAGAGAGTGCTGCGAAATTTAGTGATTGGCTAGAGAAACAAAAAGATGCAAAGTCTTGGTAGGTTGCTTCAAGTCCAATCTGAAACAATGTGTTTATCTGGGCAGTCCTACATTTATACCATGGTGAGGAGGCAGATGGGGCTGTGTCAGATTGGAGGACAATGCTCTTTGTCCTTGGATCTTCAGGGGACAAGTGGATAACAATGGCCTGAGACACTGTGGCTTGGTTGGATGGTGAAAGTCTATGGCAGTGAGGAAGAGGGGTTGGATGATTAGTGTTTGATATTTGGCAAATGGTATTAGCACCACTCTATTCAACAGACCACATGGTCCTGTACTGTAAGGGAAAATATCATCTTCTTCAACATTAATGGATTTAATCATTATATGTCTTTTTTCTTCCACTGTTGTTTGCAAGCTAAGTCCCCAATCAGGATAGCATGGGTTCCAAGTTAAAAACGTTATTTCTAACTTCTCCCTATTGCATACATCATTGATGTTAATTCTGCAGTAATTCCCCAACCACTGCAATTTCAAGCTCTCCCATGTAGATTTCTTCTGTACATTCAGTCATATCCCTGATTCATATCCCCACTGCTCCCCACCAATCCCTTTCACACAAAATCTAGTGAAAGGAGGCTTTGAGAAAGGCACGTGGATATACAGAGATTGGATGGATATGGATCACAGAGGAGATTAGGCAGGCAGAGGAAATTACTTTAACTTAGCATCACGTTCAGCATGGACATTGTGGACTGAATTGCTCCTCTGCTCTACTGAACTGTTCTGTGCTCTAATGCTCAAAAGGAACAACTACACCATTAATTAAAAAAAAAGCAAAGTACACTGTACCAGAAATGAGGAAATGAAGGCATTTAAGGCAAGAAGTTCTCATCGGATCAGCAAGCATCTGTATAGTCTTCAGACCTGAATTGTGAACTGACTAATGTATCTGTTGACAGAAAGAACTGAAGATGTTGGAATATTGAGCAAAACTCTAAGTGCTGTAGGAGCTCAGTGGAGGAAATGGACACACAGCATCAGTGGAGGAAATGGACAGATGACATTTCTAATCATGACCATTCTTCCACAGATGTTGCCTGACCTGCTGAGTTGCTCCAGAACTTTGTGTTTAACTTATCTATGTACCTTATGAGAAGTTATTACCTGTTGGAATTAACATTTCTGTGCACAGAAAGCCCATGAATAACAATGGCCTGAGGCACTGCTTGGTTAGATGGTGGGAGTTAGATGGGTGTTTTTCTGCTGGGCAAACAACATTTATTCCTTGATGTACCTCGAGTTAATGCTTACCTGCAATGTATCTCAGCTGCTATCACTGTCACTGTAGCAGGTTCCATTTTGCATGTATTCTCGTTGCCTGGCAGCTTGCAACAATGGCTTAAGTAACCAAAAATGAATGTGGAAATTTCTGCTAAATTAACAGGAGGGTATTCAATGCATTTATATCGAATTATTCAGTCCAGTATTAAAAGAGTTCCATTAACTAACCAATTTTAAATAGTTAATGATTCTGTCAGAAGAGTGCAGTCACCAACTCACATAATCGTCATCTTATAATATGATCTTTTCGAACAACCTCTTGTCCAAGATAATTGGTGCTTCATCCTGTCAGGGCTTTAAACACGGCAGTTAAGCACATTTTTAATCGACATTCATCAAATAATTATTATTTTTGCAAATAGCTCTTGAGAATAATTGGGAGGATTCTTCCTGGTCTTTGGGTTTTATACACAGAGTTTTGTTTCCTTCTAGTGTAGATTTATTTTCTCTTCAATTACCAGAAGAGGTATATTCTCATTTTACCTTCACAGTAATTTTGGCTATAGTTTATGAACAGTGGCATCAGAAATAGGTATATTCATGTCTTTGGGGCCCTGGTTATGTCAAGTGGGATGACGAGCAAAGTGAATTTTGTGCACTGCACTCGACAATTATTTTGTCAGTTTCACAGCAAAATAAAGTGAGCAAAGGCTTACTTGCTGATGTTCAAATAAAGGTATGAATAACTATTTACTTTCTGTTCCTACAAAAACCAGACCTTAACACAAAAGATGCCAAACCAATTCATGAAATGAACACCATATCGACGTGTTGGGTGGTTTGGGCAAGTTGGACCGAAGAGCCTGTTTCCACATTGTATGACTATGACAAAAAAACTGCAGATTCTGGAAATCTGAAAGAAAGATAAATGCCCGAGCTTCATTAGGGGCAGAAGCAGAGTTAAAATTTCACATCAAAGACTCGTTGTCAGAACTGGGAAAGAAAGAAAACACGGCAGTTTGCAAATTTTAGCTTTATGTTGCAAAAAAACAGGATGGATCAGCCAAAGGCAATATCTCTGACACGGTGAGGCTAAGGTTGCCACGGGGCATCTCTTTGTCTCATCCATCTCTCCCCCCTTTCTGTACAACTTAAAACTTTCTCTTCCAGTTCGGTCAAAGCATCTCCCACCTGAAAAAGTATTCCAGTGTCTCTTTCCACAGATGCTGACTGACTTGTTGAGTGCTTTATTTCAGCATTTCCTATTTTTATCACTGCTCAGCATCACAGCAGAACCAAACTGGTTGTTAAAATTTCAAATCGTGGGTCTGCCATTGACTCGGACTTAAATTCAATTGTAGCAGTTGACATCTTCACGGAGTTATTTCATTTTGCCCTATGTTGTGTGAGGTGCCAAGTCCCAGATTATCACAATAAGACTTTTGTGTTAAAGCATACAAATATAAAGTATTTTGTGTGTGTGTGTGTGTGTGCATGTGCATGTGCATGTGTTTTCTGTCAAACTGTCAAATTAGGTGGGCTGTTGTTTTGAAAAACCTTGCATTTAGATGCCATTATCATAACCTCAGGATTTCTCAAATCACTTACTGCCGATTAACAGCTTTTTGAAATGCAGTCAAAAAGCTGTAATGTTGTTAAAATTGGAAATGTTGGTCGTGTTGTAACATTGCACAAAGCAATTTTGCACTGAGGTAATATCAGCAATTTATTTTTTGGAAAGATTAACTTGAACAAATATATTCATGTCTCGTCCAAGAAAATGGAAGCCTAATATTCCATTTTATTTATGAAGGCACAAGGCAATATAATTTTGAAAGAGAGGAACACCGCTTTTAGGGAACAAAAAAAGGCATTACAGAGCACCTGGACAGTAATAACAGCAGGCAGGTGTGGCAGGGGATCCAGTATTGGGACTTTACAAGCTCTCTTTGCATTTGATAGCATCACAGCAACTTGGTCCACAGCAGCCTAACCCTCAAGATAGAGGAGCTGGGTCTTTTGTGGCTATGGTTGATGGGTATTTGAGTGTCCAAAATGGTCATCCTCCTTGGATACCCAGTCTGATGAAGTAAAAACAAATCCCTGGCGTAACAACAGATATTCATAACATACTTTTAGTTTAGTTTAGAGATACAGGCCCTTCAGCCCACCGAGTCTGCGCCGACTACCGATCCCCATAGACTAACACTATCCGACACACTGGGGACAATTTACTGAAGCCATTTAGCCTACAAACCTGTACGTCTTTGGAATGTGGGAGGAAACTGGAGCTCCTGGAGAAAACCCACGCGGTCACGGGGAGAACGTACAAACTACGTACAGACTGCACCCATAGTCAGGATCAAACCCGGGTCTCTGGCGTTGTCTGTCAGCAACTCTACCGCTGCGCCACCATGGCACCCCATTGTGTATATAAAACCTGCATCCTTGTAGCTGAATGAAGAACTGTTCAAGAGATTTCGATCAATCGAGACATACTGGTGTATTATTGTTGCATGTACTGAGATACAGTGAAAAACCGTTATCCAGCTAAACCATACTATATGAGGATAATCAAGCCATGTTGAACACTATCCGTCACACTGCACAACATGTTAGTGTAAAGAGAACCACACTCTACCGCTGCGCCACCATCAGAGTGTGTAAAATCTCGTCTTTAACCTGCTCTTCAAATGGAGCGCAATTTACTGAAGCCATTTAGCCTACAAACCTGTACGTCTTTGGAATGTGGGAGGAAACTGGAGCTCCTGGAGAAAACCCACGCGGTCACGGGGAGAACGTACAAACTACGTACAGACTGCATAGTGTTACATATACAGAGAAACGTTCAAGTGCAGATACAAAAAAAAGTACATTGGCTCTATTGTGGTAGGTTGGGAGATCGGGTCTACACTCTTGGCTTATGAGAGGACCATTCAATAGTCAGATAACATTGGGGAAGAAGCTGTTCCTGAATCTCATGATGTGTGCTTTCAAGCATTAGTATCTTCTTACCGATGTGCGAGCGAACAAAGTGGGAATGTGCAGAGTATAAATTTTATGTTGATTATGTCCGCTGCTTTCCTGAGTAGCGTGAAGTGTAGATGGAATTGATGAGGGTGAGATTGAGTTTGTGTGATGGACTGGGTCACAGCATTTCAGGTGTAGGAAGGAACTGCAGATGCTGGTTTTCACCGAAGATAGACACAATGCTGGAGTAACTCAGTGGAACAGGAAACATCTCTGGAGAGAATGAATGGGAGATGTTTCGAGTCGAGACTCTTCTTCAGACTGAGAGTCGGGAGAGGGAGACATAGAGATACGGAAGGGTAATGTTTGAAAACACAGATCAAAGGGGACAATGGCCAAAGAAATGTAGAATGGTACATTGCTAGCTGAGGGGACGGTGACAATGAGGCATACAATCAGTAACATGAGCCTGGTCCAGCTTTAAAATTTCATTCTTTAGCTGATCTTGGCCTCATCTCCAATCGCCTGTTTCTTATAACTGTTGCCTGACCAATAGTCCAAAACTCTAGCTGTCTTAGCCTTGATTATATTCCATGGGTCAACCTCCATAACTTTTTAGGTGGGTAATTCATAGGTTCACAGCCCTCTGAGAGTTGACATCTTCCTCTGAAATTAATCTTCCCAGTTTGAGATTCTGCCATGAGAAAAGAAATCAACCTCTCTGCATCTACCACATTACACAGCTCAGAATCTTAAATATTTCAATAAATGTTATTGTGTTATTATTGTCACGTACCGAGATACAGTGAAAAACTTTGTTTGTGTCCTATCCAGGCAAATTCTACCAGCAACATGGTGCAAGATAGAAAATTAAACAGTGCAGAATAGAGTGCTACAGCTATGGAGAAGGTGCTGATTAAACAGTGAATGTGTCAAAACAAGGTACTGTAGATTGGGTGATCAGATATACATCCTAGCAGAGTTGGTCCTCACCCATAACAACTTCTCCTTTGACTCCTCCCACTTCAACCAAGTCCAAAGCATAGCTATGGACACCCACACGGATCCCAGATTTGCCTGCCTCTTTGTAGGGTACGTTGAACAATCCCTGTTCCGGCTTTACGTTGGCCCTATTCCCGAACTCTATCTCCGTTACATTGATGACTGCTACCTCTTGCACCCGTGCAGAACTCATGGAATTCAACAACTTCACCACCAATTTTCATCCTGCACTCAAATTTACTTGGACTATCTCCAACATCTCACTGAAGAAGGGTTTTGGCCGAAATATTGCCTATTTCCATAGATGCTCCATAGATGCTGTGGCACCCGCGGAGTTTCTCCAGCACTTTTGTCGACCTTCGATTTTCCAGCGTCTGCAGTTCCTTCTCGAACATCTCCCTCCCCTTTCTTGATCTCACAGTCTCCATCACAGGAAATAGACTATAGACTGACATCTATTACAAACACTGACTCCCCAAACTATCTCAACTACACTTCTTCCCACCTTGCTTCTTGCAAAGACTCCATCCCCTACTCCCAATTCCTCCATCTATGCTGCATCCATTCCAGGACATCCAAGATGTCCTCATCCTTTAGGGAACGGGGGTTCCCCTCTTCCATCATAGATGAGGCCCTCACTTGTGTCTCCTTGGTACCCCACAGCTCTGTCCTTGCTCCCACTCCCCCTTGTCGCACCAGAAATAGACTCCCTTTAGACCTTACCTTCCACCCCATCAACCATTGCATACAATATATAATCCTCCGAAATTTCCGCCACCTCCAACGGAATCCCACCATTAGCCACATTTTCCCATCACCACTCATTTCGGCCTTCCGCAGAGACCATTCCCTCCGCAACTATCTAGTTAACATCCCTTCCCACCCAAACCACCCTCTCCCCAGGTACCTTCCCCTGCAACCACAGAAGATGCAACACCTGTTGCTATACTTCCTCCCTCGACTCTGTCCAGGGACCCCTTCAATCCTTTCAGGTTAGACAGAGGTTCACTTGCACCTCCCGCCTCATCATTTGTTCAAGATTTGGATTCTTGTACATCGGCGAGACCAAGCACAGACTGGGCGATCATTTCACGGAACACCTTCAGCTGCCTGAACCTACCTAATCTCCCGGTTGCTGGACATTTTAATTCTCATCCTCATTCCTACACAGACCTTTCTGTCCTAGGTCTCCTCCATTGTCAGAGTGAGGCCAAACACAAATTGGAGGAACAGCATCTCATATTTCGCTTGGGCAACTTACAGCCCAGTGGTATGAATATTGATTTCTCTCACTTCAGGTGAACCCGGCATTCCCTCTTTCTCTATTCCTCCCCCACCCAAGTTGCACTGGCTTCGCATTTTCACCGTACAAACAGCTGACAATGGCCCGTTTCCTTTATCATCATTACTTTTTTGCATATCTTTCATTCATTGTTCTTTATCTCTCCACGTCACTGTCTATATTTCTTGTTTCCCTTATCTCTAACCAGTTCAAAGAAGGGTCTTGACCCGAAGCATCATCCATTCCTTCTCTCCAGAGATGCTGCCTGTCCTGCTGAGTTACTCCAGACTTTTGTGTCTATCTTTGGTTTAAACCAGCATCTGTACTTCCTTCTTACACATACATCCTTATTAAGTGAGAGGTCCGTTCTGAAGTTCAAGAACAGTGGAGAAAAATTGTTCTTTAATATGATAGACCTGCTTGTAAACCTTTGTATCTTCTGCTTGAGGGGAGAGGGGAGAAGAGATAATGATCATGATGTGAGTGGTCCTTGATCATGCTGGCTGCTTTCCCAATGCAGAATGATGTGTGGATGGAATCGAGAGAAGGAATGGGCGACGTTTCGGGTCGAGACCCTTCTTCAGACTGATGTCAGGGGAGGGGGCGGGACTAAGATAGAATTAGGCAGAGATAGTAAGACTAGTGGGAGAACTGGGAAGGGAGAGGCAATGGGGAGAGAAAGCAAGAGCTTTCTGAAGTTAGAGGTCAATTTTCATACCGCGGGGGTGTAAACTACCTAAGCGAAATATGAGGTGCTGTTCCTCCAATTTGTGCTGGGCCTCACTCTGACAATGGAGGAGGCCCAGGCCAGAAAGGTCAGATTGGGAATGGGAGGGGGAGTTGAACTGCTGAGCCACCGGTAGATCAGGTAGACAGACTGAGCGGAGGTGTTCAGCAAAACGATCGCCGAGCCTGCGTTTGGTCTTGCCGATGCAGAGAAGTTGACACTTGGAACAGCAGATACAG
The DNA here is from genome assembly GCF_028641065.1 of Leucoraja erinaceus. Taxonomy (NCBI): domain Eukaryota; kingdom Metazoa; phylum Chordata; class Chondrichthyes; order Rajiformes; family Rajidae; genus Leucoraja; species Leucoraja erinaceus. The sequence goes on from NC_073398.1 coordinate 17,709,690, forward strand.
TAGATGAGATTGTTTTCTGTTGGTGTGCTTACTTGGTCGTAGGTCAATGTGGATGGTCCAGGGCAAATTGTTGGTGATATTTACATGAAGGAACTTGAAGCTCTCGATCATCTCCACTTGATGCAGACTGTGGTGTGAATAACCTCCCTGTTTCCTGAACTCAATAACTAGCTCCCAGGGTGCTAAGGGCCTGCAAGAGGTCACTCCACTTATCTCTGCAATGGCTTCCTCAGGAACCTTTGGTCATTTTCCGTTTTAATACCCACAATCTCAGTGTTCAACTCAAATAAAAGGAGAGATAATGCAGAAATTATTTCTGCTAATGTTTAATATTTTTCAAAGATATGCAACCCAGTATTCCATATCTGCCAGGGAGCCATCGAGAATGATGGGGGACCCAGCGTGGGGGTGGGGGCAACAGGGTGGGGATGTATTGGGGGGGAGGGTGGGGGAGGGTAGCTGCCCTGTGCGTTGGCGGACGGTATAAAGGAATGTGCGGTAAACTTTAGTAACTTTTTGTCAATGTTAGACACTTGTGTACTGCCTTGGTGAGGTCTGCTGTCCGATTTTACCAGGTTGTCTGCAAAACAAAGCATATAATTGCACCTGGGCACATGTGACAATAAAGTATTATTGAATTGCAGGAAAAATGTTCCCGTTGTTGGAGGAGTCCTGAACCAGGGGTCACAGTTTAAGAATAAGGGGGAGGCCATTCAGGACTGAGATGAGGAAAAATGTTTCCACCCAGAGAGTTCTCTGCCACAGTAGGTAGTAGATGCCAATGCACTGGATGTTTTCAAGAGAGAGTTAGGGCTAATGGAGTCAAGGGATATGGGGAGAAAGCAAGAACGGGGTACTGATTTTGGACCATCAGCCATGATCATATTGAATGGCGGTGCTGGCTCAAAGGGCCGAATGGGCCTGCACCTATTTTCTATGTTTCTAATCCATGTATTTAATAAAGAAAATAATTCAACTGATGTAAGTTTAATATTTCCATGGCTAACATTTGGTGAACTCAGAAATAGCTCGGTATAAATAGTGGTGACTGTCCCTGTGTGGAGTTGACTAATGACTCTGTCACTGCTGTATCCTGGTACTTGTCATCAAACTAAGCTCATTTGCTTTATAGTTCATTACATTGCATCAGCACCACTGCTTTGGATCCTGTTAAGGTCATGCATAAACTCTCTGTTAGGACAAGGATGAGAATCCATTGCAATAGTTGGATGTAATTTAGCCTTACATGAAGCGTATTGTACAGCAGGAGTGCAAACCAGTGATAATTTGGATATCAGTATACTGGTGATAGCAGTCATAACCTTTTTATCTTTAAATCTTTATGCTGGAATTAAAATCATTTAGCACATTTTATATGAAATCAAAAATAAAATAAAAGGGGGCTTTAATAGAGTTTCAGTTTGACCTGAGTTCAATCCTGACCTTGGGTTTGTAGGATAAATTGCCTATAATATTGCCCCTGATGTGTGAGGATGGATGCAAAGAAGGGATAACATAGACGTAGTGTAAACAATGGTCTGCATGGACTAGATGTGCCAAAGGGGCTGCATCCATGCAGTAGCTCTAAACTAAACTAAACTACATTTGTGGTCAAGGGCTGGGAATTTGATCTCAAACTGGAGAACTGGGCAATCAGGGAGCAGTGTTTTTTTTACACTCAAATGTAGTCTGGTGCAGCCAAGCAATATTGCACAGCAGGATAATGCCTTGCAAGTCCTACCCGAGAGTGAACAACCACCAAGTTACATGCATTTATTACCCCATGCATCTAGTTTTTGATGCAGAGTTAGCTTTGATGTAGCTTCCTGCCTGCTGGGAACCTCACACAGGCCACTGTGGTTACTTTGCATGTAAACCAGTCGATACCATCATCAACGCAAAGTTCATTTCCTTGAGATTGGAAGATAAGGGAAAGAAAATTAGGGTCAAAATTGTTTTACTTATTTGAATTCATTGTATTCCATTTTAAAAGTGCAGGAAATGCAAGTACATTACTTATTCTTCATTTCCATTTTATTGCAGATTGACAACAATTTCATTTCTTAAGAGCGATTTGCTTTTTGAACTGTAAGCATGCCTTGTCGCCAATAAATTTATGATTATCTGCTGGTTAAAAAAAAATTCAGTGTGGGTGCAGTAAAGAAAGAACATTCATTAGTCAGGCAACATCTCCTAACCTTCACTGCTGCTCTAAATCATGCATCTGATTTAGATGGTTGATAGCCTCACATTTGGATGTGATCTTAAATTCTGCTGATTAATATAAACCTAATAAAATTTGTCATCAATGCAGAAGTGATTTGGCTGCACTTTCACAAAAGCATTAACCCCACCACATAAGAAAGTAAATTATTTAAAATAATCTTCCAATTTCATTTCTGTTTTTCAGCATCTTTGGAAGGAGATTCAAATCATTTACTTCTCCAATTCAGGGCAAGGCTCACACTGCAGGCATTCATTGTAGATCAAACAACAATTATCTGGTTAAAAGCAAAATTCAGTTTTACATGCGTTTGCACACTTGGTCAAATGCTCAAGAGATAGTGTGGAGGTTGAGACCCGTGTGAAGAAGGATCTTAACCAGAAACATCATCTATCCATGCTCTCCAGAGTTGCTGCCTGACCCATTGAGTTACTCTAGCATGTTGTGTGGAAGGAGGGATTGTTTCTGAGGGTCATTGTCTATAATTGAAGTTTGACCTCTGTTAATAGAGTGCTTAGACTTAAGGGATGGAAGCGATCTTATTTTATTAACAGTATGATATATTTATACATACGCCAGCAGGAAGGATTTCTGATGTATCATTATTGTGCCATGTTTATTTGCAGGCATCAATCTCCATATTGTATTACAGACAGACACAGAATGCTGGAGTAACTCAGCAGGTCAGGCAGCATCTCTGGAGAATAAGAATAAGAATAGGTGACATTTCAGGTCAAGAACCTTCTTCAGACTCCTAACCACATTGTATTAATGGTTTTTAAGAAATAGAATGTGAGCTACAGAAAATTGCTTCAGCAAGTGAAGGTGTAATGCTCCAGTATTCTTCTTCTCTATTCTATTTTACATTATTCTCCTGGGCCAGGCCAGATCAGCATTATTGCCTTTACAGCTGCAGGATTATTAAAAGCTGCAATAATATTTTAATAAATAGGAAGTAAACAAACTCCCTGATATGACAAATGAAATACTCATTATTTTCTTCCCTGACTAAACACTCTGCCGTCTCAGGTGGAGGTCCCTGCTGATCTCTCGTTTATAATTTGTATGTGCTCTGTGCAATGCACTGCAGGAGACCCTCGTATTATAACGTACAGTGGCACTCTTGTAGATTTCCCTCAGATTCCGCCACTGAAATTATGCTGCAATTTCAAAACTTTACATGTGTAAGAAAGAACTGCAGATGCTGGTTGAAATCGAAGGTAGACACAAAATGCTGGAGTAACTCAGCGGGACAGGCAGTATCTCTGGAGAGAAGGAATGGGTGACGTTTCGGGTCGAGACCCTTCAAGGATCACAACCTTAAATGTCCCCCATTTATTCTCTCCAGTGATGCTGCCTGTCCTGCTGAGTTCCTCCAGCATTTTGTGTCTACCTTCAAAATATTAGACTTTATTTTGTATACCACACCTTCTGGCAGAGGTAATTGTCCATGCATTGTATTACTGAAAATATGTTCATGATTTTTTTTAGAAATTCTATTTATTTTTTACAATTATTACTTTTTACAATTATTTTTGAACATTTTTGAAATGTTATGATAATGTTTAGAAATTTTAGAAATTGTGAGAAGGTCATAACAAACAATGAAAGTTTGTATTAAAACAGAGATATAATTAAGAGTGTGAGCTTAATGTATACGGACAGGATTTACCTTTTAGTTACAAAGGATGCTTTTCAGAAATTGGGATTGCAGGTACTTTGTTCAGGTCCTCGCATTGCTGCCAATTTCACCAGAACATATCTAAGACTTTCAACACCAGAATTACAATGTGATTGTTTCTGCCACTGGCTCTTCTTAACTGGCATTGAATGAAGGGCACAAAAATAAATTAATGTAAAGAGTATAACTTGGTGCCTAATCTGTTTCATTGTACTAATTCAAGCGACGTCTTGCCTTATTCTTTAAGAATTGGTAGGGTTATGGGAATTAAAGTGCTTCAAATTAATTTTCCTTGCATAGCTCAATGCAATGCATGAATATATTCGGGGAAATGACTTGTATGGCAGGAAATATTTGACACTTAGGAAGGTACAGGAAATGAATTAGTAGCTTTCAACGCTTTTGGGAACATTTCAATTAATTTGCCTTTGGGATGCAGTGAGATTTGAGAGGGCTTATTGTACCTTGTCAAATTCCATTATTTCTATTAATTCATTAAAAAAAACTGAATGTAGTTTCCCAAAGTGCCACAAAGGGGCTCTGCAAGCCAGATTTAATCTTCATTTTGCTCAGTGCAGCGGGGGTAGAGGGTAACCTTTGCTACCTGGCCTTTTGATTCAATTAAACCAACTGCAAATGAAAAGAGGCTTCAATGTTTAGAATTTGATTTTTTTCTTGTTTTTCACCATTGAAGTTCCCTGTTCATTAACAGCTAAACTTATAATAACTTGTTCCAAATAATAGGCAAGGAGGTAAGGTCATTGCATTTATGTTGCACCTTCTGTAGTTAGATTTAGCTCTTAGGGCTAACAGAATCAAGGGATATGGGGAGAAACAGAAACCTGGTACTGATTATGGATGAACAGCCATGATCATATTAAATGGCGGTTCTGGCTGGTAGGGCCGAATGGCCTACTCCTCCACCTGTTTATATGGTTCCATGATCTTGTAGTATACAGTGGTGCAACGGTAGAGTTGCTGCCTTACAGCGCTCGGAATTGTGTTTGATTCTGACTATGGGTGCTGTCTGTTTGGAGTTTGTACTTTCTCCCTTTCTCGCGTGGGTTTTCTATGGGTGCCGTGGTTTTCTCCCACAAGCCAAAGACGTACAGGTTTGTAGGTTAATTGGCTCCTGTAAAATTGTAAATTGTCCCCAGTGTGTACGATACTATAGTGTATGGGGTGATTGCTAGTCGGTGAGGACTTAGTGGGCCGAAGGGCCTGTTTCCTTGCTGAATCTCTAAAGTTTACAGTCTAAAGTAAAACTATTTTACAGTATATACATTTGTTTGCTTTGTGAAGTGTGCTCACTGATGTAATGTTGGAAAACCAGCAGCCAATTTCTTCGCAATGAGTTTTCCCAAACAGCAGTGTTGTAATGCCAGGATAATCTGAGTTTTAAGTGATGTTGGTGGAGCAATGAACCACTTCTGCGCAACTTATTGGGAAAAAGGATAAGATCTATAATGCCAGCAGCTGCCAAGGACAACTGACAAGCTTGTTGTGCTGTCAGCTCACGGCTGGCGGGCTGGCAGTTGACTCACGGCTATTCCTTGAAATTCCATTTCAAGCAGGGTGTAAGACCACCAAAATCAAGTACAGTTTCTTACCACTTCATCCAGGGTGCAAGGCCACCAAATTCAAGTGCAGTTTCATACAATTTCAAGCAGGGTGCAAGGCCATTAAAGACAGCGAGTCGTGACCTCTCCCTCCTCCATCTTGCAGAGACTGAGCCATGCCCACACTTCTGGGTGTTATAGTCCCTCCCACCAGAAGGGGTGTGGCCTTCATGGCGTGATTGACAGGAGAGAGAATCTCAACATTTTTTAAACACTAATAACTCTTTTATTTTTCAACAATAGGAAAATTCCTCAGCACCAAAAATCGCAGCCGTACGTGGTAGCGTTTTTTCTAAAATCAATATAAAGCGCAAACAGGAAGTGGCCAGGATTAGACTTTTAATTATATAGAAGGCAAAGCAACTTTAATTAGGCAAGGCAACTTTAATTAGGCAACACAGCTTTAGCATTTCCAAACCAAAGGCAACACACATTTAGCATTTCCAAACCAAAGGGCAACACAGCTTTAGCATTTCCAAACCAAAGGCAACACAGCTTTAGCATTTCCAAACCAAAGGTAACACGGCTTTAGCATTTCCAAACTATATTTTCAAACCACATTAAGGGCACTGACAGGTCAGTCAAACCACTCACAGTTTAGTAGACATGTGTTCAGTGTTATTCAAAGCTCAGACTGAGAGACGTGACCCTCTCGCTCCCCCATCTTGCAGAGACTTGACGACTGACTTAGGCACTAAACACCTCCGGGTTTTATAGTCCCTCCGGAAGGGGCGTGGCCTTCAGGGGAGAGAATCTCAACATTTATTAAACACTAATAACTCTTTCATTTTTCATCGATGGGCAAAATCCTCTTGCCCTGCGAAGCGGAGGGGGACTCTGAGTAAGATGGCCAAAAATCACAGCCGTCAGTGGCAGCGTTTTTCCTAAAATCAACATACAGAACAACTGGAAGTGGTCAAGATCAGACTTTTAATATATAGATAAGATTCCCTCTCATCCTAATTTCCAGTGAATATAAGCCCAGCCGATCCATTCTTTCATCATATGTCAGTCGCGCCATCCCTGGAATTAACTTGGTGAATCTACGCTGCACTCCCTCAATATATCATGGATGCATGTGGAAGTGTGTTTATTTTATGCCTGTATTCTGTGTGAGTGAGGTTTCTATTAATGTTAGCAATAGACTGCAGTGCAAAATGATAGGCGCACCATGCAGCATCAGTCTGATACCATGGGTGGTCCAGTGCAGGAGGCTCATGCAGATATACAGCAGCAGTTACATACCCACATGAATCCCAAGCTGCCACGCAGCCTCTGATTGTCAGAAGTGCCAGCTGCTGATGTCTCTGTTATCTGCCAGTTCTTGGTCTCTCCCGTCGTGCCGCACTGACTTGCTCTGTTATACCTTCACTGGCACCTGAAGCCCTTTACCCTTTTCACTGTTCCTGCAAGTCATCTTTGTTCGATTTGCACATACTTCAAACAAAATGAATGTTGGATTGGTTTAAACTAACAGTGTAAAATTAGACGGTGCTAAAAATAGAAAGATTGTTAGTGTTTCAGGTCAAAGATCTTTTATAAAACTCAAGATATCTTTCTGCTCCAAAATCTCAACATAGCTAATTGTTAAAACGTCCTGGAGCACACTTCTGGGAAGTGTCTTGGGATCATTTGTGGGATACGGTGAAGTATTTGAAACTTCAGCCCAATTTAATAGTGACATGCAGCATTTCAGCTGCAGATTTGCTGCTGTGTAGGTGGCTCCATTCAATTGCTATATGGAAGCAATGCATCCAGGCAATTTAACGCACATGCTGGTATGTATTTAGCATGGATTTGCTTGAAGGAACTATAAAATGAAATACTTGCAGAGAACAAAACATCATATGTTGCCAGTGTGTTGTACACAATTATTCTGTCACAAGAACATACTCCAGTATGGGGCGGCATGGTAGCGCGGCGGTAGAGCTGCTGCCCTACAGTGCCGGTGACCTGGATTCGATCCTGACTACATGTGCTGTCAGTGTAAAATGTGTATGTTCTCCGCATGACTGCTTGGGTTTTCCCTGGGTGCTCCGGTTTCCTCCCACACTCCAAAGACGTGCAGGTTTGTAGATTAATTGGCTTTGGTAAAGAGTGTAAATTATCCCTAGTGTGCAGGATGATGCTAGTGTAACGGGGATCGCTGGTTGACGAGGACTCGGTGGGTCGAACGGCCTGTTTCCGCTCTAAATTAGGATGAGCTGACCTTTCGCACCCAAGAACCCATTCTGTGAGGCGGTAGGCAGTGAGCAGGCTTCAGTCACCCCTGACCCCTGACCCACCCTGGCCTTTACCAACATAGGGCCTTCAAAGGCCTTTGAACTATTCTCAAATGTTTCTTTGAAAGGCCTAGACAGAGTGGATGTGGAGAGGATGTTTCCAATAGTTGGAGAGTCTAGAACCAGAGGGCACAACCTCAGAATTAAAGGAGATGAGGAGGAATTTCTTTGGGTAGATTTTGGTGAATTGCCATGGATGGCAGTGGAAGCCAGGTCAGTGTGTATTTTTAAAGTAGAGATTGACAGCTTTTGATTAGTAAGGGTGTCAAAGGTTATGGGGAGAAGGCAGGAGAATGGGGCTGTGAGGAAAAAATGCATCAGCTATGATCGAATCGTGCAGTAGACTTGCAAGTTCACAATTTATAGTAGAATTAGGCATTCGGCCCATCAAGTCTACTACCCCATTCAATCATGGCTGATCTCTGCCACCTAATCCCATTTTCCTGCCTTCTCCACATTACCCTTGATACCTTTTTTAATCAAGAATTTGTCTTATTTTGACTTAAGAAGGTACTCTGACTCGATGGACTGAATGGCCTAATTCTGCTCCTATGCCGTATGATCTTATGATAATCAAAGAATTTAAAAGGTGTTGAATGGATTATCGAGTATACAAATGACAACATGTAAAAATGATTGCAACAGTTAAAATAAGGAAAATTACTTTAAATTGCGGGTCCTCCCCAGGTTATGGTGCGTCCCATTGCTGTGAACTGCGTGTAACCTGCACAGTGTACATGTTGGAAATGCTGCTGTGATCTGAATTCCCACGCGGTAGAAGATGCCTATAGCCCTGCAGCAGCCAGCAAATCCATCCCGTCGGGCTCCCAAATGCTCGCTCGTATGTACAGGCCATACACAAGTCGTGCGTCTGTATGCCGAGGAGGTCCTGAACTAACAAATAATTGAACATATTAAAATAAGTTGAAGCACCAACAATATCTCTGCACTTACCTTTTATTTCCATATGGGTTACTGACCCCTTTTAAATCATCTGCCCCCATGAGGTAAAGGAGAGGAGCTGAACATGGAAGCGCTTTACTGCTCAAATCAATGGTAACCCAGTAGTGAAGCAGACAAATAGAAAGATCTCTGACTTTCAAAGATCTCTGACTTGGGTCATGTCTCAAGATGTAGACACCTTAGCAGCAGACAGTGTCTGATGCAACTGGTGAGTGATGGTAAACGGTGATTCAAATCACTGTGGTTATATTTAAAAACTGCATATCATAAGTAGACTCCAACTGAGAGAGTAACTCACAGTACTTCACAACCTGCTAAGCAAATTCTGGATTTTTTTTTAATAAACAGATCTTACACATATTTTGTGGCTTTAAAGCTGTAAATTTAGGTAATGCCTTTGCCGTCCATTTAAATAGCATAATTGCACATTTCTTTCTGCAGTCATTTCCTCCATTTAGAATGATGCAATAAACTGGGTTGTAAATGGTTGTGAGATCAGGTGCGGTGGAGATAATGGTGTGGGGAAACATCATCAACTTCCTCCTCTACCCAAGATGGAACATTGCATTTTTGCAAAAGTACAAAAAACACAGTTGATCACAACGGCCAAGTTTGTTTCATTGAACCCAGGGAAGTCATGTAGTCGGGAACTGGAGAAACTAGGCATCTGGAGACATGGGCTCATAACACGGTAATCTGTGTCCCACTTTGGCAGTTTGAGAATTTAAATTCAGCTTTTTCCAAAGAGGACATCCGTGAAGGTCAGGAGGAAGCTATCACCATGCTGTAAAAACCTAAGATTTTAATTAAAGTCTTTGAAAGGGTTTACTCCAGCATAGGATAGAGACGTACAGTTATACAGCAAAGAAAGAGGCCCTTCAGCCTACCCGTGCCTACTAACCTTTTATCCCATGTACTCTCACCCCATTTTTTCTGTATTAGGCATGTTTAGGCCTTGCCTTTTTTTAAGTATATGTTTAAATAACTCTTGATTGTATCTGTTTCCACCACTTCCTCTGGTAAAGATTTCCAGGCATTAACTACTCGCTGTTAAAAAAAACATTTTCCCTCAAATACGCTTTCAAACTCCTTCCTATGGGGAAACAAATCTGCCAATGCTTATAATTTTATATATCTTTATCAGGTGACCCCCCCTCAGTCTCCAATACCTCAGGGAATACATCTCAATCAATCCAATCTCTTCCCAATACTAAAGCCCTCCAATAGAGCCAGGCTTGTCCACATCAACATGGTGGAAAGCACCAAGAAGAAAATAAATGTGTAGGAATGAACTGCAGATGCTGGTTTATACCGAAAATAGACACAAAATGCTGGATAAAGGGCCTGTATGGTCGTGAGAGGTCTCCTATGGTCGTGAGAGGTCACCCGCGACATGTCGCCAGGGGTCGCCTGTATGGTCGTGAGAGGTCTCCCGCGACATGTCGCCAGGGGTCGCCTGTCATGAGAGGTCTCCAAAGAGTCGTAGTGTCTTTCTGGTCGCCACTGAATTTTCAACATGTTGAAAATTTCGGCGACCTATCACGGGTGCCAGCAGTCGCCTGTAAAGGTTGCGTAAATAGAATAGGCCCTTAACTCAGCGAGTCTGGAAAAGGTGATAACAAGCAGATTCAAACAGTGAAACTAAGCCGGATGGTAGTAAAACTAGTAGGCCGACTAGGGTGGGGGAGGGGCGGAGAGAGAGTAAATACAAGAGTTACTTGAAATTAGAGAAATCAATATTCATACTGCTAGCTTGTAAGCTGCCCAAGCAAAATATGAGGGGCAGTTTCTCCAATTTGCATTTGGCCTCACTATGACAGTGGAGGAGGCCCAGGCCGGTATGGGAATGGGAAGGGGAGTTAACGTTTTGGCAACCGGGAGATCAGGTAGGCTAAGGCAGACTTCTGCGAAATGATCGCCCAGTCTGCACTTGGTCTTGGGGCCAATATAAAGGAATTCACATCTAGAACAGCAGATATAGTAGGTGCCTTACTGCTTTGTGTCTATTATTGCTATTAAACCAGCATCTGCAGTTCTTTGTTTCTACATGTACCCAAGTATATTTTATATGTTAGATGCCCTGATATCTGACGGTGTAGGATAAAGCCAACAGGAACAAATATTAGTTCATTAGTAAGTGCAAACAATGCAGTAATAAGGATAATGTGCGAGCTGAAAACAGCCACATATCATTGCACAAGGATTGTAAATGAAAGCCTGTCACCAGTAGCAACAGCAAAATAGGCTCAGGTTATCCCGCCCAGTGTCAGTTTAGTTCAGTTATTTTTGGACAGAAGAATTTCTAGCACATCATAAAGATAAGATTTAGTTAGAACACTAAGAACTGGAGGCAACCATAGTTACAAATGCGTATTGTGTGCTTTTGGTTTTATAACAGATAAAATAAAGCCTGCACATACAGATTTTAGTTGACTGTAGTACCATTTCCATTATTTTGTTTCCCTGTTGCCGTTTTAACCATTGCTTTGCCTTACCAGTTTGAAGTGAAGAAACATAGATTTGGTGATAAAACATTAGATATTTGAAAACATTGAAAAAGTTCCAGACTCCCCATGTGATTATTTGTGCGATTAATTAACATTGTATTTATTGTTAATAAACTTGATGTTCTCACATTTGTTTCTATTGATTCACAGGTCTCCTGACAAATGCATCAAGAAAGAATCCTATAGGAGCAGCTTAGAACTGCGTGATCTATTTACCCTGGCCAAGTTCTACTGCTGCAGACTCTCATCTGTTGTATGTTATTTCCACCACTCTCTTTGGCTGTGTATCAAAGAGCATAATCCCATCTATAACTTTTGAGCAAAGGTTTCACTCACTCTGAATCCGTCAACTGGGACAACACTGTTGGTGGCCGAGCCAAGTTTGGATAGCAGCAATATTGACCATGATTGGAACAGTTTTCCCCTACATTTCAACCGGTGTTGGACTACCCGTTGCCCTGTTGATACTTCAGCCCAGAAAAGCCTGTTTCATTGAAGACTGAACTCTTTCCTTCAGCCCTGAACAGGGGGTGAATCTTTGCTTCAGGTGGGACAATGATAGAATTACAGAAGGCTCCTCAACAAAGACACTGTGCTTTTATGTGTGTAACTCTTGACATCTCTACATCTATTTCCTCATCGTTGTTCACAAAACAGTAGACCAAAGAACACAAGGAGAATGCTGACGTGGACACTATCTCATTTGTCAATGAGCTTCACTGGTTTCAATTGTAGTGGTTTCTGAAGGATTTCTTCAGTTTTTTCATAGAGCTGAAATAAATCATTACTGGCTAGGGTAAAGTCTTTGCTTGGAAAAAAAATAAAGGGAGTCCTGATGTAAGATGTCTAAGGATCTAATGGAGCGTGGCGATAAAAATAGTTTATTTCCTGTCACTAAAGAGACACATACGAACATTGGCGCTGGGAGGATATCTTGCTCTCCCATTTAGTTTGGCTGACTTATTTCTCATTCTTAAGTCATGTTGTATTTCAACCAGAAAGAAAGAACAAAATATGAACCGTTTGCAGCTCTTATTTCCTTTCCCAGCACAAAAGTAGCTACTGTCAAACAGCATTTGCAATGAGCATGTCTGGCTACCTGCAGCCTGTGTTACATTTCAATCAACCATCTACCGCAAGAAAAAAAAAGATCAAATTAGAGGAGAAAGTAACATTTCTTGACAACGGGATCATTAAATGTATTTTGAGAAACCTAAAGTTATATATTTAACAGTTTTTATATGTTGTATCTTTGTAGAAAATCTTATTTAACAAATAACGTGGTCGTACTATGCCAGCCTTGAAAGCAGTCAAGAGTTGTGTTTTAACTTCTGGTATCTGTCAAAGAGATGATTGGTGTATTTTCTTTTCCTTTGGACCATTTTCGATCTGAAAACTGACCACAAAGAACTCTGTAGAAACAAAATGCTGTTTATACATCAATACATTCAACCATTGCACTGTAGGAAGACAGTTCATTTCTTTTATGTACTGGTATAATAGAGTGGAAAACATTTTAAACTTTGATATCAATACTGGTTTTCATTTTTCCCCTTTTATTTCTTTTCTCGTGGTTGACTCTTGCTAAATTGAATCTGTGAGCTATTCAAAAGTAACACAAAGCCAGGCTCTCACTGGAGTTTTCTAGCAAGACAGTGGGCAGGACTAGTCATTATCCTACACCCGCAGATCCACTGAAGGAGTACATTTTCCTGAACTTTACACAAGTTGCGACCTTTCTGAGCTAGTAATTTACTACAACAGAGCTTCCAAAGACTAAGTCACATGTGAGGTTTGGTGAAAACAGTATTTTATTGTTACAGCCGCTTTGTGCTCCATAATTTGAAATCCATTTTATTTCCCCCCACTTCTCAATGTCCCTTTGAAAAGCACACAAGCACACTCTCAACTTGCTGGTACATTTACACTGAAAGCAGACATGTTTGAATGCTTATTGTATCAAACTCTATGAAGCTGATATTCTTTGAACTTTATGTTAATGTAGGCTGAAGGCGAAATAAGACACAAAGACCAAAGCTTAAATTTGAAATTGGATGTTCCCCCTGCCGCGCACGATGGTAAAAGTTGGCAATGAGCAACACAGTATTCACATACCATTCAGGAACATTTACTTGTGATTTCAGTCAGTGTAGGCTTGGTTTAAGATAATGAGTAAAGCGCAATCTTCCCTGCTGGAATATTATCCAAGAAATATTTCTGAACAGGTAAGAGTAAATGTAAGCCTACTGTAAAGGTAAAATGTGCTAAAATTGCTATGACACAAAATTCCGAAAATCCATCCTTTTTCGAAGGTGGTAACAAAATAAGGTTCAAAAGAAATATTTTGAAGTAAATGCAGTTTGAAATTGAATGATTTTTCATGGAATTATAAACCTTATTCTAATCAACGAGGACATATTGCCTTATTCCGCAGTAAGTATGTCATGTTTTCTAGACTAACTGAGAACCTATTTCTTCCTTGTTAATTAAATGAAATCATTCTTTCACTCTGTCATGCTTCACAGAGTCTGTGAATGCTGCACATGTTATCTCTTATTTGCCCTAATGGGAAGTAGTGAGAATTTGGTTGTGGAAAAGTATGCTTGAAAATCAAGGCCTCAAACCTAGCGGAGAGATCATGGCCTACATGGGGATCCAGCATTGACCATTTTTAGTTTATTTTAGTTTAGTTTAGAGATATAGGTGGTCACAAAATAAGGCTCAAAAGAAATATCATTTGAAGTAAATGCAGTTTGAAATTGAATGAATTTTCATGGAATTATAAACCTTATTCTAATCAACGAGGACATATGGATTTTATAGAAACCGGCCCTTTGACCTAACATGTCCACACCTTCCAGTGATCCCTGTACACTGGCACTATCCGACACATTAGAGACATTTTATAATTTTGTTTTATCAAAGCCAATTAACCTACAAGCATGTACGTCTTTGGAGTGTGGGAGGAAACCGGATCACCCCATGAGAAAACCCAGGCCGTCACGGGGAGAACGTACAAACTCCATACAGACAGCATCGGTAGTCAGGATTGAACCTGTGTTTCTGGTGCTGTAAGGCAGCAAGTCTACTGCTGCGCCACCATTCCGTCCCACCCCTTGCCATCCTTAGATTTGGATTATCCTTCAACTTGCCTTGGAAAGATGTTCCTGCAAAATTCTACGAATGCACTTGAATGAATCGATGAAGGATCCTTATCCCAAACCAGCATGCCCATGTTGAGGTTCTAATCATATGTAGACAGTTTGTTTGAGCAAGCTAGATCATTGTCCTGCCTGGCACCACACTTCAAAACTGATATTCCACTCTGAGCTATGTCAAGGGAGGAGGTTACCAGGTGAACAGAGGAAAAGATTCAAGGCTGTTCTCAAAGCTTCCTTCAGAAAAATAAGCGATATCCCTTGGGAATCCATGGGCCATGACCATTCAAGGAGCATTTGGGATGGCACTGAGGACCTGGAGTCCATGCTTGGGGAATACAGTGAAGTCCAGCGCAAACAGCAGATGGAACACAGCCTCTCCCAAACCCACTTGGTAACTGTAGTATGGACAATCCTACAGCTCCCACAGTGACCTCAGACCTCACATAACCGGAATGGAAATTAGTAGGAAGGAACTGCAGATGCTGCTTTACACCGAATATAGATGTGACCCGATACGTCTCCCATTCCTTCGTTCCAGAGATGCTGCCTGTCCCGCTGAGTTACTCCAGCATTTTGTGTCTGTATTTGGAATGGAAATAAGTTGTCTTGTACCAAGGGACCACCTAAGTAGATGTAGTTTCTCACCTTTGCTCCCACTTCAAACATTTGAAGTGAAACAGAAACAATGATAGAGTGCTCTGACCTCAGTGATAGCTGTGATATTACCTCTTCACTTTTAAACCATCCAGTGCAGATCCATACACTTCAGAAGTATTCCTTTTCTGATACAATTCACAAAGATTAATAATACGCAATGTTCAAATAAATTGCAATTTTTAGCTTTGTACTCTTGTAAAATACAGCCTTAATGTTCACTTTGAAAAATTGTATTTTGGACATTTCATTTACTTCCTATTTCCAGTAAATAGCACTGAGCTCATGTGTGTTATCAAAAAAGGGAGGCGGACTTGGATAAAGATTGGAACTAGCATAAGATATGCTTTTCTGCCAATCATGCCCCTTTAAAATGCACAACATATCGATAAAATCTAATCTGCATTAATTGCAGTCTGTGACCATTAATAAAATTACGATGTGTAGGAAGGAACTGCAGATGCTGGTTTAAACCGAAGATAGACGCAAACAGCTGGAGTAACTCAGCAGGACAGGCAGCATCTCTGGAGAGAAGGAATGGGTGACGTTTTTGGTCCAGACCCTTCTTCCGACTGATGTCAGGGGAAACGGAAACGAGAAGATATAGAAGATGATGTTGAGCGATAAAGAAAATGAATGAAACATATGCAAAAAATTAACGATGATAAAGGAAACAGGCCAATGTTAGGTGTTGGTTGGGTGAGAATAGAAGCTGGTGCAATAAAATCAACATGTCCATTTTCCAAGCAATCTAAAAGTCCCTCAAGTGACATATATACAACCAAGCTTGAGTTGAATTAAAGACTAACCTCAGTTTCCAATATATGATTAGATTCTTCATTTGTTTTTTGTATTTCAATGATTTTCTTTTTACAAGTTCTGGTTTGTGAGTAGGGTAAATCTTACAGAAATTACACTGTTATTGTTCAGACTGTCGGTGATACAGAAGCCATTCAATTCACTCCGTATAATATCAAGTAACGGCTAAGAGCAATGGATTCAATAACAGTCCCTGATTATATCCCAGCTGTAATGTGTAAGACAAATTCTACATCTTGTCATTCTACGATCCAAACTGTTACAGTTGGAATATTAGCATTCATGAGACAGAATGCAGCAAATTGAAATAAAAACAGAAAGTGCATTTGCCATTTCAACTTTAAAACTTTTCAGTTTGTTTTTCTGATTCCCAGAACCTACTGCAAATTGCATTTACAACTTGGAAAATTAGCTGGGAATTCTTGTCCACTAAAAGCAGAGCAAATTAAGTGTGGTGAGATGCTGATCCATCAGCCCACTCTATCATCAGCAATGCGAGGGAAGATAACACTGCTGGAGTTATCAAGTGGCACTTACTCGCCAACAGCCTGCTCCCAGCATGGCTTTTGTCAAGAACACTCAGCTCCAGATCTCATTACAGTCTTCAGATTCTTAAGTAAAATAATCAAAATCCAGCAGGAAGGAATAAGTGACTGCTTTTCACACCATGGTACCATTTGATCAAGTGGGGTATTAGGGAACCTTGGTTCAACTGCAGTTGAAGGGTATCAAGAGAAAAGCATTCCAATAGCCAGTGACATCTCACACAATACAAAGGAAGGTGTTTATGTCTATGGGAGGTCATTTATCTCACCCCAGGATATCACGGTGGGAATTCCTCATCACTGTAAAGCTCAGTGAACACCAAGACTTGCACCGTCAGATCAGAGAACTGCTGACTGTATTATGCTCAGTTCAGTTCACAACCACTAACAAAATGAAGCAGACCATGTCTGTGCAACAAGACCAGGGTGACATTTAAACATGAGCCCGTGAGGTAGCAAATAAGACTTTCACAAAATGAGCCTTGAGTGGTGATCTTCATCAACAGAGTTGATCATTCAATAGTATCACCATTACGGTGTGCCTAATCTCAATGTCCTTAGAATGACTGTTGACTACAGGCTCCACCTGCTACATAAATACTGCATCGGAAATGGATAACTTTGAAATATTCCACAGGAATTGGATAACTTCACTGGCACTATTAATAATATTTGAGATCCATTGCAACTAAAAGTATTTAGGTTCAATGGATCAGTCGAGCGTGGAGACACTAAGAAAATGTAAAACTGCAATGCTCCTCTTCTCCAGCTGGTCATGGATCACAAACAGCACCCCATGTAGGCCAGTTGTGAATTGAATTGATGAAGGATGCCTTCATTCTCCACCAATCCACTATGCTATGTATTTTGGAATACATTGGATTGCATATCAGAGGCTGACTATTGAACCATCAGTAGCTTTGAACTGTATATAGTCATAGGGAGATAGAATCTACAGCATGGAAACAAACCTTCCAGCCCAACTTGCCCATGCTGACCACAATGCTCCATCTACACTAATCCCACCTTCCTGTGTTTGACCCATATCCCTCCAAAACATTCCTATCAATGAACCTGTCCACATGTATTTTAAATGTTGTTACAGTACTTATTCAATTACTTCCACCGGCAGCTCGCTCCATATACCCACCACCCTATGTGTGAAAAGTTGCCCTTGTGTTCCTATTAAATCTTTCCTCTCATTCTTTAAACCTATGTTAATCAAACCTCTTGATTAAAGTTTGTTAATCAAGAACCTGTGTTCTTGAGTCCCCTACTCTGGGTAAAAAATCTCTGTGTATTTAATCTATCTATTTCCCTCATGATCTTACAAATCCCTATAAGATCACCCCTCATCCTCCTGCTTTCCAAGAAATAAAGTTCTAGCCTGCCCAACCTTTCCCTATCATTCCAGGCCTTCATGTCCTGGCAACATTCTCGTAAATTTTCTCTGCACTCTTACCAACTTAACAATATCCTTCCTATAACAGGGCGACCGAAACTGAACACAATATTCCAAATGCGGCCTCACCTACATCTTGTAAAACTGTAACATAACATTCTAACAAGAAGGGTTTCGGCTCGAAACGCTGCCTATTTCCTTCGCTCCATAGATGCTGCTGCACTGGCTGAGTTTCTCCAGCACTTTTGTCTACCTTCTACAGACAATATCCTGATTGATCAAGGCCAATATGCCAAAAGCTTTCTTGACCTACTTGTGGTGCCACTTTCAGGGAACTATGTATCTGAACTCATTTATCCCTCTACTCTACAACACCCCACAGGGTGCTGCCATTCACTGTGAGAGTCCTGCCCTGGTTTGACATCCCAAACTGCAATACCTTGCACTTATCTGCATTAAACTGCATTAATCATTCCTCACCCCAGGCCCAACTATCTTTGTATCTTTGTGAATATCTCACCCACTTTTATCATCATCCCGGCTACTCCTGGCACCTCACCTCTCCTTGTAGGGTGTCTGCCATATCACAAACAGTGAGAGTCCTGCACCACAGGAAAACATCCCAAAACTTTCAATACCTTGCACTTATCTGCATTAAATTCTTTATCCATTAGCTAGCTCTCACCCCAGTGATGTTTCCACACTACCCACCATCCTTATAACATCCTGTTGAGTCACATCTTTGGACTATCTTGCCGTTTCTGCAGCCAACATCTTTGCACACAACATAATTACATTTACATAAACATCATCACCCTGTGCACTCAAGGCCAAATAAACTCTCTGGCAACATCCTCATGTCAAGTCAAAGTCAAAGCCCCCGGCTCCCGATTGTAGAATTAAAGCCACGCCGGGTGGTGCAGGTCCAAATCTTGTTTGGAGCCCCCGGTGTATAAAGTCCACATTCCAAGCAATGGGCCCAGGCCCCGCTCCAGGAGCTTCCCCCGAGGCACAAGTCCCGTTGCAGGAAAAGCGGTCTCCCCCCCAGGGAGCCGCGGGCTCCCGGCGCCGTCGTCCGCAGTCTCCGACTCAGCAGAAAGCAGCAGCCAGCGGCAACGCTCCTCCCCGCTCGCCCTCTGCCAGCTCCGCGACGGTGAGGTGAGTCGGCATGGTCCCCGGCTCTTCCTGTCCAGTTAGCTAGCTCTGAGAGAAAAGGTCTGGATCCCCATGTGATCTTCAACTTTTCCCCTCCCCTCCAGAGCACACTACCCCACCACAAATAACAGAAACTACTAAAAACACAGACAAAAAATAATAAAAACGCGGACAGGCTGCAGAGGCCGCTGCTGACCAGAGTCGCGCCGCCTACCGGATAAGGTCCATATAGACAATGACTACGGCTTTGCCCTCATCAACCTTTTTGATACTTCTTTAAAAAACTTAAATCAGCTTGGTAAGACATGATCCCCCACACACAAAACCATGTTGGTTATCCCTGAAGAGCCCCTTCTGATCCCATTCTATTATCCCATAGAATACTCTTCAGTAATTTGCCTACCACAGATATTAGGCTCACTGATCTATAATCTCCAGGCTTTTCCTTACAGCTCTTCTTAAGTAGAGGCACAACATTAGCAACTCTTCAGTCTACCGCACCTCGCCCGTGTCTAATGATGATTCATAAATCTCAGCAATTTATTTTCTTGCTTCCCACAGTGTCCTAAAGTAAATCTTATCAGGCCCAAGCAATTTATCAACCTTCATAAGCCTTAGTATGTTCAGCTTCTCCTCAAGTGCTTATGGTTCACAAGCAGACGCAAAGGGGCTGTAAAAGTAAAGGTAAGTACTTACCTAAACTTAGATTCTCTCTCGTTTCGGGAGCCCTGACTCCCGGCTGCCGCTTTGCATGCCGAAACGTAATCATGCCGCAACGCGTCCTGGGACGGGCTTCTTCACGGAATCACTCACGTGACTCCGAAGTAAAATTCACCGTTTCCCATTCTCAGACCTTACTTTCCTCCTGTCACAGGTCATCACCGGCTCCACTTTGCAACAAAACAATAAACAAAACCATTAGAAAGTTTCTGCCTGTGTTGTGATGGCATTGAACATTGGAGGCTGTAGATAAAGTTTGAAGATATGGGTTTAGTGTGGGTCTAGTGTAAATCTGAGAAAAGCATCAGTCGATGGAATATGATGCTCCGTTTCTTCTCCACAGCCTGATACCACCTCAGTGATGACCCATTGCAAAAATGGTCCCCTATGAGATCCAAGAGCACATCCCCTTCCGGCTGGCTCCTACCACCTGAGTGAAAAATTGAAAAAAAAGTTCTGAAAAATAGACAGCAGGTCCAGAGAGCAGAAAAACAAAATGTGATGTTTCAAGTCAATGACTTTTGATCAGAACTGGATAGAGTTGTGTTAAACAAATCTTGATAGATGTAAGGCAGAAGAGATTAAATGGTAAATATAAATTGCAATGCAAATAACAATACTAATATCTTTAGTGAGAAGTAAATGAAATATAAGTGGATTTGAAATAGAGTTAATTACACGGTAATATGAGAAGAAACGGTTTCTCAAATGACATTAAACTTAATTGTAACTAGGATGGAGATTGAGGCGAGAATGGGATTGGGTGAGAGAATGAAAATAACATCAACTGTGAGTCCTTATTTCAAGCTGAACAGAGTCATTCTGCACATGTGATTCCTTTCTCCATATTTCCAGTTGCAAGGAATTCAGCTCAGAAACCATTACTGCATCGAACAGAAAGAAATGATACCTCAGAAATGCTGCTACGTGAAATTGTTTTTATCTGCTTAATACATTTTTTTATTCTTCTGCTTTGAGTTTTGAACATATTATTTCTCTGGCTTTTTTTAAGATGAATGACTCACTGAGAAATGTCTTAAATATAATAAACCAAAGTTTTCTACCCACCTTTTCACCATATTAGTTTCACATGTGGCTGTGACTGATGGTGAGAAATAGCATCACAGGCCATCAATTGTCTTTTAATGCGGGGAAACTTCATTTGTGAGTATCAGTAGGTTATTTGACAATGTCACATTCCAACCTCAGCTTCTCCACATTCAAAATATTGTAAAATATTTCCCAATATAGCAAGACTTGTCCAGTGCAAAACAATGCCCATCCTTTTTCACTGATCTGATCAAGGTGTCTTGAGTGTTTAAAATCTTTCAGTACTCGTTTCCACTTTCTCAAAATTATACCTGATGGTACAATTGACACAGTAGCCTGCACTGACAGTACAAAAAGGCTTATCACTATCACTATGGTTAAAGTCTAGTTCCATTGCTTGGGTGAGTATTGTAAGTGGTTTAAGAATATTTTTTAAATTAGTTTTGGTAAGAATATCCAATATCATAGTCTTTTGCTTTCAAGTCACCTGTGTTTTCCCACCTTAATCTTCTCCTTCTGAAATACATTTAAAAGTTCTTATGGTCCGTTTTTATGTTACTCATCGGTTTACTACCACAATCTTATCTTCCCACTTTTAAAAGTAATTTGTTAGTTCTTTGTTGCTGCAATTATTATTGAATTAAGGGTTCTGGAAGTTATGAGAAACAATGCAACAGGAGAGGCTTTAGCAACAATTGGGAGCCAACACCATGGTCATTGTTTCCACTCAGGGGTTGAGGCTGTCAACGGCGACGCTGAGAGAGGGCAGCCCTTCCCAACCACACAAAACTGCAGTAACCAGAGGCTGGGCACTCTGTTGGTTTTCCCCAGTGCCACCATCTACAAGACACATCGGGATCATGATTGAATACTCTCCAGTTGTCTGGCTGGATGGCCGCACTTTCAAATAACATTCACAATGCTTCACGTTAATCAGGACTAAGCAGATATTTAATTTGCACCCTTGGGAGGAGAGTCACGAAGGAGACATAGTTACAAAGACATAGTTACCTCATATTTCGTTTTGGCAGCTTATACCTCAGTGGTATGAACATTGACTTCTTTAACTTCAAGTAACTCTTGCTTTCCCTCTCTCTCCAACCCTCCCCCTTCCCAGTTACTTTATCAGTTTATTTATTCATGTGTGTATATATTTATATAACAGTATATGAACACACTGATCTGTTTTGTAGTCAATGCCTACTATGTTCTGTTGTGCTGAAGCAAAGCAAGAATTTCATTGTCCTATCAGGGACACATGACAATAAACTCACTTGAACTTGAACTCATTTGAACTTGAACTACATTTTATCTCTGTTTGCTTTGTTGTTAGCTTCTCCCAGCTACCAATAATATATTCTACATTTACCTTCATTCCCTTTGTCCTATTTTCACACCTTACAATTCCTTATCCTTGCATGACATCAGTGTGAAGAAGGGTCTTGGCCCAAAACATCACCCATTCCTTCTCTCCAGAGATGCTACCTGTCCCACTGAGTTACACCAGCATTTTGTCTATCTTTGGTTTAAACCTGCATCTGTAGTTCCTTCCTACAATTTACCTGATAAGAGGTCTGCTACTTAAAACTGAGGTTTGCAGAAATGTCAGAGACTAGTGAATCTCAAATACTAAAATATAATGAATATTTGAAAAATGGAGGAATTGAGGGCTATGGAGAATTGGCACAGAAGACAAGCTGAGATTTGATTCAAGATTCAAGATTCAAGAGAGTTTATTGTCATGTGTCCCAGATAGGATAATGAAATTCTTACATTGCTTCAGCACAACAGAATATAGTAGGCATGAATACAGAACAGATCAGTTTGTCCATATACCATTATATAAATATATACACACATGAATACATAAACAGATAAGGTGCAAATAAACAGATAATGGTCTATTAATGTTCAGAGTTTTGTTTCATTTGAGTTTAATAGTCTGATGGCTGTGGGGAAATAGCTATTTCTGAACCTGGACGTTGCAGTCTTCAGGCTCCTGTACCTTCTACCTGAAGCTAGCAGGGGGATGAGTGTGTGGCCAGGATGGTGTGGGTCCTTGATGATGCTGCCAGCCTTTTTGAGGCAGCGACTGTGATAGATCCCCTCGATGTAAGGGAGGTCAGAGCAGATGATGGACTGGGCAGTGTTTACCACTTTTTGTAGTCTCTTCCACTCCAGGGTGCTCAAGTTGCCGAACCAAGCCACGATGCAACCGGTCAGCATGCTCTCGACTGTGCACCTATAGAAGTTAGAGAAAGTCCTCCTTGACATACCGACTCTAAGTAATCTCAGGAAGTAGAGGTGCTGATGTGTTTTCTTTATAATTGCTTCCGTGTTCTCGGACCAGGAGAGATCTTCAGAATTATGCCCGCCCAGGAATTTGAAGCTCTTGACTCTCTAGGGCACAGAAAAAGGCCCTTCAGCCATCACACTAATGCATACCTTTCTGCCCATCGACACTAACTCTAATTGCCCACTTTAGGACCATACCCCTCAAAGTTTTTCTCCTTGAGGTAAATGCCTAATTGTCTCTTATAGTAATTCAGCATGGAAATAGGGCCTTCAGCCCAACTTGTCCATATCGGCCAAGATGTCTCATCTACACTGGCCCCATCTCCCTGTGTTTTGTCCATATTTCTCTAAGCCTTTCCTATCCCCAGACCTGTCCAAATGTGTTTTATATGTTATAGTATCTTCCTCAACTACTTCCTCTGTTCCTTATGCTAGTACCCTCTGTTTGATAAACTTGCCTCTCAGCTTCCCATTATTTTTTTTCCCTTCTGACCTTAAACCCTTAGGGGGAATGCACAGTCTTTTTGTCGGGGTAGGAAAATCAAGAACTAAAGCCCATAGGTTTAAGGTGAAAGAGGAAAAATATAATAGTAACCCATGGGGCAACATTTTCACACCATGGGTGGTGGGCATAGGGAACAAGCTGTTAGCAGAAGTAGTTGAGATAGGTTTATTAACATTTGAAAGTCATTTGTACAAGAACCTGGGGTTCAGAGGGTTATGAGCCAAATTTGGGCAAATGGGACTAGCTTACATGGAAAATCTTGGTCTGCATGCATGTCTTGGGCCGAAGGGCCTGTTTACATGCAGTATGGCTCTAGGGCTCTGTGACTATAACCTTGAAACACATGATCATTTGTTTGCACCGTATCATTTCCTATATATTTTCTACTCCTATTTGAAACGTATCTCTACACCTAATGGGATGCCTTATGGAAGATAGCCTTGTGGAAGATAGCAAACACAGGGGAAATTCAATGCAGGCTGCCCAACCAATAGTTCCCACAGTATAAGGATAAGGGGGAAATCTTTTAGGGCTGAGATGAGGAAAACATTTTTCACACACAGAGAGTGGTGAATCTCTGGAATTCTCTGCCACAGAAGGTAGTTGAGGCCAGTTCATTGGCTATATTTAAGAGGGAGTTAGATGTGGCCCTTGTGGCTAAAGGGATCAGGGGGTATGGAGAGAAGGCAGGTACAGGATACTAAGTTGGATGATCAGCCATGATCATATTGAATGGTGGTGCAGGCTCGAAGGGCCGAATGGCCTACTCCTGCACCTATTTTCTATGTTTCTATAAAGGCTAGTCTCTCTCAGGATGATGAAGGGCATAAGGTCATGAGATAGCGGTAGAATTAGCCCATTTGGCCCATCAAGTCTACTCTGCCATTCAATCATGGCTGACCTATCTCTCCCCCCTAACCCGTCTCCTGCCTTCTCCCCATAACCTCTGACATATGTACTAATCAAGAATCTATCTATCTCTGCCTTAAAAAATTTCTACTGACTTGGCCTCCACAGCCTTCTGAGGCAAATAATTCCATAGATTCACCACTCTCTGACTAAAGAAATGTCTCCTCCTTCCTAAAAGAACGTCCTTTAATTCTGAGACTATGACCTCCAGTCCTAGACTCTCTTCTTCCCATTTACTCTATCACGGCCTTTCATTATTCTGTAAGTTTCAACAAGGCTCCCCCCCCATCTCATTCATCAGAACCCCAGTGAGTACAGGCCCAGTGCCAACAGACGCTCATCATAGGTTAACCTACTCATTCCTTGCAAAAGCTTTAGCACACCAAGTTGGAGAAGATTTTGGATGAACAATAAGAATTAAAAAATGTTACGGAAGACAGGCTTATTTTCAACAGAGCAAATAAAAGTTTATAGCAATTGTAAGAAGTATAAATGAATTGTTTGGGAGAAAACAGCTGAGGGACAGTTGTGACTATGCAAAATAATTTATCTAATAAGGACATAGGGCTATTTGAAAGCCCATGATCTGAATGATATTGTGCAGAGCTCTTAAAAGACATGAAAAACTGCAGATGCTGGTTTAAATCGAAGGTAGACACAAAAGGCTGGAGTAACTCAACAGGACAGGCAGCATCTCTGGAGAGAAGGAATGGGAGACGTTTCGTGTCGAGACCCTTCTTCAGACTGATGTCAGGAGAGTGGGCGAGACAGAGATAGAATATAGTCGGAGACAGTAAGACTGGTTGGAGAACTGGCAAAGGGGTAGGGATGGAGAGAGAGGGAAAGCAAGGGCTATTTGAAGTTAGAGGTTAATATTCATACCTTTGGGGTGCAAGCTACCCAAGCAAAATATGAGGTGCTGTTCCTCCAATTTGTGCTGGGCCTCACTTTGACAATGGAAGGTCAAAAAAGGTCAGATTGGAAATGGGAGGGGGAGTTAAAGTGCTGAGCAACTGGGAGATCAAGTAAGTTAAAGCAGACTGAGAGGAGGTGTCCAGCAAAATGATCGCCAAGCATGGCTTGGTCTCGCCGATGTACAGAAGTTAACACCTGGAGCAGCGGATACAGTAGATGTTAGAAGAGGTACAAGTTAACCTCTGCCTCACTTGAAAAGACTGTCGGGGTCCTTGGATGGAGTCGAAGGGGGAGGTAAAGGGACAGGTGTTGCATCTCCTGCGGTTGGGGGTGGAGGTGGTTTGGGTGGGAAGGGACGAGTTGACTAGAGAGTTGCAGAGGGAACAGTCTCTGCAGAAAACAGATAGGGGTGGAGATGGGAAGATGTGGCCAGTAGAGGGACCCCGTTGGAGGTGGCGAAAGTGTTGGAGGATTATATACTGTATGCGACAGCTGATGGGGTGAAAGGTGAGGACAAGGGGGACTCTGTCCTTGTTGCGAATGGGGGGAGGGAGAGCAAGCGCGGAGCTGCGGGATAGCAAGGTGACCCTAGAGAGCCTCACCTATAATGGAAGAGGGGAACCCCAGGTTCCTAAAGAATGACAACATCTCTGATGATCTAGTACGGAAAACCTCATCCTCGGTGCAGATGAAGGGGATAGTGTCTTTACAGGAAGTTGGGTGGGAAGAAGTGTAGTCCAGATAGCTATGAGAGTCAGTAGGTTTGTAGTAGATGTTGGTCAATAGTCTGTATTCTGTGATGGAGACGGTGAGACCCAGAAATGGTAGGGAGATGTCGGAAATGGTCCAAGTGATTTTGAGTGCAGGATGGAAGAATATGCCTGAAGAAGATATGTCATTGGTGGACGAACTACTTTGAAAGATCTGCAAGATTTGAAAGATTTGGCCAAATGGGTGGAATAATGCAGAGGCGATGTCACTGCACCAGCAGCCAGAGTTGATAAGATCATAAAGGATAGGAGCAGAATTAGGTCATTTGGCCCATCAAGTCTACTCCACCATTCAATCATTATGATGGAGTTCTGGACTGTTGAATCCACAAAGGGAAATTTTATTCAAGCAACCAAATAAATATGGACTTCTAGTAACACAAAAGCCAACCCCAGAATGAGATAACATGACGTTAACAGATTTTTGTAAAAACCCATTTGTTTTTCGTAGGTTCGTCAGTAGGAAATCTGCCATCCTTACGTGGTCTGACCAATATGTAAATCTAGACCATCAATGTGGTCGATTCTTAACTGCCTTCTCAGGATAACAAATGCTGCCATTGCCAATGGCATTTACATCCTGTATGAATGGATGAAAACATAACAATGATAATAAGACACAAGGATTAATGTTATTGTGCAACATTAGACAGCTGATACTATTGTTAAGGGATTTGATATTTCGCAACTTGAAAAAAACTTTCTTGATTGCTCTAAGGAAATAAAAACACTAGTCATTAGTTAGAGTGTTTTAGAATGCCTTTTCTTTTGATTAAAGTTGAAGATGGGTAAACATTTGGCAGGCATGATAAATACTGATTATTATTTTGCAGTTGCTGGCTAATCATCATGATTAACATTGTTCTTCAATGCAAGATTTTAATTTTCGAGTTGTTCTTCAGATACATCTAATCTGTCTTGTCATGGTTTAAGTAGCTGACAATCTTTTCCAATTTTTATTTTAAACTTGTTACCATTTTGCCACGCTGATCAAAGCCAATCCTATCAATGTACAGTCATACCATCACCACAGCCTCCTTGATGGTATAATACCATGCAATTATACTTCCTCCTTTCACACTTTATTAACAGTTCCTTTATTGGCTGTAAACAGTAACCATTTGAAAATCCTTGTGATCAGCCATCATTGTGGACATAGAAATGAATGACTGTGATAACATTTGAACAAAGCCACAGAATAAGTAATTTATTAAAGATTGTTTTGGCCATTGCAACAGTTGAAGAAGGAGCCTCAGATAAGACCTTTATCCTTTTTTCTATACAATTTTGTCCCGTTGGAGAAATCAATTGAAATAATGATAACTAATAATGTTGTATTTGGAACAATGCATTCAATTCAATAAGGAACTGCAAGGGAACCAATGGTCCTGTTCAACCTGTGTTAATTTGTTACACTACCATAGATTGTTAACCACTATATTGATGTTTACATGCTCCCTTATAGAGTGTTTTCTTTCCTGCCAATTCCCTTAATAAAATTATTAGAATTTTGTTCTTTAAGCAAAAATCTATTTTGAGTAATGATGACTTTACCACAATAGGATTTTAACTGTAATTAAAATTATTCTTCATTATTTGATTTTTTAAAG
Source organism: Leucoraja erinaceus (assembly GCF_028641065.1). Taxonomy (NCBI): domain Eukaryota; kingdom Metazoa; phylum Chordata; class Chondrichthyes; order Rajiformes; family Rajidae; genus Leucoraja; species Leucoraja erinaceus. The sequence goes on from NC_073398.1 coordinate 17,737,476, forward strand.
GAATATTGGCAATGAGAATTACTATTGAAAAAGTAATTGGAGAATTTAATGTAAAATACTCAGTGGTTTCTTTGACAGATCTTTATACATGACTCTACTGAAATCTACTGAAAATATTGTTTCTCTGAACCTGAAGTTATGATTTCATGAAGGAACCTCATATCTTATATAATTGTTGATCAATACTGAGACAATGAATTCTCAAGGCATTGCCAAAAATAATATGATTTAACGAAGAATAAGGCACCATCTATATTACATACAGTACTTATGTCTGAGGCAGTAATCCAACGTTTGGTACAAATTATATTCATAAACCACTTGAACTATGCTCTTTTTACTAGGTTACATTCATTTACTTGTGCATGATACCATAATTACACACTGTGGATAAATCATTATTCTAAACAGGAAACAAAACATAATTGTTTCCAATAAGAATCATGAGATGATTCACGCGGATACTTGTTTCTCTTGGCTTTTTTTTCCGTTTTCATTATGGACAAGTGCTGATAAACAGATTGTATTCCAAGTGATGACATCTGCTTTGTTATGCTTGAATATAGCCTTCCAAACTTGACTACCACCCTCCTCCATTCTAGAGCAACTTGAGAGCAGTCCCCATTGGACTGGAAAAGGAGTAAATAGGACCAACAAATCTATTCCTTCCAATTAAGCAAAACTCTGGTCATGCACATGGTTTGACAGAGCTAAGGACCATCATACACAATATGACTGAAGCTACAGGGTTGTCGTAGTGGATGACTTTAACTTCCCCAACATTGACTGACACTTCATTGTGCAAGATGTTTAAACAGGACAGAATTTGTTAGGTTTACCTGAGAGGGTTTATTGTGGATACAATAATAACATTTAAAAGACATTTGGACCGGTACATGAAAAGGAAAGGTTTAGAGGAATATGGGCCATTTGCGGGCAAACGGGACAAGCTTAGAAACAACATTTTGTCAGCATGGATGACTTGAGCTGACGGGTCTGTTTCCACGCTGTATGATTCTATATCTCTATGACTAGTCTAACTAAAAGCGGGACCATACTGGGTATTGCATTGGGAAACATGCCTGGCCTGGTACCTGACATTTCATTGGGAGAGCATTTTGGATCACAACTCTTTAATTTTTAAGATAGTTCTACATAAGGATAAGTCTAGACCTTGGGGAAAAGTACTAATTTGGGTGAGGGCAAATTACAATGTTATTAGACAGGAGCTAGAGAGAGTAAATTAGGAGCAGCTGTTATTGGATCTGACAAGTGGGAATCATTGGAAGACCAGCTGATCAGTGTTCAGGATTAGCATATTCCAGTAAGGAGAAGGGAAATGAAATGCAAAGTAAGTGAATCTCGAATGATGAAAGAAGTTGTGAATTTGGCCAAAAGAAAAAAAGGAAGTGTATGTAAAGTTAGAAAGATGAAGTCAGACCTTTGATGAATATAAAGAAAGCTGCAATTATATCATGCAGTGAAATAGGAGGGTCAGAGGGGAGCAAAAATTAAGATCATGAGAGTAACTAGGGAGAGGGTTGGAGGAAATTTATGCTTGGAATTAGAGGATGCTGGTGAGGTACTAAAATAGTATTTTGGAGCAGTATCTACCACAAGATGAAGATGCAGTTGAGGGCGGTGGAGGCCAGTTCTCTGGATGCTTTCAAGAGAGAGTTAGATAGAGCTCTTAAAGAAAGCGGAGTCAAGGAATAAGGGGAGAAGGCAGGAATGGAGTACTGATTGTGGATGATTAGCCATGTTCACATTGAATGGCGGTGCTGGCTCGAAGGGCCAAATAGCCTACTCCTGCACCTATTGTTTACTGCCTATTGTTTATTGTCTGTTGCATGGAAACCACAACTACTTGGATACTTTATATTCAGAACAAGCTTACCCATAGAAGATAGAGGGCAGTGGTCGAGGATGTTATTCTAGCTGGAGGTTTGTGACCAGTGATATCCACAGGGATCTGTGCGCGGATCTTTATTGATTGTGATAAATATATATAAATTACTTTGGTGAAAATATAGATGGGTTTGTTAGTTAGTTTACATTTGACACAAAAATTGGTGGAATTGCAGAGTGATGAAGGCTGTGAAAGGATGCAGCAGAATGTAAATTAGTTATAAATATGGGCAGAGAAATGGCAAGTGTGAGGTGCAGCACTATGGGAGGTCAAATATATGGGGAAATTATACAGTTAATGGCAGGACCCTTAACAAATGCACAGAGGGTTCTTGGAGTCCAAGCCTGTAGCTTCCTCAAAGTAGCAACACAAGCAGATAGAGTGGCAAACATGTCATATAGTAAGGTTGCCTCAATGGATCAGGGCATTGTGTTTAAGAGTCGGGAAGTAATGTTGCAGCTTTACATGGCCACATTTTGAATATTGTGTGCAGTTCTGGTGTGTCCCATTACAGGAAGGATGTGGAGACTTTGAAGAGGTTTACCAGGATGCTGACTGCACTGGAGAGCATTAGCTGTGGGAAAAGTTTGCTTAAACTTAGAATCTTATCTCTGGGGCATTAGAGGAGAGACCTGACAGAAGTTCATTAAATAAAGAGAGGCATTAATAGGATAGAAATTCAGAATCCTTTTCTCAGGGTGTAAAAATCAAAGACTGGAGTGCATAGTGAATGCAGTTTAAATGAGTAAACGGTGGCTAAAAATCCATTAAAAAATAAACTTCAGTGAACTATCAACCGCAGTCCATCAGCATTTTACATTATGACAGGCACATTGAGAGAATATTTGAAGCCTAATGTTATGATTTGTCTTTAGACTTTAGAGATACAGCACGGAAACAGGCCCTTTGGCCCACCGAGTCCGTGCTGACCAGTGATCCCTGTATACTCGTACCATCAGGGGGAGCCATCTTGGGGAACAGCTGCTAACCAGCAGCCGTCCGTTTAATTCGCTTTTTTAAAGTTTTTAGTTAGTCCTGTGTCTCGTCCGTTTGGAGAAATGGACTTTAAAATGTGGGGGGTAGGGGGCAATTTTGTTTCTAGGTCCCTACCTGGTCGGTGAGGCAGCTTTTTCTCCGGGCTGCCCGTTGACCCGTCCTCGCGGCCTTCCAGCGGGCGTGGAGCGCCATTTCCTGGCGGGGACTACCCAGCACATCGGCTTTGGTGACGGCACAGCGCTGGAGCGCTATCGTGGAGCGGAGCGGGCGATGCCTTGCCTGGGTCGCCGCGCTGGATCGACGTGCTGGAGCTCCGGTGAGCTGTGACCGCCGAGTTCAACACCTCCAGGCTGCGGGTCTGCGGAGCGGGCGGCGCCGACTTTAACATCGGGAGCCTGGGAGCTCCAAACCAGCGCGGCCTTGTCGGCTTCGGAAGCCGCGGTCACCAGTCAGGAAGCAGCCGTTCCAGGTGGCCCAGCCGCTGAGTGGACTCTCCCGACGCCGGGGCAACACCACCCGGTGAGAACGGCCAGGAACAACTGCGGTGGCCTCAATAGGCCTAACTTTGGGTGAACTTCGGGTTGGGGACTGGACATTGTGCCTTCCCCCACAGTGGTATCCATTGTGGGGGGATGATTTTTTTGTCTGTACGTAATCCTGTTAGTCTTTGTCCAAGATGGCTGCCGTGAAGTGAGAGTGGACGCTGGCGCGCTTTAGCTGCCGCTGCTCTCTCTTCACATCGTGTTTTTGATTTTTTTGTTTTTGGACTGAATTCTGTTTTTAATTTGTGTTTCTGTGATGTCTTTATTATTTATTTTATTCTGATTATATGTTTTTTATTCCTGTTAATCTTTGTAAGGTGCCCTTGAGATGTCTGAAAGGCGGCCAAAAATAAAATTTACTATTATTATTATCATCCTCCTCACTAGGAACAATTTACAACTTTCCTGAAGGCAATTAACCTACAAACTCAAGTCAAGTCAAGTCAAGTCAAGTCAAGTCAAGAGAGTTTATTGTCATGTGTCCCAGATAGGACAATTAAATTCTTGCTTGTACTTCTTTGGAGCATGGGTGCAAACCGGAGCACCCGGTGAAAACCCACGCGGTCACAGGGTACAAACTCTGTACAGATAGTACCCAGGATTGAACCCAGGTCTCCGGCTTTGTAAGGCAGCAACTCTACCGTTGTTCCACTGTGCTGCCCCAAAACTCTAAAATCCCCAAATCCCAAACTGTTAGTCTTAAAATTGTAACCACTATCCCCCCCCCAAATAAAACATTTAAGTCTCAGCCAACTCGATCTCTCTGGAGTTTCTGAGAATATTGTAATTTAGCCAGAAGCATGCAGTCCAATTCTTGATAACACCATCATGCTGTAATCAGACATAGTTTACAATCTAAATCTAATTAACAGGTGTACAGGATTGGGGAAGAAATCAATATGTAATACGCTTTTCACAGCTGCTTTTCACAGCATCACTAACACCTGAGAAAAAACTCAATACCACAGAACCTTTACATTTGCCATTTGTTATTTTCCCCAGTGATTGAGACAAGGTCAATTGTGACAGAATACGCTACAAGACTTCAACGCAAATTCAGTAATTAATAGCTGGTTATTGAACAGTGCAATCTGAGTTTTCAGTCAGGATGTCAAGATAATCCCCTTGAGTATCACATAGTAGAACGCAGCAGTGACGTTCAGTATTTACAAAACCAAAGGCCATATCTCCAAAAACAAACCAGCTTCTATTTTAGCAGCAGATACATGATTTATTTTATCATCATTATTCTTTCAAACTTTAGGTCATTCAAAATAATACTGGGCATTGTCTTAGGACTACTTCACTTGTGTCATCATTTTTAGTTTTCTCAACCAGCGCAATACATTGTAACCTTGAATTTCCGACTTTCTCAATTAAAGAAAAATCCTGCCTTCCTCAATGCTATTGAGCTTCCTGTCAATCATTACCTCAGAATTGTCATTTGAAGCTTGTCACTTAAATGGTACAGTGTAGGAAGGAACTGCAGATGCTGGTTTAAACCGAAGATAGACACAGAAAGTTGGAGTAACTCAGCGGGTCAGGCAGCAGCTCTGGAGAAAAGGAATATGTGATGATTCATGTCGAGACCCTTCCTCAGACTCAACCATCAGGAAGGCTCTCGACCCGAAACGTCACCTATGTCTCTTCTCCAGAGATGCTTTCTAACCCGCTGACTTACCCCAACTTTTGTGTCTAACTTAAACGGTACGACTCTATTAACCTGTGCTCAAGATGCTTAGTATAGATGCAGATCATTGGACTAGGCACTGAGGCTATTGTGGCTGAATTATTGTTCACGATATTTTGGACATTTCGTGAAGCTTCCTTGCTGAATAGCTGAAGCTTTCTGACACTTCTTGTTTCTAAAATACCTGTTATAAGTGTAAGAGCCATTCACAGAATTTTTCCCTCTTTATGGTAATTTAGCCTATATAAACTGCATGGCTGTTCAGATCACCTGTAAAATCATAATTTTTAAAATTTATTCGATAAACAGTATTCAGTAATTGGAAAATTCACAGTGTTATGTACCTTGATATTGGAAGTGTTACAGCTCACAAAACAGCCATTTGGCACATTGGGTCTGCGTTAGCTCCTTGGATTCCAATCATAAACATTACCCTGTTCTTTTCTTCTGAGCTTTCCTTTCTGAAAGCCTGTTTCCATCACATTCAAATAGTGAATTCCTGATAATTATAAGGCGTTACATAAAGACATTTATTTTCCTCACAATCTCTATTTACCTTGTGACCAATAGGTTAAGTCTGTGTCCTCTACCCATTGAATCAGCCTCCAGTGAGAAAAGGTTCAACATTGGTCATGATTTTGTACATTATTATCAAATCTCCTCCCAAAAGTTTCTTCTGTATTTCCTTTAAAATCAATCTACTTACGCTTCATTGTCTCATTCAACTGTATTTCATGAATGTGCAGCTCAATATTAGTTAAAATATTGGCAACAAACATTTTTCACTGTACGTCGGTACACATGACAATAAACTAAACAAAACGAAACACCCAGATTTTATTTGAATTGCAAGGCTGATATGCCATTTCCCTTCAGGCACAATTATTAATTCAAAGTTATTGCACTTTTTTCTTGCAGAACCAGATAAGCTTTCTTGAAGAAAGCGAGAGGAGTCAAGGTTAAAGTTGTTGTGTGTGAAGACGAGTTCCACCAGGCATGGGAGAGTGTTAGGAAAGAATTGCAGATGCTGGTTTAAATCGAAGATAGACACAAAATGCTGGAGTAACTCCAGCGGGACAGGCAGCACCTCTGGAGAGAAGGAATGGATGACGTTTCAGGTTGAGGCCCTTCTTCACCCATTCCTTCTCCCCTGAGATGCTGCCTGTCCCACTGAGTTACTCAAGCATTTTGTGTTTATCTTAGGGGAGAGTGTTAATTGAGAAAGGGTCTCTGTTCAAGGTAGAACAGAGGGTCTTGATACCTTCCTGGTGTGGAATGGAGGTAAAAAGGTATTGCATGTCCATTGTAAAGATGAAAAGCTAAAGGGTGATTGAGGTGTCGTGGATGTATAGAAACATAGAAACATAGAAATTAGGTGCAGGAGTAGGCCATTCGGCCCTTCGAGCCTGCACCGCCATTCAATATGATCATGGCTGATCATCCAACTCAGTATCCCGTACCTGCCTTCTCTCCATACCCCCTGGTCCCCTTAGCCACAAGGGCCACATCTAACTCCCTCTTAAATATAGCCAATGAACTGGCCTCAACTACCCTCTGTGGCAGAGAGTTCCAGAGATTCACAACTCTCTGTGTGAAAAACGTTATTCTCATCTCGTTTTTAAAGGATTTCCCCCTTATCCTTAAGCTGTGACCCCTTGTCCTGGACTTCCCTAACATCGGGAACAATCTTCCTGCATCTAGCCTGTCCAACCCCTTAAGAATTTTGTAAGTTTTTATAAGATCCCCTCTCAATCTCCTAAATTCTAGAGAGTATAAACCAAGTCTATCCAGTCTTTCTTCATAAGACAGTCCTGACATTCCAGGAATCAGTCTGGTGAACCGTCTCTGCACTCCCTCTATGGCAATAATGTCCTTCCTCAGATTTGGAGACCAAAACTGTACGCAATACTCCAGGTGTGGTCTCACCAAGACCCTGTACAACTGCAGTAGAACCTCCCTGCTCCTATACTCAAATCCTTTTGCAATGAAAGCTAACATACCATTCGCTTTCTTTTACTGCCTGCTGCACCTGCATGCCTACCTTCAATGACTGGTGTACCATGACACCCAGGTCTCGCTGCATCTCCTCCTTTCCCAATCGGCCACCATTTAGATAATAGTCTGCTTTCCCGTTTTTGCCACCAAAATGGATAACCTCACATTTATCCGCATTATACTTCGTATGCTGGAAGGGACTGGACAAGGGGGGAATAATATGGATTCAAGGTATTTGGAGAAGGGTTCTGTGGGGCAGGAACAGACAGCAGACAGACAGTGGCCTACATGAAGTCCAGATACGACCTTGGTAAGGCCATCAAAAAGGCCAAAAGGGACTCCAAACTGGAGGATGAGACAGATGTTTGGCAGCTGTGGCGGGGTCTGAATGCAATCACCTCCTACAAGGCAAAACCAGGAGGCAGCTCGAATGTCGGTGAAACATCACTCCCTGACGAGTTCAATGCGTTTTACACACGCTTTGACAGGGAGAATACTGATGTGCCTTCCCGATCCCCCATTCGCTGTGATGGTATTTCAGTCTCAGTCACAGAGGCCGACATCAGGAAATCCTTCAGAGGGGTGAACCCCTGAAAAGCGCCTGGACCTGATGGTATACCCGGTCGTGTTCTAAAAACCTGTGCGGACCAACTGGCGGGAGTTTTTACGGACATTTTCAACCTCTCACTTTTGAGGTCTGAGTTCCCCACCTGCTTTAAAAGGGCATCAATTATACCGGTGCCCAAGAAGAGTAAGGTGACGTGCTCAATGACTATCAACCAGTGGCACTAACGCCGGTGGTGATGAAGTGCTTTGAGAGGCTGATCATGGAGCAAATCAACTCCTACCTCGACAAAAACCTGGACCCACTGCAGTTCGCTTACCGCCACAACAGATCAACGGTGGATGCGATCTCGATGGCCCTCCATTCCGCACTGGACCACTTGAACAACAAAAATTCATATGTCAGGCTGTTATTCATCGATTACAGCTCGGCATACAACACAATCATCCCCTCCAAACTGGTTACCAAACTCGCAGAACTGGGTCTCTGCGCATCCCTCTGCAACTGGATCCTCGACTTCCTCATCAACAGACCACAGTCTGTTCGTATTGGTGGAAATGTGTCAGCCTCGATAACAATCAGCACGGGAGCACCTCAAGGCTGCGTGCTCAGCCCCCTGCTGTACTCACTCTATACCCATGACTGCGTAGCCAACCACAGTGCGAACTCCATCATCAAGTTCGCTGATGACACCACTATTGTGGGGCGTATCACTGATGGGGATGAGTCAGAATATAGAAGGGAGATCGAGCAACTGTCCATATGGTGCCAGCGCAATAACCTGGCCCTCAACACCAGCAAAACCAAGGAACTGATTGTGGACTTTTGAAGGAGTAGGAGGGGGACCCACAGCCCCATTTATATCAACGGGTCGATTGTTGAAAGGGTCAAGAACTTCAAATTCCTGGGCGTGCACCTCTCTAAAGATCTTTCCTGGTCCGAGAACACTAATGCAATTATCAAAAAAGCTCATCAGCGCCTCTACTTCCTGAGAAGATTACGGAGAGTCGGTTTGTCAAGGAAGACTCTCTCTAACTTCTACAGGTGCACAGTAGAGAGCATGCTGACTGGTTGCATCGTGGCTTGGTTCGGCAATTTGACCGCCCTGGAGAGGAAAAGACTACAAAAAGTAGTAAACAATGCCCAGTCCATCATCGGCTCTGACCTTCCTTCCATCGAGGGGATTTATCGCAGTCGCTGCCTCAAAAAGGCTCACAGTATCATCAAAGACCCACACCATCCTAGCCACACACTCATCTCCCTGCTACCTTCAGGTAGAAGGTACAGGAGCCTGAAGACTGCAACAACCAGGTGCAGGAATAGCTACTTCCCCACAGCCATCAGGCTATTAAACCTGGCTCGGACAAAACTCTGATTATTAATAACCACTTTCTGCTATTTGCACTTTATCAGTTTATTTATTCATGTGTGTATATATTTATATCATGGTACATGGACACATTTATCTGTTTTGTAGTAAATGCCTACTATTTTCTGTGTGCTTAAGCAAAGCAAGAATTTCATTGTCCTATACAGGGACACATGACAATAAACTCACTTGAACTTGAACTTGAACAATTGGATCTGCCTGGGCACACACTGAGCAATTCCTATGCTTGATCCATGGGAGGCTTGATGCTAAAAATCAAGTGATGGAACAAGTGTTGGCAGAGATTATAGTCGGTGGGATAATGGCCATATTGAAAAGAGAAATTGGAAAGTTTCTGTCAAAGTTATTTCTAATGCACAGTTACCAATGCAAGTCTACAAGGGAAGAAGGCACAATGGACAATGTTTGGCAAGTATAAACACAAGGCAAATCGACTTTAATAGGTTGCTACCTACTACTTGGTGAGAAATTTTACCTAGTATTGGTAAACAATTTGAACCAACGTCTCGAGGACTGCACCTGAAAGGGACTGAATTGTGGAATGATGAAAATGATGATTAAAGGAGTCATTTAGTAGGATAAGTAATGATGTGTTTGAATTGAAACGTGCCAAATCAAGAGGTGGGTAAAGGTACATCCAGTGAAACAAAAAATATGAAACAAATATGAAAGCAGGATGTTTCCTTGCTGTGAACAGTACTGCATGTTTTTACAAGACACTATATTCAGTGTAGAAAGTGAAGGGATCCAGTATGAATGTTATTTATTAACTGTGGTGCAAGGAATAATGACAATACTGGGTTGCTCCTAATCTAAATGGATGCATTTAGACTTAGATTATCTTTTGATGGTCCCTCTGATCTGACAGAACTCCACTTGACCAAGGACCATGCGGCATTAGTTAGGATGACGAAGAGTTGAATTGTATCATCGAAGCAACTTTAAGTTGGCATTCTCCAGTAAAACAAGCCATTGATTGGCAGTAATATCTCCTCCTTCTCTGACCCGAAAGTTGCAGGAACAAGTCAATAAGCAATGTCACCTTGAAGCTCGGCTCATCCCTGTCTGTTAGACTTTGATGACATTTCTACTCGGCCAGCAGATGAGAATTGCTAATAGCGCAAACTCCCATCCATAAATATGACTCTGAATCTTCATTGTTGCTGGGCCTAAATGCTGCAACTCCATGCCTAACAGCATACTGGGAGTGTCTACACAGAGGGCTGCTGCAGTTCAAGAAACGGGCTTATGGGTAATTAGGGATTGAGCCATTGAGTCATACATCATGGAAGCAGGCCCTTCAGCCCAACTCTACCATGCTGACAACAATATCCCATCTAAGCTAGTCCCATTTCCCTCCAAACCTTTCCTATCCATGTACGTCCAAGTTTATTTTAAATGTTGTTATCGTACGTGCCTTAACTACCTCTTCTGTCAGCTCGTTCCCTATACCCACCACTCTTTGTGTGAAAATGTTGCATCACATGCTCCTATTGAATTGTTCCCCTCTTACCTTAAACCTATCTTCTCTAGTTCTTGATTCCCCTACTCTGAGTAAAAAATCTCTGAGCATTTAACATTTATTTCCCTCATGATCTTATACACCTCTATAAGTTGACCCCTCATCCTCCAGCACTCCAAGGAATAAAGGCCCACCCAACCTCTCCCTATAGCTCAGGTCCTCAAGTCCTGGCAACATCCTCATATATTTTCTCTGCATTCTTTCCAGCTTAACAACACCTTTCCTATAGCAGGGTGATCAAAACTGAAATCAATACTCCAAATGCGGCCTCACTAACATCTTGTAGAATTCTAACATAATATCCTAACTTTGATAATACCATGACTGGTGAAGGCCAATGTGTCAACATCCTTCTTGACCACCCTTTCTACCTGTATGGAACTATGTACCTGTACTCCTTGATTCCTCTGCTTTACAAGATAACCCAGGGCCATGTTACTCACCATGAAGGTCATGCCCTGGATGTGCAATAAATGCAGGCCTACAATTGCCACAATTGCCCACATAAATCAATGAAGGATGTATATAATTTGAATAATCAGGTGAAACAGTTGTTTATTTCCCAATTTTAGCAGATTGAAGGGTGGGGTGTTTAACACTGCAATGACTGAGCGAAAAACAGACATTTGAATTAGTGAATTCTATTTCAGATGAAGTGCAGACATAAAAATGAAGGAGAAAAAAAGACCAAATTAAGAGAATGAGATAAAAACAGACAAGAACAAAATGTTCAAATAAATACTTATACATTTGTTTTTAAATCTGCAAACATAATTAAAACCCAGTGGAATGAGACGCCACAGTTGAGATTGTTAATTTTCAATAGCGGGAAATTAACTGGTAGTAATTAATGATAAAACATTGCGAGGAGAACACTTACACATTCGGAATGACTTGATTGAGCATCATGTGGTGACTTCAATTCTTTTTCACATTGCGAACACAGGAATTTCTCATCATTCAGTGAATTTGACTGAAGATCCAGACAATGAAATCTGTAAACTATGTTGTAAAATTAACAGTGGAAGTGGATCTTCAAAAGCATCTTTTTGATTTCTGATTTCATCCACATCCTGAGGCTCTGAATTTAGTCCACATTCCGAATTTCCTGCAGTGTTTGTGCAGAATTTAAAGCATGCTCCATTAACCTCACCTTGATGTGTCGGCAAGAGTCGAGCTGATATTTACGATACTGGATGATGAAAGTTTATTTTGCACACACTAGATTTTTCTGTTTTAACACAGACATTAGCCATTTTAAAGAATGACAGAACAATCTCCTAACAATATGACTTGTAATGATATCAGAGAACGAGTCCTTGGTAATGATTCTTTTTAATGATTGAAATTTAAAGGTGAAAATCGATAAGCCTTTTAGTTTTGCAACCATGCCTTTCACTTGGGATTCAGATGACAAGAATACTCAGTCCTCCTGCACACCGATGTGAGGATGTACAGTTCAACCCATCAACAAATCCTGCCTTTCTATAGCATGTTCAGTGCAAAGTTGCTGAGTTATAGACAGACGGCCTCTTTTTCTGATCTTGATTTGCACTAAACAAACACCATTTGAGCTATAATGTTTCTGAACTAGACCTCACCGACTTTGTAGTATCCTACTGGAATCTTGCACAATGTGGAAAAGGTTTGGGTAAGTTGTGATCTACAGTGCAGAGTGTTTTTGCCAAACGCAACACAGAGTGCCTTGAAGGAAAAAATATATATATTAAATATTATCGGCTGTCAATAACATTTAAGGTAGTACCTTTAAAGGCTATAGGCAGCATGAAATCTTTACTGGAAAGTTTGTTTCTCCTGGATGATTGGAGAAGGTGAGGGAATCAAACCCCTGATACAAGGTGTTATCAGCTTTCACCAGTGCAACACTGCACCCCATATCTTTTTCTGCTTCTGCACAACTCAAACGCAACAGAACATCCAAAGGATATATTTGAATGTGCATTTGGACGTTCAGGAGCCGCCTTCACCTTCCAAATTATCCATTAATGCCCCAGTTCCAAAAATGCCTTCAACATTAACATCAAACTCCACTAAGTGATGAGATTTTCAAAAGAAATCCACTTCCCTTGGTTTACGAAAATGAATCATATACCAATCAACATACCACTCCATGTTTTGACTACACTTCATTGAATTGAATTGAATTGAATTGAATTGAATTGAATTGAATTGAATTGAATTCCTTTATTGTCATTCAGACCTTACATCCCGAAAATATGCAGGTTTGTCAGTTAAATGGCTTTTTAAAAAGTTGCCCCCAATATGCAGGGAGTGATTGAGAATGTGGGATAACATAGAACTAGTGTGAATGGGTAGCTAGCATGGACTTGGTGGGCTGAAGAGCCCGTTTCCATGTTGTATCTCTAAACAAAAAGAGAAGCTGGAGGTGTTTGTTGTCCATTGGTCAGAGTATCAGATGATGTTGTTTTGACACAATGATTTCTGTGATTGAATTGCTGTGATTGGGGCTATTTCTGTAGCTATTGGAGAATGAGACAAAAGTGGAAGCTTCCACCTGACTGGGTAATTGATTTTTCCTGATTTCAAGGAACTGAGAGAAGAGAGTGATGACCCTTGTATTGTATGCAAGCTGCAGTCGACTAAATTGAGCATGAAAATAAGTAGTTGGATGGCAGACAGGTGAACAAGTTCTTTGTCTAGTCCTCCATATAATATGCAGTGGTGAAGCCAAACAGCTGAAAGTGCCTGTTTTGAAGTGACACAGATCGTAATCTATTTTCAGATTCTTTTTAATCTTATAAAACTGGTGTAAATCACATTACTTCTGATATGTTGTATGGGGCCTTCATTTGCCAGTTTTGGCCCAGGAACTCGTTCATGAGGATAATATGAATATTTGAAGTGAAGAAGCTACCTAAGTTATTTCATAAACATTTTCGCCAGCTGATGAGCTGAATACATGATCAGAAATTGTCACAATTGTGGATGAGTCACCATATATCTGAAGGCTTACACAAATAAACAGAATGTTTATGCATTATGATGGAGAGGTCTGGACAAAATATGTGAAATGGCTGTGGTAACTAAATGTTTCTAATGACACTTGCCTTCCTGGGAACATTTTGCTTCAATGCAGATAAAACATGGCTTGAAGTTGTCCCATCTGCACCCAAACTGGCTGAGTACTCGTAGAAAGCGCTTTTGAAACATTTGAAAACATTTGGCATATTTTTTGTATTTACCTTGATTGCCTTGGCATTGAGGCTGGTTTGAAATTGAGAAGTGTCATGAACTGGCCCTTAGCGCCATAATTCACCATTGTTTCCCAACATTGCTACAAGTCGATTATGGCAATGTCTTGAACATACCGGTTTGACCCACTGAGAAGATAATTTCTGAATTGTCATGAATATCAAAAGTTAAATCTCTCCTCCGGTTTGGTTAAGATCTCAAAATTGCATCCTTTTTTAATGAATAAAAACCTGGAAACACTTAAAATGATACTCCTCCAGTCCCCAACCCTAACCCTAACCATCACCCCTCCAGTCCCCAACCCTAACCATCACTCCTCCAGTCCCCAAGTCCCCAACCCTAACCCTAACCATCACTCCTCCAGTCCCCAACCCTAACCATCACTCCTCCAGTCCCCAACCCTAACCCTAACCATCACCCCTCCAGTCCAATGCCAGTTCGCCCTAAATATCTTCTATACCCAACACAAGAATACAATTACACAAGAAAATAGTAACAGGATTATACAACTCGGCATCTCAAACCTGCTGTGTCATTCAGTGGGAACAGGGTTGATCTTCCCTAGATCTCAACTCCTCTTCTATGTCAGGTCCCCAAAATCCTCAGATCCCTGATCTTTCAAATGTTTGGCTCTTTCAAACTTGGACCTAAGCTATTATTTACTATTTATCAAAACAAGCATGGCACTAACAGTATTAGCATTGTGTATCCCGCGCCCACATTGATATAGAGTAAATATTCATTGTCTGTTTAATCATCCATTAGAACAAGATGTAGGTGGGCATACAAACAGTGTTTAACAGGGCAGCATGGGGGCACAGCGGTAGAGTTACTGCCTTACAGCACTTACAGCACCAGAGACCCTGGCTACAGGTGCTTGTCTGTACAGAATTTGTACGTTCTCCCCATGATCTGCATGGGTTTTCTCCAAGAACTTTGGTTTCCTTCCACACTCCAAAGAAGTTCAGGTTTGTAGGTTAATTGGCTTGGTATAAATTTAAAAATTGTGCCTAGCATAGGATAGCGGGGATCGCTGGTCAGTGTGGACTCGGTGGGCCGAAGGGCCTGCTTCCACGCTGTATCTCTAAACTAAACTAAACTAAATTCCTTCTTTTGTGATTTTCAAACCTTGAAGTTAAAAAGTTCCAGTCTTGAATTATGAATTGCAATTCCCTCAGTACTTATCTCTCAAATGTGCTGTCCTTATTTTGAAAAAGGCAGAGTACAATTCACCAATTCAAGGAAGCTACAGGCTGTAGTTATCCTATATTTTAAGGTTCAAAGCCATAAAACATGTCATCTTGAAACAACCCAATTTATCACAAAGTCATACTTAAGAAAATAGAAAAAGAAAAGTCCAACATTACCCACATTAATATTTCAGCTTTGATATTATATATTTTATCTATTTATTATACCTATTACATCAAATACTCAGGTATATGTAATTTTCGTTACCAGATACTCCACATTTAATGAATTTTTTGCAAAATATATGACAAAGATAATTAAACTGATGAAGGGTCTCAACCCGAAACATCATGCATTCCTTTTCTCCTGAAGGAGAGATGCTGCCTATCCTGCTGAGTTAGTCCAGCTTTTTGTGTCCATCTTCAGTTTAAAGCCATCTTCAGTTAAAAACAGCATCTGCGGATAAATCAGACCAATTCATAACGAGTTGGTCTCCATTCGTCGTTTTTTTGGAATCATATGGTGCAACACAATTTTAAAAAATAACTGTTTCAGGACTGGACGAGGGTTGGTCAAGACTATAAATAATGATCTCCTTTTCTTTTCACTATTTTCTCTCTCAACTTTCTTCATTTACTCGTTCTTACTAACCTCTTTTTCTTATTCTCATCTTTTTTCAATGTAACAAAAAAAAAAAGATATCAAAAATGTATTGTTTATTATTTACCGAATACACTTCTAATACAAAAAATATTTGGACTATAAAAAACAGCATGACCCCTAAACAGAAAAAAGATCCTATTTAGCATACACGAATATTTGGACTATAATGATCCCTATCACAAATTATATATGAATGAAGGTTTAGTAATAATGTGTCAAACAATTCTGATGCATTGTAGTGGAATGATTGAGCAATGAAAAGCAGAATGAACAAATAGTTTATATTGGGACATGGATCAATGGCTTACCTTATAGTTAGTTCATATTGCAAACTAACAATACATCAACACGTACTGCTCAAAACATGCTCCAGTGATTCTCTGATATTTATTCTACAAATTAATCACACAGCATTTAAAAAAAATCATCTGCACAATCCATATCTGCTATAGTTCTCGCAAAGGATCTGTAATCAGAGAAAGGATATGATCCTTTTAAGAACATAATCTTTAATGTTAATTGCACCTGAATTGGGAAGGGTCTTTCCTTCATTTACAGTGTATAAAACAGGTTCAAATGATGATTATTAGTTAATTTAAGAAATGTATTATATGGTCCAGTTCACTACTATGTGCATCAAAGAGGTCTTTGACACAAGGATTCTTCAAGGATTACTGTTTTAAAACAAAATGGCAAGACCTTGTAAAAATGTTTTATGGTCTTTGATATGATCTTAAAGCTGCTTTGTATCAGTTTAAAAATCACATAAGCTGAATATCGGACTTATTTAATCATACAAGTTAAAAAGCCAGCAGATCAGTCTAATCCCTTCTGCAAACAAAGGCTGAACAACAACCAGCATCAACAGAACAGCTTATACCAGGGAATGAATGTATAGCTCACCTTATCAATAGTTCATACAGCAAACTGACAAAAAAGTAAATGTGCATTGTTCAAAACACGCTCCACTGAATTTCCAAGTGTTTGCATCATGAATTAATCATAAATGCATATTAGATTTGATTGTAAAGAAAAGCTCAGCACTATTGATGCAAATACAGGTTTATCATAAGAAAAACACTCATTTGGTGCAAGTTGTTATTGATCGGCATTGTCTTATTTTCTATTGCTAAATTTCTCAAGCTGATGCATGAATTGTATGTAAGCAAGTATGAATGTGGTCACTACTTCCTTCAGCCATTCTTCAACACTACAACTGCAATATAATGGTCTTTCCTACTATATCTATTGATGTATCCCACTTAAGGAAGTACATTCAATGTTATAACATGAATTGTAGCCTTGGTAACTCTCTCCAATTGCCTGGCTTCATTGGAGAATGACACTATCAATAGAGAGGGAGGAGAAAACATTCAGAGCAATTCAACTCCGGACGCCTTCCAGAGTTGCCGCTACAGCAGACGCCATCCGGAGGTGCCATTGAGAATCCGAGGCCGGAGCCTTGCGGTGGAGCCTTGTGTGTCGGAGGTGGAGCCTTGCAGGTCGAAGGACCTCACAGCAAATCGGTGCCTGGATCTGCAGAGCCCGCGGCTGGGGCCTGGGTCAGTGTCACAGAGATTCCCGGAGTGAGCCCGGCAGCGTGGGTGGAGAGGTCGGTTCAGCAGTCGATGATGGCGCTGACTAACGGATGAGGACGGACACATGGAAGTGAGGACGCTGCTGCCGAGGGAAGGAACAAAAGAGGACCCAGAGGGGGGAAGAACAAAGGGGCACCAGGCGTAGAGGGGTGGAGGGGAAATTGTAACTTGTAAATGCCCTTTATGGGCAACTATTTGCATACCTTCAGTATGCAAGCAAAGAATTTCACTGTGACTTATCACATGTGACAATAAAGTATTCAATTTAATTAAATTAAATTAAATCCAAATTCTGAATGTTGAAACTTACAAATTAAGGCATACTTTTTCAATAGGTTTTTGATGTTTTGCATTGTGGTTAAGGGGCAGTTATCTCAGGGTATATTTACCCACCGCCTCTTCAAGCTGAGAGGTACCTCAGCACTCTGATTATGTCTGGAAAACTATGGATACTCAGCTGATAATTCCTCTCCTCTCTGCTCTGCCTTAATTAGCTTCTTCAATATCCTTGACACAGGTCTTGGTCTTCTGTTTGAGTTTTTAGTTTAGAGATACAGTGGAGATACAGGCCTTTTGGCCCATCAAGTCCTCACTGACCAGCGATCCCTGCGCATTAACACTATCCTACAAAGGGACTTAGGGACCGTTTTACATGTATACATGTATACCAAGCCAATCAACCTATACGTCTTTGTAATGTGGGAGGAAACCAAAGATCTCAGAGAAAACACACACAGGTCATGGGGAGAACATACAAACTCCGTACAGACAGCACCCGTAGTCAGGATCGAACCCGGCGCTGTAAGGCAGTAGCTCTACTGCTGTGCCACCATGCCACCATGTTCATTTCTCTTTTTTTGGCTGGGTTACATTTTGTCCGACAACACTCTTCAGAACGATGTGCGGATATGTTGCCCTGTTAAAGACGCTACATAAATATATATGTAGCTGTTACTTTGGTGGTTGTTCAGATGGACAGCCAGTTTGCTGTTGGATTCCACTGCTGCTCTATCTGGACAACGTCTGCCACATAAAGATAAATTACATCAGCCTTCAACTGTCTGCTTCTTCTCCCGGGTCTTCATTTGTACAGAGAGCGCTGCATAAAAGCAAACAAGAGCACCATTAATCACTGGAAAGAGGGCTGCTGAGAGACACTCGCTGCCGCTGTATTAAAGGGAAATTATGTCCCGTATACAACAGGTATTGCTTATGGGTGAATGACATTAACCACTCACTCCACTGGGTTACATTTCTCAACAGTGGATTTCCTGGAGAATGTCTGTTTGAAATTGCAGTTGACTTTCAATAAATAGTTTTGTTTTGGTTTTGAGATACAGCATAGAATCAGGCCCTTTGGCCCAGTGAGTGCATGCAAAGTCCTTGCTGGCCATTGATCATCTGTTCACACTGGTCCGATGTAGTTCTAGTTGAATATCAACTCATCCATTTTTTATTGTGGTACTGAGCAAAATAGGGGAAAGTAAACTATTATCTCCCAGTAATCTGAAATGCCACAACAGTACACCGTACACAACCCCAAACTCCCACCTACATGCATATCCGTGATTTAAATAGTTGTTCCTAAGCTGTTGATAGTGTGACTTAAGCAAATCAGGCAACTAATTCCAGACTTGCAGGTTTATTTACAGACAGCAATGATTTTCTGGTTACATATGTGTGCATCTACATTATGTGTAGCATCAGCACCCTATACTAAAAGGAAAATGTGCAGTTGAAATGGAATACTCTTTCGTTCCCCAGTGGCGGATGAGTTTGACACAACATCAGGTTGTTTTTCCAAGTCCAGAGTCATCAGGGCTCATGCAGCTTCTGGGAGGTAGACAAAAATGCTGGAGAAACTCAGCGGGTGTGGCAGCATCTATGGAGCGAAGGAAATAGGCAACATTTCGGCCCAAAACGTTGCCTATTTCCTTCGCTCCATAGTGCTGCCGCACCCGCTGAGTTTCTCCAGCATTTTTGTCTACCTTCGATTTCCAGCATCTGCAGTTCCTCCTTGAACATGCAGCTTCTGGGAGTTGTTTATTTCATCCAGGGAAAATTAATAGATCCTTTCAGCTTGCAAGATGGGCAGGCCTTTGTTTTTTAAAGCAAACATTATTTTCCATTAATATGAATTTAGGTAAAAACCTGGAAACCCAAAATGTTTTTATCACAGAATATATATGAAATAAATTATTGTTGAAAATGTTGTGTAATTTTTATGTTTGACGCTAGGACAACAAAACACAAGAAAGTCAGGGTACATAGATTAGCCTTACTCCATACATACTGGTCATTAACTTCTAACAGCAACCTGCCACCATGTTGCGCCTGCCTCTTGTGCACTGCTCTATCTTTACAAAAAAAAACATTCAGTTTAGTTTGTTTAGTTTATAATTGTCACGTGTACCGAGGTACAGTGAAAAGCTTGTTTTTGCTTGCTATCCAGTCAAAGAAAAGACTACATGAATACAATCACGCTGTCCACAGTGCACAGATAAAGAATAAAGATACATTTAACGCACGGAATCACGCCCGACCTTCGCGGAATCATTGCGGCTCAAATCGACCACGAGGTTGCGTAATTTGCATGCCATAGACATGTAAGTGGGACAGGCCCTTTAGTTACTGCAATTGATTGAATCTCTATTGACAGTGCACAAGATCGCTTGCAGTCAAATATTAGTGAAAATCATTTTATCTGAAAGTTTTCCTGAATTTAAAAAAAAATAATCTGAGTAAGGAATGTATTGAACAATATTATTTCCTCAAAAAAAACACTGAAGCAAGTAAGTGATTTTCTGGAAAACCACATAAATATTTCTTAAATCTATTGAAACTAATAGATTTCGCTTGTTGCTGATTTTTATTTTTAAGGGCGGCACGGTAGCGCAGCGGTAGAGCTGCTGCCTTACAGGGCTTGTGGCGCTGGTGACCCCGACTACGGGTGCTGTCTGTACGGAGTTTGTACATTCTCCCCATGACCATGTGGGTTTTTTTCTGAGATCTTCGGTTTCCTCCCACACTCCAAAGACGTACAGGCTTGGTATAAGTGTGAATTGTCCCTAGTTTGTGTAGGGTAACCTAAATGTGCAGGGATTTCTGGTCGGCGCGAACTCCGTGGGCCGAACGGCCTGTTTCTGTGCTGTATCCCCAAACTAAACTAAACTAAACTAAACTAATGTATAATTCAAGTGGACACCACTTCCTCTGCTAAACCATACATTTCATAAAGGCATTCACTGGTCTATTTTTATTCCTTGCAAATGCTTAACAATAGGGAAATTTGTTTCGCTATTTCCGTATGTGAATATAGCAAACGGATGTTTAGTTATTTTGAAAATGAAAGAGTGATCAGACTCCACAAATGGATGAACATCACCAGTTTTCATTGCCTTTAGAAAAAAAATGATGTACATTCTATTTTCTGATGGAAAATATTTCCACCTCTAAAAAATGGACCTCTTAATATCTTCAATGCACTTTGGTACTTAATTTAACAGATTTTGACAGGTTTTCAAAAAAAATTCCCTGTGGAAAAATATGCTGTATGGGGTTCTTCTAAACCAAAACAATGGAATGAGATCAACTAGTCACTGGAGGGGAAGCATTTTGTCTCTCCAGATGAGTATTTCCCAAAGCTGTTCATTAATAAGATCTGCCTTCTCTGTTATTTGTCTTTTGTCAATTTCTGTCTCACAGAATATATTTACAGAAAGGCTAGTAAGAAATTCTACATTGGCCTGTGCCTATCTCTGTCTACACTTAGCTAAGCAAAGGTGGTTAAGATCTAATAAGGCTACACTTCCTTTGATTGTCATTACATCCTATTCTTGTCATGCATTTCCATTCAGATTTTGGCTCGGTTGTATTTATTTTGCTGCCCACACAATATACTTATTGTCGGCACGGTGCCGCAGTGGTAGAGTTGCTGCCTTACAGCAAATGCAGCGCTGGAGACCTAGGTTCAATCCCGACTATGGGCGCTGTGTGTACGGAATTTGTACGTTCTCCCCATGACCTGCGTGGGTTTTCGCCGAGATCTTCGGTTTCATCCTGCACTCCAAAGAAGTACAGGTTTTTAGGTTAATTGGCGGTAAATGTAAAAAAAAAATGTCATTAGTGAGAGTAAGATAGTGTTAATATGCGAGGATCGCTGGCCGGCGTGAGCTGAAGGGCCTGTTTCCTCGCTGTATCTCTAAAACTAAAACTAAACTAAAAATATACTGTAGAATCTCTTTCTGGAGGAAGTGCAAGTCTAGTATAGTGAAGCTTAACACATAGCCCTATCATGTTGCTGATGGCGGAAGGGCTTTGTGACATTATGAAGGAAGGCGCCACTCATTTTCCCAACAGCATCATTCCAGATCTGTTTCTCCCTCCACAGGATGCTGCCTTACCTGCTGAATATTTCCAGCACTCTTTGTTATTCCCATGGTAGAAGAGGGTGCTGACACACACTGGAAACCAGTAGGGGCTGTTACGAAATAAATTAGAGGAGAACATAAGTGAAGATGGAATGATGAATGCATCATCATGTTGAACAATGAGATGGAAAATAATTTAGTCTATAAAATATCAATTTCCAGCAGCAATTTATTTTACCATTGATCCAATCCAAAGATGCATTAGTGACAAATGTAAGTCTTACACAGGGATTGTTGTTGAGAAATAGGGGGAAAAAAGTTTTTTTTAAACTCCCTTCTGATAAAACGTATAGATTTTACGCTATTATCCATATCACTCTATACAGTGTTACTTTGATAATCAATTTAAATAAATTATTATGGGATCATGGTGTTGCAGCTAGATAATGGCACACCTTTCTCCTGTGGGAACTGGTCCATGCTGGTCATGCCAAATAAATAAGATGCCTCCCGCGCACTGCACTCGTGATGCTGCTCAACCTGAATGCTGGATGAGACTCTCCTGCTGAACCAACATGACATTTCCATTTTCCACGCCATCTGTTAAAATTGTGCTCCTGAATTGAAATTGCCCTGTTCATGCCAGACATTATTGACTTATGCATGGAGCCATCCTGTTGACTCATATTCATTGACTGAAAGCTGGCCTGCAACAGCACACGTTCATTTTACCCTGGACCCCTGGTTATCGAGGGCGAGAGACATTTTAATTCCATCTGTGTGGGCTATATTTTAAACCAGCTTCCAAAGGTGAAGGGAACATTTTCTAACTCATTTGTCCATTCTACTCTTTATAATCAACATTTTGGATTATTGTAATCAAAGGATCTTGCTTATTTAATCATGACAGTGTGTGGTGTGGTCATAAGTGTTACTTGAGAGTATTTGTTTGCAAGTGTTGCCCATTTAAGCAAAATACAGTGACACATTTGGGTTTGTTCAAACCTGTAGGTTAAAGAAAGGAAAGTTCCGTTCAAAGGTGAATGTTATAAAGTAGACAGACCCTGATAAGCATCTTATCAAGTCCCAGAGAGTATATCAGTACAAAAACAAACACAGATCTCAAAATCCTGCTCTTGCAACGGAAGGGATTTATTTGTCATTATCATCTGGCCTTTACGGCTCATTTTACATCTTAAACATGTTAAACATGTTGAATAAATTGAAAGCTGTCCATTGGTCACACAATTCCCATAACCGCAGTTATCCAAATTACAAGAGTGGTTTTGTTTGGTTATTTAGCACATGGGTCTTCAAATGATTGAATGTATTTGGAACATGGTTTAATATTGATCAAAACAAATGTTTAGAATTCAGATAATAAAGCCAAACAAATATTATTATAACTACAATTAGCTTTTTCTGAATCATAAGTTCACGAGGAGAGAGTTTTGCATATAGAAATAATATTGTTAGGCATATTACCCATTCACGCTGCAACATCATATAGATGATGATACTATTTCTGTTAGAACAGGACTAATAATAGTCAAGCCAAGTCAAGAGAGTTTATTGTCATGTTTCCCAGATAGGACAATGAAATTCTTGCATTGCTGCAGCACAACAGGATATTGTCATAAATGCAGATCAGATCAGGGTGTCCATATACCATAGAATATATATATATACACATCAATAAACAGATAAAGTGCAATAGGTTGTTATAGTTCATAGTTTGCTTGAAGTTGTGTTTAATAGTCTGATGGCTGTGGGGATGAAGCTGTTCCTGAATCTGGATGTTGCAGATTTCAGGCTCCTTGTACCATCTACCCGATAGCAGCGGAGAGATGAGTGTGTGGCCAGGATGGTGTGGGTCTATAAATAGTAGACACAAGAAACTACAGATGCTGGTTTAGAAAAAAAGACACAGTGCTGGAATAACAGCATTCAGGCAGCATCTCTGGAAGACATAGATTGATGATGATTCATGCCTTGCAGAAATGCCCCCTGATCCGCTGAAACTTTTTTGGGTTATATTTATATTAAACCAAATAGCTCTCAATACATATATATATATATATATATGTTCAGATACAAGCAGTTGATAAACAGCTCCAGAACTGCAGTTAGTTGTAATTGTTGGTTTATAGAAAGCCCTATCTCTGTGCAGTGAAACAATGTACCATACAATAGCAGACCATGACAAATTTTCAATCCCCTCACTGTAAATGAATTTGGAAAAGCGCATCATTGAAATAGAATGGTTATGAACTGTACTTGAACAGTGTTGAGTCTAAACCTCAGTTTGAATGCACACTGCCTAATACTGCAGCCAAAATATTTGGATGACAAAATGGTGATATAGTTTTTTTTCCAGTGGTGTTGGCTTTGTGAAAGATTCTGATTAAATGTAAGCCGCATCAAAGTGTCCCAATTGCATAAAATAGAATGCTTTGTAACCAAATGACATAAAGCAACTGTAGTAGTGGATATTGCATTGTGATTCAGTGCTAATGTAAGCTTATGGTTAGGATTGCGCAGAGTGGTTTATGAACCAAGAAGCTGTTCTTGAACCTACAGGTAATAGCTCTCAAGCTGAGTATCTTCATCTCAATAGTAGCAATATGAAGAGAGTGTGGTCCGGGGGTGTGGGTCTTTCATGATATCAACTGCTTTCTAGAGGCTGCCCATTCTGTAGTTACCTTTGATGGGCAGTAGCCACGATACACCAAGCAAAGTGCACCACTTTTTACCTTATTTGTTCTTGAGCATGTGAATTACAAAGCCAGGCCATGATGTAGCCAGTCGGTATGCTATCCATTGTGGAACTGCAGAGGTTTTCTAGAGTATCCGGAATCGTGACAAATTTCCTTGAACTTCTGAAGACGTAGAGGCATTGCTGAGCATTCTTTGTGGTTGTATAAATGTGCTGGGCCCAGGACAGAGATTTGGATGCTCAGTAACTTAAAGCTGTTGACTCTCTCCACTGCTTTTCTGCTAATGAAAGCAGGTATACCTTCCTTTGGCTTTACTTTCCTGAAGTCAACAATCAGCTCTTTGGTTCTTGCTAAAATTGAGAGCAAGATTGTTGTCCTGGCACCAATCAACCAAATTATCTGTCTCCCTCTTGTACTTTGACCTGTTGTTCATCCTTTGTTGTTGTGTGCCATCCAACAATGGCGTTATTGTTGGTGAATTGCAAGATGCTATTGGAGTCGTGCCTGGCTATTGATGGGATTGTGTACTGCTGTGTAAAGGTGGCTTTCATGTTACGAAGCCAGAACCTATTGCAAGAAAGGCATTTCTTTGGTGTGGCAATTCTCTTTGTTGAGCAAAATGTTAACGTACTGCGCTTCGATTCACAGCAGCCTTGGCACCCCAAAATAGGATGTCTCACCCAGGTCCATAATGGTGTGTTGATGGGTGGAATTAGTTTTAGAATTCTAATGAGGTTCAGCAGCTGGGAGATGGACAGCTCATTTAAAGATTAAATGAGAAAAATTACCACTTTTGCCAGTTCCTTTAGAAACTCATTTACATTCTGTCAGCTTCTATTAGGAATGAGGACAGTGAATTTTGAAGAAAATATGCATGAATACGGCACAGAGGAAACCAATCAGAGCATGGATCATCTTCCTCGCTGGGCTGGCTGGATATTTTATGGTGCATGGCTCTCTGAAAACTGCAGGCAGTAATATGTTCCCCATGAGTGCTATAGTATCAACATGATAAAATTACATCTAACTTCTGTATCTGTGCGGGATCACTGAGGAGATAATTTTGCCAACCTTTCAGTCTAAAGTAGCGCTTTTAAATGCTTCCCCGTGCATTGAGCTTATCATAACAAAAACTTGGCTTTGCTTTTTGTGATGCACAGTTTAAGAAGGCAGAACTATTTAACCCCTTCTATTCAGTAAAGTCATTGAACTGATAGAAACATTTTTACAAAAATTATATATCCAACTGCAGCTCCCCTCTTCCAGCTAAGAAAATTAGAGGGAAAACTGTAGCCTACTTGTGTGAAGAGGATCGGACGTCCACTGTTGCCCGCAATGTGATGCCACTGCCAGATAGATCTCTGCCTCTGCTTCACCTTCAGCATTCTGAAGGGACCCTTCCCCCTTGGAGAACCTGGTTCCATCTCCATTGAAACCCACTCCCCGTCCCTAGCAACCCCCTGTGTAACTGGAGGAAATACAGCTCTTTTACAACTGAAATTATGTGAACTAGGGTAGGGTATTGATCCTAAATGTTGTCTTTCCATTCCTTCGACAGATGCTGCTTGAGTTCCTCCAGAACTTGTTTTGTTGTTCTTTTCCTCCCTCTCCAACACCCAGGACTTCAAAAGCACTTCAATTTTACAATTTCCTTCTGCACCTTTCATAATTTCATAACTTTTAAGGGCCTGTCCCACTGTACGAGGTAATTCAAGAGCTCTCCTGAGTTTAAAAAAAATCAAACTCGTGGCAAGTACGTAGAATGTACGTAGCGGCTACGTCGGAGCTCGTGGATGTCTCGTAGCGGCTCGTAATGCTAATGGCAGGTACTCGGGAAATGTGGCAACTCGTGAAGTTTTTTCAGCACTGTGAAATATGTCCACGAGAGCCCCGAGTACCTACGAATGGCTATTACCGTAATTCTCCGAGATCGAATCAGGGGAAACTCGGGAGAACTCTTGAATTACCTCGTACAGTGGGACAGGCCCTTGAAGGAGCAGAATTAAGATATTCAGCCCATCAAGTTCACTCTGCCTTTTAATCATGGCTGATCTATCTTTCCCTCCAGCCTTCTTGCCATAACCAATTTATTATGCTACATAATATGCTCACTAACTGGACTCTTCTGCATCGAGGAGAGCAGGTACAGATTGGGGTTCAACCTCTACACCACTCTAATATAGTTCATTGCCATTCTGTTTCAATGATACATTTTTGATTCTCGGCCTCAGTACATTTCTGCTCTACGCTTCTACTTTGTTCCAAATAAGTTTGAGGAAGAACACTACAAAATTTGGCTTGCCATGCTACGGACAATCACTGTTCCCAGCATTTCATTTCAATTTCTAGTATTTACGCCACACTCTTCTGGTAATTTCAGTTAACTGTTCTGCAGTTGCAAGACTGCAGATCTTCTAACGTACCTCCAACCTACCTTTTAGCATTGCCCTTTACCTTGCATTATCAACCCCTTCATTGTTTAATTTCACCTGTGACAGGCATTCATTTTTATTTTCTTCACCCCTACCCTTCCTCTCCATTTTAAAATTTGCTCTGTGCCTAACTCCATCGTGATGCCTGTCCTGCTGTACGTCCAAAAATTTCCGGGCCCAGGGTCCTATGTACGCCAGACCTGATAACATCAGTAGATTTCCTTCCTTGAAGGACATCAGTTAACTAAATGGATGTTTATACCAATCTAAGTTGCAGGATCACCAATACTGAGACCAGGTTGGTTTTTAAAATGCCAGGTTATTGAGTTAACTGGAGTTACACTTCCCAGTTGCTGTCATCAAGCACTTTCAATTTGTTCAGGCCTCTGGTTCACTAATTTGATAACATTACTAGCATTCCAGTATTCCCTTAAATCCATCTGTAAAATATTATTTCAATGGAAGGAATAATATCTGAGTGATTGAAACACATCATAGCTGCAATTAGAACTTATGGGAGATCTTATGGAGATCATCCATGGAGAACTAACTGCACCATTTGCTGTTGGTACTTATAATAGCATTGCATGTGTCATATAAGTCAATTGAAGACACTTGATAACAACTCAGTGCTTTCAATGAAATGCTTTATCCCCAAAGTTCTTTTATATTGGACGTGTTTAAATTGCTGCCACAATGGGCAGATATAGTTTGGTCCTCATACTTTGGACTTCACAACAGCATCCTTATGTGTGATTAACCGCAATAATATCCCTATGTGTGATTAACCGCAATAATATCTTGGACCCACAAGTTAGTTGTTAGCTTAGTGGCAAAGTAAAATAGGCAACTTAGACCTGTATGAACAGGAGTAGAAACTTTTCATGCCATTATCCAATTTCATTGAACTATCTAAAATTATCATGTATGATCTGTACAAATTGTAAATGATTTTGTGCAAAATCAGGAATGTAAATATAGGATAAAGGGAGACAAAAATAAAACAAAACTACAGAAAATCAAGGAGAGTTTTTTAATTTTAATTTTTAAAACCTCCAACTACAATTAAAACCTAAAAAAATTAAATGCGCAACTTGTCCCAAAGAGGTTTATTGACAGCAATTCATAGCATGTCTTTAAAAGAATGTTGGGCACCTAATTCAGCCTTAACTAAAGGCGTGTGGACTTTTAATAATTACAAGGCCTATTCCAAACCTCTGTCACACATTTAGTTGACATCTAACATGCCAATGAAACAACTTCAGATGTTTCAATATCTTTTAAAAGGCAAAATTACCAAATATTGGGAAACAACATTTTGCAACATATTTTTAACTATTTTTCCCTAAACATACTGGAGCTTAGCTCATAAATAATTCCAAGGTTTAATTAAAACAATATGTTAAATATATTTTTCAAGGCTAAAAATAAGTCTCATACATTGCAATTTTTTAAAGAATTAATTGAACTCAAAATAAATCCTGCCTAGTTTCATGTATCAATGTAAGGATTGCACCGACCTTTAGCAACTCTTTCAATTTTCCGGGAAAAGAAAATTGGTACAACTTATTGTGTATTACATCAGTAAAATTCATTTGTAAAAGCCATCAGGTTTATTACAGTAACAATCTAATTATTGTGAATAGAAATATAACACAACCATGAAACAAGATTTTAAGTTACCTGGTTCTTGTACATAGAACATTTGTTAGTATTTTGCAATCATTTTGACTTCCCTACATTTTTTTTTTCCGTTAAATATAGTTATTTGTTCTGGAAGAAGAATTCTAAAAGAAGATTGTGAATTCATTTATTTTCATTGTAAATCACTAAGAAGAAAAGCATTTGCACCTGCTGATGTATTTGTATTCCATGTCATGTAGTTAGAACATGAGTGAGCTATATATTGAATTATATTATTATGTGGCTTCAATTTGTTGAATATTTTCCATTATGACCCTGTGCCACAGGTAAATTTGTGTCTTGTTCCTTTTTATAAAAACGAAAAAGCAGTGACAGGTGTATGATTACCCGAGGTACAGAAAACGTCAACCAGTCAATGTGTATATTAGATCACCATTCTTGAAGTCATGATAATGTCAATATGCTTTAAAATGATTTTTTTCATGTCATTGACATGCAATTTCATAAGAGAAGGCTAATTACTTATTTAGAAAAAAATGTTACTTCGATTCATGCTGTGAATTTCAATTCATCAAATATTATATTGATGGGAAATTGGAATTATAGTATACCGTGCATTCTGATGTTTAATATGTTAGACCTTGCAGCTGACACGTTAGCTTGTTTTAAGTACAATACCATAGGATATTAAGGATCAGGATTTGCAGTTACCTTGAGATGAAACTTGATTGTAAATTTTATCTTAGCACTGAATATTATTTTGTGTCAGTGCACAGTAGCTATTGCATCCGATATATAGCAGTCACGAGTATATTTTACTTTCTTGTGGTGAAACTAGCAGCTTGTGTTCTTATGAGGCAACACTGTCTCATTATTGCAGTGACTGTGCCACCATGCTGCACTTGTGTTCATATTACCATGAAAATCACCCTCATCTTTGCTAAAACAGGAGTTTCCAATAAGCAGAACTTTGCCTGCATGTGAATTTAGAAGGATAATTAATTTGTGTCTTAAAGTAACCACTGCACAAGAAGAGATCCATGTATCAAACTAAATGAGAAGCCTATTAGCCTGTTCTTTAAGGGAAAATACATGATTGTTGCAAAATAACCCAGGATTGAAAACTTTATGCATTGTTTTGTGTTTGAAAGGATTTGAAGGGAATTCTGTGTCTCTGTTACAGTCAAGCCAAGTGCGTGAAGAGATTTTCTGAGCATCCTCTTTTATAATGATACACCAATACCTACATCAAATAGGTTAATATCTCACACTGTTGCTGGCATCAGCCAAGCATGTTAGGTTCCCCTTTACAGACAGAATTTTCCAAATTTTGTAGCTTTTTTGAAGAAACATTTTTGAATGTGGGAAAAATGGGACAAATGCAATCAATCTGGAGTCAATAATTTTCAGTGAAGGCCTCAGTTCATGAAAAAAAAACCTTGATTTCAACTGGAAGCAGAGCAGGCAAGTTGAAAACAGAGTTGAATAAAAGCACATGATTAATACTTTCACTTCAGTTCAAGCCAACTAATGCTAAAGGGGCTGTCCCACTTGGGCGACTTAATTGGCGAGTTTAGAAGAGTTTAGGAGAGTTTGAAAAAATGACATGTTGAAGACCTTCTTCGACTATGTAGAAGACCTCCTTCGACCTCCTTCGACTATGTTGAAGACCAGCTTCGACTAGCTATGACAAACTTCGTGAAAATAGTGGAGAGTGAAGACAACCTCCTTCGACCTCCCTTCGACCTCCTTTCGGCCATGATGAAGACTATCTATGACTACCTTCAACTACCTTTGATTACCTTTGACTACCCTCGATTACCTACGAATAACATAACGACCTACTACGACCTACGGGCTAGCTATTCGGCAGGTTGGAAGATCCATAGTGCCAAGCCACGACCAGGAATTCCAGAGAAACAGTTGGTGGTGAGCAGGCATGGATAGAAAGAAAGATTGTGATGATTTGTTGGTATGGGTGTAGGAAATGTTCTACAAGGAGACCAAACTAGAGGAACGAGGCACGTCTGCTAAAGAGGGACATTTTTGATTCTTCCTGGCTTGCAATCTGATCTTTCTTGCCTCCTTGCATTTTCCAAAGCCTGGGAAAGCTAACCAATAGCACATAAATGTGAAGCCATCGTGAGATTTGAGGCATGTGGCCTCATTAAAACACTGAAAGAATGGACCACTTCTGGGTGGCAAGCAAGGTAATCATTTACATCCTCATCCTACTCCTTACACCCCTCCCCTTCCTGCCAACCCCTTTCTGCCAAACTAAATACATTATGTAGTCGAATGAGAAATCTGACTTTTGAAATTTTAGTTCAGCTATGTTTTAGTTTAGAGATAAATGTGGAAACAGGCCCTTCGGCCCACCGATTCCATGCAGACCAATGATCCCAGTACACTAACACTATCCTACACACTAGGAACAATTGACAATTTCACCAAGCCAATTAATCTACAAACCTATATGTCTTTGGAGTGTGAGAGGAAACCAGAGCACCCGGAGAAAACCCACGTAGGTCACGGGGAGAATGTACAAATTCCGTACAGTCAAGCACTTGTATTCAGAATCCAACCCGGGTGTCTGGTGCTGAACAGCAGCAACTCTACCTCTGCCCCACCGTGCTGCCTTAATCCAGCCCACGGAACCCATTCCAACCTATTGTGGCTACTTAAGGATTTGTACTGTGTATCTGTTTTGCCGGCCCTCTTCCATCATGAGGAATTAAACAATTCTATGGCAAGAAATATCTGACCTACAGCTCAGAAAGCTTAATGGCCCATGCTTTGTGATTCACTGAGAAAAGTTGCCACTTGTGTGGACTTCTGCTTTTTTCAATCTCTGTTGCTGTCAGGCATCAGTTTAAAGGGATCTCCATCATCCAGCAGCTGTGATGTCATTAACTTATGAGCAGGCATTCACATTGAAGAATTCTCAATGAATCATGAAGGAATGGTACTGTTTTTAAATGCTTTTAGATGTGCTTCTGGTACAAGAAGCTCCATACAGAGTGTATCTGCCCACACAGCCCAGATCTGATTCTACAACAACTTGTGTCATGTTCTTAATTATTTCTTAAGACTGAGCCTCTTGTGCCATTTTAATAACCTCCACCTTCTTTCTCCAAGCTCTTATTAATTCATTTTTCTAATCCACCATTAATTTTATTCATCTTAATTATCTTTAAAAATCATGCAAGTGAACAGTATCAAATTGTCTCCAAATCCAAGTGAACAATACTCACTACAATGCATGCTCTAATTTATTTATTTATTCAAAGAACTTTAGTGGATTCATGAGGCAGAAAACTATTGCTTCGGAAGTCCCTTTGTGGTCATTATGTTTTCTTGGATGAACATCAAAGTGTTATAAACTTAATTGTGAGGAAAAATATATTTTGCAATAATTTAGCTTCTTTCTCCATGTTTCCTTTAGTCTATGAGAAGAACTGTATTTGGAAACTTCTGTAGACATTAATCAGACATTTAATTAAAGGCTATTGAACCTCATTTATGCAAGTTAGTCAGATTTAAAAAAAAGAACCTTGTTCGCATATTCATTTTCTATCCTTTCAAATTCAAGTTCACAATAAGAACTGAGGTTTAAAACTTCAGTCTATTCATCAAACCACTAAAAGCTTGTGTAAAGGGGTGCTTGTAGTGACATAACTAAATTTAAAGTGTTGTGGCTTTTTCAGGATAAGCATGTATAAAATTAATTTATCATCAACAAAGCTTCTTTGCATTACAAGATGTTGATGATTTTGCTTATCTGAGGAAGTTAAGCAGTGGTTGATTTGATTCCATTACTTTTGTCTTTAAAGAAAACAGTGAGGCAACAGCCTGACAATTCAGGAAGTTAATTCATAGCCTGCTTATGGCTGATCTTGAACCCGCAATAATAATAATAATAAACAAGAATCACTAAATAGAGGAGGAAGTGAATGTCTGGAGTGGCGGATGGAATGCTAATCAATTGAGCTACTTTATTCTGGGTGTTGCTAGGTGTCTGGTGAGTAACTGGAGCGTCGCTCATCCAGGCAAATGGATATTGCCAAGGATATTGCCCTAATTCCCTTCAGGGAATTAGGAGGTAAGTCACTGCTAGTTGCAGGCCTGTTCACGTAGCCATTGTATTTATATGCTCAGTTCTGTTAAGCTCCAGATCACGCAGTTGGTTTGTTTTAACACTGGCATGGCCAGCACCAAAGGCCCAGTGGTCTTGTGCTGCTTCCATGTCCTGACTGTGATGTCCTCTGCACTCTGTTTCTGTGTGAGACTGCATATCAAGAGAATACTCCGTTTAGTTTAGTTTATTTAGTTTAGAGATACAACGCGGAAACAGGCCCTTCAGCCCACCGGGTCGACGCTGACCAGCGATTCCCACACATTAACACTATCCTGCACAAATTTAAGGGCATTAGATCATTTTTTTAACAGGCACTTTTAAGGAACGGAATTAAAGCAAATAACTCATGTGGGGAAATACAAGTGGCAGAAATACAATGTGGTGAGTCCTGCAGCTTCACTTCTTTTTTTTTATTATTTTTAGTACGTTAAAGTGTGTAGTTGGGGGTCTAATCTTTTTATGTGTGGGGGGGGGGGGGGGGGGGGAGGGGGAGGAAGGGGGAAACTGCTTTTTTTCAAGTCCATACCTGGTCAGAGAGGCTGCCTTCCTCCGAGCAGCACCTTCGACCCGTCCTCGTGGCCTTCCAGCGGGACCTGGAACGGCGTTTCCTGAGGGGGACCTGGCCAGAACCTCGGCTTCGGCGGCGGCATTGCGCTGGAACGTTATCACGCTGCGGGCGATGCCTTGCCTGGGTCACCGCGCTGGAACTCCGGTTTGCTGGGATCTGCCGATTGAACATCGCGGAGCTGCAGTTCTGTGGATCAGCCAGCCGCGGGCGGCAGTGCTCACTTTAACATCGGGAGCCTGGGATCTCTCGCCGAGATTGCCAATGGTGGAGCTCCGTCCAGCAACTTTGTGCACCTTTGGGGGGGGGATTAAAACCCAGTTTTGTACTGCCTCTCGGAGGCGGACTTCCTCGGGCTGCTAGAAGATGAAGAAAAATCGATCGGACTTCCGTTCCCGGTATATATTTTTTTAATTCGCTGGACAATTTAATATTTGGATTAAAATAAAAAGTGACCTTGAATGCGCTCAACGCCTACAACGTGACGGATCGCAAGAATGGGACAAAACAAAGGGATAAGTCGTATATTTTACATGTAATCTTGCTTCTTGGGATGGCTTTAATCTAATTTTACATTGCGAAACTGTTATTTGGGCCCCATACGAACCGGCAGTGTTTTTCCTGCCGATATGGGGTTCAAATTCACCACAAATGCAACGTTCCAATCGATTGCGTTCCAGAAACAAGATCCTCATTTTTTTTGGACAATCATGTCATAAGCTGTCCAAATTGTCTATATTTTGTGTTATTCTCTCTCCATGATCATTATGTTTAAACTAAATATTCACAATAGTTTGAGTCACATGTAATTGTGCAAAAACAATAAATTTGATTATATTTTGATTGGCTGTTTCTGGATTAATTTATGGGAATTAAACATTAAATTCTGAATCATCAAAAACATCTGGCATATAAATCAATGACAGTGAGATTTTAAAATCATGTTATACTGTGAATTCCTGTGTGAATGGGATTAGTTTGTTATTTGGATACTTGGGCTATTTAAAAATAAATATCATTGTCTTAGGAGATGGAATCTACAGGACATTCTTAATGGGAAAGTAGTGGGCAGAAAGGCATGTCATGCATGGTTTGAAGAGAAAAAGCTTGTAGTTTACAATGACAAAATTGAAAAGTTGAGAAAAAACAAGGTGTACAGAGTTGGTTATTGGTTACAATTTGAGGGGTATGATGATGCTGCTGATTATGATATGCCAATGTACCAGCTAGCACTGATCTTCTCCATAAAGACTTGGTCTATTGCTAGAAATTGTAATTTATTTACCTATCTGTTATGGACTTACAGCATATAATACAATAATACTAAAGGTCTGATCTTGAGAATATCACATTTTTGAATTTTCAAGGCAGTCTGGGTGTTTATTATTATTTCCGTCACAACGGTCAATTTTGTAATTAGCTACAATTAGGTAATTAATTAATTATATGCTTTAATTTCAGGTCATCCAAGTAAGATGTTCTATATTTGTTTTGGAATGTTTCAATCTATAATAACTGAAAATTTCATTCAGTTCTCTTAATTTTTATGAAAGTTATGGGCTTTTGACTGTCCTCGATCACAGCTTTTGTGTTAAGTCAATGGAAAAGCAATAAGGAACAAGATGCTAATTTCCGAGTATGAAAATGACCATAACTTTTTTTAATACTAAAGATATGAAAGTGAATTAAGTGTCAAATTAAACTTATTTTTATGCTTTATCTGATGGGATAAATTGCAGACTTGATTTTTAAAATCACAAAGTTTTGTAACATTGCTACATCTTGATCAGGGATTATGTAATTTTTTAATGTAGATATTTATCATTCTGTTGTAGAAAACTGTTGCATATTATCGATTGAAAATGGTACATTGTACACATTTTTTAATGATTGATATGAGCTGGGTATAGGAATACTGCTTTCATTGATCCACTATCTGTCCAGAGATGTATCCCGGTCTAAGTTGGACCCTACAAATTTGTCAAAAAAGACAGTATTTCTGAATGTTATACTCTGAGCTGAGTATAACAATAGGGTCAGAATTCATAAATAATCTATTAATAAGAAAACACATGAGATGTGCAGGGTCTCGTGTTAAATGTGACAAGATGGCAGAGGATTTTTTTTTTGCTTTTCTGATCAAAGCATTGACTACTTCTTATATTTTTAACATTCTGTGCAGTGAGGCAGAACATTAATATCATTTTTTTTTCTCTGAGTTAGAATGACATACTGATTTTTCAAAACTTCTAAAGCTGTGGCAAATATCTAACTCCTGTGGTAATGATTTCTTTATTCGGTCGGTTATTGGCATCAAGAAGCCTGACAATGTTTCCTCTTAAACATAGAAACATAGAAATTAGGTGCAGGAGTAGGCCATTCGGCCCTTCAAGCCTGCACCGCTATTCAATATGATCATGGCTGATCATCCAACTCAGTATCCCTTCCAAGTCACCTTGCAGTCTCCTAGCATCCTCCTCACAGCTAACACTGCCCCCCAGCTTAGTGTCATCCGCAAACTTGGAGATATTGCCTTCAATTCCCTCATCCAGATCATTAATATATATTGTAAATAGCTGGGGTCCCAGCACTGAGCCTTGCAGTACCCCACCAGTCACTGCCTGCCATTGTGAAAAGGACCTGTTTACTCCTACTCTTTGCTTCCTGTTTGCCAGCCAGTACTCTATCCACATCAATACTGAACCCCCAATGCTGTGTGCTTTAAGTTTGTATACTAATCTCTTATGTGGGACCTTGTCGAAAGCCTTCTGGAAGTCCAGATACACCACATTCACTGGTTCTCCCCTATCCATGCTACTAGTTACATCCTCGAAAAATTCTATAAGATTCGTCAGACATGATTTACCTTTTGTAAATCCATGCTGACTTTGTCCAATGATTTCACCACTTCCCAAATGTGCTGCTATCCCATCTTTAATAACTGACTCTAGCAGTTTCCCCACTACCGATGTTAGACTAACTGGTCTGTAATTCCCCGTTTTCTCTCTCCTTCCCTTCTTAAAAAGTGGGGTTACATTTGCTACCCGCCAATCCTCAGGAACTACTCCAGAATCTAAAGAGTTTTGAAAGATTATTACTAATGCATCCACTATTTCCGGAGCTACTTCCTTAAGTATTCTGGGATGCAGCCTATCTGGCCCTGGGGATTTATCGGCATTTAATCCATTCAATTTACCCAACACCACTTCCCGGCTAACCTGGATTTCACTCAATTCCTCCAACTGCTTTGACCTGCGGTCCCCTGCTATTTCCGGCAGATTATTTATGTCTTCCTTAGTGAAGACGGAACCAAAGTAGTTATTCAATTGGCCCGCCATATCCTTGTTCCCCATGATCAACTCACCTGTTTCTGACTGCAAGGGACCTACATTTGTTTTAACTAATCTCTTTCTTTTCACATATCTATAAAAACGTTTGCAGTCAGTTTTTATGTTCCCTGCCAGTTTTCTTTCATAATCTATTTTTCCTTTCCTAATTAAGCCCTTTGTCCTCCTCTGCTGAATTTCTCTGAATTTCTCCCAGTCCTCCGGTATGCTGCTTTTTTCTGGCTAATTTGTACGCATCTACCTTCGCTTTGATACTATCCCTGATTTCCCTTTGGTATCCACGGATGTACTACCTTCCTTGATTTATTCTTTTGCCAAACTGGGATGAACAATATTTGTAGTTCATCCATGCAGTCTTTAAATGTCTTCCATTGCATATCCACCGTCAACCCTTTTAGAATTAATTGCCAGTCAATCTTGGCCAATTCACGTCTCATACCCTCAAAGTTACCTTTCTTTAAGTTCAGAACCATTGTTTCTGAATTAACAATGTCACTCTCCATCCTAATGAAGAACTCAACCATATTATGGTCACTCTTGCCCAAGGGGGGCACGTACAACAAGACTGCTAACTAACCCTTCCTCATTACTCAATACCCAGTCTAAAATAGCCTGCTCTCTCGTTGGTTCCTCTGCATGTTGATTTAGATAACTATCTCGCATACATTCCAAGAAATCCTCTTCCTCAGCACCCCTGCCAATTTGATTCACCCAATCTATATGTAGATTGAAGTCACCCATTATAACTGTTTTGCCTTTGTCGCACGCATTTCTAATTTCCTGTTTGATACCAGCTCCAACTTCACTTCACTACCAGCGTTTTCTGCCCCTGAGTGTTTCGCAGCTCTACCCATACCGATTCCACATCCTCCAAACTAATGTCCTTCCTTTGCAAATGCAGGGAACCAGTATATGTTCATGTTTTTAAATGTATTGAACTCTGTGTAATACCAGTGTTGTCAAGATGTGGATATGCCGTGACACATCTCCCGGGTGCTCGGTGGCAATTAACCCTCGTGTCAATCCCAGTATTTCCGTGAAGGTTGAATGCAAACCTAACACATTTGGAGATGTGAAGCAAAGCAAATTTGTAATTTTGTAGTTTCGGTCTGAACGAAATTTTGTTTCCCTGCAGTCATACATATAATAAAAAATGACAAAAACACACAATCAACACAAATTTAACATCTACCACAGTGAGTTCACCAAACACCTCCACACTGTGGTGGAAGGCAAAATCTTAAAGTATCTGTCTCTTCCCTTTTTGTTCTCCCTCTGCGCCGTGGCGATCCAGGCTCCAGATGTTGTGACCCCACCGGGTGATGGTAAATCCCGAGGCCGAGTCGGGTCTCCACTGCCGCCACTATGGTTCCGGGGCCGAGTCGGGTCTCCGTTGCCGCTGCTGCCGCTGCCGCCACAGCTCTGAGGCCGAGTCGGGTCTCCGTTGCCGCTGCTGCCGCTGCCGCCACAGCTCTGAGGCCGAGTCGGGTCTCCGTTGCCGCTGCTGCCGCCACCGCCGCCACAGCTCCATGGGCCGAGTCGGGTCTCCGCTGCTGTCGCCATGGTTCCGGGGCCGAGTCGGGTCTCCGTTGCCGCTGCCGCCGCCACCGCCACCACAGCTCTGAGGCCGAGTCGGGTCTCCGCTGCCGCTGCCTCAGCCAGGCCGAGTCGGGTCTCTGCTGCCACTGCTGCCACCGCCACAGCTCCATGGGCCGAGTCGGGTCTCCGTTGCTGCTGCTGCCGCCACCGCCGCCACATCTCTGAGGCCGAGTCAGGTCTCCGTTGCTGCTGCTGCCGCCGCCACAGCTCCGGGGCCGAGTC
The DNA here is from genome assembly GCF_028641065.1 of Leucoraja erinaceus. Classification (NCBI taxonomy): domain Eukaryota; kingdom Metazoa; phylum Chordata; class Chondrichthyes; order Rajiformes; family Rajidae; genus Leucoraja; species Leucoraja erinaceus. Next base: position 17,775,805 of record NC_073398.1, read on the forward strand.
GGGTCTCTGCTGCCGCTGCCGCTGCTGCCGCCGCTACAGTTCCGGGGCCGAATCGGGTCTCCGCTGCCGCTGCCGCTGCCGCTGCCGCTGCCGCCCCCACAGCTCCGGAATCGAGTCGGGTCTTCGCTGCCTCTGCCGCTGCCGCCGCCACAGCTCTGAGACCACCAGCTCCCCATTAGGCCTCGGCGCAGACGGAGACGGGGACAGGGAATACGACAGAAAAAAAAAAGTCGCATCCCCCGAAGGAAGAGACCAAAACATGTTTCTCCCACCCCACCCACACACATACACAACTTAATAAAACAAAATTAACTAAAACATGACAAAGGAACAAAAAGAAAGAAAAAAAAAACAGACGGACTGCAGGTGGGCCGCAGCTGTTAAGCCAGCGCCGCCATCTTAGTGTGTGGAGATCGCTTGTCGGTCGCACTCGGTGGGCCGAAGGGCCTGTTTCCATGCTATATATCTAAACTAATACTTAACTAAACTATTCATAACCATTCTTGATTATGGGGAGAAGGCAGCAGAATGGGGTTAGGAGGGAGAGACAGATCAGCCATGATTAAATGGCGGAGTAGACTTGATGGGCCGAATAGCCTAATTCTACTCCTATTCCTTATTACCTTATGAACCCTATAACAGCAGTGTAGATTTTTTACCTGTGCTTTATAGTCACTGAAATACAGTAAAGCTGTTGATTGCTGACTTCCTTAGTGCTTAAAATGAGGAAACATTCAGGAAGCAGATTCCAAACCAGTGCCATTGGAGTCACTCGCCAACCATCCTAAACTGGATTGCGTGTTTCACCATTGAATTTTTAGTCAGCTGAATTCAGTCAGACAGTTGATGCTTGGGATAGGGATACTATGTAGAAAGGTTGGGGATGGTGATTGTTGTCCTGAGTGATAATTGGGAGCTGGATCTTATAATGGAAATCAATCGGTACCATTTTGAATAATAAGCCTGGAATTGTGTACAAGCCTCATTTTACTACTGCAACGAAGCCTTGATTATATTCAGATAATTACTAATGGCGCATAAGTAAATAAAAGGCCCTGCTACATAGAGCAGTGATTAGGGTACAGAAGCCAGTAAACCAAGTTTGGCACCTGTAAAACAGGTTCAACAATGTTACATTTCCAACACATTAGGGCTCTTTCATCTGCTTTGATGGTAACATCTTCTAGATTATTTATTTCCTCGATTAATATTGTATTTGAAATACATTTATTAGTTAACGCCCAATAATGCAATGTTTAATTACTTGTTCAATTTCAATATAATCTGTGCACCTAATTCATGATCTGTTTAGTTTTATGTTAATAATTGAGGCTTACTTATTGAATTATCTACACAACAATATCTAAATACAATGATAAAACCATCTCCTGCCTCTCTTGTAGATGCTGAGAAATGGCAACGTTTCCATCAGTACATGGTTGATACATGTGAATCCGTGATGCCCTACGACAAATGGTGATTGCTGGCAGGTAGGACATCGGTGCAAAGGCTGAGCTTGTCGTTAATTCGGTGGTGAAGTTATGCAGTAGGACAGTACCAAAATGTATGCAGAATGATTTTCCTTGCAAATTCAATGATACCCAGATCATGTTGAAACTCTGCAGATTAATTGGGTTAACTGAATATAATTTAAGAATCATTATAAATTTGCCGAATTGTGACTTAAGCAATTTCACATGTGAAATTGAATTTTGAAAGATGAATGCAAAGTTATTAAAGAAACTGCCATTAAATTAATTTACTTTAGAGGTTTATGTAAAATGTATTGGGCCTCAATCAAAGTATGCAGAGGTACAATTTTCAGTGTTAGATCACGCTGAATGTCACTAGTAATTTTCTAATTAATTACAGTATATGGTGGTAACATCAGTGGGTTTGAAATGATCTGAGAGCTATGCAAAGCAGGAAGGATATTGCATGCAATCTTGGTTTAACCATCTTCGAATAAAACAAGAGAAAATATGCAATTAGAAATATTAAGACACCTGCTCCCTGTACACTGATGGCTATGTGGCCAAATTCTTCTCATTTCAAATTATTCTGCAGAAAAGTAGCAAAGGGAGAGACTAAGGGCAGATGGGAGAATGTCCACATCTTCATTCCTTCCAGCCTCACCAAGCTTGGAGGGTGTAAAAGAGTAGGAAAGATGTCTCCTGCCCCAGGGTTCCATTATTGCAGCAATGGGTACCGTCAGGATAATCTGATAACCGGGCAGGTCTCGGGAGGCAAGTTGGTCTGTAGGACATTCTATGTCTTGACCTGATATGTCAAGGTGAAAACTCTAAGTTTTGGAACGTCCTCTTTTGTGCTTGTTTTAGCTCCAACACTCAGACTTCCTGGGGAACATCTGAACACACAAGCATGCATGTACGCACATAATCATGTGCCTTGTGTTATAGCTGTGCTGATCAGTGTTAGTGGCGGCGCCTAACGGCAGCGGCTCGACTACAGTCGTCTGTCTTTTTTTATTTTTGTCTTGTTAAATGTATACCTTGAGTTAGTTTTTATTATTATTTTTTAGCTGTGTATATGTGGGGGGTGGTGGGGGGGCTGTGGGGGAAACCATTTAAATATTTTCCCTGTGCGGGGACCCGACTATTCCCTGTCGGGTCTCGGATGTCGTTGGGCCTAACATCGTGGAGCCGGCGGCGACCTCCGGCCGGGTCTAACCTGAGGGCTCCAGTTGCAGAGCTTGCGGAACTGACATCGCGGAGCTGGCCAACATCGGAGGGGGAAGAGCTGTGGTGGCGTGCGGCTGCGACCCGACTTTGGAGTTCGGAGGCACCGGCCGCAGACCCGGTGGACGGGAACTTTGGGAGCTCGCAGGACCCTGGTGGGATACTGCTTTTCCGAGCTCTGCAACGGCGACTTCTCCCGCTGGAATCGCGGGTTTAAGGACATGGAGCCAGGGCCTAACATCGCCCGGCGTGGCTTAAACGGCCTCAGGACTTACCATCGCCCACCGGGGGCTTTAACATCGGAGCCCCAGTTCGCCTCGACACTGCAGTTGGACTGCTGGACCACGGGAGAGGGAACAAAGGGAAGAGATAAAGACTTTGCCTTCCATCACAGTGAGGAGATGTTGGAGACTCACTGTGATGGATGTTTATGTAAAACTGTGTTAAGTGTGGGTCTTGGATTGTGTGTAAACTGTCAAAATGATATTTTGTTCAAACCTAGGTTTGAATGACAATAAATTGCATTCTATTCTATTCCATTCTATCTGCTGAGGCATGGGAGAAACAATGGAGAAACTTTGTCAGATACCTAACCATTTGTAGTGTGGCAGCTGAAATAATTCACCATGATTCAGTAAGTAACAGGCCATGTGACTCATTTGAGGAAGAGTCTGAAGTTCCATGCACCAAGTATTTCTAATGTCCAAAATAAAAATGGTAGGGACATATGAGAGAAAAATAATAATAATGAAGTTATATTGAATATATTCGAAAATACATCACAATTGTCAGTGAACCTCGCTCTTTCACAAAACCTATTCTTCAGATTCAGATTCAAATTCAGATTCAATTTTAATTGTCATTGTCAGTGTACAGTACAGAGACAACGAAAGAGACACGATTCTTGATGAATCGTGGAATACCACAGTGCCAAGGGAAGCCCTATATCCACTAAAACCCAAAATAAAACACATGGTGTGGATGTTAGAAACCTGAAATAAAAACAGGAAGCAATGGAAACGGTAAAACATTGCCATATTAACTGCAAACAGACCTGGCATAATTCCAGCCAGTCTTTCTTAAAACTTTTACTGCCAAACTTCTTTCAGAGAGCATACCAGTATTCAGTTTATTAGAACATTTCTTGGAAATGAATAATTGTTTGTATTTTTCCTCATGTTATTGATTTCTTTTATTTCCATTCAACTATAAAGAGTAATGCAAACTGAAGTGACAATTATTGATGTCTAGAAAGCAGCTCACTGTCATTAGACTGGCTTGAGAACTAAGCCTATACATAATTTTGTTTGATTCTTTTGAAAAGTGAATGTGATTATATAACTTCATTCCTTTCACAGTCCACTGATCACTACCACTTTTGAATACAATTGTCTTTCACAGATTTGCAGATATTTGTACAAAAAGGTTGTTGTATATTGGCAAAGAGTCAGGATCACACACGGAAAAATATCCAAAAGGGAAGTGAAAAGTCAGAAGTGAATAATGAAGGAAAGCAGAACGAGCTGGAAAGTACCATGGACTATCAGGCAGTCCCCGTGTGAGGAGAACTGTTTTACTGTTTCAGGTTATGACCTTGCCTTGCAAATGGTAGTCAAGAGATTTAAGGTCTTGAACTGAAAGCTGTTTTTAAATGACTGATGTAAGAAGAGACGATTGTGATTGTGATTCTGTGGTCCATGCCTTGTGTGACAACCATTCAATAAACTTCACAAGCTTGAGGAAAAAACCCTCGCCTTTTGATTGGGGGAAAAAACAATTCTGTATGATGTTTCTATTCTGAAATGGCTCAATTATCTGCTTCCCCCCCCCCCCGTTCCATTAGCAGGTTCTGTTTTGATTGGTACCATCATCCCTTTTATCTCATCTCATCTCTATGGTTGCTCCTTTTCAGAGTATCTTGGGATATTTTCCTAACTTTTATTAAATGAAAGCCAATGGTTGATCTTGTTGCACAAAATGTTTACCTTTGGTCTTGGGCAATCCCTTCTTGGTTCTAACAAGGCCCTCAGGATCAAGGATGACTTGCTTCCAGCCTGGTCTTGTGGCTCTCATATGCTTGATGAGGCTGATGTGGGAACTGTAGACTCTTGTAAAGACTGGGCATGAGGTGGTTGATGTGGGTGTTTTGTCAGCTGGTTTTCCATTATACTGTTGGTCTCCTCTGTGCTCCTCCTGACAAAAGGCTTGGAGCACGGCATTATCATAATGACCACTCTATTTCAACCAAAGATCCTATAGCGAGCAAGATAGTTCACTCGACGAAAAAGACGTAGTACGGTCATGGGCAGATACATGGGTAATTTAAGGCCCCATTTCCGTAACCGGCTTCCGTCTTCGCATCAAAGATCCCATAGGATAATAGTGCAGAGACGGAAGCCATTTACGGAAACATCCTCGTAAAAATAAAAGTTATTTGGTAAAAATCTTCTCATTTTCAGAATTTAAATTTATTAACACAAACTGTTCCCCCGCAATGTTGATTACACTGCGAGTCGGGTCGGGTTACGGAAATGGATGAAAAAAAGGCCCACGTTCCATTCCGTTGCGTACTACACGTCAGCCCATTGCATTTAGCAGGAGTGGTCCATCTTGCTCCGCTATAGGATCGTTGGTTTCAACAGAGGGTGAATGCATAAGAGGGAGAGGGAGATGCACAAGATTATAATAGATCAAGAGTCAAGTCAAGAGTATTTAAATGGCATAATCACCAAAATGGAACAATGCAAATCTTACTTGCAGCAAGCAGCACAACAGGTCTGGAAACACTGTGTTCTTTGGATAGCACAAATTAACACAAATAATGTTCAATAAATACAATATGGTGAAAAAAAACCAAAGCCTAAAGTTCCTAGTACAACCAAGACAGTTCGTAGCTAAGAGTTTAGTTGGAGTTTGTAGTGTTTAATGGCTGATTGTTGTTGAGAAGCAACTATTTCTGAACCTGGAGATCACGATTCGCTGTCTCCTTTACTTTCTTCCCAATTGCAGGAGTGAAATGATAGCGTGGCCGGGGAGGCGTGGGTCCTTACTGGTGTCACCTGCCTTTTGGAGGCAGCACCTCCTAAGGACCTCTTCGATGGTGGGGAGATAAGCAGAAGAGGCTCAGAAATTTGCCAAAAGCAAATTTGCCAAATGTAGAGGCAATTTATGTCCCAAACATCCAAGGTCCCAGAATGCTGACAGGCATGTACTGTATGCGGGTGTCGAATCAAGAGTGTTTTGTTGTCATATGTCCCAGATAGAACAATGAAATTCTTACTTGCAGCAGCACAACAGAATATGTAAACATAGTACACTGTAAACAATATAATAAATGAGAGGGAAAAAAAAGTTCAGTGTCTTTATATTCACAAATACAAATATATATATATTGAACATATATACACAGACACATACGTACACACAAAAAAATAATAATAGTGCGATAATAGTCCATGTATTTCAGAGCTAATTTGAGGTTGAAGATTTTAATAGCCTGATGGCTGTAGGGAAGCAGCTGAACTTTACAGTTTTCGGGCTCCTGTGCCCTCTTCCTGATGGCAGGGATAAAATTAGTGTGTGGCCAGGGTGGTGTGGGTCTCTGATTATGCTGGCTGCCTTTTTGAGGCAGCGACTCCAGTAAATCCCTTTGATAGTGGGGAGGTCGGAGCCGGTGATAGACTGGGCAGTGGTCACAACTTTTTGCAGTCATCTTTGCTCCTGGGCATACCTATCAAAACATAATTTCAAAGATCTCCTTAACCATAATTCCTACCCTGATGTAATTGTTCTTGATTCCACCCACATCAACATATATGGTCCTGTTGACAAATTAGTTAAGGCCATATCCTAACTAAAAAAAAAGTAACAGGGTCTCCTGAGCAGGTAGCATGCCTGCTGAAATCTTTGGAAATTTATAATGACAATGAAGTGATAAAACATTTCCTAGGGTTAACCAGCCACATAATCAACTGGAGAATTGACTTCCTGACACAACTTACTGACCAGTCTGTTTACTCACAATGTCAGACATAGATATCCAAATTGTTACTTTCAGTTTCCCACAGGGCAGATTGAAACGGTATGCTGTGCTGTGTGTTGGCATCTTTTGTTGCTTGTCTGTTTGCAGTGCCTCAACACCAAGGGATATTCAGTTGATTAATTGGCATCAGTTGATTACATTGCTCAAAAGGCTGGACATCATCAATATGATGGGTCTTTACTATCAACGGCAGTGCAAGGCCAGTTGGATTAACAGTTGCAGCAACATCCATGCCGAACAGATGCTCTGTCAAACTGTGTAGCTATTCCATCATTGATTTAACTCCTTCTCAGTTGGGAAGCTAATTCCTACCGGATAAATTTTAATAACATCAGAAGAAAAACTGTTGTATCTGTTGCCCTGAAAGCTCATTAACAAGGCTCTAACAAGCAACGTCAGCTTTTCAAATTGATCTGTTTTAATCATCTCTCGTTTGTTTTAGGGTAGACTTTCAATCACATCAATTTCCACCATTTCTATTATCCATCACTGATCTGCACAACCCAATAATCCCTGAACTTCTTCAGTAATTCTTTGCAGAAAAGTTACAAAACGAGTTAAAATTAAAAATATTGCAAATATTAAATAATAATGCAAAAAAATCATGAAGGACTAGAACAGAGAAAAGAGTTGAAGAAAGACTATTACTCAAAAGACGGAAGATTGTTCTTTTAGGCAAAAAATCCTGGAGTAACTCAATAGGTCAGGCAGCATGTCGGGGGACATGAATTTGTAATGTTTTGGGTTGGGACCCTTCTTCAGATTGAATATGGTAGAGGGAAGAAAGCTAGAGGAGAGGTGGGGTGGAACAAAACCTGGTAAGTAACGGGTGGACACGGATGTTTGATTGGTAGATGACCAGAGATGGAAAAGAGACACAAGGCTGTCAGATATGGAGAGAAGAGGCGTGAAATGTAAAGCTAGTTCTCTCTTTTTGGTTTATGGACCAGTTTTGGGCCTCTAGAATATATTCCAGTTAATAGGCTTAATCTAATTATGATGAATAAATTGAAACCTTTTTTACAGGCATCAGATTTTAATGGATCTTTACAGTCATGTATGCACAGCACAGTAAAATTATTTTGCACAACCCACATCACATTTGCCATATTATGGTGCTGTTTACAAAGAAAAGATTCAAAGTGCAAAGTGTAAGTCCGGTCCACCTGCTGGAAGTACTGGAGCGACCCCAATCTAGGTAAATGCAGGTAAGCCCTAGGCTGCTACAGACCCAATGCCCCTCTCCTCGCCCGACTGCCTCGGTGATGGAGGGGGGGGGGGGGGGGGGGGGGGGGGGGGGGGGGGGGGGGGGGGGGTGCTTCCTGTAGTTGCCGTGAAGGCACTGAAGACAATAGCCCGGACCCTCTCATACTGGCCAACTCCTTGTGTCCGTCGTCGTCAGCGGCTCCCTCCACGACTCTCCAGTCTTCAGGGATTCCAAGCTTTCTCCTGTGGACAGCGGCCTAATCTTCATTTCCGTTGGCTGCTGGGTCCATCCTCGATCTCGGTAAGCCGACAGGTCTTTGCTTCCAGTATTGTATGTGGCTACGATACATGTGCCCATTGACAGGTTACCCTGCATCATTTCCATTACATCTATGGGACTGATGCACTTCAATGTTGAAGACTATATTCTGCAAGCTGTATTTTCTACTTTGATCTAACTATTGTACTTTAATTTGATGATTGGAATTTATGTAGGGTATACCTGATGTGTTTAGATAGCATGCAGAATAAATATTTTTAATGTACCTCGGTACTCATGGCAATATTAAATCTAAACCTACATCATAAGCTGTCAGGCTTTGTTAATGGAAAATAAGGGTCTCAGTGTTGGCCACGGGTATGTAGACACTGGGCCTGCTTGCCATCAGAACCTCCATGACTGAGTGACCTCTGTTGATACCAGAATCACAATACTTAACAAGAGGCAGGAATGGGTAACTGTGTGGTTGATTGAAAAGATGGATGAATTCATGCATCCTCTCTGAATTATTGCTTTCAGCTTTCAGCAACCCGTGTGATTGATTAGAAGGTGCCAATTCCAAATTCAAGAAACAATGCCAAATTCAAGAAGTGTCACATCAGAATGATTTAATGATCTGTCATCAGATCTCCCTTTCAAACTACCCAGTATCAATTGTATTTTTTTTGACACTTTACTCAGAATGGGGAATGTGTCAGGAAAAAGGACTAGCATTTAATTATTCTCGTGTGTCAGAATGATTAAGATAATGACAAATCTGTCAGTCAGATCCGTTTCTGAATACATACAAACACATAGCCCAAGACACAACATTTCAAACAGGTTGATGGAAGGCCTAATAACTTATCTTGCACTACCCCCCCCCCGTGTGAGTCAGTATCTGGCACAATTGTCCCGCGGCCATTAAAGCTGGTGCGAGGTCGCACACCGGGTCTTGTTTATCTCCCGGTGTGCGCTCGCAAAATTCCCTACCCCGCTCCACTTTACGCAGAATGGGGGAATGGTTGCGAGAGCCCTGAAAACTTTCCAGGGAGCCGCGGGCTCCCGGTCAATCATTTACAGGATGACAGTGTCCAGCAGGACTAGCATTTATTTCTCTAATTACATTTGTTCATTCGCTCGTGTGTCAGACGATGGAGCACGCTGTTGGCTTCTGTCGTCGTCGAACATGTTGACGGAATTGTCGCCCGATGCGTCACAGAATGCATCGCGTTGTCGCTTCCAGGGATCGCAACGAGGAGGCTTCTGTCATGATTTGAACATTTGTGAAAATGCCCCACAGTACTGTTGGGTAGGGAGTTTTAAGATGCAGAGAATTGTGAACGCAGCCCAGAACATCACACCAACCAACCTCCCTTCCATTTACTCCACTTACACCTCACGCTGCCTCAGCCAAGCCAGAAACATAATCACGGACAAATCGCACCCTAGCCACTCCCTCTTCTCCCTTCTTCTGTCGGGCAAAAGGTATAGAAGTGCGAAAATGCACACCACCAGGTTCCGAGACGGTTTCTTCTCAGCTGTAATCAGGCCAATGAACCATCTGACCACGATGCGAGAGCAGTCCTGAACTCCTATCTACCTCATTGGAGATCCTCAGACTATCTTTGATTGGACTTTACTGGCTTTATCTTGCATTGGATTTTGGCTTTGTGTAAATCCACTAAAGAGAGATTTATGGAGGTAATGACAGTGGTGCCCATTGTGCCTGCTAACCAGAAGTGGGATTCACTTTTTTTCATTATAATTGGAGCCTTGACTGAGGAATCAGGCACTTAAGTAGCGCAGCAGTAGCACCCTCTGACTGGTGAAAAAAAGCAGGCAGCACAATTCCTGCCGATTCTCCTTGCCCTACCTTGGCTACAGAGCACTAACATTGGTGTTATTAGATTGTGAGCACCTCTTCGGTTTCCACATCAATATTTCCTTCGTGGATCTTTTCAGATTCTAAATTTTAAGCAATTTTGCAATTTTTTATGTCAGTAATGTTGATATATTCAAATATTTCCATGAAGGATCATACAGCAGGAAGTGAGCGAATACAAAGTGGCAGGTACACAAAAATGCTGGAGAAACTCAGCGGGTGCAGCAGTATCTATGGAGCGAAGGAAATAGGTAACATTTCGGGCCGAAACCCTTCTTCAGACTGATAGGGGGTGGCGGGGAGAAGGAAGGAAAAAGGAGGAGGAGGAGCCCGAGGGCTAGGGGATGGGAGGAGACAGCTCGAGGGCTAAGGAAGGGGAGGAGACAGCAAGGGCTAACAAAATTGGGAGAATTCAATGTTCATGCCCACCGGATGCAGGCTCCCCAGGCGGAATATGAGGTGCTGTTCCTCCAATTTCCAGTGTTGCTCACTCTGGCAATGGAAGAGACCCAGGACAGAGAGGTCGGACTGGGAATGGGAGGGGGAGTTGAAGTGCTGAGCCACCGGGAGGTCAGGTAGGTTCTTGCGGACCGAGCGGAGGTGTTCGGTGAAACGATCGCCCAACCTCCGCTTAGTCTCACCGATGTAGATCAGCTGACATCTAGAGCAGCGGATGCAGTAGATGAGGTTGGAGGAGATACAGGAGATGAGGTTGGAGGAGGAATACAAATTGGCAACATAACAGGCCAAATGGGTCCTCGCATCTGCCCTGTCATTCAATAAATCATGGCTAATCTTATACCTCAGTGTGTTTTGAGAAGATACTGTGAGAATTACCAACTCTATATGGCTTGATTCCCTTAATGTCCAAAACCTATTGATCTATCTTGAATATAGTTAGCAAGGAAGTCATCACATCTCTATTGTGTAGAAAATTCCAGAGATTCAATATCCACTGGGTAAAAAAGTTTTTTTTGCCTCTGTCCTGAATGGCTCACTCCTTATTTTGAAAGTGTAACACTTGGTTTTTGTATTCCATCCAGGGAAATCGTCATATTTTTCTTTATGCTGCCGAACTCCAAAAGGGGTATTTCAATGAGTGCTTCTTATTCTCTCAAACTTAAAGTGCATGTGAGCACTCAGTCGTTCAGGATACAGGGTCCGGTAAGTACTAATATCTTTCAACATCTCAATATTGAATTCTAAATATTGACCTTCTGTTTAGCAAACCAATGCTCTCTACATAAGTTTGAGTGGCTTTAAATTGCAGTGGGCTAGAATTACTGTTCATTCACCTAAGATCTGATTGACCCAGAATGTTTAAGATTAAAACAATATATTCTTAGGGTAATTTTAAGCATCTAGTTTAATGGATCTTTGTCTTGTCAAACAGGAAATACAGGAATCATATTTCTATTCAGTCACTATCAAGTAAGCTCTACCTTAATATCCATTCTCACCATTGACATGGAGGTTGTAAGTAATTTGAATTTAGTTTGTTTGAGTAAATATTAATGTTCTCAGGAGAATGAGGTACCAAACCAAAATTGCTTGTAATTCTATACTTGGAATAATTGTGTAATCTTAATCAAACAGAGTAGATGGTGGTGGGCTGTTGTGGAGAATCATAATTTTAAAATAATATATAAATAGGAAGATTGTTTTGCAAATGGGATGCCTGTACTTCCCAGATAATTGACCAGTCCAACTCAGTCACTGTAACAATGACATGACTGTACATCTGGTCAGTACCACATATAATCCTGACAGATTCTCTACGGTCAGATACGATAGTGCAAGCTATCAGAGATATGGAATGAATTATCCTTGAGTGCATTAAAACATTTCCTAATTAATTTATGGAAGAAAATCTGACTGAAGATGAGAGTCATTCCCATTTGATTGTGTTATTGTACCACATGGGAATGTTAGCATTTTGTGCCATACTCTGCTACTGAAATTCATTCCGTTCAAATGCAGACTAAATATGGATTTCGAGGCACAAATGCCCTGAACAGGACCCAAGTGATTTTCTACTTATATTGGACAGAAAATCAGAAACTCTTGAGGTCCTCTAACAATTTTTTTATGTGTCCAAACCTGTTGATTCCTTGTACTTGGGGTAAAATAACTGAGTTTTCATAATTTTACAGTTGCTATGTCCTTCAATGCTTTTATTGGCAACTTATTTGTTGTTGAAGCTGTAAGGTCTTAGCATATCTGTCATTTCAAGCCCTCTTATTGTTGACTCTGCCACCAATTTAAATGATTCACGTCTATCTACACTGTCCAGACACAGCCGGTTTGAATGGAATCCTCCTCAACCTCCTCTGTTGGAGAACAACTCCAGGTTGTCCAACCTCCTCGTTCACTATAGGACATCTTTCCGGAAATCAATTTAGTAAATCTTTTTTACAGACTTGCATCGATCTTCTATCTTTCCTAAAATGTGGCTGCAGATCTGGACGTAATGTTCCAATATTATAGAACGTAGGGCAGAGCTTCCAAATGAGCCTTAAGATTCCACAATGCCTATTGTTTTTTTTAAATCAATTTCAGCAAAGGAGAATAAGTACAAAAAAAAGTAGGATTGTTTTTCATCAATCATGCTTATGTATTTTAGAACATAGATCATAGAACAGTACAGCATAGGAACCGGCTCTGCATCCATTATGTCTATCACCACATGATGCCAAGTATTTTGCTTGCTGGAAGGGAGAATGCCTCGTATAGTTCAGAGAAATAACATTGTTTTTCCCCAATAAAGGATTGGCATTACCAGATTGATATATCAAACAGCCACGTTTGTAGCTAAGGCTATGTTTACTTAAAAAAAAAAATAATTTTCCCATGCATATGTAAGTTGTATTTTCGGCAGTGGGGAATCAAATCAGCTTGGGCAGTCTGCACCCCAGCGGCTTGAACATTGACTTCTCCAATTTCCGGTAGCCCTTGCTGTCTCCTCCCCTTCTCAGCTTTCCCTCAGCACTCTGGCTCCTCCTCTTCATTTCTTCTTCCTGCCCCCCCACCCTGCGTCAGCCTGAAGAAGGGTTTCAGCCCGAAACGTTGCCTATTTCCTTCGCTCCACAGATGCTGCTGTGTTTCTCCAGCATTTTTGTCTACAATCAAATCAGTTTAATTCCAAAATAGCATTGAATATCATTGAAAATGATTATAGGGCTTCTGATGCTAGTAAGTCAGTTGAAGTGTTGACTACATTATTTAACATTTCTTTTGAAGATTGTTCACTGCCTCGCATACTCTGGACATGATGTAAGAAAAAAAGTACATTCTGGATCCTCCTAGCATTTCAAAATGTCAACTTGCCTATCATAACACCCTTATGATATTATTTAAAAAAGAACAGAAAGCTTTCCCATCCTAAATATCAGCCTCCAATCAGCTTCATTAAAATTACACCAGACTGACTGGGCATTATTCTAATTTTGTTTTGAGATATTTTGAAATATCTTAAATTTCCCCATACTAAAAACAACCAGTTGCAGGTCAAAATAAGTAATCAGCTGGCATACTTAGGAACATTTTGCAAAACATCTTTAAATCTTTCATTTCATGATGACTCCTCTGAATTTACTTTATGATTTCTCCCAAAGTGCAACTACAATAACACCTTTGAAGTTTGTTTAGTTCCGCGCAACATTTTATTGAAACCAGCACTCCTGTACGGAAACCTGGACTGTCTTTTATGCATTCTTCTTCTTCCTCAAGGTCTCAAACATGAAACATTAATTTTTTTTGGCACACCATTTATAATTGATGCAGACTTGCATAGTCGGGCCAATTGGAAATTCATGTGTACTCTGCTTTCTTTTTTCATTCCTCAGTGGCGTGCTCGTGTCCTAAACAATAAATCTTATGCTCTCAATTGGATTATTCAACAAAATAAATCCTAAATAATCTATGTTCAAACCTTGAATCTCTGTTCTCAATTATACCTAATACATACACAATAAACCTTTGGTATTCAGACTCAATACCATAGCCTTTGGTATTTGCTTGATCCATTCAGATTGTATAATGGTACTGCTGACATAGAATTTAGCACAGCCACCTCCTGGAGTTTATATACATGATAGCAAATCTGCAAAGTGCAAATTAAACCCTGAAAAATATCATTGAAGAACCTGGAGAGACTTCAGAAATTATGGGTAAAGTTTCTCTCCTCCAGTGTTACAAAAGGGTGCTATTGTCATAACCATATGTTCTCTAAAATGGAATTGTACAATGGGTCAATTGTACAGGTACAACCTGTAAATCGGGCTGCTTCAAAATGTTCTTGCTTCAAAATCGTTTGTTTCCTGCAAAGCTATCTTAGACAGACTGTTAAAACCGGACCAATAGCTAGTTAAATCACAAACTTGCTATTGGAAAACTTAGTAGTGCAAGAAACAAGTTTTCACGTGCCACTGTGTCTTATCTTTTTGTTGACTTCGCCATTGTAGACCTTGTGAAGCAAATTAAATCCTCTCGATTGCTCTAGGTCCAGGTAGGCTCCAAATCCAGGGGCCAATGAAGGATAAATGTTCTGATTTAGCGAAAGGGTTGAGGATCAAAAGAGTTGGAACTAATCAGTGGATGGAGGATTTAAGATGAGGTTGGATGCTAATATTTTGTATTTTAGTGTGTGTATGACATGCCTGAAACATGGGGGTTAAGCGTTGGGAGCCCAGTTAGGACCCTGAATGCACATCTTCCAGCAGTTGCAGGGAGTTATAAACCAAGGTTATGGACTAACCAAATACCGTCCAATGCCCCTGAAATGACCTGCAAAACTATACAATTCAAGTGCAAATAGGGAAATAACCCCAAGATGGTGGATGACACTGGAAAAAAATAGACTGATAAGAATTGTGTCCCATTCAATTCCCTAATTGATAATTATATGAATCTGAGCAAAAGCTTTTAGTTTTAGAGGTGTTTAGTTTAGAAATACAGCGTGCAAACTGACCCTTCGGGCTACTGAATCCGCACCAACCAATGATCACCTGTACACTATGTCATCACAGTTTTGCATCCTGCACACTAGGGATAATTTCACAGAAACCAATTAACCTCCAAACCTGCATGTCTTTGAAATGTGGGAGGAAACTGGATCACCCAGAAAAAACCCAATGCCATCAAGGGGAGAACATGCAAACTCCACTCAAACAGCACCCGAGATCAGTATCGAACTCTGATCTCTGGTGCTGTGAGACAGCAACTTTACGATTGCGCCACTGTGCATGAAAAGTTGTAACAAATAGCTATTTTTAGTGATATCTACTTAATTAGCAGGTCCTGTGTTTTCCCATTATTGAGCTGAAAGGTTTAAGCACAATTAACCAGTGAGTAAAATTCTATGCATTGCAAAATGTTTTGACAAAGGACACCAGGAAACACAAGTGTTTCCATTTGTATAGATTTTCTTTCAAAATAAATAATATGAACTGGCAGCAAGAGTAGGCTATTCAGCTCATCATGTCTGCACCCCCGTTCTATAAGATCACAACTGATCACTTTCCCCTGCAGCAGAGTACTACACTATACTCATGTCTCTGGATTGCTACAGTTTTTTTGCAGGCATTAATTTGAGTACCACTTTTGTTGGCATCGTAATTGAATTTAATTGAATTGTAAGGTATGAAAATCTTCAAGGTTTGTAGGTGTGGAGTTGATGTTCTGGTTTAATCACAATTGGTAAAGGTGCCTTGATGAGCAATGTGGTCTCCTATTTGCATTACAACTTGAACTTTGGATGTCTTAAACTCTAATTTTAACTCCCTCATCAAATCAATCCTCGTATAAATAAAACACAGGAAATGGGAAAGAATAGCAAATTGATATCTGTCACCTAATTCAGTATTTGTTTAAAATGTGGAGCAAAATGATAGAAAAACCAAAGGATTTAGATCAATGATTAGATTGATTCCTCGGGTATGAGGGTGTTCATGGGAACATTCACCAAACCTCTGCCCTTGAAATGACCCGAAAGTTTACACTCCATTCAATTTCTCTGATGTTCAGAAATACAAAATCTATTATATTATGTTACTAGTTTTAAAATAAACATATGAAATCTGCTTAAGAATATGTAAAAATAGGTTTTTACGTAACAAATAATTAAAAACTCCAACAAATAAAAGCAAACACATTAATAGAAAAACAGTATCAAATCGCAATTTTCTTTTTTTACCATCCAATAACTGAATGGGGGAAACCTTTGCCAGGCCTGAATAGACACTAATATCATGAGTTGAAACTCCTATAAACACAGGGCTGGCTTTCAGATAAATGCTGAGGAACATCACCAAGGTTGGTTCCTGTAGTGGAAATGTATGGGCAGCTTCTTCTTATCGAGTCCACATCACAAGATTAGAAATTGTTCAGCCAGAGCTGAACACACCTCAGCATCTGCATACAATGGCGCCTTGGGCTTTTTGTGCTTCTTGTGCATAGTGGTGGAAACAGGGCCGTGACGTGAACGCTATTTCCTTAGCTCCTGTGGGCAGCTAAACTACTTATAAAAACACGAACAAAGGAAATAAAAGCAAGAATAGACTATGTTGCTCTCAGGCTTACTACACCTTTCAACAAGATCAAGGCTGATCTGATCTTGACTTTTCTGTTTGACTCTGGGTTGCTCTTGTTTGCAAAAGAAAAATCTGTCCATGTTCAATGAATTGACATTTGGGGCATGAATTGGGACAGTCAGGGAGCTGAGGTACAGGGAGAGGTTTAGTTTACAGATACAGCAAATAAACAGGTCCTTCGATCCATGAACTGACCAGCGATCCCCGCACATTAACGCTATCCACTAGGGACAATTTTATATTTTACACCAAGCCAATTAACCTACAAAAGGTTAAAGGAGGAAACGGATGATCTTGGAGAAAACCCATGCAGGTCACGTGGAGAATGTGAAAATTCCGTACAGACTAGCACCCTTAGTCAGGTTCGAACTCGGGTATCTGGCGCTGTAAGGCAGTAGCTATACCGCTACGCAACCGTGCCGCACCTAAGCAAAAGATATATAAGATCATGAGAGGAGTAGATAGGGTAAAGGCACAGGTTTTTTTTTACCCAGAGAAGGAGAATCATGAAGCAGAGGACATAGGATTAAAGTGAAGCAGGAAAGATCTAATAGGAACCTGAGAGACAACGTTTTTACAGAAAGTGTGGCTAGTATATGGAGTGAGCTGCCAAAGGAGGTAATTGAGGCAGGTACTATTACAATGCTTAAAAAAACATTTGGACAAGAACATGGATGAGATTAGGTTTAGAAGGATATGAGCCAAACACAGGCAGGTGGGACTAGTTCAGATTTTATGACATGTTGGCTGACATGGGCAAGTTGGGCCGAAGGGCCTGTTTCCACACTGTATGCTTCTATGACTATGACTATAAATGATCTCCATTGTTCCTTCGCTAGGACATTTCATAGATTTGCAGCACTCTGAGAGCAGAAATTCCTCTTTGCCATCATTTTCAGGAGATGAATCATCATTTTGAAATGCACTTCCCCATGAGCAGAATTATTCTTCGAATATTTACCATACAGAAGACCCTCAGACTCTTAAATATTTCAATGAAATCTCCATTCATTCTTCCAAAGTCTGAGTGAGTATTGGGCCAGTTTTCTCAATCTTTTTCTCATTCAGCTCCTTCATCTAGGAAGCATTTAATTCTTTCTCCAATTCAAGTATATTGCTCCTTAAATCAAGAGAACAAAACAGTGTGTGGTGCTTCAAATATTGTCTCATCATTGCCCTATACAATAGTTGAGATATATCTTTGCCCAGTATGTTTGGAATTAATGTTTATCCTGAAGTCCTAGGCTTGGTACCATTGAAACGGATAAATCTCTACAATTCCAATGCAAACCACTGTGATATAGAAAATCTGATCTAACAGGAACGGGCTGACTTCAGTTTAATTTTAGGATTAAATGTAATCTGGGACAGATATATATCTACAAGTAAATAGCTATCTCATTTCTCTTTCATCATTCTTACATTTTTAAAGGGCATTATTAATTGATGTGCCCAGTAATCAATCTTTAATTCTTAATTCTTTAAAAAAATTACCATTGCGTTACCTTCAATAAATTAAAACAATTAAAATTCACAATTCCTGGTCAGAGTTCTTTCTGTTTGTAATTAGTAATGTTGCAGTAACTGGGTTTTAAAATTCCCAGGATAATGCATTTTAATCTGCTTAGGAAACTACAGAAACTATTTCTATTTACTTGCAGAAATCTGCCAAGTATAATTATGTAAAGTGATTGTGTTATCTCAGGTTGGACCTAAATTTACAACAAATAAATTCAGTAGAAGTTATCAAACTACAGCATAATCTAATTGCACCAATCCACAGTTAAAAATGAAAAGGTTGTGTATACTATACATCCCTGGACCCGCCTTACAAGTTAAGAATATTCAGACTCATTTGTCTTATTTTTCAACTCTATTTCAATTTACACTGAAAGTGCTGCATGCCTGAAATGTGCTGCCAGGGTGGTGATGAAGGCAAATTAGTAACTGGCATTTAGGAGGCTTTTTGATAGGCACGTGGAAATGCAGTAACTATGGATCACATGCATTAGTTTAACTTGGCACCATTAGCACGTTCAGCATGCAAGACATAGTTTTCCACTGTTCCTCAGTTCATGTGATAATAATAAACCTGAACCTAATTTATTGTATGGTATGGTACTTTATTTGTCACATGTATCAAGGTACAGTGAAAATCATATTTATATACAGTTCAGTACATATCGCTATACATAAGCACTTAGATACATTTTATATAAGCATCTTACGCAATAGACAGTATACAGAGTGGCCCATTGGTGCCTTTTCCAAGTCACAGTTGTTGTAAGTGCTGGGATCTTGATCTGACCAAAAAGGTTTGTTGTTCTGGCAGTGTTGCAGGGTCGGCCTGGCCAAGCATAGCGATTGCCACCTGAACTGAAGAAGGGTCTCGACCTGAAACGTCACTCATTTGTTCTCTCCAGTGATGCAGTCTGTCTCGCTGAGTTACTCCAACATTTTGTGGCTATCTTTGTGCATAGCCATAGTGTCCTCCACCACTGCTCCACTGCTTTAGGCCGCATGCGGATTGGAGGCAGGTGACTAGTGGGGTGCCTCAGGGATCTGTGTTGGGTCCTTTGTTGTTGTCATGTACATCAATGATCTGGATGAAGGAGTGGTAAATTGGATTAGTAAGTATGCAGATGATACCAAGATAGGGGGTGTTGTGGATAATGAAGAGGATTTCCAAAGTCTACAGAGTGATTTAGGCCATTTGGAAAAATGGGCTGAAAGATGGCAGATGGAGTTTAAAGCTGATAAATGTGAGGTGCTACACCTTGGCAGGACAAATCAAAATAGGACGTACATGGTAAATGGTAGGGAATTGAAGAATACAGTTGAACAGAGGGATCTGGGAATAACCGTGCATAGTTCCTTGAAGGTGGAATCTCATATAGATAGGGTGGTAAAGAAAGCTTTTGGTATGCTAGCCTTTATAAATCAGAGCATTGAGTATAGAAGCTGGAATGTAATGTTAAAATTGTACAAGGCATTGGTGAGACCAAATCTGGAGTATGGTGTAAATTTTGGTCGCCCAATTATAGGAAGGATGTCAGCAAAATAGAGAGAGTACAGAGGAGATTTACTAGAATGTTGCCTGGGTTTCAACAACTAAGTTACAGAGATAGGTTGAATAAGTTAGGTCTTTATTCTCTGGAGCGCAGAAGGTTAAGGGGGGACTTGATAGAGGTCTTTAAAATGATGAGAGGGATAGACAGAGTTGATGTGGACAAGCTTTTCCCTTTGAGAATAGGGAAGATTCAAACAAGAGGACATGACTTCAGAATTAAGTGACAGGAGTTTAGGGGTAACATGAGGGGGAACTTATTTACTCAGAGAGTGGTAGCGGTGTGGAATGAGCTTCCAGTGGAAGTGGTGTCGGCAGGTTCATTGGTATCATTTAAAAATAAATTGGATAGGCATATGGATGAGAAGGGAATGGAGGGTTATGGTATGAGTGCAGGCAGGTGGGACTAAGGGAAAAAAGTTGTTCGGCACGGACTTGTAGGGCCGAGATGGCCTGTTTCCGTGCTGTAATTGTTATATGGTTATATGGTATATGCGGTCCACGTGCTCGGCCTCTTGGAGCAGCACCTGGTCCAGCTGAGCCCCAGGCAGCTGCAGGGCCTCCAGTGGCCCAGTCCCCCATCGAGGCCATGCACTGCCTCCCCCAGCCAGTCCACTTACCGACCCTCCAGGTGGGTTCCCATGGGTCCTCAACCTACGGCAGGCCATCCGGGCTGGTTCCCGCCCGCGGCACAGGTGCACCGTCTGCGATGGACGAGTCCCCAGTCTGCGGTGGGCATGTTGGGCCTACTGGGCGGATTCTGCTCTGCGACGTGGGCCCTCCATCCATGGAGTGTGTCCTCTAACCAAGGTGGGTTCGTCGAACCTACAGGGCGAGTCCCCGGTCTCTAGCGGGTGAGCTGGACCTTCCGGGCGGGTCCTCGTTCTACACTCCATGGCACCCGTGATACTCCTGCCAGTGCCCGGCTCCCTAATTGTGTCTGTGGGGCTTGTTCCTGTGCTATACTGCTCTTTGTTTGGTTCTACATACCCTGCAAGCTTTTCACCACATTAGGTTTGCCAGATCAAAACAGCAGTTCTTAACACTCGCCTACAAGCAGCTTTGGAGCATCTAATTTTGTTGTAGGAAAATGCCCATATATCTCACATACCTAATTTGATTGAGTGTAAGAAAATAAAGGAAAAAAAATGGATTTCCAGAATTTGTAAATAAAACAGAAAAAATGCTGGAAACATTGAGCAGGTCTGGCAGCATCTGTGGAAAGAGAAATGAGTTTCAGGTCTGGGGTCCTTCATCAAAAATGGGAAAGAGAAAAATAAGCAAATAAATGTATGTTTAGTTAGCAGAGAAGGTGGGACAAATGGAGAAATATCTCAAGAGTGAGAACAAATGCGCTAATGAAGTAGTTATCCGAGGCCAAAGTGATGGCAGACAGAAATGGCCAATTCTGAAGCAAGGGGAAGCTGTGGACGGGCGATTGCCCAAGGTGATGAGATTGGTAGCGGTCTGGGTGATGGTGGTCTGGAGTTTGTCCATGCCGTCATGGTCAAGGGGTAGGTATGAGGTGGAGTCCTCAAAAGCTATCCACAGATACTGCCCAACCTGCTGAATATTTCCAGAATTTGTAAGTTGATTGACCAAAAATATAAATAGCTTATGGTATCTCAATTTCCAGGAAATTTCAAGTGTAAAATTAAGCCACCCAAAAGTTTTTTAAACAGTTAATTTGTACACTGATTTGTACAAATTTGTAATTTGTAATTTGCAAATCATCTTGTGGTTTCTACCACACTATAGCTGCCATCTTGGTTTGTAAGTGAGGTTTTCTTTACTGCAAATCATATTGCTTTTTTTGTGTATATCTATTTTGAGAGGTCAGAATGTAATGCATCATTTCTATTTCCAGTCAGTGTATTTGCATGCTTCTCCCTGTCTGTGAAGGAATTATTTTTTTTCCTTTTGCAGTACAGGATTTCATTTGCAGAACTGATGCTGTTATTAAAATGATAAGCTGTACTCTAAATGAAGAGGAACCAAAGGTTGCACTCATTGGCTGCAAAAGAATGTGCTGAATGAGACATTGATGGTTTTAGAAACGCTCAGATATGATATGTGTAAACAAATCTCATGCTTTGTTGGCTTA
Source organism: Leucoraja erinaceus (assembly GCF_028641065.1). Classification (NCBI taxonomy): domain Eukaryota; kingdom Metazoa; phylum Chordata; class Chondrichthyes; order Rajiformes; family Rajidae; genus Leucoraja; species Leucoraja erinaceus. Next base: position 17,797,657 of record NC_073398.1, read on the forward strand.
AGGTAATGAAGTAAAAAGTAATTTGTCTTTATTTTCTTTTACATTTCAGCAGCAGGAATGGAATGAATTCATCATCATTTGAGGAATATCAAATGTCAATTTTCATTCGTCTTTTGCTCTTCTAATCCTACAATTCAATTTCATGAAGTTTATTTGCTGAAAAACATGCCTCATGAAAATAATCCAGTCCCCCTAACGGTAAAATTGAAGAGATCTGCTGACTGTAAGTGAAATTATGAAAATAGATGTAACCAGATAGAGGTTCCATTTTGGAGGTAATTGGAGGTTGAATGCAAATTGTGGAAAAAATTATACCTCTTTTCAGAAGTGTTTTCTACTTTTTCAATTTACAGTGAAAGCTATTTGCATATCTGCCATGCAGTAGCCCAAACGGATGGAATATAGATGCGTATTTTTTTACTGTTTTGTTTTCAACTATATTCCTTCATAAATTTAAGAGTGTGATTTGAACTAGGTTGTAAAGGGCATAGTTTCCAAACCTGCATATGACACACAACCTGGGAGCATTGTGAACTGTGAATGGGATTGTGATAGACTTCGAGGAGATGGCGACAGCCTCGTGAAATGAGTGAGTAGGCAGGAATAAGGGTCTTGACCCGAAACATCGGAAGAAGGGTCTCAATTCAATTCAACTTTAATGTCATCGCACAAATACAAGTATGAGTACAACGAAATGCAGTTTTGCGTCAGTCTGTAGTAGTTGTACATAAAGAAATAAAAAAAGAAAATAGAAAGAGAGAAGATACAGAATAATCAAGAAATACAGAATAATTAAACAATGGGGACGGAGGGACCAGAGAAATCTATCGGCGGAACTCCGAGTTCAGCAGTGTAATTGTATTATTGTAGAAGCTGTTCCTCATCCTACTAGTACGTGACCTGAGGCTCCTGTACCGCCTCCCTGATGGGAGGAGGGCAAACAGTCCATGGTTGGGGTGTGAGGGGTCTTTGATGATCTTCCCAGCCCGTCTCAGACACCGTTTTCGGTGGAGGGCATCCATGGCAGGGAGCGGGGCACCGATGATGTGCTGCGCAGTTTTCACCACCCGTTGTAGTGCCTTCCTGTCCGCAGCAGTTCAGCTGCTGTACCATACCGTGAAGCAGGTGGTCAGGATACTCTCTATGGTACAGCGGTAAAAGTTGGTCAGGATCCGGGGGGGACAGGTGGGCTTTCTTGAGCCTCCTCAGGAAGTAAAGGCGCTGCTGTGCCTTTTTGATCAGCTTGGAGGTGTTGAGGGACCAGGACAAATATCTGACCTGAAATATCACCTATACCTTCTCTCCAGAGATGCTGCCTGTCCCGCTGACTTACTCCAGAATTTTGTGTCTATCTTCAAACTAAAGTTAATGTTGAAAAATGAAAACCAATACATTTTGGCAGGTGGAATGAGAAGGGACAATTACAACTTGAGGGCAGAATTTGAAAAGTGGTACAAGAACAGAGAATGTGTGCATAATTCATGGGAGGTGACAAGGCAATGTAAAAAAAATGGGATGAACTCAGTAAGTAATGGAATAAATTACGTTACAAATTCACAACGTACCCTGATATGGTTCAAGTGGAACATAGTTTCCCATTCTGGATGATATACATTAGGAAAGATGCAAAGGATTTAGTTGAAATGATGAAGAGATTTACTGTATTGATGTGGATGGACTGGAGAAGGTGTAGTTATACTTATTTTAACAGATCAGTTTGTTCAGGTCACATTGATAAAGGTTTTGCAAAATCATGAAGGGTTTACATAGATTAGGTAGAAACCATTCTAGTTGGAAGGGCCCAAAACCACGAGAGACAGAGTAAAGTTGATTGGCAAAAAAAAGTAAAGGTGACATGAAGAAAGCTATTTCATGCAACAGATGATTAAGATGTGGAATGCATTGCCAGGGGCAATGGTGGAGTTAATTCAATTGTAGGATTCATAAGTATCTGTACTGGATGAAATGGAAATAATTTGTAGGACCATGTCAGAAGTTAGGACTAGCTGGAGTCGTTAGGGATTCACAAGCTAAATGGCCTCCTCCCATTCATCAACCATTCTGTGATACTCACTAAATTGCAGGTTTTCATAACTTGTAGCTGTTTCCAAGTCTTCAGGAAAGCTCATAAAACTAAGGGGTGTTGAGGTCTACTGAGGCTCCATGGCATGAATTTGCACATTTTGAAAGCAGGGGTAAATTGCCTGGTCTACAGGTGTTGTGTTTATGCCTGCACACTTTTAAAATAATAACGCAATATTTGTGATTTAACCACCCTTGGACATCATCACTGGATCTACTGATGCCTAAAATATTAGGACCAAGTCCTCCACAAATTTCTCCCTTATGGGCCTGTCCCACTTAGGCGACTTTTTAGACGACTGCAGGAGACCATGCAATCGCCACATGGTTGCCACATGTTCGTGGATGGTTGCCAGGGAGTCACCTTCATGATCGCGAGGAGTTACCGCATTCTGGGAACTAGTCGCGGCCTCATTTTGGGCAACGCAAATTTTTCAATATGTTGAAAAATTAGTGCCGACTAGAATGAAGTCGCCATGGAGAGGAACGAGAATTCCCGTGCCGTAGGTGGGTCACCAGAAGGTCCTAGTGGGTTGCCAGGAAGTTGAATGTTCTCGAAGGTTATCGTAGGTTTTAGGGGGAAAAAAAAAGTAAGCAGTAGTTTTCAGAACCAAGGATAACCGACCAGTAATGTTACATGTCCACCGAGCTTCACAGCTGTGTATCTCCCCTTCTTAAAAGTTGTCTCCACTCCTTCTCCCTCCTCTAACCCCCACCCCCCCACCTTTTAAAGGACTTACCATACACTGTGCTTTAGCCGTCTTAATTGCAGTGCCAACATTCCTGTTCATCGCGGTGTGTGTCTGTATCACCTTGGTTTTGCACCGTATGAATTTCACTCAGACAGCGCTCCCCCCGCTTGCCCTGTCCCCCGCCTGCATGACGGGCTGATGTAGGAAGTGATGTGTGTGTTTGTGTGTGTGTTCCACTCTGACAGTCGCCATTCCAGTTGCCGGTTTTTCTGGCGACTGCCGGCAACTTGAAAGTTGCTGGCAATCACCTGAAAAATCGCCAAAGTGGGACAGGCCCATTACTTCCTAAGATGTAATCCATCAGGACCAGATGATTTGTCCACGTTAAATGCAGCTAGCTTTTCAGATAAGTGAATGGTGGAAATTTGAGAGAGAAGATTGGGAATTAAATGGGATTAATGTAAATTCAGGTAAAATCATCAGCTAGAGTGTGGTCCTGACCTCCCATCAACCTCATTGGAGACATTTGAACTATCTTTAATCGGACTTTATCAGAATTAATCTTGCATTAAATGTTGTAGCCTTTATCCTTTATCTGTACACTGTGGACAACGATTCTGATATTGTATGGTCATCTTTGATTGGATAGCATGTAAACAAAAGCTTTTCACTGTACCTCAGTACACGTGACAATATTGAACTAAGCTAAACTAATGGATGAAATAGATTCAGTGAGCCACAGCCACTGTAATCCATGACACCATGATTGATTCTTCATCAGCCATCAATTGCTCCTCCAGAATTTTAACTATATCTCACGTAGCTGAGATATGAGCAACTTCATCTTCCTTGTTTAATACTAGTGTAAAGAACTAATTTTGTACCCCAGCCATGCTCTTTGCTTTCATGAATAGCTTTCCTTTTTGATCTCTAATTAGGCTCATCTTTCATCTTACAATCCTCCCCCTGTTACATGACCATAGAATTTTATTTGATTCCCTTTTATTTTTGACTGCGAGTCTTATGCACCACTTTGCTGTTCTTGCGTCCTTTATTTTAATTACTCCTTTTGTAAACGTCAGTTTCGGTTTAGTTTATTGTCACGTGTACTGAGGAACAGTGAAAAACTTTTGTTGCGTGCTAACCAGTCAGTGGAAAGACAATACATGATTACAATCGAGCCATGCACAGTGTATAAATATAGTGAGAAATGTTGATGTAGGAGTAGAGATTTAAAAGTGTGGAGTGACTGTAATACGTGATTGTAGATCTGCTTCTATGGATAGCATGCAAATAGTCACCTGGGTTGGGCGCCATCTTGGAAGGTCTTTCATACTTGTGATAACAACCAGGCATTCTGTAATATGTATTTATTTGTTCTGTTTCTTTATTTATTTGGTCATTCAGTTGGATATAACTCTTTCTTCATGGAAATACTCCAGCACTTTGTGTCTTTTTTTCTAAACCAGCATTGGGCAGTTCCTTGTGTCTCCGACTCACGTCCTTGGAGTTGTCTTCACGTTCATTGAAAATTGACAATGTGAGCGGTTGGTTAACTGAGATTAGAACCATCAGTTCTCATCATAACAACAGTTAACAATTGCATCCACCTAATTCCTGCAGTAGAAATTGCCTTTGCACAATAATATAAAATAACAAGTAATGTCCTCGAAACCCACTTCACAGGGTTCCATGGCTTGACAACATTAATGTTTCAGCATTTCTATATTCTATCTTAATTTGCAGAACTTTGCTGCCTGACTAACTTTGCAGCATCCTGCTTCAAAAAGCTTCTGTAGTATTAGCATTTAGTCAGAGTGATTACTCAACCACCCCAGCAGGATTCACCAGCCTTACTTGCCGATGATCCCTGCTGTGCTCAAAATGAATGGCGAGTCACAGCAGCCAGGAGTGTGAATGTTCACTGGGTTGTCAAATTATCTTTCATTGTCTTCAACAGATGGTTCAGACTGAATCGTAGTCTGTCAACCCCTGCTGGCCAGAGAAATTTAACCCATTCAGTGCTCAACTTAGCTCAATGGTAGAATGCACACGCCAAGGTCTCCCAGTGCAGCATGGCCTGGGTTGTGACATGATTTTGCACTCAAGTTTTAAGATAAAATTCTAAATTATGTATTTTCGGAAATTATTCATCCTCCATTGCATGAGCTAATGCATGATCTAGCTATGGCTTCACGTTGCATTCTGTATGAAATGCTATCCCATTGATACGATTAAAATCAAATTGCAAAGGAGGAGCAGAGGCAGCCGCTGCTCTGCTGCACACTTCTCTCATCATCAACACCAGGTATTCTGCAAATAATTTAAACCTGTTGCAGTAGTGATGTATACGCTCCCACTTCCAAGGGCGGCCACAGTGGCACAGTTGTGGAGTTGCAGCCTTATAGCGCTTACAGCGCTGGAGACCCGGGTTCGATCCTGACTACGGGTGCTGTCTTTACAGAGTTTGTACGTTCTCTCCGTGACTGCGTAGGTTTTCTCCGAGATCTTCTGTTTCCTCCACACTCCAAAGATGTACAGCTTTGTAGATTAATTGGCTTGGTATATGGGTAAATTGTCCTTTGTGTATGTAGGATGGTGTTAATGTGCGGAGATCCCTGACCAGTACAGACTCGGAAGACCGAAGGGCGTGTTTGGGCAACGTATCTCTAAACTAAAACAATTGACATCTGGCAATGAGAATCACTGTGTTCTTTTTTTCTGAAAGATAAAATAATCAACTCTCAGAGCAACCTTTACTCAAGTCACAGGCAGTTACAACAGTAGATCAGAACGTGGCCCACTGGTCCTTCAGTTTACTACAATGTTGCTTGATTGGGTGACATTACCACAGTAGAGTTGAGAAAATCAGCACAATAGATGATGAACAGATAGACTGAAAACTGTGTAAATCTATTCGATAAACATCTCATATACCCAAAGAGCAAAACGTTCCTCCTGACCACCTTAAGTTTCTGTTTCATTCTTACAAATTGATAGTTTATAAGTTCATAAGTTAAAGGAGTTAAATTTGACTATTTGGCCCATCGAGTCTACTTCACCATTTAATCATGCTGATTTATCTTTCCCTCAACCCCATTTTCCTGCCTTCTCCCCATAAACCCCTGACATTTGTATTAATCAAGAATCTATAAAAACTCTGCCTTAAAAATATCCATTGACCTGGCCTCCATAACTTTCTGTGGCAATGAATTAAACAGATTCTGACTAAAGAAATTCATCCTCATCTCCATGAGGAGAGGACTACCATATTCATGGATAGTAATATGGGTAGAGGAGAGAGAAAGAGAACTCATAACTTAAATTTCTTTCCTCCCTAACCATGACTAGCCGAATTGAGATCAACAGATCACTCTGCTCCATAATTGTCAATAGCACACAAATTGATGCAGTTACTCACTAAGGCATCAAGCGATTTTGATTATACTTAGATAAAGCTTGTAATTGTCTTAAGTCAAGTCAAGTCAAGTTTATTTGTCACATGCACATACGAGATGTGCAGTGAAATGAAAGTGGCAATGCTCGCGGACTTTTGTGCAAAAGACAAACAACAAAACAACCAAACAAATTATAAACACAACCATAACACACATATTCTTTTACATAATAAATAATGGAAGGAAAAACGAAAAAATATATTGAATAATGTCAGTATCATTTTGGAATCATATTACCTGCACTTCCACATTTTTGAATGCTGCAGGGTACTTTGTTAAAGGTGTTATGTTTTAAATGTGTTCAGGATCTGATCATGCTTTATTAAAAGAGTCCATGGTCAAAAAATATGTCCTGCGTTGCTTAAGATAAATGACCAGCACAGTCAATGGAGTCTAATTTTGAAAAAGGTTTGCAACAAACTTTCACTTACAAACACTTGGCATTTGTGACTGAGATCAATTTTCTGTTACTGGTGTACGAGGTGTTTGGAAATCACTGCAAGACCACAGTTGGAGGAGCTTTGTGTCGTGGACTGAGTACCGAATTTTAAGAGGAATCTCAAGAATGTGCCGAGGTTATTTAACAGAAATACATCATTTTAAGGGACAAAGTCCATTGGATTCGTAGAGAGGCCATATTGTTCCCCTTGGGTTCAGATGAAGTTGAAAGGTATTCAATGTTTTGATGTTCTTACACAGAAGATAAGACAAAGTGATAATCAGCAACCAGATGTCATAAGAGGGAGATATTTGCAATGAATAAAATGTATGCTGTGGAATGTGCTCCTGGGAAGGAAGTGGAAGCAGATTCAACATTAAATTTCAAAAGTGAATTGGACTTGTATTTGAAAAAAATAGCATCTGTTGGTCAATGGGTTAGAGTCAAGAAGATGGGTGTCAACCCAAAATGTCACCAATTCATGTTCTCCAGAGAGGCTGCCTGACCTGTTGAGTTACTCCAAAAACTTGCACATTTTTTGTGTATGAACCAGCATCGACTGTTTTTGTTTGAACGGCTGGGTTATATTCAGTTGATTTAATACTGTAGATGAAATGGTCTGCTGTATTACAAGATTCAGTGAAAAGTTACTGTGATCAGGGTCGAACCTGGGTCTCTGGCGCTGTAAGGCAGCAACTTCCACCTCTCTCCACAGACGCCGGCTGACCTGCTGAGCATCTCCACCCTTTTTGGTTTATATTGCTTCTTTTTCTTCTATTTCTCTACATTGGACTTCTTGAAAACCTCTCTCTCAATTTGCCTCAGCGATTTTTTTCTGGTAATAACAAGGAACAATTTTGAATGTATAAATGTCAGCACTGTTTGAGTATAGCTGAACAGGGGGCATGTGATTTCCCTGGGGAGCAGTCTTTTCTAGTGCTGTGCAATGTATGTTTCTGCATTCTCCTGCCACAGTAATCAAAGCAGTGAAATAACTGCTTGACAGCAATAAATGTTGCACTGCGCCGTGCACGATGCCTGCGAATACAATGAAACCTGTACTCATGGAATAACATAATCCTGTGGAGGAGTGCTCCCAATCCTTTTGAAGGAAGTCTCTGTGTTTGACATGCACTAATAGGTTGACTGATGGTCCTCTTAACACCGTGTGAGCACATTCATCCTTCCCCAGTACTTTAAGCAAGCTCTGAATGCAGGCAAGCAAGAACTGCGGGCTTAGCAACACTCCCAGGTGTGCCTGGAAGATTACATATGAGATTGCCATCTCCTCCTCCTCCTCCCCTCCCCGAGGACAGCAAAATCAGAACCTTGTTCACCGTGCCAGCAGCTGCAGTTTCAGTCTAGCACTTCTGCCATTTCCACTGTTAAATCTCTTTTAATGGGGCTCTCTGGCGAAGGTTACCCTGGCGAAGGTTACTGATACAAGAGTGGCTCTGCGCAAGCATCTTTCTCGCTGCATTATGCGGTAGTTGATGGCGAGGGACAAACAGCTCGGAGGAACAAAAGAAAAAGAGGCAGCAGATGAAATTGGTTTGCAAATTGTCATGTCTCTTTGATGTATGGGGCCAAGCAAATCCGCGCTGGCTCTAATTCTACTTATAAGCATAAGTAACAGCAGCAGTATTAGTCTATCTGATACTTTGAGCCTGCTATGCCAGTCATTATGATTATGTGATCTTCTACCTAGGTATTCTCCAGCACAATCTCCGTATCCTTTGATTTCCTTAATATCCAAAGGTCTCTTCATCTTGGTTTTGACTGAACTCAGCGACGGTGCCCCCTCAGGCCTCTTGCATAGAGAATTATAAACTTTCAGCATCCTTTGCAGCAAGAAACCATTTTCCTCACCTCTGATCTCAATGAGCTTCCTCCTTATTTTCAGACTGTGCCCCCTGGTCCTCGATTCCTCAATGTTTTCATCTCTTATTAATAGTGCTGCACTATTCTGTGACCTTAGTTCCCTGCCTACCTAGATGCCAAATAGCCAGGAATACCTAGTTCCCAATTCCAGTCACCCGACAGCCATGTTAGATCACTCCGGGCTATTTCATGCTTTTTCTTTATTTCTCTTGATATGACTGCTTGAAGTTTTTTTTTCACTTACTACTATTTTCACTGCACCTTCCTTGTTTGTTTCTCTCCTTCTGAGTGTTTTAACCCCAGCTAGTGTAGTTTAAACCACCCCCATCAACAGTAACAAACTTCCCACCCTCACAAGAAATATTGGGACCTGTCTCGATTGCTCACACCTAAGCTGCAATGCCACCAACTACCTAAGCATACATTTGATGAAGCCTCCTCCTCACAGATCCACCCTGGCTCTAATTCTACATATCAACAAAAGATATAAGCAATAGACTGCAGATGCCTCGACCACCCTGAGGCATGGATCACAAGTGGTTGTGGGCAGAGTGGATGCGGGGAGGATGTTTCCTCTAGTGGGAGAGTTTAGGACTGGAGGTCATAGCCTCAGAATTAAAGAACGTTCTTTTAGGAAGGAGATGAGGAGACATTTCTTTAGTCAGAGGGTCGTGAATCTGTGGAATTCAGAAGGCTGTGGAGGCCAAGTCAGTGGATATTTTTTAAGGCAGAAATAGATAGATTCATGATTAGAACGGATGTCAGGGGTTATGGGGAGAAGGCAGGAAAATGGGGTTAGGAGGGAGAGATAGATCAGTTATGATTGAATGGCGCAGTAGATTTGATGGGCTGAATGGCCTGATTCTATTCCTATTCATTAAGGCCTTATGACATCCTGTACGTGTGCCCCCTCCCTATAACACAGGGAGGAAGCACCATGCTCTCCCATGTGGTGCTGCTCGTGTCACATGGGTGGTGGGAGATTGAATCTCGTGGTGATGAGTGTCTCTGCAATTCTTGTTCATGACACGGAGTTCTCCTCTATCGAAGAAGGGTGCCAACCCGAAACGTCGCCTGTCCATTCCTTCCATAGATGTTACCTAACCCATTGAGTTCCTCCAGCACTTTGTATTTTACTCAAGGTTCCAGCATTTGAAAATGTGCTTGTGCCACTGACCTTGAGTCTCCCTTACCACCTGATTTCACCAGGTACCTTCGTCATGCCTCAAGGAGTACCCTAGCTGACAAACACAGACTCTAGAGACCGCTGCAATGTAAGGACTGTGGCTGTGTCTCCATTTCCATTTTTAACCTTCCAGGCACCAAAGGTGATAATCTCAGTTTCTCACTGTCACCCTCACACTTCTTCTGTTATCTTCAGTAGTCTTCCAGAGGCGCAGACAACGATTTGTGATAAAAACTGAAAATACTATGCAGCTTTGGCAGGTCGGTCAGCATCTGTGGAGAGAAAGAAAAACAGGACGAGCATTTCAAGTCCATGACCCTTCAGCATGAGGCCTAAAGGTTGTGCTCATGGCCCTTTGTGTTGGTGATGTAGCCCGCATGTATCTTCATTGTTCTGCAGTCCAGATGCTGTGCTATTACCTCAGTCAAGAAGATGAAAACATAGAAACATAGAAAATAGGTGCAGTAGGCCATTCGGCCCTTTGAGCCAGCACCGCCATTCAACATGATCATGGTTGATCATCCAAAATCAGTACCCCGTTCCTGCATTCTCCCCATATCCCTTGATTTTGTTAGCCCTAAGAGCCACATCCAACTCACTCATGAATACATCCAATTAATTGGCCTCCACTGCACCTTCAGTGGCAGAGAATTCCACAGATTCACAACCATCTGGGTGAAAGATGACCACACTTGGTTTGTGCATCACTGACATATTTCTGGTTGCAATTAAGAATGTGTGCAATGTTAGCCAATATTAATTTGATTTGACTATAGACTTTAGAGATGCAGTGCAGAAAGAAGCCCTTCGGCCCATCGAGTCCGCGCCGACCAGCGATCCCTGTACACCAGCACTATCCTACACACTAGGGGCAAATTTCAATTTTTTATAGAAGCCAATTGACCTCTAAATCTACACATCTTTGGAGTGTGGGAAGGAACCGTAGCACCCCGTGAAAACCTACGTGGTAACAGGAAGAACATACAAACTAGGTACATACAGCACCCATAGTCCTGATTGAACCTGGGTCTCTGGTACTGTAATGCAGCAACTCTACCACTGCACCATTGTGCCATCCTGATTTGGTACGAACAACATGCCACATCTTAGATATTAACAGATACTTCAGAAATATACAAAAATGTATTCATAGAATGTTTTATGCTTGCAAAGATTCTACTTGAATTATTGACAGATTCACCATGGAAATGGACCCTTCAGCCCACCAAGTCCACGCCGAACTTCACATTAGATTTATCTTAGCCAACTTTTTCATCCACTCCCTACACACTAGGGGTAATTCAGATGAGGTAAATAGTCTAAAAGAATGCACGCCTATGGAATGTGGGAGGAAATTGAGTACCTGGACGGAACCCACACGGTAACAGGAAGAATGTGCAAATCCCATACATAAAGCACCCAAGGTCGGGATCGAACCTGGGTCTCTGCCATGGTGAGGCTGTAGCTCTGCCAGCTGCGCCACTGTGCCATCCAATTGGAGAACCACTTACAGGTAGCAGGAAGAAGGAAACTGCAGACAACAATGAACATCTCATTTTTCATAAGGTTATAAGGGATAGTAGAATTAGGCCATTTGGCCCATCAAATTTACTCCACCATTCAATCATGGCTGATCTAACCCCATTTTCCTTCCTTTTCCCCACAATCTCGGACACTTGTACTAATCAAGAAACAATCTATCTCTACCTTAAAAAATATCCACTGATGGCCTCCACAGCCTCCTGTGGCAAATAATTCCGTAGATTCACCACCCAGACTAAATACATTTCTCCTCATCTCCTTCCTAAAAGAGCATCCTTTTTTGGTTATATGGCTCAGGAAAGCAAGAGTTTAGGGGTGAACTGTGGATAATGGATAACAAACCATTCTGTAATAGGAAGTGTGGCTTAGTTTACACGGTTCCTTCAGATCATGGAACCTTTAGCATTGCACTGAATTGCCATCCTGGTAATCAGTAACCGCTATCTCTCCTTTCACCTTGGTTTAGCATGATCGCCACTGACTTTTACCTTTGCCACAGCAGCTGACCTCTCCTCAGTCCTATTACATTCACTAAACCTTGAGATCGACGTTCACAGTAACTGGAGGCTCACTGCTCAGGTGTATCTTTTAAGTGAAATTCTCTGCTTCATGCTGTTTGCTCCTCTGTGGGGATAACTGGGCCTTTTATTTTTCCGTTGAGAATGCTTTTGGGTTCAGTGAAAAATGGCATCCTTTTCCATCTCAAGTCTTGGTATTCAGAACAATACCAAAATGACAACAACAGGTGTCACTCAGCGGGTGAGGCGAAATCTATGGAGCAAATGAATCTGTGACGTTTCGGGACGAGACACTTCTTCAGACTGGTTAGGGATGAGGGAAATCTCTCGTTTCTCTCATTTTCCTTATCCCTAACAAGTGTGAAGAAGGGTCTCGACGCTCACCCAATCCTTCTCTCCAGAGATGCTGCCTGTCCCGTTGAGTTACTCCAGCTTTTTGTGTCTATCATAGATAATGGGAATGTTGGGAAGACTCCTTTTATGTCTCCCAAATCCCTTAGAATTTGCAGTGCTTAAAATAATTTTGTTTGGAGCATTGGATTATAAACAGCAAAGCTATTTTATTAAGATTTGTTGAGAAGCCTAGCTAATATTAAGCCGTTCAACCTTTTAAGTTTCACACATTTTTCCTGCAAAATCCCGTAATTGGACAATTTTCTTTAATAATCTGCCACGGTGCAAAAATTGAGTGTTTGTGAAAATGAAGTATAAAAGTAGTAAGTGTCCATTTTGTGAGAGAATTAACTGGATGAAAGCGAATGCGATGTAAGTTAAAAGCCATCAATATGAAGAGCATCCAAAAATTGTCGTTTGTTCAATTGCTGAAGTGTGTGAACTGTATTTGTGAGCGCTTCACACTCTGCGTGAAGGAGATGTATGGGTGAGAGTTGTCTGCTTGAGGGCTGGTGTGGGTGGATGTGTTTGAGATGATTGTGTAAGTTCCAGTTGAGTGTGATCTGACTGTAAATGATGAGGTGGAAGGGATGAGTTGAACATATGGAATGAATGAGCACATGAGCCAGAGTGAAGATGGCCTGAGGTAAAGCAATGATACAACATTAATTTCAAAAGAGTAGTGTGGGAGAAATGTAATTTGGAGATTTCTCTGCTGCATAAAACCAAAAGTAGGAAATAGCCACAGGGTTATTATCACCCATTTTGGAACAATGTTAACATCCATTTTAATATCAGTAATAATATAAGGCACTGATCTCAGATTATAATTTTACTTCAAACCATTTGATGCTATATATTCCCTTCCTCATCCCCATGTGAATCAAGTTTCAGTTATGGAGAAGAAAGCATTTCTCCTCATTACCACCTCTGCCAAGAGGAGTTGGCTTTGGAGAATCAAACATCAATGTTGGAATCAGACAAGAAGCCAGTTTTGTGATAAATTTACACATTGAGTCACTTAATGGTCTCTGTTGCACTTTCACAATCAGGTTGTGGGACGTTTGTCTCTAATATTGGAGTACCTCCAGGAATTTCTATTTTCATCGTAAAAATGTCTCAAATTGAAGAATTAGAAAGGAAATTATATAATTTCCTGCTTCCTTTAGGCACTGAAGAGAAATAGAAATGTCAATGAAAGCTGATCATATTGCAGGTCAAAAGAAGACCAGGAAACTATACTTGTAATAGTACAAGGAGAGGTGATATATTTAACTAATTAAATTAACCGGTTACAAACACAGGCGTTGTGGATGGGTGAAATGGCAGAAATTTAAGTTTAAGTACAAAACACATTCGTGAGCCAAGCAGAGTGACAGCTGAACCAGTTCCATCGTCTTTGTAGAACCAATGCTAATGTTTTTTTTTAACATTATGATATCAGCTGTAATTATAAGATAAATAATTTTCTCTTTTATATATTAGTGAGCAAATATAACACTTAATAAAATATTTCTATTCAAACAAATAAAGCCTGAAAATGAAGATCCAAGTGTGCAATAGAGTAAACTGTGTCTTGGGGCAAAATAATTGTTTTTTCCCCTTGGCTTAACAGCTTGATCTTTACTTCTGCTGCTGTAGAAGATGCACCATCTTGTACTTGCCTCTGGTGTTTTCTGTCATTTGGAGTGCTCTTTCATCTCCCATCCATTCAGTTGAAGATCTTGCACGTTGTTCCAGCCTCGTCTTTGTGCATCCCGAGTAGCTTCCTCTCCCTTTGTGACCCAATTCACATGGCTCAGCGTAAATCACAATTGCAAAATCACGCAAAATTATTCCACTGGAAAGTGTTCAAGTCAATCTTATCAGCGCCGCTCCCATTATAAGCAGTACATTATTAAATGGTAATGTCAAGTTTGCAAAGAAATCAGAAGTACTTACAATTTAAATTACCTTTCATTGTAATTTCTATTCAAATGTCTTCTTAAGATTTATATTATAAAATTGAAGGGTATAATTAGTGATGCTATCAATTTATTTTACACAATGGGAAATTATTATTTGGGAATGATTCATTGAGATCTATTTGCTATTTGTCCAGTTTATATTGTGCAGCACAACCCTACTAGATTCCAACCCCATGGTATCCAAAGTTTTGGACCAAAGTAATAAATGACATTTACAAAAATTTTAAGAAGAAATATTAAATTATTTTTCCAATAATTCCAAATTATTGAATCATTGGTTTCACAAGGATCATTGGTTTAATCCACAGTTTTTGGTTACTAATTGGGGAAAATAAGTAATTCGACATGGCGTTCGATATAAAGTCAAATCATACGGGGGGAAATGACTGTTAGAGCATGGTGAAACAACCAAAACAGGAGGGAACTTTTAGTGAGCTTGTAGTTAATGCTGAAATCTTCAGGCACACATAGCAGCAGACTATGTTTTTTAGTGGGATCAGAACCAAATGGAAATCAACCAAACCATGCTCAGGATTATAATCCAGAATCAAAAACAAAACTGTTTATAGTGGAACAAGGTGCAGAGATTACAGTACCATAAACCCAAAGTGGTGTAGCAAATTGAAATAATTCACATCAAATTTATATTTTTGACACCAAGCAACATATCATAGGGTAATGTAGTGTGGAAACAGGCCCTTCAATCCATATCAAGCATGCCAAGCAAAATACCCTCTCGGCTTCCCATTTGCCTTTGTTTGGCGCATATCCATTGAAACCTTTCCCATGTATTTACCCATCCAAATGTCTTTTATGTAGTTGTTGTTATTGTTTGCCGCAAATATGTGTGAATATTAACCTTAATACAGCATTGTGTCTGTGCATAACCTTAAGCTTGACATTTAACACTGACCACCATAGAAGTTTAATATGATCAGTGATATGGGCAAACCAATGATAAACAGATGAATGGTCAGAAAGAGACTTTTCATAGGAGAGGCAAATTTAAATAATGTGTTGCAATTAAATTACAGCTGGTTTCAGTTGTGCAATGTTGTGGTAAACAATTGTTTTCAGCATTAAATTCAATGAGAGTGGTATCCCTGCTGTACTTTTTTATGTTTCATTTTACAAACTGTAAAAGTATGTGCTCTGCCTTCAATATGACTGATTCTTGCCTTGAATAAAAATTTGTAACGATAAATTTTATTTAATGTACCCTTGAGAACACCATTAAATTATTACAACAATTGCAGCACTGATAAATAGTATTTTCTAGAAAAATGAGCAAATTAGCAGAATAAAATATATCCATCATAGTAAAACATCTCAGAATCCCGTTTAATCAAAAATTGTTTTATTTGCTATGGCCAGTTTTTAATTATTATGAATACATTGTGCATAGGATCTATTCATTGCACAGTGAGGCTCTTTTCTGTATTCAACCTAACTTTAATATTCAGGACAAATTCTCGGTAACAATCTATTCCTGGCGTTCAAACTCATATGAAGTGTACAGTCAAATATAGGCATTGGAAACATAGAAAGATAGAAAATATGTGCAGGAGGAGGCCATTCGGCCCTTCGAGACATCACCGCCATTCAATATGATCATGGCTGATCATCCAAAATCAGTACCCCGATCTTACTTTCTCCCCATACCCCCTGATTCTATTAGCCCAAAGAGCTATATCTAGCTGCGCAACCCCAGAAACAAAGACAATTAAGAAAAGGGTAATAAAGGTTGTTGGGTGGATGAGGATATTTACTGGGGCCTACATGATGAGATTAGCAATCATGTCTAGTGCTTGTCTGCCTCTGCCTGAATTGCCCCACTTCTCGGTGAGGGATCAAAATCATGGCAAGCTCTCCTTTTCATAAGCACAGATAAACTTTCGACACACGTTATGGATTTGTGAGATATTTCACCACGAGCAAATAAATTGGCATAAATGAAAAGGAGCTGAGGCAGCAATTGATAGGAGGTCGCAAATCACCTTGTTTTAGTGGAAAGGACAGAGGTTAAGACTTTGTGAGCAACAGCCTTTTATGTTGCATTCTTTGGATTGAAGCCAGAGGGCTTCCCCAGCACATTAAAGACCATAAATGCAGCCGGTGATGAAATGCAGTGCTAGCATTTATTTCAAGAGGGCTAGAATACAAAACCAGGGATATAATGCTGAGGCTCTATGAGTGCTGGTCAGGCTGAATTATCATGAGCAATTTAGGGCACCATAGCTGAAGAAAGAAATACTGGCTCTGGAGATTTACAAGAATGATTCCAGGCATGAATGGGTTAACATATGATGAGCATTTGACGGCACTGTACTCGCTGGAGTTTAGAAGGATGAGGGGGTACTTCATTGAAACTTCCCGAATTGTGAAAGGCTTGGATAGAGTGGATGTTGAGAGGATGTTTCCACTCGTGAGAGAGTCGAGGACTGAAGCCTCAGAATTAAAGAATGTCCCTTCATGAAGGAAATGAGGAGGAATTTCTTTAGCTAGAGGGTGGTGAATCTGTTGAAATCTTTGCAACAGAAGGCTGTGGAGGCCAATTCAAATTATATTTTTAAAGCAGAGATAGATATATTCTTGATTAGTACGGGTGTCAAGGGTTACGTGGAGAAGGCAGGAAATGGGTTTATGAGGGAGCTATAGATCAGCCATGATTGAATGGGGGAAGAGGCTGGATTGGCCAAATGGTCTAATTCTTCTCCTATCACTTATGATCTAATGACCTTCAGACCCCTACCCATGGAATGTGTGGCCGCAGCAGGAGTGTGTGCATTGGTGTGTGTAGCAGTCTCCTGTGTGCTGGTACTTACATCTCTCAATTCATATTGCTGTTATGCAGACTTAGTGTGCCATATATTCTGCTGCAGGCAGTGAGAAACCAAATGGATATGAGCTTAAATTATGGCCCGCTGTCATTCTGCATTTGTGCAGAGTAGTGTGAGGTTGGAGTGAAACAATCTCCACTCTCAGAAGTACATCTGTGCACTTGCCATCCCATCCACCAATGGGCGTCATGACTTGGGAATGCTGGCTGTCCCACACTGTGCTGGCAGTAACTGAAAGGCAATAAGGCTGAAGGCCTGTAGATCACCACCAGCAGCTTCTGAGCAACAGAAGCTTTCCATTGATCATGTTGTAGCCTGTGGGGAGAACCTCATAGCATCACCAGCTCAGGGGAAGGGACACCAATGCAGAGACAACATAACTTTCAACAAGAATAAGGGCGACACATTTAATTTAAATGTATATATATATATTTCACAATGTTAACAGTAATTGGGTGGCACAGTGGTAGAGTTGCTGCCTTTCAGCAACAGAGACCCAGATTCAATCCTGACTACAGGTGCTGTCTGTGTGGAGTTTGTACGATCTCCCTGTGACCGCATCGGTTTCTCCAGGATCACCGGTTTCCTCCCACACTCTGAAGGCGTACAGGTTTGTGGGCTAATTGGCCTGGTAAAATGGTAAATTTATCCCTAGTGTGTGTAGGATAGTGTTAGTGTGTGGCGATCGTTAGGCGGCGAGGACTTGGTGGACCACAGGCCAGTTTCTGCGCTGTATCTCTTAACTAAACTAGAAGAATATCATTATCACTAAATATTGGGAGAATTGGAATTTAGGATATTCTTGAAATTTTGCATGAGGTGTTACATACAAAGCTAGTAAATACACAATGCTTAAGAAGGAACTGCAGATGCTGGAAAATCAAAGGTAGACAAAAATGCTGGGGAAACTCAGCGAGTGAGGCAGCATCTATGGAGTGAAGGAAATAGGCAATGTTTTGGGTCTAGACCCTTCTTCAGACTGATGTGAGGGTGGGGGGGGTGGGAAGAAGAAAGGAAGAGGTGGAGACAGTAGGTTGAGGGAGAGCTGAGAAGGGTAGGAGAAAGTAGTGACTACCTGAAATTAGAGGTCAATGTTCTTATCGCTGGGGTGAAACTGCCCAAGCGAAATATGAGGTGCTGCTCCTCCTCATTCTGGCCATGGAGGAGACCCAGGACAGAAAGATCGGATTCGGAATGGGAGGGGGAGTTGAAATGCTGAGCCACCGGGAGATCAGGTTGGTTATTGTGAAACGAGCGGGGGTGTTGGACGAAGCGATCGCTAAGCCTATGCTTGGTCTCACCGATGTAGAGCAGCTGACACCTAGAGCAGCGGATGCAATAGATGAGGTTGGAGGAGGTGCAGGTGAACCTCTGCCGCACCTGGAAAGACTGCTTGGGTCCTTGAATGGGGTCAAGGGGGGAGGTAAAGCGACAAGTGTAGTATTTCCTGCGGTTGCAAGGGAAAGTGCCCGGAGAGGGTGTGGTTCGGGTGGGAAGGGAAAATTGACCAAGGAGTTAAGGAGGTAGCGGTCTCTGCGGAAAGTAGACAGGGGAGGAGATAGGAAGATGTGGCAAGTGGTGGGATCACGTTGGAGGTGGCGAAAATGTCGGAGGATTATTTGTTGTATGTGAAGGCTGGCAGGGTGGAAGGTGAAGACAAGGGGGACTCTGCCCTTGTCACGAGTGGGGGAATGGGGAGTAAGACCAGAGTCATGGGGTATAGAGGAGACCCTGGTGAGAGCCTCATCTATAGTAGAAGAGGGGAACCCCCGTTCCTTGAAGAATGAGGACATCTCCAATGCCCTGATGTGGAACACCTCATCCTGGGTGCAGATGCGCCTAGATGGAAGAATTGTGAGTAGGGGATGGAGTCCTTACAAGAAGCAGAGTGGGAAGAAGTGTAGTCCATATAGCCATGGGAGTCAGTGAATTTATAGTGGATGTCGGTCAGTAGTCTAGCACCTGCGATGGAGATAGTGAGGTCAAGAAATGGTAGGGAAATGTCAGAAATGGTCTAGGTGTATTTGAGTGCCAGATGGAAGTTAGTGGTGAAATGGATGAAGTCAGTGAGTTGTGTGTGGGTGTAGGAGGTAGCACCACTGCAATCGTCGATGTAGCGGAGGTAGAGTTCTGGGATAGGGGATAGGGCCACAGTACACCTCGAACAAGGATAGTTCGACGTACCCTACAAAGAGGTAGGCATAGCTAAAGCCCATGCGCGTGCCCATAGCTAAGCCTTGTATTTTGAGGAAATGGGAGGAGTCAAACAAAAAGTTATTAAAGGTAAGGACCAGCTCCGCTAGGCGGAGGAGAGTATCAGTAGACGGGGATTGGTTGGTTCTGCAGTCGATGCTATTGTGTTTGGGTATTTTCTTTGGGTGATGGAGTTTAGTGTAGGATGGAATGGGCATTCGAATGAAGGTTGGACACAATTCAAAGATCCATTGCAGGACTTCATTGGAACCCTCCTGCTTTCTGACTATTCCCGACATTATGAGTATTAACATCTTTTTCCGTGATGAATAAATGTAAGCTGTTAATTTATCCCTCAATACTTCAATTGTAAAACAAAGTATATACATATCGGATAATTACGGTCATTTTTTTGTGGACTGTATTGAAAGTTGAAGATGTTCTGAGGTATTGGTATCATCGCCTAACGTGTCTAATTATCTGCTTAATGGATGTTCTAGCTGACAGGCAGTGCCATCTGGCAAAGTGCTTCCTATGGGTGAATCACAATTCCACAGTGCAAGAAATACTCTCCTAAAGGAAGCTCATCAACAAAAATCTTTATAGCTTATGGTAAATCTGCCTTAAATTATATACCCACCAACTGAAAGCGATTTCTTATCATCATGATCTTTTGTTAAAACCTCTCTCTCAAAGGTCTGTTGGGAATCTGAAAATTTACTGAAAATCTCTTAAATATTCAATTTAAAACCGAATATAACTTTTTACCCGAGCTTTTTGAATAAGTGTTCAATTTATTATAACTGAAACTATTTCACTCTAAATATACATTTCGAACCATGTTGCTTAGGTTTTCATCAGTAGAGCTCCCCTCACCAGCTGCCCTTTCATAGACAGAGCGTCACGGTCTATCAGTTCCATCTGCAACCTGATTAGGTATCTTGAAAAAAATCTCTCTCCCAAATCACCTGCAATTCTGCTTTCTAAATCTAACTTACCTTGTTTCCTGCTGACAGTTCCCTACAATTCTTCAGCAGGCTTTGTCTGAAAACAATTTCTTCCTTGTGCCCATTTTCTATGCCCTTCTCCACAGCAAAGCTTTCATTCTCTGTCATTTCTGTCATTTCCCCTAATGATATGGCTGCAATTCACTCTCTCATAAATAGGACTTGGTATATCTGATTAGCTATAGAGGTGGCTCAGTGATTCAACATGAAGTTAGCCATGTCATGAGATTCATATATAATCTTTGCCTGGCACGTCTACCAACTGTATCATTATTATCCTGAACATCATCTCACTATCAGTAACCCTCCTGATCTTGCCACTCCCTCCATCAATGCTAGGCGCGATGAGCTCATGTTTTCATCCAACAATCAAAGAGTGATTCTATTATTTATGCTTTGAGTTGTAGAATCATACAGGACTCTGACACAGCAACAAGCCCTCCTGCCCCCCATTACCACATCAACCATCAAGTACTTACCTGTATTAATCCCATTTACTTAACTTAACCTTTGTTACTTTGGGATTCATGTGCTCGTCTACATACTCATTAAATGTTTCTGAAAAAAGTTCTTCCTCAGATTTTGAATTTGTGAGAGGCAGCGTGTAAATGTTAGTTTTCTTCTTAGCTTTAAATTAAATATATTATTAAATACAATCATTGGATATGCATCTTATATCTGGGAGTTAGTCCATGTCTCCTGAATATTACAGACCACAATATATTTTTTACATTTTTAGGTGCATAAAATATTTGCTTCATGTTCAGAATAATTTTATGTTTTGAGATGCAAACATTGCAACATAATAATTTGAATCAATTCACCCTGAAGTAATTTTTTCATCAAACTGTACCTTGTTAATGCACACAAGTGTGAAGTAAAGTAACTGGAGTAAGGTTTTAGCATTTAAACATTTATATTGTATTTGACCTGTCCATAGTGACAAAATCTGATGAATGAACTATAATCTTGACACTTCTGTACCTTTTATTTAATAAGTGTGCAGGAAACATAATTAGCACATTTTAAGATTTGACATGCTAGTTCTAGTAGTACTAAATCAGACTTAGCTCATTTGACACAAATTTCATAATTTACTGCTGAAATAATCATATACTGGGCAGAAGATTGCTGGATTCAAAGATTATTATCTGTTCTGATCATATAGACATTCTTGTATTGGGAGGTCCAGTGATGATGGCAATTGCTTGATTCAATCCTAAATATCATCAAGGTACATTACAACAATAAATAAAATGTTAATTAAAATTTTTTTTAAATGATAACATTACCTTTAAAAGATAGGTATGGCCCAGTTTTGCTGGTTGTAGCCTTACAAAAGCACAACACCAAAACCTCTCCAGAACAAAGCAAACATCTGACTCCATCAACGGACACAAGGAACTGCAGATGCCGATTTACAAAGAGAAGGCACAAACTGCTGGAGTAACTCAACAGATCAGGCTGCATCTCTGGAGAACATGGATAGGAACATTTCAGGCTGGGACCTTTCTTCAGATAGGTTCTAGTAGGGGGCAAAACTGCTGGAGTAACTCAATGGGGGGGGGGGGGGGGGGGGGGGGGTAGATAAAGCCTGGCAAGTAGAGGTACAGATAAGGGGCGTTTTGAACCTCCTGTATGAATTGATTAAATTATGAATTAAACGATTGTCTTTTAGTCAGTTAGAAGTTGATTTTAATCCCCTTTACAAAAGCACACAAGCTTAACACCTTTTTTATGTCCCCAACCTTCAACATTACTGGCACATCATCCATCACACCCTGGTAGAAATAGTGCAAAGTTGGGAGAATTCAATAAACTAATCATTACATGAAATTAAATGAAATTCCTGATGTGGTCTCTGTATATCGATGAGACCAAGCATAGACCTGGTGACCGCTTCACTGAACACTTATGCTGGATCCTCCAAGGCCTAATGGATCTCCTGGTTGCGAATCATTTTAATTCCCCTTCCCATTCCCATACTGACTTTTATGACCTGAGCCTCCTTCATTGCCAGATTGAGGCCACATGCAAACTGAAGGAACAACTTACCACCCCCATCCCCTGTGCCCCACCTGGACTTGTTCTTATTTCTCCCCCTCGCCTTCTACCTACATTCATTCCTCTGGCTTCACAATTCACAACTCTTCAATCCTTTTGTCTCACACCTTCAGTTTTAATCTCTGGCCTTTGTCCAACTGTCTGCCCATGAAAACGGCTTCATCGAGTACCTGCCATACTTTGTACTGCCTCTCCTCTCTCCCAGCTTTCTTCTCCCCCCTACAAACAGTCTGAAGGAAGGTCACAACCTGAAACATCACGTATCTATGTTCATGTTCTCCAGAGATGATGCCTGAACCACTAAGTTACTCCAGCACTTTCTGTCCTTTTGTGTAAATCAGCTTCTGAAGGTCCTAGTTTCAACCTTCATGTAATGTAAAGTTACAGCAAATATCTGCATCATATCTAAAATATCGAAATATCTAAAATATTAGCATTGCAATATTGTCATATGGTATAATGTCCATTGGATATCTGTGACTTACATCTCTAATGTAGAAAGATACATCAATATATGCTTATCAAATACAATTTTTGCATTTAAAATCAGTCTTATTTATTGTTTGGTTCAAAATTATTTGCTTCAAAGTTATTGCATCGTAATTTTTCTGTGGTGAATGCATATAAAAAGATTCAGTTGACTGATGCATCAATGACTGACTGTTCACCACAATAACACTCATAAATCAGTAGTGTGACTTTCAAGAAAATGTAAAAGTCAGAAGAAAAGTAAACTATGATTTCAACCCAGTTTAAAATTACCTTAGTTCTGTGTGAATGTCAGGGCAGTTTACCTTATTTTTCCATGGTTTTATCAATTTGGAGCTAGAATTTGGTCTCTACAGCCATTCCCCGAATTGCGAATTAAAATGTTGTATTTTTAATTTTTCCGAGTTCTAATTTTCCAAGTCACACAGAGGGTGCTGGGTATTTGGAACAAACTGCCAAAGGAAGTAGATTTGGCAGGTACATCACCAACATATGGATATGAGAGGTTTAGAGGGATATGGGCCAAATGGTGGCAAATAGGTCTAACATAGATGGGGCATCTTGGTCAGCATGGACGAGTTGGGCTGAGGGCCTGTTTCCATTCTGAATTCCGATATGATTCAATGATTCAATGATTAAAGTCGCTGGTCTGAAATTTCTGGCTCAAGGAATGCTGCTTGACCTGCTAGGCATTTCAGGCATTTTCTGGTTTTATTACAAACTAGGCTTCAAATACATTTAAGAACATAAAACTGTTAGAGAAGGAAAGAGGGGAGTGCAACCATCCATCGCGTTCCATTTCTCCCTTGTAACACCTTTCTCCATTTTCCAACTCTCACCTATCACTGAATACCTGGCAGCAAATATTGGAGTGCTAATTCTCTGATGGTATCTCTCTCCCCAGAAAAAATTGCAAGTGAACGCAGGTTGCTGCTTTAACCACTGCTCAGATGAGAACGTATGAAGAGTCTCAGTATTCAGATGGCAAACTGTTTGAGCATACTGTGCTGTTTTATGATTTATCTTAGCACTGGTCTACAGGAGGCCACATGATAGGCTCTATGTCTGATACTGCTCACCCCTCCTAATTTTTAATTTTGAAATTTAAATGTATATACTTTTTTTAACAATGTTAACAGTAATTGGGTCGCGCCGCAGTAGAGTTGCTGCCTTACAGTAGCCGTGTCAACTGCCAGCCCACCAGCCATGAGTCAATGATCTGCCAGTACACGAGGCCTGTGTGACTGAGTTGCCAGCCCAATAATCCATTCGGCCCACGGTCCATACTAGCCCTCTGGAAACCAGTCCCTTCAGCCCAAAACACCCATACTAGCGCTCCAGAAAGCCCCCCCCCCCCCCCCCCCCCCCCCCCCACTGGCCACCAATATTGTAGTTGTTGTTGGAGAGTTGGAAATATTGCGTTGGGGGACCAGCCCTCCTGTGTGAACATGGGACCCAACGGGTCCCTCTTAGTCTAGTATAGATATACATATAACAACATTTAAAAGCATTTGGATGGGTAAATGGAGATGAAAGGTTCTGAGGGATATGGTCCAAACATAGGCAGGTGGGACTGGTGCAGATGAAGCACCTTCGTTGGTAAGCTCGGCCGACGGGCCTGTTTCTGTGCAATATGACAATGACTCGATGACAATGTTATTTACTAAACTGATAACTATATTTAACATTGGGGCAATTTCTATTTATATTGTTGCTGGAAAGAAAGCCTCAATAAATATAATTACAACTGCAAAATCTTTCTGTTACCCATGTTTGTTACAGAAGTATTGGTCTTTATTACCTTGTGAAACGTCTTCATTTTAAATGATTTTTGTGGCTCAGAGAGGATGGCAAGGCTGGAGGATAGTTGTTTACATTAACCAGGCAATAGTGATAGGATTAAACAATGCTGATAAGACACGATTGAGATTTCTGATGAAAGTCATCAACCTGAAACGTTAACTCTATTTCTTTCATCTGGCCTGCTGAGCATCTGACGTATGTTCCATGCTTGCCTTTCCATCTATTCTTTCATTTGATAATCTTACAACTGGAGCTTCTTGAAAATTCATTTCCCAATTTACATTTCACTCATGGGTAGCTCATTTGAATCTGCTATACTCTTCTGGGATGTAGTTTTTTTGGTTATTTACCTGGCATCATTCAACTCCTGACTGTATTATTCACCCTGCTGTGGCTTACTGGGGAAATGAGTAATAGTCCTTTTTTTTTGTAAAAAGGCTGATCTACACAAAAAAGCGATGCACTTCGGAAGCATTGAGACCAAGAAGAAACATAAAAAGTAATAGGCATAGAACATTTCTAAAAGGGATCTGTTATTAATCTGAAATGTTTCCTCATCTTGAATCTCCCTTTTGTCAAATATACCTGTCACACTAGATAGATTTTCATTTTGTGCTGTTCATAGCCTCAAGCCGGACTTGTAATTAAGCTGCCAACTTTATGATCTGTGCATAGTATTCGTGGAACTCGTTTCACACAAGATGATCAATAACTTTGCGACTATGCATTTTGGATGATGCTGTTTTGACGTAGATTTTTTGCTCCATAATGTTGTGCTCTGTTAAAGTTCCTCTTCAATTTTCTCAGATGATACAAAGAATCCAAAAAGTCAGCTGCATAAATGATCAGAGTTTAAGGGAGAAATCTACACACCCCTGAATTTGATTTCCGAATGCAATTGTGAATTGTGAATAGTGTATATCAAGAGGTTCTTCACCCTCAAGGGTTTTCAGAAAGTGAGAGGGAGTAGATCATAAGATTAAGATCATAAGTTCATAAGTGATAGGAGTAGAATTAAGCCATTCGACCCATCCCATCTACTCTGCTAATCAATCATGGCTGATCTATCTCTCCCTCCTAACCCCATTCTCCTGCCTTCTCCCCATAACCCTAACACCTACACTAATCAAGAATCTATCTATGTATGTCTTAAATATATCCACTGACTTTGCCTCCACAGCCTTCTGTGGCAAAGAATTCCACTGATACACTAAAGATGAAGGGGTGCCAACTCCTAGAAATTATGCAGTGTTTACTCCAGCTGCAGCTGATGTCAAAGAAAAATCTTCATGCGCTGTAGATCCAGCAACTTTTACTGTTTGCCTCGGATCTCATCATTCCATGGGTCATACTTCACACAGGGGTAAATGGCTTTAGTTGTTGGAATCTCCAAACCCCAAGCCCAGTGGAGCTCTCCAAATCTGTAGTTAAGCAAGACTGCTCTCTCTGCCATCTTGTACGGAGCCTTTTGCTGAAACCATTCAGGAAGGAAGCAATATCAGAGACACTCAAGGCTAAATTCCTCATGTGCCGATAATGCCATTCACTTCTCTTTGAATCCATTACTAGCCCACAGAATAACCGGTCTAGTCAAAAAATCAGCCTCAAGGCCAGAGTGAATCATCATTAAGGAGGGACTGTGTTCTTAGGGGATTGACTGTGCCTTCTTTTCCTCCCATATCAGGATGGTTTATTTAGAGTTGCTGGGAATATGGTAAAAGGGAGCTGGGACATCCATCAAGAACTGGGTGATACATGTAGTAATGGGCCTGTCCCACTTATGGGTCTGTCCCAGTGTCAGAGTGAAACACACACACACACACACACACACGCACACACACACACACACACACACACATGCGCGCACGCACACACACACACACACACACACACACACACACACACACACACACACACACACACACACACACACACACACACACACACACACACACACACACACACACACACACACACACACACACACACACACACACACATATCGCTTCCTTCACCAGCCCGTTATGCAGGTGGGGGACAGAGCAAGTGGGGGAAGCACTGTTTGAGTGAAATTCACACGGCGCAAAGCCAATGTGATACAGACACACACCGCGATGAACAGGAAGGGGGGGGCGCTGTAATTAAGACGGCTAAAACGCAAAGTGTACGGTAAGTCCTTTAAAAGAGGGGGGAGGGGAGAGGAGGGGTGGAGAGGGGTAGAAGGGAGTGGAGCCAACCTTTAAGAAGCCAGAGATACATGGCTGTGAAGCTCGGCGGACATTAACGACGATTGTCAGAGTGCAACACATACACACATCGCTTCATTCACCAGCCAGTTATGCAGTTGGGGGACAGGGCAAGAGGGGGGGACTGCTGTCTGAGTGAAATTCACACGGTGTAAAGCCAATGTGATACAGACACACACCACGCGATGAACAGGGAGGTTGGCGTTGTAATTAAGAAGGCAAAAGCATAGTGTATGGGAAGGGCCACAAGTCCTTTAAAAGAGGGAGGGAAAGAGGGATGGGGGGAATGGGGGAGAAGGGGGAGACAGGGTAGGGAGAAGGAGTGGAGACAACTTTTAAGAAGCCAGAGATACACGGCTGTGAAGCTCAGCGGATATTAACATTACCAGTCGGTTATACTTGGTTCTGAAAACTACTGTTTTTCCCAATGAGCCAATGAAATTCACCGGTCAGCACCGACGACAACCTACGAGAACCTACGACAATCTTCGACCTCCTGGCAACCCACTACCACTGCACCTACGTCACGAGAATTCTCGCTACTCTCCATGGCGCCAAAATGAAGCCGCGACTAGTTACGAGAATTAGGGAACCACTCAGCCACACCCCGGCAACCTCCATTTCATTTCAGCTCCAATCTTGGTACTGTTTTCAAAGAAAACTACATTGCTTTCAGCAAATTACTTAAAATTTATTACTAAAATTGCAACATTACGAATTCTGCCATTAATTAAAAAATAATAAGCTTTAACAGCAAAGGAACAAACGTAACCACTTTAAGATGCACTTAGATTTAATGTTTCAGACACCAAAATTGCTTTCAGTAAGAGTTTGGGCTACTGAAAAGGACAATATATTTTGTCAGCTAATTAATCTCTAGTTTAAAATCTATCAAATAATTAAACCAAGGAAACATAGCTCTTAGGAAGTTACTACAGGACAATGGAGCACATTAAAGATCTAATTTTGCGAATAATTATGTAAATTTTTATATTGATGCTGCAAAAGAAAGTAGCTGTGAAATTCATCTGCAGAATGTGAAGAGACCAGTGGAGATGAATTTCCAAGCCCAGGTCTTTATTCTTAGTCTTCCTATTTTTGGCCTGTTCCAGCCGGATTTTACAAGAAATGGAGGTAACAGTGTGCTGTGCTGTTTTGAGCTACTGCATGAGAATGAAGATGGCCGGACAGTTAACATGGAGACATATAAAACAGGAGCACAAGTTAGCCATTGAACCTTTCATGCCTGATCCACCATTCAGCAATAGCATGGCTGATCTTCCAATTCAATACCATGTTCCTGCTTTCCCGTCATAGAACATGATCCTTGCAGACATGAGTTTGAATCCCCACCACTCACCCCATCGTATCTTGAGAGGTTTCAACTTAATAAATAAATGAAATCTGAGACAACAAGTTAGTGTGGAAGGAACTGCAAGATGCCAGTTTAAATCGAGGATGGATACAAAAGCTGGAGTAACTGTGCTGGTCAGGCAGCATCTCTGGAGAGAAAGGATAGGTGTCATTTTGGGTCGAGACAGTTAGTGCCAGCAATGATCAGTACCTGGATGTGTGCAGGGTGCTATGATGGGGTATCTTGTACAATTCAGCTCAACCCCTCCATGACACACTGGTCAACCGAGGAGTACCTTCGGCAACAGACTGATTCCACCCAGATGCAGTACAGAATGCCACAGTAGATCCTTCTTTCCTGTGGCTATCAAACTGTACAACTCCTCCCCCTTCTGTCATGGGGTAGACTGACTCCCCTTTCCCCCCTGCCCCCCAAATCTTTGCACATCCCCCATCCTTTCAACTCGCCACTTTAATATAATGATCCATGTATCTTGTGTTTTATGACTGTTGGCAAATCAATTTCCATCCTGGGATAAATAAAGTTCTATCGCATTGTATCGTATCGTTGTTTCTATGTCCTGATGATACCCTGTCTCTGAGCTGATGCAACAGGTTTAAACATGACAGATTGCTCTGAGGTGGGGTCACATAACACAGACATTCTGGTTACCCTGGTTGGGAGTCATGCACAGAGATAACAAAGTTACACTGGAAAACAAGATGCAATGTGTTTGCAGAAGCAGCATTATAGAGGTCAAGCAGTACTGTCCAATACCATAAGTAATTACAGTATTGTGGAGAAGCTGCTTGGAGGAGAGGGTTTCAGCTACAGGGAGAGGTTGCATAGACTTGGATTGCTTTCTCTAGAGCATCGGAAGTTGAGGGGAGACTTGATATAAGAGTATAAAATTATGAGAGGCATAGATAGGGTAGACTGTCAGGCCTTTCCCCCCAAGGTGGAAATGTCCTGTGCTAGAGGCATAGCTAGAATGTGAGAGGGGAGAAATTTCATGGAGATGTGCAGGGCACCATTTTTTACATTGAGTGTAGTGGGGACCTACAATGTATTGCCAGTGGTGGTGATGGAGGCAGATACAAAAGTGTTTTTTGGATAGTCATAAGTAATAGGAGCAGAATTAGGTCATTCTGCCCATCAAGTCTATAAATCCACCATTCAATCATGGCTGATCTATCTCTCCTTCCTAACCGCATTCTCCAGCCTTCTCCCCTGACACGCCTAGACACATGCAAGTGCAGGGAATAGAGGGACGTGGATCACGTACAAGCAGATGAGATCAGTTTAACTTGCCATTATGATCCACATAAACATTGTGGGCTGAAGGGCTCATTCCTGTGCTGTACTGTTCGATGCTCCGTGCTCTTTGATGGTGAATAACAGGCAGTGATGAAAGGCAAAAGGAATTCATTCACATGAAGGCTAACATGCTGAAAAACAAAACTAAAATATTTGAAATCTACAGACTTTGTAAAAAAATCATGACAGCTACTTTGAGTCACGGCAGAGATGTGACAAAACAATTTAGGGTCAAGAATAAAAGATGGATTCTTTCTAAGCAAGTGGCAAATGAAGCCAAGAGCAATTAACATGCTGAGGAGCTGCTGAAACTAGGCTGAAAAATTAGCTCTGCAGCCAGGGAACCATGACAAGATTGCTCAGAAAAGGCAGGGCCGCAAGAGTTTTATCATTGCCCTAAAGACCAGAAGTGTATTGGTAGTCAGGAAGTTAAGTATGAATGATGATGGAAGGGAAATAATCAGATTTCAGATAATCAGACTTCAAAATAGCCTTCTTGTTCACAAATGTACTTCAGAGAAAGATCATTCTCTGGTCTGGCTTGTATGTGAATCCAGACACACAAATGTGACCTTATAGGGTGCCTTGTGGGGGAGGGGGGCAATGATGGATGTGCTCATCTTCATCGAAAGCCACATACTTTTGAAGAAATTATTAATACAAAGCAACTATTACAAAAAAATCGGAGTTATATAGCACAGAGGCAGGCCCTCCAGCCCAACTTATCCACGCTGACCAAGATGTCTGGGTTAGTCCCAATTGCCTGCATTTACCTCATTTCCCTCTAAACATTTTCCTTCAATGTACCTGTCCAAATGTTTCCTAAAAGACTGGACCCAATGTTACAGTTTCCTCTGGCAGCTCATTCCACTGATCTGTGGAAATAAAACTTCCTCTCAGATCTTTTTAAAATTCTTTCCCCTCTCACGTTAAATCTATGCCCTCTAGTTTTAGACTCCCATGCCCTGCAAAAAGGTCTGCACTTGATCTATTCCCCTCATGATTTTACGTACCATTATAAGGTTACCCCTCAGTCTCCTTAGAAAGTGTGTCAATAACTATGAACTGTATATCCACTGCACAAGCTACCAGAAGATATGGAATAGTTTACAACCACTGTATACACTTATTTTTTTATTTATTTATTTATTTTATTTTTTTTTTTTCCAAAAAATTTATTAAATTATTAAAAAATAATATTTACACTACAATAAAACAAGCCAGAACCCACCACCATAAATACAATACAAACATATATCCATAATAAACTATTATACAATTATGATACAATCCTTATTGAGGATACATTCAACACCCTGCGGAGCCCAGCGGTCCCGAAACTCCCCCAGGGTGCCCACAGACAGGGCGTATTCCCTTTCTAATCCCACCCGGGCACGGACGTAACCCCGGAAAAGGGGCAGGCAGCTGGCCCGGGTAGAGCCCTCCGCCGCCTGGCGCCGTGACTCGCGGATGGCCATCTTGGCCAGGCCCAGGAGCAACCCAACCAGGACATCTTCAGCCCTACCCTCTCCCCTACGCACAGGGTGTCCAAAGATGAGGATGGTGGGTGAAAAATGCAGCCAGAAGGCAAGGAGCAGCCCCTTTAGATATTCAAACAGGGGCTGCAGCCTCACGCACGCCATGTACACGTGGTACACAGACTCTTCCAGCCCGCAAAAGTGGCAGGCGGCTGGCGAGTCTGTGAACCGCGAGAGAAACAGGTTGCAGGGAACTCCTCGGTGCAATACCCTCCACCCCAGGTCCCCAATGTAGAGGGGGAGAATCCCTGCGTAGAGGGAACTGTATACACTTAGGAGTGGAATGCAAACTCTCCACAACGATGGTTGGGTAACCTCTTTGGTGGTAGGTACTATCATAACCAGAGCCAGGATTTTGCCATAAATACCATGTGCCTTTTCATGCCTTTTTTGATGATTTCACCAAGATAACACCTTTTTCACGATCGAATCTAAATTAGCCTTTTTTGCCTTTTTGCTAAAAGATTGTGCTATTTTCTCTAATTGTACCATGATTACAATTACGTTTTCTATGTTAATTTCCACCACTGGGGCAAAACCGGGGGCGCCACCATCGGTCGTTAATTTGTCTGTACCACTGCCTGCTGGTTCAGTCTTCTCCAAGATCTATTTAAGAAAGAACTGCAGATGCTGGAAAAATCAAAGGTAGACAAAAAATACTGGAGAAACTCAGCGGGTGAGGCAGCATCTATGGAGAGAAGGAATAGGTGACATTTCGGGTCAAGACCCTTCTTTAGGCTGATGTGGGGTGGTGTAGACTACCCCAGTCAAATACCTAAGCTTGTCTCCTCACTACATTTACTGCTGGCTCTGGATGCGAATCTGAGTTTGAGTGATCTGTGCAAGGCATTCATTGATGCTGGAATTCTACTGTGGAAATTGGAAAACAAATCTCTCAATGTTTTTTTAGAGAAATACACAGAGGAACATATGCGAAGTGAGTCATCATTACGGAAACATTATGTTGACAGCAACTTCAACATTGTTGTGCAGAAAATTAGAGATGAAGTTGCATGCAACAAAATATGGATCTCAGTAGACGAGACAACCGATGCTGTGGGGAGATATGTTGCTAATGTGGTCATTGGTACACTGGAGGGAGGTCAACCATCAAAGGAGTATTTGTTGACATCAGAAATATTGGAGAAGTCAAACAGCTCAACTATTGCTCAGTTGTTTACATCTTCACTTGCTGTACTTTGGCCAGATGGTACATAACACAAGAATGTTCTGCTGTTTGTGACTGATGCAGCTCCATACATGAAAAAAGCAGCTCGTGCTTTTAAAGTTTTAATCCCCAATATGTTGCATTTGACATGCTTAGCTCAAGGACTTCATAAAATTGTCAAGCACAGACGTAGCTTGTTTCCAAATGTCGATCGCCTAGTTTCCAATGTCAAGAAAATCTTCCTCAAAGCACCGTCACGTGTGCAGTTGTTCAAGGAAATGGCACCCGAGATTCCGCTACCTCCTCAGCCCGTTTTGACTAAGTGGGGTATATGACTTTCTGCTTTACTATGCTGCAAATTTTGAAATGATAAAAGACTTGTCAACTGTTTTGAAGAAGAAGAATCTGCTTCAGCCAGGATCGTCAGTGAAATCCTGCAGAAAATGCCTCTCCACCGGGATCTTGTGTTTATTGCTTCCAATTTTGCAAACTTCCCACAAGCTATCACTTCGCTTAAGAAATGTGGCGAAACATTAGTGAATAACTTGCAGGTTTTCAACAAAATAACTGACGATATCCGTAAAATTCCTGGTGATGTAGGTAAAGACATGCGAGGAAAATGTGAGAGAGTGAATTTAGCTAAAATCTTGAAGAAATACAAAGCATAGCTAAAGTTCTCAAAGGTAGTTATAACGCACAAGATATCAACATAAATATAGAGTTGGTAACTTGTTTCTGGTATGCACCAGTAACCTCAGCTGAGGTAGAAAGAAGTTTTGACTGAAGCATATTCTGTCTGACCGACGGCATAGTTTAATACTAAATAATTTGAAAAAAATGCTAGTAATTATGTGCAACCAGGCAAATTTGGTCATTTCATATTATCATTAATATTTATATTATCATTTTTAACCATATTTTGATGCTGCAAATACATGCCTTTTTTGTGCCATTTTTGTAATTTTATTATGCCTTTTTGCCTGCCTAATTCAAAGTTTTTTAGTGCCTAAACATCCTGACTCTAATCATAATGTTTAAACAGGTACTATTGCAACATTTAAGAAACATTTAACAGGTACATGAATAGATATGTTTAGAGGGATATGGAACAAACACAGGCATGTGGGACTAGTATAGTTGGTTGGTGTGGGCAAGTTGGGCCGAAGGGCCTGTTTCCACACTGTAAGGCTCTATGATTCTATGACTCTGTGACAATTAAGCAAAGTAAATGTATCTCTGTGCAGACTTGAACACTTCTATTACTTCAGCAGAACTGAAGAAAGAAACTGGTGAATAAGACTTTGAACCTCAAGAGCAGATTTTAAATCCCAGTCTGACGTTCCTTTACAAATTCCCTTGAAGAGACTTACACATGTCTTCGGCAATAAAAGCACCTAAGGATAGAAGACGTTTACAATCCCTGCTTCTGTCAAGAGGCTGATGCGGTGCCTAAGGGATTGCTTGTTGCTCAATTCAAACTCCAGGCCACACATAAAAATATGTCAGATGATATCTAATTAAAAAAGGGAAAAAAGCAAATGAACTTGGAGAAAATTCATACAGCAAAGCCCAGCTTGATTTGTTTGATTTCTTAAATTGTATTGCTGTTTTTGATCAGAAGCAGTCACATTTGCAGCGGTTAATTTTGGCATCTGGTGAAATATACCTAGCAGCGACTCCTGTAGCATTGATTAGTAACTTAGTTTTCTCTGCAATTTAGGTACATTTGAAAGTCTGATTGCACATATGAGATAGGCGCTACTAAGGGCATAGGTTATTAATGTCGGCTCTTGGCTGCAGTCAAACTTTTATTGAAATACGTAATACAGTATACTGAGAAAATTATTTTTTATTAAACGTGCCATGCCACATGTTTATCTCAATATATTTCATTTTACAGTTAAAAGATATTGAATTTTTACTTCATTGGTAATATTTTCCCCCAGCACTATATGTTCTGTAAACATCAATATTCTGCAGTGAAGATCAGTCTACGAAGGAATAGTTTATAGATTCATGTAGTGTTTTCTGTGCTTCACTTGTCACTCCAGTAACTCTCTACATTAACCATAGAAAACAAGAGGAAAGATTGGACATACAAGCAAAAATCAGGTCATCATTTTTTTAAAAATAAGCTTGTTTAGTTATTGCCCCCAGTACAGGGTAAGATCAATTTTAAAATATTTGTTAATGATTCATCCAGGGAAAATGAGTCAAGGCCAATATTAACTTTACCTTTTAGAAGAAGTCTAAGATTTGCAGAAAGACAAAATTGGAAAGGTGGTATCCAACAATATCCCACATTCTTCTAGATTTAAGTTGTGCTTCTTTAATTTTAGAGATACATCGTGGAAACAGGCCCTACGGCCCACTGAGTTCGCGACATCCTGCAATCCCTATACACACTTGTTCTATCCTACACACTAGGATCAATTTAAAGAAGCCAATTACTACAGACCTGCACGTCTTTGGAATATGGGAGGAAACCCAGAGAAAATTCACGTGGTCTCACGGAGAATGTACAAACAACGTACAGACAACACCCATAGTCAGGATTGAACCTGAGTTTCTGGCGTTGTAAGGAAGCAACTCTACTTCATTGCCAAAATCAATTGGGCCCCTCTTATATGGATATAGTCTGTGGGCCAGAGGGGCCTACCGTGCACCCCCCCATGATCCCACTTCTTGGGATTCATTTTGTTCATTGGTATCTCTTCTGTCGGAAAAATGACGTTCCCAAGAAAAAAAATCATTTGGACTATGTTTTTTAACCCCTTATTTCAATCTATGTACAAAATGTGTTTTTGCACACTTTGCCCTCTTTCTTGTGGCCCTCTTCCATCATCCTATGTCAACCGGAAAGCAAATACAGATTTTTGTGTGCAGCACTAGAAGCGTGATGATGGGGATGAAGCATTCAAACAGTGTACAAGAAAATATCTGGCATGGATGCTTTCCCAGAAAGCGAGTAGTGAGAAAGGTCAAGAGCTTCCAGCTTGGGCTGGATTTGTCTCAGCAACAGGTGAGATGCCTTCAAATGTGACCACAATTCACTACTATCCTGTGATCAATCACCCCATCACGGAATTTAGTACAGTTCAAGAATGTTTACGAGCTTCTGCTTTTCAACTAATGGTCAAAGTACAAAGTTCTGGCAGATTATGAAGTAATCTCTGACCCCTGTACCTTACTCCATTGGCACATCAGACAACATCTTTGCAAAGACTGATAAATCCAAGGGCCTACATTACCTATTGAAAGATGTAGACAACTCACAACCTCCTGCCAATAACAAGACATTGATAGTGGAAGATGGCAATGCTGCATTTTACTATCTCAAAGAGATACCTACAAATTTCAAAGAGATTGGCATCAAAATCTTCAATGGATTGTCATCTAATGATGTAGTCTTCAGTACTGATATGTACAAACCAGACTCAGTGAAGTCAAGTGAATGGTCACAACGTGGGTGTACGGAGAAGAGAATAATCAAAGAAGGAAAGACCAAAAAACCAAGAGATTGAAAGCAGTTCTTGACCAATGATGAGAACAAGAAACAGCTCATTCAAATTCTTCTTGATGTGTAGAGTGAGGATGACATGGCAAAGAGGCTACAAGGAAGGACGGTGATCTTCATTAAGGAAGGGATGGCCACACTTCTTACTTCTCAGAATGGGAAAGAAACACTGCAGTCTGAGATTCAATCCCTGAAGTCAAACCAAGAAGAAACAGGCTCACGAGTCATCCTATACTGCAACTATGGCAAAGAGCAAGGATATGTCCACGTACAAGTCAAAAGCCCAGACAGCGATATATTTTTCATATTGCATTACTATGCAAATAGCATTCAAGACACCACAGTGTTCTTTGACACAGGGAGAGGCAACAGGCAAAGGCTAATCAATGTCACCCATTTTGCAAAGCAGTCCTCCTCAGAATACTGCTCAGCATTACTTGGACTGCATGCATTCTCAGGCTGTGACTCAACAAGTGCCTTCAAAGGAATCGGCAAAATCAAGTCAATCAAACTGATGCAACAGCGTAACAAATTCGTGAGACCTCTGGCAGAGCTTGGTGATTTTCATAGAGTTGAAAATGATATAGTCCTAATTTAGTGATTTTTTATATATATCTTTACTAAGAAACAGACTCAATTGCAGGTACCAAATTCATTAACCCCAAGAAAGAGGACAAAGTGTGAAAAAACACAATGTTGACATATATTGAAATAAGGGTTAAAAAAACATAGTCCAAATTAGTATTTTCCTTGGGAACATAATTTTTCCGACAGAAGAAATACCACTGAACAAAATGACACCCAAGAAGTAGGATCATAGGGGGGGGGGGTGCACGGTAGGCCCCTCTGGCCCACAGACTTATATATTGATATATGGATCACTGTTTGATTATGCCATTACTTGCCAGCTGTTCTTGATCGAACCATTATCTGTAGAGGACATCAGACTCATGGAAAGATGTTCCACCATTCACCAAATAGGCAAGTCTTAGTTAGCTTTATCAAAGCTTATATCCACCCTGTAAGCAGTGTAAGAGGTTTTAAGAGCCCAACAATATAGTTTGGCGAAGTGGATGAGGGGTGATCTGAGTGTAGGGGGAAGAGGGATTATCTTATAGAGGTGCGCAGAATCTGAGAGGAATAGATAGGGTAAATGCACAGTCTTTTACCCAGAGTAGGGAAATCCAGAAACAGAGGACATGGGTTTAAAGTGAGGGGAAAAGATTTAATAGCAACCTGCACAACTTCTTTGCACAAACGGTGGTGGGTGTATGGATCGAGCTCCCAGAGGAGGAGTTGAGGTAGGTACTATCACAACGCTTAAGATACATTTAATCAGGTACATGGATAGGATAGGTTTAGAGGGAGTTAGGCCGAAAG
Organism: Leucoraja erinaceus; assembly: GCF_028641065.1. Taxonomy (NCBI): domain Eukaryota; kingdom Metazoa; phylum Chordata; class Chondrichthyes; order Rajiformes; family Rajidae; genus Leucoraja; species Leucoraja erinaceus. The sequence continues at coordinate 17,834,731 of NC_073398.1, forward strand.
CAGGTAGGTGGGACCAGTGCAGAGGGGCATGTTGATCAGTGTGGGCAAGTTGGGCCGAAGGGCCTGTTTCCACACTGTATGACTCTATAAATCTATAATTCGAGGGCTTCTTTCCCCCCATTTCCCCATCCCCAACTTCACTTGTACTGCTAAGGCAGTTACAGTGTTAATTCTGGCCAAATTGGAGAGGCCAGGACATTAAAATTGAGTAAAGGCTTCTGGGCTGCTAGGCCATTTGGTCACTTTAAATCTGAAGTAATAGGACAAGCTGCAGAATGGTGCCAGTTTGTCTAGAGCCTAGATATGAGATGCAGGAAGAGAATGGAAACATTTGCAGACCCTGACAATTAGGTGCAAATTGAATGGAATGGATTGGATGAATGCAAACCAGACATACACATTGTATATAATGTTCCAAAGCTTTACTTTGCCAGATGTTGATTAGATTAACTATTGAGCCTTGTCTGGGTTTCTTGAATATCTGGGTAAATGTTGCTATGTTTGATTCATCTCAGAAGCACCGTTTGAATACATTGTATTAGTCACTGTATTATTGGGTTAGGGAAATGTCTATCATATGCAGTTAATCAATATCTGTTATTGGACTGTATAGAGACCACCCCTATGTGGTTCGGAACCCCAAAGTTTGGGGACCTATAAAAGGCCGCTCCCACGAGGTCCTGTGTCGATCTTCTGGGAGAACGCTTAGGACTGCATGACCTTCTGGAGTGTCTCTGCTTGAGCGAGGCTAAAGAGGGCTTGAACAGGCAGATATGAGAACCGCGGTGGTTAGGTATAGTAGTGGAACTGTAATTGTGTTTTGTCAAAGTTTAGATGCGCAAGTGCTTGCCTCAGTGATTTTTGACTGAAACTAGACTGGGGGGAAGCTTAGAACGAGCTATTTACAACAGCACAACAAACCTGCTCAACCTACTTGGGATGAGTGTTGAGTCCATTCCTTTTGCCATATTTTGCTTGATATTGCGCTCTTGCCCCGCCAACCATGTGATGCCCAGTTGTAGATTCCATCAATTTTGAACTGGAACTTGTTTGCGGAAGTGCCAATTTCGGTCTTTCTGGCTGTAAGTGTTTGGTTTGCTTGTTGCTACTTTGAATCCAGCCTATATAATATCCTGTGTTTAAGAGGGAACTGCAGATGCTGGAGAATCGTGTAACCCTATATAATATCCTCTTCTGGTTAAAATCAGGGCCATTTTGTTGAAATTTAAAGAACGGAAATATATGATTTTGAGAGTACAGATGAGTAGTGGGAATGTGGCAGGAAGGTGAACTGATGACAAGGGTTGACATAGCTATTCCTAATGCATTGACATCCTCATTTGGATCCAATGAGTAAGGTTGTAAATGAGATTCCACCTAGGAAAAATTGGGGCAGCACGGTGGCGCAGTGGTAGAGTTGCTGCCTTACCTAGCAGTTGCTGCACCAGAAACCCTGGTTCGATCCCAACTATGGGCGGCTGCTGTCTGTAGGGTGTTTGTACGTTCTCCCTCTGACCACATGGGCTTTCTCTGAGATCTTCGGTTTCCTCCCGCACTCCAAATATGTACAGGTTTGTAGATTAATTGGCTTGGGTTTGTACACTTGGTATAATTGTAAATTGTTCTTTGTGTGTGCATGCTTGCGTTAATGTGCAGGGATGGCTGGGTGGGCCGAGGGGCCTGTTTCCGCGCAGTATCTCTAAACTAAACTAAACTCAGTCTTACCAATTTCATGATGTTAAATGTCCCATTAACATGACTTTTGCAATTTAAGTTTGAAGAAGATACATGAAAATGTGCCAATTGCTACTGTTCATCGCACCAGCACTTGCTATCTCGCCTGCACTTACGCTGTGAGCTATATCCGCCTGTTAGATTTGTACTCTGGAACACTGATCCATCAGATTAGCGTGGGAGCTCCTTGTGCTGTGCAAATTGGGCCACAAATGAGGCTGAGCAGGAGCTGCAGAAATAGTTCCTGCAGTGCCAGTAGGAGTTCCTTCAGCCAGCTCATCACATGCCTCCTGAACACAGGACACAGAGGAGCTATTGTGAGGTTTAACTTACAGGAGCCCACACTAGTAGTCAGGGTTTAAGGCAAAACTTCACGGTTTGTCAGCACATTGTAAAACTAGTTTCTCAGGAGGGAATGACAAATACAAGTTTTATAATATGCTGACAAAAATTAGAACTGGGGCTGGACCTAATGTCACCGACCTGGGGATCACAATTTGCCTCGGACTCATGTCAGGACTCAGCCAGAGATCCTTTCAATCTGTGCCATGTATGTGCACAAGGTAGGTGGCTGCGGGCTTGTTTGCCTGGTCCAATCATTCAAATCTGGGAACTAAGACATCTCCAGATCACCCTGGAGTCTGTATTAACTACTTCAGAGTGCAGCTGGCATGCACAACATGAACATCTTTCTCTGGGCACCACCTATATGATCTCTTTGTGCCACAAATTAGATTTCCAACTGACTGCCGGGAGATGGAAATCCCCTTTTTAAAATGTTGCTGCTGCCACCCTTGAGGCAGCAATGAAAGGAAGATGTTATCAGTAAGAATGTGGGCAACATAATTAGTACAGATGGATTAAATCAGTAATGTTAATGATGTAATTGTTACACTCCTCTCACCATAGTGCTGAGACTCACTAGCAGCTCAAAGAAACCCATTTGATCTACAGAACAACTCTGAACCATTTATTGGTGACCTGAAGAATCAAATCAAGAGTATTTAATTGTCATATTACCATCCATGGAACAATGACATTGTTACTCGCTGCAGCTTAACAGACTCGTAAATGCAAAAACACACTGAAAAATATATAATAATCAATAATACATTAAATCCTAACAATAATACAAAGTAATCATAATAGAGGAAAACCAAAATTAATGTGCAAATGAGTCCTGAAATAAATCAGAGGCAAAGTGTCAACGACAGCCCATAGAAGTTCACAGTTGCTGAGGTTTGTGTTGTGCAGCATTCAGAAGCCTGATGGTTGTTGGGAAGAAGCTGTTCGCAAAGTCATTGAGTCATACAACACAGAAACAAGCCCTTTGACTTAGGCCAAACTTGCCCATGCCGACCAAAATGCCTAATCTGCACCAGTCCCACCTGTCTGTGTTTGGCCCATATCCCTCAAAATCTTTCCTATCCATGCACCTAGAGCTCCACTGGCAACTTGATACATATACCCACCACCCTCTATATGAAAAGGTTGCCTCTCAGATTTCTATTAAATCTTTCCCATCTCTGTGTTCCCTGGTTCTTCATTTCCCAATTCTGGGTAAAAGACTCCATACATTTACCGCATCTATTCTTTGATTCTTTGGTTCATATCTAATTCCCCTGTTCTGAAGCCCGGTGGTCACGGTTTACCTGTATGTTCTTCAGCCCCTTATACAGATCAAGAGCATCATTCAGAATGTAGCATCATCCAGAAAGTTTATTATGTTCTGTTTGCTGCAGTGTGAGGCAGGTTGTAAAATGTGGAAGATTGACACAAGATGCCGGAGTAACTCAGCGGGTCAGGCAGCAAATCTGGAGAAAAGGAATAGGTGATGTCTCGGGTCAGGACCCTTCTTCAGGCTGAGATTCAGGGGAGAGGGAAACTGATGTAGATTCGGGAGGAATAAGTTGCAGAACACAGAGCACAATTGGAGAATTCTAAAAAGCAGTTGGGGGAAAATCGCACCCATCGATCTTTGACCAACAATGCTTCAGTGCTCCCTCGCCCCCCTAAGCATAGCATCACCCTCTCTTGTCAGTGATGTTTTCAGCAGTAGAGACAATAACTGAAACTGTCACCATTGCCTCATTCGGATCCATTGGTATTTCCAGGCAACTTATGCTCTATTGCATTCACATATTCAACCACACTTTTGTTCTGCAGAACTTGCGTTTCATTTAAAACAATCAACCATTGTTTTTCATACCTAGAATTGAACCACAGTCAAGCGAGTCATGTTTAAACCATGTTTCAAACGGCAAGTGCTTAGTTTAAATATTTTCAATTGCTTTTTTTATGACTTGTAATCACGGTACATTCAGCTGTGCAAAAAATAGTAATGCCAAGCCCACCATGAAAAGCAAGGAGTGAAAAGCCATTGTTTTATTCATAGAGTTAATGCATTTAAATATCAAGTGCAATCATTTTTTCATCAGATTTAAATGCAAGATTGCAAAGGGACATGATTGAACAGGTATCTCTGTGAGTATGCACCTCAGATCCCAGCAGGGCACTGCACTGAACACACAGCCACAACGGGGAACCTTGTTGCAAAGCAGCATGGACTAAATGATGTTTGAAAATGCTCTCATCTAATTGTACCACTTTCATTCACTTAACAATGTACCACTAGGGTTTCTGCTTAGTGGTGGAACATTGGACAATTCCTGGGGGAAATACTCTGATGAAGTTACCAGCAACGGCTTGGAGCGTTCTTCCTATCTATTAATCTAAAATGTCCTTGTGAAAAGATCTATGGGGCTCTTATCATCTCTATCTGTTGCAGAAATAATTTTTTACATGGTTAATGTTTTCATTTATATGATATAGGTACTTCAAATTGAGGCAATATTTTATTCCACCAGCCTATTTCTGGCTCTGAATATCTTCTCCAAGGTACAGCCTGCAGTGCCGATTATCATTTAAAATAGCTAAAAGGGCTGCACACTGTTTTCCTGGTGGCATGAGTCGTTCTTCATTTGCCTCGAACATGTTTAGGACTCCATTTAAAAAACATTTGTGAAATGAAAAGCTCTCTTGCTGTTACACAGAAACTACTCCATTAATAACGTTACCAATTATCCAGTCGTAGTCTTTCTGGCTACAAGAACCCCATAATGTTTCTATACTGTCTACTTAAAATGCGGAATTTTCGCAACAATATCTCTGTTTAATGGCTTTACAGCTTGTCTATTAGTGTTCCCCGTGATTTTTCTCTCTCTTTGCCTCCATTCATGTCATGGTAGATTGAATGAATTTTAATCCTCAATAAAACAGTGACAATAAATTTAGTTACATTTATACATTGTCTTTAAAGTGGCTTGGAATAACTCAGCCATGCTTCTCCTATGGTTAGGTGGCAATTGAAATGTTCTGTTATTTGAGATTAGCACCTCTTAGAGGTCAGAAATTACTCTGAAAGAAAAACACAGAAATGTGGACAGCTGTTGAATGATCAACAATTCCTCAAAAGATTACAATAGCTGTTGTGTGAAGGGGAATCAACAATATAATCTACGTAATCCTGACCAGTTGAGGCGCAAGGATAACCAGCATTACAGCAGTAAGAGAGTTCACTTTGTTACATGTACATTTGACCAGCTGTGTCTGGGTTTACACTGTCCTCCTGATTTATTTTACTGTTTGTATGCCTCGTTGTCACCTTCCCCTCAGCCAACAATGATGCATTCTACATTTCCTTGATCACCATCAGCTTTGATCTGTTGTTGTCACACTTTACCCTTCCACATTTCTAGTTTCCCTCTCCCCTGACTCTCAGTCTGAAGAAGGTCTCGACACAAAATGTGACCAATTCCTTCTCTCCAGAATTGCTGCCAGTCCCGCAGAGTTACTCCAGCATTTTGGGTTCTATCTTCTGGGTTTATAAACTTTAGTCCATTATTCAGAAGATTATTTTGCTATTCTTTTCCTTTTAATTGCCTCAATCAACATCAAATACGCCCAGTAGAGCCACTGCCTCACAGCACGAGACCTACGTTCAAGGTTTCAAGGTGAAGGTCAGTTTATTGTCACATGTACCAATTAAGGTACAGTGAAATTCAAATTACCATATAGCTATACTAAAAAACAGCAACAAGACACATAACTACATAAAAGTTAGCGTAAACATCCACCACGGTGGATTCCCCACATTTCTCACTGGTTCAACCCTGATCTTGGGTGCTGTCTGGGTGGAGTTTGCATGTTCTCCCTACGGTTGCATGAGATTCCTCCCGTAAACCAAAGCCAGAGAGATTGGAGGTTAATTGGCCTCTGTAAATTGCTCTAGCGTGCAAGTGATGGTAGAATCTGAAGGATGATGAGTCTGTAAGGGGAATAATATAGGATTAGTATAAATGTGCAGTTGATAATTGCCATGGACTTAATGGGCAGAAGGGTTTGTTCCCGTACTGTATCTCTCTGTGACTCTCTGACAGAGCTGTATCTATTTCACAAATTCTCTTTACTTTGGAGAGTTAATTTCCAAATCTCATCCTGCAAGAGATGTATTACTTTTCTTAACCTCATGGTCAAAGTTCAAGACTAGTAATTTGCTTTAATCTGCCATCCTTTCTCTTCAATGCTTTAATGAGCTGGATAATAAACCTCTTTGATCCTTTTACTCCGCATTGCAAATTAGTTCAGTACCACGAATCCCCCGACATAGTCTGAAATTAGGCTGTTTGAATATTATCTTACTATCAGTTAATCATTTTGTGAGAAATTTATTTGCTATTTTAACAGGTATTAACAGCTTAAAATTTACAAAGTGGCAATTCTACTAAAGTGATGCACAAAGGAACTTTTGGACCTGGAAGCTTTCTTTACATTCCAATATCGAATGTGCCAGTGGATCAAAATTAGTGTGTTCAGGCTGTTGGACATTTACTTGCTAATGCCACATCAGATTTAAAATTATCTGTTTTGAGTTATAATCAATTATTTCAAAGATATGAGGGAGGATCTCATTGAAACCTACCGAATAGTGAAAGGCCTGGATAGAGTGGATGTGGAGAGGATGTTTCCACTAGTGGGAGAGTCAAGGACCAGAGGTCATAGCCTCAGAATTAAAGGATGTTCCTCTTGGAAGGAGATTATGATGAATTTCTTTAGTCAGAGGGTGGAATCTATAGAATTCATTGCCACAGAAGGTTGTGGAGGTCAAGGAAATGAATATTTTTAAGGTGGAGATAGATAGATTCTTGAATCGTATGGGTGTCAGGGGTTATGGAGAGGAGGCAGGAGAATAGAGTTAGGAGGGAGAGATAGATCAACCATGATTGAATGGATGAGTAGACTTGATGAGCTGAATGGCTTAATTCTGTTCCTATCACATGAACTTATGGTATAGCTCAGAAACTGGCCGGATTTCTTAGTGACAGTTTCATGACAAAAGACTACAGGCTGACATCCACTATAAACCCACTAACTCCCATGGCTATCTGGATTACACTTCTTCCCACCCTGCTTCCTGTAAGGACTCCATCTCCTACTCCAAATGCTTCCATCTACGCCACATCTGCACCCAGGATGAGGTGCTCCACACCAGGGCATCGTACATGTCCTCATTTTTCAGGGAACGGGGGTTCCCCTCTTCTACCATAGATGAGGCTCTCACCAGGGTCTCTTCTCTACCCCGTAACTCAACTCTCACTCCCCATCCCCCCACTCGTAACAAGGGAAGAATCCCCCTTGTCCTCACCTTCCACCCTACCAGCCGTTACATACAACAAATAACCCTCCAACATTTTCGCCACCTCCAACGTGGTCCCACTGCTTGCCTCATCTTCCTATCTACTCCCCTGTCTGCTTTCCGCAGAGACCGCTCCCTCCATAACTCCCTGGTCAATTTGTCCCTTCAATACTATCATCTCCAGCAGACTGGTCACCAAACTCATGGATTTAGGACTCTCCCAACCCATCTGCCTCTGGATCAAGGACTTTCTGTCTAACCGCCCCCAGACTGTCAGATTGGGCCATCACCTCTCCACCCCCATCACACTCAGCACCGGCTCCCCACAGGGCTGTGTGTTGAGCCCCCTCCTCTACACCCTCTACACCCATGATTGTGCCCCCGCCCACTCCACCAACACCATCGTCAAGTTTGCGGACGACACGACTGTGGTTGGACGCATCTCAGGAGGAGATGAGACAGCCTACAGGGAGGAAGTCCAAAGACTGGCAGCGTGGTGTTCAGACAACAACCTCATCCTAAACACCACAAAAACAAAGGAAATTATCATAGACTTTCGTAAGAACAGTGCAGCCCTCAAACCCCTATTCATCAATGGGGACTGTGTGGAAAGGGTCTCAGACTTCAGATTCCTGGGCACACAAATTACGGAGGATCTCTCCTGGACTGCAAACACCACCACAGCAGTCAAGAAGGCCCAGCAGCGACTCTACTTTCTGAGGATCCTCAGGAATAACAACCTGGAGGCGAAGCTGCTGGTGTCCTTCTACCGCTGCTCCATCGAGAGTGTGCTGGTGTACTGTATAACCACATGGTATGCCAGCTGCTCTGCAGCGGACAGGAGAGCCCTTCAAAGGGTCATCAACACCGCACAAAAAATCACTGGCTGCTCACTGCTCTCCCTGAAGGACATCTTCAGCTCTCGCTGCCTTGACAGGGCAGCCAACATCCTAAAGGACACTTCCCACCCTGGACACAACCTGTTCCACCTGCTGCCCTCTGGCAGACGGTACAGGTCTTTCAAAACTCGCACAAACACACTCAGAGACAGCTTCTACCCCATAGCCATACGTGAACTTAATAATGCAAAATAAGAAATAACATTCACATTCAACTGAATGGCTCTACCTCAGCTGCTATTGTAATTTATCTGTAATTTTTTTATTTTTTTATTATATATATGTATTTTTACATCTTATATATTTAAACTGCTCTTGTGAATCGCACCGTGGGATTGACTTTTAAATTTCGTTGTACCATGTGCAATGACAATAAAGAGATTCAACACACCCAAACCACCCTCTCTCGGGGCACTTTCCCTTGCAACCGCAAGAAATGCTACATTTGTCGCTTTACCGCCCCAGTCAAAACTCCATTCAAGGGCCCAAGCCGTCTTTCCAGGTGCGGCAGAGGTTCACCTGCACCTCCTGCAACCCCATCTATTGCATCCGCTGCTCTAGATGTCAGTTGCTCTACATCGATGAGACCAAGCGATGGCTTGGCGATCTCTTCGTCCAACACCTCTGCTCGGTTCACAACAACCAACCTGATCTCCCGGTGACTCAGCACTTCAACTCCCCCTCCCATTCCAAATCTTCCCTTTCTGGCCTGGGCCTCCTCCATGGCCAGAGTGAGGACCACTGTAAATTGGAGGAGCAGCACTTCATATTTTGCTTGGGCAGTTGGCATCCCAGCGGCATGAACATTGACATCTCTAATTTCAGGTAGTCCTTACTTTCTCCTCCCCTTCTCAGCTTTCCCTCAGCCCTCTGGCGCCACCTCTTCCTTTCTTCCTCCTGCCCCCTCCCCCCCTCCTCCGCCCACCATTCTCACATCAGTCTGAAGAAGGGTTTCGACCCGAAACGTTGCCTATTTCCTTCGCTCCACAGGTGCTGCCTCACCGGCTGAGTTTCTCCAGCATTTTTGTCTATTTTTGATTTTCCAGCATCTGCAGTTCCTTCTTAAACATCATGACAAATGGAGACTTATTGAGAATGCTAAACCATCTTCTTCAAATTATTTCCTGCTTTATTCATTGAGCTCCATTAACTATGTGTAATTTGTTCATAGTCCTGAAAATGCAAGTAAATATTTAAGTCTTTTAAGTATTCATTCAAATTTTATCTTAGTTAAGAGGCAATGTCCATTTTTGTTTGAAGAAGGGTCTTGACCCAAAACGTCACCCATTCCTTCTCTCCAGACATGCTGCCTTTGCCGCTGGGTTACTCCAGCATTTTGTGTCTACCTTCCATTTTTATTTTCTGTTTTGTCAAAATACGCGATAAAGTATTCTGTTTTTCCTGTCTTCTTTACATGGAAGTTGATTTAATTTGATAGGATTAATTTGATAATGAATCAGTTTTGGTCAAAAATCCTTGCTGTCCTGTGGAAATGGAATTGCTATTACTTAGTGATGCTATTCTGATACCTGATCGATTGATGAGACCATAACATGAAAGTAGGCACTGTATTTGCTCACCAGAAAGGTTAACACGGTTTATCTATTGCAACCCTCAGTGTCAATGAAAAGACAGAGGGAAATGCATCATAGAGTCAAGGGTTATGGAGATCAAGCGGTAAACTGGATTTGAAGCCAAAGATAACATCAACCATGATCTTATTGAATGTCAGAGCAGACCTGTAGAACTGTATGACTTGCTTCTCGTCAAATTTCTTATTTCTCACATGTTGTTGGATCTTTAGGACTGATGTTTTTCTGACTGAAGAGACTGTTGATGTACTTGAGGCGATGCTAAGCAACCAACAGCTCATACTAGCCAATTTTCAATGGTTCAATCGTTCAAATGTACTTTATTGCCACTGTACAATGAATTTCCTTTTATGTATACAGTTCAGAAAAAATATTACTATTCATGAGCACAATCATATGTAAGTCCAAGTGTATTGGAATAATACACTGAGACAGTACACAAGGGTCACAGTGTTTTGGGGACATTTTTCATGATTCACAGTTATAATAAATGATTTTAACTAGGCCATAAAGGCCTGAGTTCTTGCAGCGTTGCAGGGTTGGCCTGGCCAAGCAAAGTTGCTGATGTCTCTACTGCTGTTCCACTGCTCCGTGCTGCTGAAGGCCAAGTCTGATACGCATGCTTGCCCTCTTGGGGCAGCACCCAATCTAATGGGGCCCCAGGCTGCTGCGGGGCCTCCAGTGGCTCATTCCGCAAATGCCTCTGTCCGGTTCCATTGACCCGTGAACCGTCGTCCCTCGCCTCACATAGCCACTGGTCAGTCTTCATACCCTGGGGAGTCCCCCGCAGCCAATTCCGTAGTATCCAGAGCGATTTTGTGAACACAGGTAAGGCCCCTATCTGTTACCGGCACCATTGTATCCCTGCGTTAGCCGCTGCTGCCATCTTGAAGTTCATCTGAGCGAATGTGAAAGAGACTGTTACCTTCCACATCCCAAAGAAACAGGTTGAATGGTTAATTGGGCACTGTAAATTGCCATGAGTGAGTAGGTGAGTGGAAGAACATGGGAAGAGTTGAAGAGAATGCGAGGAGAATTGAAAACGTGATTATTGTAGGATTAGTATAAAAGTTATGGTTGATGGTTGGAGCAGGTTCGATGAGCCGAAGAGATTTCCTTTCTGGTCTACATCTCCCTGTTACTCTACAACATAGAAACATAGAAACATAGAAAATAGGTGCAGGAGTACGCCATTCGGCCCTTCGAGCCTGCACCGCCATTCAATATGACCATGGCTGATCATCCAACTCAGTATCCTGTACCTGCCTTCTCTCCATACCCCCTGATCCCTTTAGCCACGAGGGCCACATCTAACTCCCTCTTAAATATAGCCAATGAACTGGCCTCAACTACCTTCTGCGGGAGAGAGTTCCAGAGATTCACCACTCTCTGTGTGAAAAAAGTTTTCCTCATCTCTGTCCTAAAAGATTTCCCCCTTATCCTTAAACTGTGACCCCTTGTTCTGGAACCTACTGTATGTCTGAATCAGGTGAGAGTTATAGTGATTACTAAATAATCTCACAACCAACAGATCAGATCAAAGCACTGCAGTATTAAGAAGTCTAGTTTAGTTTAGTTTAGTTTAGAAATACAGCGCGGGAACAAGGCCTTTGGCCTACAGAGTACACACCGACCAGCGATCCTCATACATTAATGCTTTCGTACACACACACTAGGGACAATTTACATTTATACCAAGCCAATTAACCTACAAGCCTGCAAGCCTTTGGAGTGTTGGAAGAAACCGAAGATCTCGGAGAAAACCCACGGGGTGGTGGGGAGAAAGTACAAACTCCATACATACCACACCGCAGTCGGGATCAAACCCGGGTCTCTAGCGCTGCAAGCACTGTAAGGCAGCAACTCTACTGCTGCGCCACCATGTCGCCCTAGTTGTGAATGGTCATGAAGAATTTAATAGCCGATGGGAGGAGGAGGCTAAAGGTCTTTCCCCATCACTACGGCTGGTAGGGTCCCGCATGCGAGCTCTAAAGACAGGACCATAACAATTGTGATCAAAATCACTGGAGCCTATTTCTGCTAATTTAATTCACTCACTACGATATCAAGAAACGGCCGAACGCACTGGATATAGCTTAAGCCCCACGCAAATAATCATTTGCCGTATTCTCAATACTTTTGTGTACTGTTCGGTAAAAATGCATTGCTTAAGAATGAAAAAGTTGTGTATTGACTAACCTTTCTGTAGATTCTTTTTATTGATGTACTGCTTGGAATAAATAAATATTGGCATTTGAAGGAGTTATGCGTAATATTTGTGATATTATTAATAAATATCATAAACTATTACAGTGTACTTTCAACAGTACATTTTAATAGTGTTCAAAACACCCACAAACACCTAGCTATAAATCATGCAGAAAATAAAAATGTGATCCTCCAGATGCTGACATTTTTAAAACATGGAGAAAATAATATTCTGCGAAAGGGTCTTCTGCTCAAATCATTAATTCTGTTTCTCTTTCCACAAATGCTGCCTGACCTTCTGACTGTTTCTGACATTTCCTGTTTCTTTTTCTGAAACATCAAGAAGTTGAAGTTCTCAGAATTAAAGCAAATGTTTAGGTTTCTCCTTTTTGGGCTATTAACTCGTTTAGTTTAGTTTACTTTTTTGCCATGTGTACCAAGGTACAATGAAAAGCTTTTTTTGTTGCATGCTAAATAGTTAGCAGAAAGACTATATATGATTAAGATAGGCTTTCTTTATGATTGTGTCAATGTGCTGGGTCCAGGGCAGATCTTCAGAGATATACATGCCCAGGAATTTGAAGCTTTTGAATCTCTCCACCCGCATGCCATCGATGAAGACAGGTTTATGGATCCTCGACCTTCTTCTTTCAAAATCAGCAACCAGTTCTTTGGTTTTACTGATACTGAGAGCAAGATTATTGCTCGGGCACCATTTGGTCAGTCGATCCATCTCCCTTCTATACTCTGACGCATCATTATCTGTGTATCGTCCAACATTGGCAGAGTCATTGTCCAATTTGAAGATGGAGTTGGAACCATGTCCAGCTACACAGTCATGATTAAAGAGTGAGTAGAGCAGGGGGCAGAGCGCTCAGCCTTGAGTTGCTCTTGTGCTGATGGCTATCGAGGAGGAAGTGTTGCAGCCAATTTGTACAGATTGTGTTCTGTTGATGCAGAAGTCGGGGATAATATTGCGGAGGGTTGCACAGAGGCTCAGCTCTGTGAGCTTGGTAACCAGCTTGGAGGAGTTGATGGTGTTGAATGTCAAACTGCAGTCTATGAACAACAGGCATGAGTTTTTATTGTCCAAGTGGTCCAATACAGAGTGGAGAGCCAGTGAGATCACATCCTCTGTTAACCTATTGTGATGGTAGGCAAATTGTAGTGGGTCCAGGTTCTTGTTGATGTCGAAGTCGATATGCACCATAACCAACCTCTCAAAGCACTTCATTACGGATGTTAGTGTCACCAGACGGTAGTAATTGAGGCACATCGCCTTACTCTTCTTGGGTACCACATCTTTCTTGTACCACATCTAGCTGTGCTTTCAAGGCAATTATCATTCTCTGTGCAAAAATCTTTTAGACTTTGCCCCTCTCATCTCAAAGCTATGCTTTAGAGTATTCGATATTACCACCTTGTGAAAATATTCTGACTGTCAACTAGGGTTGCCAACTGTCCCGTACTGGGCGGGACATTCCATATAATGGGCTCAATTGGTTTGACTGCCCTTGTCCCGTATATTTAACTGCTACTACTCGGATCGAGGGGACTATCGGGTCGGAGCACCACGTCCTGCCCTGCCTCACCCGTCCCGATGTAGTGCAGCCCACGGAGTGCGGCAGCAGTGTCTCGCCCGTGCCGGCTGTCCAACCTGCGGACCTTCGCTTACCTCCGACACCACCACCCCTCCTTCTCATGGCCGATCATCGGTTCATGGTTTGGATGGAGTGCTGGACATTGCGTGCAGCAGAACACAAAGCCCAGCCGGCGGGCCAGCTGAGTTTGGGCCTGGGCGCCGGACTTTGCACGCAACGTCCCGCGGCCTTGGCCAAAACTCCTCAGCTGGCCCGCCGGCTGGGCTTTGTGTGCAGTCCAGCACCCGGGCCAACTCATCATTCACCCAGCCACGGCTGAGTCGGGCAACGAATTGCCCTGGACTTGGTGACTTGGTTGATATCTTGTCACTTTCTGTGCATCAGTTGCATGCCTGTTTCGTCGAAAGGTTCAAAATTCGAAATACGGTTTCTACTGAATGTGTATCGCTTTTGCACTATCGTAAAGTCGAAATATCATAAGTCGAAGCATCGGAAGTTGAGGAGCATCTGTACTCTGTAATCACTAGAGGGCTGGCTTACAGGCAGATCCTAGATCTGATACAACAGCGTGCGTGCATGTTGCATGTGCTGTTGACACCTCGCACGAGTGATTCTCCTGTCATCATGTTAATCCTGGCCAAATTGAAAAGGCTAGGACTTTAAAATGGGGCAAAAGCTTCGGGGCTGCTGGGAGATTTGGTCAATTTGGAATTGCTCTCAGCAGAGCTGGGACAAGCTGTGGAGTGGTGCCAGTGTGTCTAGAGCCTAGATACAAGTTGCAAGAAAAGAAGTTGAACATCTGAAGACCCTGTCAATTAGGTGCAAAATGCGTAGAATGGATTGGATAACTGCAAACCAGACATACACTTTGTAAATATTTGTAAATAATGTTGCTGAGTTCCACTTTGCCGAGTGTTGATTGGATGAGGTATTGAGCCTTGTCTGGATTTCTTGCAGATCACGATAAATGTTTCTAAGTTGACTTCCTTGAGAAGTGTTGTTTGAATACAATGTATTGAGCTGCTGTATTTGGATTATTAAGAGACCACCCCCATGTGGTTCGGCCGAACGAGGTCCGAGGACCTATACAAGTCCGCTACCACGAGGTCCAGCGTCGATCATCTGGGAGAGCGCTTGGGACTGCATGACCTACTGGAATGTCTCTGAGTGAGGCCTAGAAGGTTTGATCAGGCAGATACCAGGATCAAAGCCGCGGTGGGATAGGTACAGTAGTTGAACTGTAATTTCTCTTTGTTAAAACAAAGATTAATTGTTTCAGTGTTTTTGACTTAAAAACTTAGCTTAGAAGCTTAGAAACGAGCAATTTACAATCCAATCACAGGCCCCCTTATGCGCATCAGTTGTACGCTACATTTTGCCAATTCCTGCCAAAACAAAACATTTCAGTAACATCTGGAGTTGTTCGGTCGGTTTGGCACGTGCAAATATGGATAAACCTGCAAAAAAAAAAAGACTGTGCAGCTATAACAAGCAATGGGAAGCAAAAAAGACGTAGGCTAAGCCAGTCAGCGGTGACTCGGCGAAAGCCTTCTGTACTTAATGCAGTCGGGAACTTGTTCCTTATTTTGACCTTTTGTCCCTTATTTGGAAGTGAGAAATTTGGCAACCCTACTCTCAACCCTATCCATGCCTATCATCATTTTATATACCAAGTCTCCCCTCAGCATCTTACACTTCAGGGGAAACTTGAAGTGCTCAGGTAGGCAACTCAAAACTTCAGGATTGTTATTAAGAAACATCTTGTAAAAGAGCAAATGGTTCCTCTTGAAAGGACAGAAAATGGCTGTGGGAAATTGATCAGCAACGTTTTAAAATGTTAACAGTGAACCTTGAACAAGACAGTTCGCATCATGCATTATTGGGATTCTTGTCTTCCACTAAGTTCTTCTTTGCAGCCTTCGGTTTGTTGAAATAATAAAACTAGGTGGTGATTGATGTCAGTGCTTTCTATCATTTGCATGTTACATTTTATTACCTCCACTGGCCATTCTACATAGTTGAGCATGAGGTTTAACAGCAGGAAAGTGTATAATGAAGAAGGACCATGGTCTTGGCTGGGCCATGCACTCGATGTGTGCAATATGCTCCCTTGGAGATCCTCACCATCTTTACATTTCCAGCAGATATACCAGAGAAAATTGTGAATGGTCCTTGTCATCCATTTGTCTCGAAACGGAACCTAAAGGCATGGTTAGCAATAGAAATAGAAAACAAATTAATCTTTCTGTCAGAGACTTTATGTATTGAGGGTGAATTAGATCTGGTCTAGAGGGCTTGAAAGCAGGCAAAGAATTCACCAAAAGTGCAAACAGAGCATCAGATTTTATGATGCTGCCCAGTTTACAGACTAATATTGTTTTATGATCGATACGATTGATAGAACTTTATTTATCTCAGGAGGGAAATTATCTTCTGCACCTGACCACCCGTGTTCTTTATCGGATACACTTTTTTTGTGAGTCTTTTTACTGTCACTGGCATATTGCAGCAGTTCTTAATTTTGAGAAAGATGATACGTCACACAGTGATTTGTCACCCAGCCTCCTATTACTCGTGTTTTTTTTTTCTTGCCTCCAACGACTCAATATGATGGCTTCAATTCTTGTGATGACCCGCTGCAATACAGTTGTGTCTGGTGCAATCATCCACCCCATCGCTCTAACCTGGCATCATGGTGCGAATCCGCTCAGCTCCCCACCGGGATTTCTCGCCACTATCTTCACCTTCGCTGCAATGTCTTTGTGTCTTACTTAACGGAGGCCGTGGACACCGCATCACTTACCACCGCGATTTCTTGCAAAACTCCCCTCAGCCTCCCCACTGTCATGTTTACTTTTTGTTTTAATTTTTCACAGGAAACATCTTCTTTTGCTGACACCCATTTGCCATCATGCCCTTCGTTCCTTATATGCCATTCTCACGTTACGAGCTGACACAAGAGGTAACCCGAGTTAAACCTCGTGGTAATAAAGTCCGATTAACGTACAGCATTCGTGGACCCAACGTAGTGCATCGTGGCGCTAACGGCAGGTTCTCGTGTAACTTGTCTACTCTTGCAAAAAATCAAACATGTTTGAAATTTTCCACGAGTCAATTTTACACTTGTGGTTAATAATTGAAACATTTTAACTCAATTTAAGAACGTAGTGGCCCGTGCGTTTACCTTAGTGTATCGTGAGTCTACCGTGGGAACTCTTTAACTCAGCGGGCAGGCAGCAGCAGATTGTCGCTCCCTTCAGTTTCCCAACGACAGTCACCAGCCATGCGAGAGAGATCATGCACTGTTGTAGGTCTCCTTTGCATGTTGGTGTTTCTGTCTTTCTCCACTCATTGTTGGCCCCATCTGTCACCACCCCCACCTACACCTCTCTGCTTCCCGACCATGTGTGTGACCCCTTCCTTCCCCTCTCCAGCTCCCCGCCCATTGCACCGGCGCGGGGGCTTTGCACTGTCTTCACGTCGGCGATGCCAGCAGGTCCGTGCCAGTCACCGGAGACGTCAGGACCAATGGGCCATCGACCCCCAGGCCTACCAGGCCCACCAAGCCCACTGCAAGCACGGAGAACCCAGAGACCAACAGCCAACAGCAACTCCAGCCCAGCCCCACTCCAACTCTAGAGGACCCCGGGTTGCGGATGAGGGGGCGCAGCTCGGGCTGTGGGCGAACTGCCACTTGTGGTCATAGCGGCCCATCGGGGAGCAGGTTCCTGTTGGTCCTGACATCTCCGGCCATCCCCCTGGACAGGAGCTGAGACTGGGAACTGTACCGCCCTTGCAGGTGAGCAGGAGAGTGTGGTTGTTTGCAGTTGCAGAGGGAGGGGGCAAGGGTGGTACAGTTCGCAGTCTCAGCTCCTGTCCAGGGGGGTGGCCGGAGACGTCAGGACCAACGGGACACCGACCCCCAGGCCCACTGCAAGCACGGAGATCCCAGAGACCCACAGCCAGCAACAACTCCAGCCCAGCCCCGCTCCAACTCCAGTGGAACACGCTCCCCGTAGAGGCAGAAGCTGATGGTGTGCAAGGTACGTCTTGTTCTTGGGGTGGCAGATGAGGGGGCGCAGCTCGGGCTGTGCGCGAACTGCCCCATGTTGCCGTAGCGGCCCATCGGGGAGCGGATTCCTCTGGAGTTGGAGGGGGAGGGGGGTATTGTGCTGTTTGGTCGCCCCCTGCTATCCCAGGGACAGGGAGACACAGCGGCTTTTGAGACTGGTGGGCAATCACTTCCAAAGTTCTGCCCACACAGTCAGTACATCTCTCCTACACTTGTCTCCCACACTAAGATCACCCCGCAGAGAAAGATCCCAGCCTAACCCAAGAGCCATGTCACCCCAGACAGATTAATGATGACCACCCCCTCCCCCCAACCTCTCTCCATCTCAACTCACGCTTGGGCACCAAAGCAACTCAGGAGGCGAACCTTGAGCTCCGTCTCACAACAATCTGATGTGCACATCCGTCCACGTTCAAAGATTTAATCTCCCGTCTCCCCGCAGTGTGTAGACATGGCAGTAAATTAAATTAAAACACATCAAACCTGTGTTTCAAACAAATCATAAGTATAACTGCTCTGGCACTGGATGGTGCACATTTTCCCTTTGTAGGTCACATCAATAGATGCGGCCGCTCTGAATTATATCTTTAAAATAAAGCCACAGGATGGAGAGGTCTTCTTTAACACTGTTGCTTATTAAAACATAACACTGTTGCTTATTAAAACAAAACTTCAATCAGGATTGGCTCAAGAGTAACTCGGGAGACGAACTGGGAACATTGCAGAAATGACAAGTAAACAGGAAACTGCCGTCTACCCGTGGGAACTCGGTTAACCTCTTGATCTTTCACTTGTTATATCATGCTCAACCACGACCCCTTCACTCGGGTTACCTCTTGAGTCAGCTCGTAACGTGAGAATGGCCTATTACCGTGAGAGGTTCTTACAATAACCTGTCCACCGCCCTCCTAGGAGGCTCCACGGTGTTTTCATTTGTTTAAGTATCGCCCCTCCTTGACAGAGCTGCCACTATGCACAGCTGGAACGTGTGCGCATTTTTTTGGTTCTGCCTCTTACAATAATTCACGGCAAAGTCTCCTTTGTTGGAAATGTCTCTTATGAAAGCCTTTAATGTCTCATAACAAATGTCTGATCCTTCTGAGCGGCCCTTGCCAGCATTTCCTTCAATGAGCGGGGCTGACAGCGCCATAATGATGCCAGTTTCCTTCCTGAGGACGGATTACCATGCCTGAAGCTCCCATTTGTCACGGCCCCTCGGTGCCAAGCTGCCCACATTATTTGACCATTAGCCGCGCTGTTGTTATATCTCTGTGTAATGTACAAGCAAAGCGCCCTCCTGCAGAACCAGCGCCGTCCGGCCTTTTTCCTTCAACACGATCATGCACTTGTCTCCCTTTTTTGTCACCACGTCTTTATTTCTTCCAGGGATTTGTTGTTGCGTCATTTGATCTGATTTACAGCTATTTTCATGTACCAATTTCAGCCCGCTTGAGGTGTGTTTCGTGTAACCCCCCCCCTCCTGTCAATGTAATACTATGCGTGATGCGTTCACGCTGACAATATTTTCAATCGGTGTTTTAATTTCACCCAGTGCCTCGGCGGCATCACACTTATGGACGTTACATTAGCTAATAACGCATTCGGTTCACACACTGAGTTACTGCACTATCTGGACCTCGGGTGGGGTGAGGGGTAGAGGCATGTTCCCATTCCCATCCCCACAGCTTTGTGGCACGCTCTCGGTTTTCACCAAACGTCCCCGATCCTTCCTGGCAGCAAAGGAATGTTGACACTTTATCTTCCCGCAGAACATCATTGCCACTACTGCTTGACAGCCGTGGTTTGTATATTCGCTGATACCTTGTTAGTACTCTTCCAGGGACGATAAAACTGTTGAATAGTGCACCGATCTGAATACCGTCACCATTCACTAATGAAGTCAGTCACGGCAGGCGAAGGTTTTGCTCAAACGCAAAGGACATATTTGCTTGGATTGGCTTTATTACTTCAAAATGTTTATCCTACTGGTCCTTACACGTCCCGCTGCTACCTTGTATTTCCCCAGATTCAGCAATCTTGGGGGAAAAGGACGATACTTTTATTTTGAAGATAGACACATAAAGCTGGAATAACTCAGCGGGCCAGACAGCATCTCTGGAGAAAAGGAATAGGCCACGTTTTGAGTGGAGACCTACGTTTATTTTGTTATTTTGAGGAACTATTGGTGTTTTCATCCCCTGCATTGAATGCCCTTTATTGCTCTAATGACATCCTTCAGCGTAGAGAGCGGCCTGTCGTAGAGGCCTTATGCGAAAGCCCAGCTAACTGCCCTCACTCCTCACTCCTTTCAGTGCACTTGCAGTGCATTGCCTTACATGGCTGTCACCCCCCCCCCTCCCTCTGGTAGTGTTTGTGAAACACCAGCCTCTGTCATTGTGCAACACATCATGATGTGAATCAGTGTTCCATTATTCTGTTTTGCCAAGCGTCAGAAAACCAATCTACTGCACTGCTGGCCTGCCCTGCTGTCTGTTGGTTGAGGAAATTATCTACCCTCATGCTTCAGGATTACAAAGAAAAATCAATACTTCCATGATAGATGTTGATAAATGCACACAAGGAGAGTGCATTGATGTGTGGTGATGTCATGTCACCTTACTAATTCTTTCCCTTGAATTGTCCACTTTTCATTCTTTGTTCATTCTCATTTTCTTTCGCGGGATTCATTTTGAGCACATTCTAGTCATTGGTCATGATTAAGGGCACCCTTTGCTTCTGTTTAATAAGGTCTCTCCCTATTTATTTTGGTCAGAGAGTGGTGAAGACACCCTTAACTTCATGGCCCCAAATGTAACTCCTCTAAGAGGTTGGCAGGTAAGTTTTAACACTGCAGAATGTTGATACGATACAATACGATCGAACTTTATTTATCCCTGGAGGGAAATTGATCTGCCAACAGTCATAAAACAACACAAAAAACATTCAATTAAAGTGACAAGTGGAAAGGCTTGGGGGATGTGCAAAGATTGGGGGGGTGGGAGAGAGTCCGTCTCAGTCTTAGTCTACCCCACAACAGAAGGGGGAGGAGTTGTAAAGTTTGACAACCACAGGGAAGGAGATCGTACTTCCCTGAGGCTGGAGGAATAAAATATATTTATGTAATTGTTTGTATTGTGTGCTTTCTGAGGTAAGTGCTCCCAAGGTGGTCTTTTACTTTTGTGATTGCTTTGTTTTTGCTTTAAAAGAAGAGACAATATTAAGGAAAAAACGTATAAATGGATCCTTCAGCACAATAAGTTTCAGGATCTATTCTGTCACTTGTGCTGCTTGGGGATTGATTGAGTTCTCTCCCAGCACTTGGCCTGCTGCAGGAAGAGGACTACATTTGGAATTATTTTTGGATTTTACTTCGGAGTCACGTGAGTGATTCCGTGAAGACCCCAGCTCCAGTGCGCATGCGGCATTATCGCACAGCGTGCAGAACGCGGCAGCCAGCGGGAGTCGGCAGCTCCCGCATCCAAGGACGAGAGGTAAGTACTTACCTTAATCGGGCCTTGTGGTTTTTGCTCCAGCGGGAGCAAAGTGAGGCATGGTGAGCGGGCCCCGTTTCGACTCCAGCGTGGGGCCGACAGTGACGGGGAAAAGGAGCTACCCGGACCGCTAACGCTGCGGACCGCTGCAAGGAGCTGCGCCAATGCCGGTCCGCTGAACAGCTGTTCCGTACAGCCGCGGACCGGCGGGAAATTTTAAAAAACCCGACCGGCAGCCCTGCAGACTCCTGACCAGGAGAATCACCGCCCGGGAACCGCCACAATGCCGCCTGAAAAACGGCAGGCAGCCTCTACTTACAGGTAAGGGGAAATCTTACCAATTTACAGGTTCTACAGGAGCCATCTTCCTCCAAGCTGGAACAGGTTGGAGACAGCAAAAATGAGTATGTCTGTCTCCCCAAGCCAGAGGAGGTCATGAAGTTCACCTCCAGGAGAAGGACTGCCTGCCCAACTCCACACGAGGGTCCTTATCTGGGAGGCAGCCACCGGTAGCGGTGGAGCTATTTCAATGCTCCCGCTCACTCGACACCGAGCCGCTCCCTGTGCCGCCGGTGTAAAGGGGCACTGGCTGAATGCCAAGGGAGCTGACTCCTACCCCAGTGCTATTGCACTAGCCATCTCCCTTGTCGAGGGATTGATGCAACAGCGGAGTGGAGTGCTTTGCCTCCTCCCATTTAGCGCATCCTTTATGCTCCTTTTTTAAGGGCTAAGGAGGCCAGGGCTGGGCTGGCTTAAGCGCTGGGCAGGCGGACGAGAACAGCAGTATGCCAGGGGAGCAGGATCAGGAAGAGCCACTGGGTGTCGTGGGCCACTACATGGCTCCTCCACGCGACCATCTTCCCAACAAAAGCCCTGCAGGAACAGGCCTTTCCAGAGGCAAATCCGCAGGCAGCTGGGTCTCGTAGACTCACAGACAAGCAGCGAATTCTACAGTAGGTCAAGATGTTACCACCTTTGCTCGCCTTTGGTGCTGATGCCTAAGATGTTCCCATATTTGGGATACTCGACTGAACGATGGTGCATATAGACCTGCCCGCAACCCCGAATATATGGGGCTATGCAAACCGCTGCTGCGGGGAAGAGGGAGCAGGCTATGGGACGAGCAGGACATCACATCCAACACCCAGCTGGCAGCACCCCTCGGCATCCACCAGCAATATCAAACCAGGACTGGTGAAAGCCTGGTGACCGCTGCAGATCCCCCATAGTTCTTTTTAGATGGGGCCCAGAGCGGAGCCGTGGGAAGATGCGCCGCCCCACCGACAGCACCAGCATACCAGCAAACTACGCCTTCATGAAAAACAACAAGCATGGAGGTAGGTAGTCTGGTTCCTCCCAGTTTACACTAAAACAAGGGTGTTCTACTAAACTGCATGGGGAGTGGGCTAAGCATGGGATGCTGTCACAAATAACCAAAATATACTCAACAGCATTAGAGGATAAAAACGAATTCAAATTGGGCATTTTACTGCCAGTTCAGCAATGCGCCCAAAGGGCTGTTTCTCCCTCTAAGAAAAGAGAAGTGAGAAGGCAAGCTGAACTAAACAGGCACATTACTAAACGGATTGGAATTTGTATCGAATATATTCACCAAAACTATAAAAGATGATGAATGTAGCATCATCATTGATCTAATATCACTAAATAAATCTGTTGAGTATATCCACTTTAAGATGGAGGTGGAGTTTTGTCACTGCCAGACATCTGATCTCCCTAGGATACCTATGGGGAGCATTGATATGGGAGATGCTAACTATCTTATACCATACACTAGGATCATTATAGATACCTAAATATATTTACCTGGATCATGGATATCCCGGTTAGGGCAACCATGGGAGCATATAGCATTTCATATGGTCTAAACCTCCGCCCTAAACTATTAAAAATGGCCATGAAAATATTAAGAAAACAAGCATAATCATGGCACATATTGGATGATATCCTTATATTAGGGGAAACAAAGGAATTAGCTGTGGAGCAGTTCTAGCTACGAAACAGCTCCCTAAAGCTGAGGTTCATCCCACGCCCAGATAAACCAGAATTGAAGCGTTACTACCAAGGATTATCTGGGCTTCAATAACAATTCCGTCCATATGACTGTTACTTTGCCAAGACACTTGGGTCACTATAATCAAATCATGAATGTACCCACTGAAGCTATATCACAATTAAGGTGGTGGGCAGACATATATTTGGCATAGTTTTCAGCCCCATTATCATCACCAATCCCAACTTGGTTATTTTTAAAAACCAATGCCAGTACTTTAGGCTGGGGAGCAACTAAACTCCATATCCAGCACAGGTAACAGATGGACCAAGTCACAAACATCGTTACTACACATACCGGGCATCAACTTCTTGGGATTGGTGATCGCCTATTGGGCTAAAAAGCATATGCATTTCAAATGCAGCACGTACATATGTGGTTACGGATTGATAATACTATGGTGGTGGCTTATATCAACCATATGGGGAGCATAATAATCATTATTGTGCAACAAATTGGTCAAACAAATCTGGCAATGGTGTGTCAAAAGACATTTTAACTATCAGCTGCCTATGTCCTAGGAAGCTAGAACACAGTGGGAGACACCATGTCACGGGGTACAATTTATGATTACATTGAATAGATGTCATAACCCAAAATATCTGCTAAATTTATTAAGCAGTTTGAAAGCCAGATATCAATTTGGTTGCACAAGACGGAATCACCAGTAACCCATGTATGTGACAGGAACCAGATTAGAGGCAGCAGCGATAGATGCCTATACGCTGGAAGGGGGAATTTCTGCTTTGCCTTCCTCCCTTCTGCCTCATCAGTCGGGCACTTCGCAATACAGATGGGATCTGTCTCCGAGATATTGAACGTGCCCGACCGGCCTACAGCCATGGTTCCCAGTTCATCACGACACGGTGGGCGAGTCACCTATGGATTTCCCTAGTGGACCATGGTTGCTGACTCAACCGAGTATCAGGCATAAGCCACCCATGCCAGGGAAACATCAAACTCCTGGGTGCAGGTTTTGAATAGACCTTACCAGGGACTGGGATTATCCAAAGGAACCATTACCACCATGTCGGCATCCCTGCGAACAGTCACTAAAAGCTAACATGGGTAAAATACTGCCACGACGCAGGGACAACGAACTATTCAACCACTGACATATTGGAGTTCCTGGAACATCTACACCATGACTAAAAGGTGAGTTACAGTGCCGTAAATACAGCATGGAGCGCCTTATCTGCTTATCTAAAACCGCATGTCAGCAGAGCATGGGATCCCATCCACTGAAGGTAAACTTATGAAGGGCAACTATAATATAAGCCCCAAACACCCAGGTATATACCCATGTATGGGATATTGGTGTGATATTGACATACCTCAGAGAATGGCACCAGCCAGATCCCTCAGCTTGCTTAATCTATGTTTTAAAAAAGGCTCATGCTTATGGCTCTCATACACGCTCAAAGAGTCCGGTCACTCCATAAACTAGACTGGATACATGGTGATTACCCCAGACGCATCAAGTTCATATTTAGGTCTGGTAAAATCTAACTCGCAGGTATATGGATTCGGCACGAACTAGCAGGGTCGAGATCGCCTGTGTTTTCCGTGCTGTAGTCGTTATATGGCTATATGGACCAGGAACGCCCGATTCACTGGTGGGATTCCGGGCCTACCCACCAGAGTCCAGGTTGAGTGTGGTGACCCATCTACTACTATATATAGACACAACCCACTATCTTAGAGGGAGAGGAAAGCCTATGGGTCAACCACAGTAACCCAAAACGGGGTACGAGCCAAACCACTCCAAGGTGGCTCAAACAGGTACTGAAAGCTGCCGGAATAGATAATAATACATTTAATCCCATTCCACTAGGGCAGCATTGGTATCAGCGGCTGAACGAATGGACATCCCGGTTGACCACATTTTCAATACAGCAGAATGGTCAAGGGAACCGCGTTCAGAACATTTTTTATTATAAACCGTTGATAAACCTGATTTAATTGCAGGAGAATATTACAAACTGCAATATTAATTTAAGCTCAGAGGAGCTCTGTTATGTTGTTATTGTTAACAAATACCTTTCTGTTTCGTTTGAAAGCAGATCCACTGGTTGATTACGATAACACTTCCTCCCTCATAAACTTCGGCAGTGAGTGAAATAAAAACTGTTACACGGTTTGAAATCACAGACCTTTGAAGTCTTCACGGAATCACTCACGTGACTCCGAAGTAAAATAGTAAGATTAAACGAGTACTTACCAGTACGAAGTTTGATCTGTATTTTATGAGGAGTTACGGTGAGGGATTAAGTGCCCGCCGCTCCCACCCTCATTATACAGATCAAGCTAATAAACTGATGTCTCGTGATCTTTACTATCTTACTTCAAATATTGTGTCTATTCTGTGATTTCACACCGCTGCTTCGAAGTATGCCGCATGCGCACTGGAGCTGGGGTCTTCACTTAATCCCTCACCGTAACTCCTCATAAAATACAGATCAAACTTCGTACTGGTAAGTACTCGTTTAATCTTACTATTATATAATAGGAATTGATAGAACTAGATGAGGAATACCAGTACTATCCATTTTCTTCGTTGAGCCATTTCTTTGGCCGGTCATTTTAATCTATTAATTCACCCTGCCGGAAAGTTTATTTTATGAATGAATGAATGAATGAATATGTTTATTGTTATTGCACAATACTGTGCAACAAAATTCCATTACATTTCCTCCGGTTAAAAAATACAAACACGACAACCATTGGCACATATGTACACTTATTAGTAAAAATAATAAATAAGTATTTTAAAAGAATTTTAAAAGAATGTTGCATTTCTTGGAATTACATTTTGCTTCCCCAGTGTTCTCTATTGGAATTAAGTTATTTTATCGCACATGAGTAGAACCTATTTTTTAGTCTACCGGTGCGAGCCTTCAGAGACCTGAATCGCCTCCCAGAGGGTAGCAGAGTGAAAAGGTGGTTGGCAGGGTGGGATGTGTCCTGCTTGATGTTTGTGGCCCGGCGCAAGCATCGGGCCCTATATATATCATCCAAGGAGGGCAGTTGAGCGTTTGTAATGCTCTGTGCAGTTTTTATAACTCTCTGCAGCGCCCTCCTCTCAGCCACAGTGCAGCTAGCAAACCACACCAGGATGCCATAGGAGAGGATACTTTCCACGGCGCATCGATAGAAGGACAGCAGCAGCGGCTGTGAGACGTTTGCTCTCCGCAGAGACCTCAGGAAATACAACCGCTGATGTGACTTCTTCACGAGAGTGACGGTGTTCATTTGCCATTTGAGGTCCTGGGAGATGTTTATTCCCAGGAACTTAAAGCCAGTGACTCTCTCCACCATGTCTCCTTTGATGTATAAAGGAGCAGGTTCCTCTCTCCTCTTCCTCCTGAAGTCAACGACCAGTTCTTTTGTCTTTGATGGGTTGAGTACCAGGTTGTTTTTGGTACACCAGACAGTCAGTTTTTGGACTTCATCTCTGTAGGCAGACTCATCGTTGTTGTTTATCAGTCCCACCACAGTCGTGTCGTCCGCAAACTTGATGATCCTGTTTGTACTGTGTGTTGGTGTGCAGTCATAAGTGTATATTGTATACAAGATGGGACTCAGCACACAACCTTGTGGCGCTCCTGTGCTGAGCGTCAGGACTGGGGAGTAATTGGACCCCATCCTGGCAGTCTGTGGGCGGTCTGTTAGGAAGTCCTTAATCCATCTGCATGTGTTTGCATTAACAGCCAGATCAGACAGTGCAGAATGTAGAGCTATGTTGATGGCATCCTCCGTTGACCTATTAGCCCTATATGCAAACTGATGCTGATCCAGGGTGGATGGGAGTGAGGACTTAATGTGGGCCAGGACCAGCCGTTCAAAACACTTCATCACGGTTGAAGTGAGAGCAACAGGTCTATAGTCATTCAAGCTGGTAATAGATGTTTTTTTGGGGTACAGGCACGATAGTAGCAGTCTTGAAGCATTTAAGGACAGTGCACGTTGACAGAGAGAGGTTAAAGATGTCGCTAAAAACCTCCGCTAACTGGTCTGCACAGTCCCGCAATACTCTCCCTGGGATGCCATCTGGGCCAGCAGCCTTCTTGGGGTTGACCCTCCGGAGTGCTCTTCTGATGTCTTCCGTA
The DNA here is from genome assembly GCF_028641065.1 of Leucoraja erinaceus. Lineage (NCBI taxonomy): Eukaryota > Metazoa > Chordata > Chondrichthyes > Rajiformes > Rajidae > Leucoraja > Leucoraja erinaceus. The sequence goes on from NC_073398.1 coordinate 17,862,203, forward strand.
CTCACAGTGAGTGCCTGGTCGTCAGTGCTGGGTGTGGCTGCAGGTGCAGGCTCCGCCTCATTCAGCTCAAAATGGGTGAAAAAGTGGTTGAGCTCCTCAGCTAGCGAGTTGTTACTGCTGCCGATGGTCGGCCCCCCCTTGCCCTTGTAGTTGGTAAGTTGCTGAATGCCCTGCCAGACACAATATTTACACAATATTTATTTTGTTTAGATCGGACCCAAGCCTCCAGAAATAGTTTGCTTTTCAGGAAATACACCCTGGTGTTTTGACTTAATCTCCAAACCTTCATACCTTCATAGTGTGAAGAAGGGTTTTGGCTCGAAACGTTGCCTCTTTCCTTCGCTCCATAGATGCTGCTGCACCCGCTGAGTTTCTCCAGCATTTTTATGTACCTTCATTTATTATTATTTCCATCGAGGCTTTCTCCCAATTTTTGGGTGTTAAATCCATAATATTTTTAATTGGCAGAATTTTAAAATTAATATTAAAAATGACATGAGCACACTGGATGATGATTTTTAAAAAGTTATCATTGTGCAATATTAACCAGGCATTCATTGTGATTGTCTAAATATGTGGGTCTCTATTGTAGCAGCACTTGCCCTTCTTTGAACTCTCACTTACCATATGTATATACTTTTAAGGATTCCACCACCATTTAGTTTAGTTTGGAGATACAGGTCCTTCGGCCAACCAAGTCCGCACTGACCAACGATCACCGCACATTAACACTACCATATACACATGAGGGACAATTTTATATTTATGCCAAGCCAATTAACCTACAAACCTGTACATCTTGGAGGGTGGGAGGAAACCAAAGATCTCGGAGAAAACCTACGCAGATCACGGTGAGAACGTACAAACTTCGTACAGACAGCACCTGTTGTCATGATCAAACCCGGGTCTGTTAACTAGGTGAAGGTGCAGTGTTTTAGTTTCTCATAGGAAATATATACTCTTGTAATGTGCATCTTTATATACTTGCAGAGCTTGACATATATGTAGAACATTTCCAGAATATTAGCATGCAACAAAAGCTTCTCACTGTACCTCAGTACATGTGACAACAAACTGAGCTGAAACTGAAGCATAAATGTCAGCATGTTCCAGAGCTGGTTCACTGTGTGAAGGCCTTTCGGACATTGCTAAGAGATGTGATAAGTCATGTTGCAAATTAATATCTTTTTGACGTCTTGTACTTCATGCGTATGTTTTATAATTTTCCTCTTGGATGCTTAACAGTTAATGAAAGGAATTATGCCAGTGAAGTATACGAACTACAGGATGATAATATAGGTTTAATCAGAGACAAAAGGAAATGTATGACAGGGAAATGGATTCAAGGGAGTCTCCAGCAGATGACACAAAAATCGATGGTATTGTAGACATTGAAGATGGTTATCAGGATTTACAGTGGGTTCTTGATCAAATGGATAAGCGGGCTGACGGAAATCTAATGAGGTTTAATTCAAATAAGTCTGAGGTGCTGTAATTTGTAAAGTCAATCCAGGACAGGATATTCACAGTGAATGGTAGGGCCCTGGGGAGTGTTGTAGGGATCCAGGAATATGAGCACATTGCCCCCCGGAAGTGGTGTTGCTAAAAGAAAGGGCAGTGAAGATGGCTTTTGGTTTCATCTCACCCCTCCCTCTCTCTAACCACCCTCTTGTCCCCCTCTTCTGCCACTAAAAGTCAGTTAACTAGTTCCACAGTTTGCAATGATGCATCCCTCTTGGGGTCACACCTGTCTCCAGCCAATAGTCACCCTATCACTGAACATCCTTGAATGAGGTCACTTGTTGTCGCCCCCGATTTGTCCAGTTCTTTCTTTGCTTACAGGTTTCTCCCCAAATCTCCAGACTACAATCACCCTGAAGAATGGTCCTATCCAATATCCAATGGTCCTATCCAACATCACCAATCCATTATCTCCAGAGATGCTGCCTAACCCTTTGAGTTACTCCAGCATGTTGTGTCTATCTTTGGTATAAACCAACATCTACAGTTCCTTTCTATTAAATTATTATCAAAGTACTCTGTGGCTATTTAATAATAAATTCCTACATTTTCTCTTTTACTGGTATCACACTAACTATTGGCTGAGGAAGCGTGATGGACTGATGGGATGTGTCCTTCAGGTACCTCCCATTTAGCAGCCAGGACCTGGCCATTCTGATGTTTGAAAGGTATAACATTATGGATGTGTGAGTGAAGAAGGCAAGTTGAAGGGACATGAGTAAACTATTGGTATCGTATAGATCAAGTAATTGGGTGACCAGCCAGAGGGATAATGGGGGTACACAGGGTATGCGATATTCCCCTGCAGAAAATCTTCAGGGGCGGCATGGTGGCACAGTGGTAGAATTGCTGCCTTACAGCACCAGAGACCCTGAATTGATCCTGACTCTAGATGTTTGTCTGTACGGAGCTTGTACGTTCTCCCCGTGACCTGCGTGGGTTTTCTCTGGGTGCACCGGTTTCCTCCCACACTCCAAAGGTGTACATGTCTGTAAGCTAATTGGTATTAGTGTGCGGAGGTCGCTGGTCGGTGCGGCTCGGTGGGCCGAATGGCCTGTTTCCGTGCTGTATCTCTAAACTAAACTACACTAATAACACCTACACCACTTTGGATACTGTTGGATGGATGGCATTTGAATGGAGGGCAGCAGCTAAAACAGCCAGGTCTGATGTACCACCACGGTTGGCTCTGATGCACAACAGGAAAAGGTGGAGACAGGGAGAACTACAGTGAAAGAAGACCCAATAATTAGGGGAAAAGACATGAGATTCTGTCCCACAGTTGAGATTCCAGGAAGGTATGTTGCCTCCCCATTGTCAGAGTCAAGGATGTTTCTGAGTGAATGTAGAAAGCTCTCAAGAGGGATGGTGAGCAGCCAGCGGACTTTCTATATATCAGTAGCTATGGCATTAGTAGAAAAAAGGATGACGTCCAGCAGAGGGAAGATCAGAAGGAAAGCAGGACCTCAAGGGTAGTAATTTATAGATTACTTCCAGTGCCATGTACCAGCTAGAGTAGGAAGAGCAGGATTCGACAGATGAATGCTTGGCTCAGGCATTGATGCAGGGGGTAGATCTTCAGGCTCTTGGATAACTTGATTAGTGAGGGTATCAGGTGTTATGGGGAGAAAGCAGGAGAATGGAGTTGAGAGGAAAAGGTAGTTCAGCCATGATCAAATGGGGAGTAGGCTTGATGGGCCCAATCACCTAATTCTGCTCCTATAACTTATTAACTTATTGGGATCTCCTCTGGGACAGAGATTACTTGTAATGGGATCTCCTCTGGGACCGAGATGACTTGTAGAAGAGAGACGGGTTGCACCTGAACTGGAGTATAACCAATATCCTGGCAGGTAGATTTGCTAGTGCTACTTGGGAAGTTTAAACAAGTCTGGCTGGGGGGTGAGACACAAAGCATCAGTGGGGTTCAGTGGTTACATATGGCAAAGAATACATGTTTTAATTGATGATAAGAACATGAATGTTTGAAGGTTCATTCAAGTGAAAAGTAAATATGAAATAGCTAGCATTATGTTTCTTGAATCTGAGGAACAAACTATGATTGTGCACCTTAGCTCTGCCTTAAAGCTTTTATAAACATCTGTAAAGTCATCCCTCAGCTCTGTGCTCCCCAGAGAAAAATGTCCTAGTTGATCCAGCCTGCCTTATAACTCAAACCCTTCAAGACCAGTAACATCTTTGTAAAGCTTTTTGCAGCCTTGCATAGCTGTAACATGACATCTCTATTCCTGTACCAAATACCCTGACAAATGAAGGCAATGACACCAGACACCTTCTTCGTCACATCATCTACCCATGTTGTCACTTTCAAGGAACATTCACGATCTTACTGACCATACAACCTACATTCCCATACAAAATGTCAATATAAATAATGAACAACATTGGATCCAGGGATCGATCCCTCTGGCACACCACTTGTTACAGGTACCCAGTCTGAAAAACAACCCTCCACACTATCTTCTGCCCCATGCCTTCAAGCTAATTTTCTATACAATTGGCTAGTTTGCCCTCAATCCCAAGTGATTTAACTTTCCAAAGCATGAGAGGAATAGATTGGGTAGATGCACAGAGTTTCTTGCCCAGAGTAGGAGAATCGAGGACCAGAGGATAAAGGTTTAAGTTGAGGTGGAAAAGATTTAATAGGAATCTGAGGGGTAACTTTGTCACACAAATGGTGGTGAGTGTATGCCAGAGGAGGTAGTTGACGCAAGAACTATCCCAACATTTAAGAAACGCTTAGACAGGTACATGGATAGGACAGGTTTGGAGGGATATGGACCCAACGCGGGCAGGTAGGACTAGTGTAGCTGGGACACGTTGGACCGAAGGGCCTATTCCCACACTGTATCACTTAATGACTCTTTCACCAGTCTACCATGCGATAACTAGTTAACAGTCTCATTAAAACCCATATAGACAATGTCTACCATACTGACCTCATCAATCTTCCCGGTCAGTACCAAAATGTTCCTCCACTAAAACCTTATTTGCCTGTCCTGCCTTACTTCCTGAGTAGGTCAAGTTTTTTCTCTTCTTTAGTAGGGCCATCAACATATTTATTGAAAGCAAAATTCATGACCCACTTAACAAATTCCACCCCAACTCAGCGTAAAATCCCCCACTATTACAACTCTAGTTTCTGTGCAACTATCTGCAATTTCCCTATATATTTGCTCCTCTGTCTCCATTGACTATTGGGGGGCATTGAGTACAAACCCATCAAAGTGATCACCTCCTTATTTCTCAATTCCACCCACATAGCCTCACTGGATGATCCCCCAGGAATACACTTTCTAAGTGCCACTGTGATATTCTCCCTAATCAAAAGAGTAATGCCCATTCTTCTCTTCCCTTCACCGCATACCCCCCTGTCACATTTATACCTTGAAACATTAAGCTGCCAGTCCTGTCCTCCCCTCAAGCCATGTTTATGTAATATCTATAACATCCCAGTCTCATCTACCTATTCATGGCCTGAGTTAATCTGCTTTACCTGTCAGGCATCTTGCATTGAAATAATTGCAGATTAAACCATCAGTCTTTCCTCATGCCCTCCCCATGCTCCTGTCTGTTCTGTCTACTGACAGTGCTTTAGTACACATAATGTGTTACATAATGTAGCCACTGCATTGTATAAAGGAGGTAATTTTATAATGCTCACCTGGTGTAATCTGAGAATTAGATTACAATGTTAAACCCTGACACTCACCCAAGTTTGTGGAGCCTGATACTTCTGTATTCCTTTTATTCGACAGTTTGGCAGATAACAAACAAGTTAATGAGTTGATGAAAAGGCTCCAGTGGATAATAGGTTTCCGATATTTAAATTTAGCACATCATCCAGCCATCATAAGTGCAAGAAGAAACAATATGGAAATTCCATATGAAACGTAAGCTGAATTTATGAAGCATAAATATTTATGAGACATGGCTGAGAAAATTGCAAAAAAAAGGTAAGAATTCTTCATATGGCTGTGCAGTAAGATTGTAAACATGTTTCTGCAGGGTTGCTATTTTGGCATTTCTAGAAAGACCAAAAACACTTTCCAAATACAAACACATTTGCAGTCTTAGACTAAAACATTAAATACAAAAGAAATTGTGATCAATTCTTTCAGAACCTCGCTCCTCAAAGAAATAGAGACTTCCGTGATGAAGTGCATTCATAACCAATGGGTAAACTCCCTAACATTGATCAGCCCACTTAATTCAATGAGTGGATCTGCAATTTCAGACAAGTATGTCAGATTTAATGAAATGGTAATTACATTCTCTTCAGAAGATTCCTCAAAATGAAACGTCACACAAGAAAATATTTTCAATTATCGTGACGCTAGTTTTTTGGTTTTGAATCTCAATTTTGGTTTCACGTCATGTCGACATTAGTGTTGAAGGTAAATAGATGCTGTTTTAGAAATATTCTGCCTTCTCTTTTATTGTCAAGGTTATAAAGCAGTAGAGGCTTAAGAAATTGATATCTACAGTGCAGCCTTGCTCAATTCCAAACATAAAGAAGCAGGCACCTTTCCACAGTGCTTACTGCCAAACCTCGATAATCATTAAAAGTGACAAAACCACCTAACCTGGAGATTCCAGCATATTTCAAGGCAGCATTAACATAATAATTTACTATCAACCATTAATATATGGGTCATCTTCCTTTTTTTAAATTGAAATTGCATATCAAATAGATGCTCAGTCGCTCTTAATCAATCAGCCCAATTGCTTTCCAGTATGTATGAAAGTGAATAAATAAATAACTGTGTTTCTGCATTTGTAATGTCAGATTGGTAGCCATCCAGTCTATTCCATACTGTGTCCTAACAAATGCAAATATACAATGATAGTAATTATTTGATTGATTGAATTGATTGATTGAAAGATACAGCATGACACCAGGCTCTTCGGCCAACCAAGTCTATGCCAACCATCCATCTCACTTTCACACTACTGCAGTTCCATGTTGTCCCACTTTCACTTTCCATTCTCTACATACTTGAGGGCAATTTACAGAGACCAATTAACCTATAAACCCACACATATTTGGGATGTGGGAGGAAACCCACATGGTCACACGGAGAATGTGCAAACTCCACACCGGCCAAGGTCAGGATTGAACCCGGGTTCTGATGCTGTGAAGCAACAGTTCTACCAACTGCACCACAGTACTGACTAATTCAGTATTAACAATGGACTAAGTTCTTACCATTAAGACAATGCCAGGACTGCCAACATTTGTAACATGTTTTGCAAGTTATTTGAAGTCATGGTGTAAATGGATTCCGTTACATTGAAAGAATACCTTACCTTTGTGTTAATAATTCAATAATAGAAAGAACTCTTTAAAATGGACCTAAAACATGTCTCAGGTGGCTAACCACCTATGGTCCCTTCTAACTTTTATTAAGTGTTAACTTTGCAAATTCACTATTGAATATTGGTTGATGGAGCCATTCCAACCAAGATGACACGGCATAACATAGTGACAGGGCTTGCGTGACGCAATGGGCTGATTTTTGTGCTTGATTACCACATTGCCCAAACATGCCTGCCATGCCAACTTTGAAAAGGTGACTTATGTATGTAATCATTCAGGATATCTGATCCCAGGTATTGAGCAGCGAGGTATAAAGAGGCTTCAAATGGCATCTTGCCGAGTTCCCCTACACAGTATAGCCAGCCTTTTACACAAGGCAATGATGGAGAGTGGGGGTCTCTTCTTGACAGATTGTCAAAGGAGTGGTAAATGATTGAAGATATGCCAACACATCTAGAAATCACGAGAGGAATAGATCGAGCATATGCACAGAGTATCTTGTCCAGAGGAGGGGAATTGATGACCAGAAGACATAGGTTCAAGGGGAAAGATTTCATAGGAATCTGAGGTGTACCTTTTTCACACAGAGGGTGGTGGGTGTATGGAACAAGCTGACAGAGGAGGTAGTTGAGGCTGGGATTATCCCATTGTTTAAGAAGCCGTTGGACAGGTACATGGATAGGACAGGTTTGGACGGATATGGACCAGGTGCAGGCAGGTGGGACTAGTGTAGCTGGGACATGTTGGCCGGTGTGGTCAAGTTGGGCCAAAGGGCCTGTTTTCACAGTATCATTCTATGGCTCTATGACATCTAAAAACCAGAAAGATTGCTTTAAACCCACTCTAGAAATACCATTTGAGAAAATAAATTGAAATATCAAAACCTTATAAATATTTAAACTTGAAAATATTTGTACATAAGGGCTCTATAAATAAAAGGATAAGTGATGAGAATACTCCTGCAAAATTAAAGTCCAATATTCAGCGTGAAACAAGAGGGTTCAGGTTTCTACTCAGTGGGATGGAGAGTGAGGCACTTCTCCTGTCAAACTGACAAAGGTTTTGTAAAAGATTTGATGTCATCAACAGGCAGTTTTGATTCAGTGTTTTCAGTCTGAAACATAATTTCAGGGTGGCACTGTGACACAGCTAGTAGAACTGCTGTGTTACAGCTCTGGAGACCTAGATTCAATCCTGACATTAGACACTGTCTGTGTGGAGTTTGCACATCTCCTTGTTACTGTGTGGGTTGCCTCTGGCTGCTCCAATTTCCTCCCACATCCCAAAAACATTTTCATCGGTAGGTTAATCGGCAACTGTAAAAAGCTCCAAGTATATAGATGAGAGGTAGAATCTGGGTTTAGTTGATGAGAATGTGGGGAGGGTAAAAAAAAATAGGATTACGGTAGGGTTACAGTAGTTGATGTTTGATGCAGACTTGGTTGAACAAAGTGCTGTCGTTCTCTATGCTTCTAAGATTCTGTTGCTCTTTCCATTGATGCTGCCTTACCCGCTGACTGTTTCCAACATTTCCTGTTTTTAGCTTCACGGTATTTGGCATTAAATGCAACATAAACTTAAGCAGCAGTTAATTATATTGTGTTTGGGAATTTTTCTTCCATTGATGTCACTGATATTCAGAAGTAGAATAGCAACATGCAGCTTCACCTGAAAAACTACTTTACGTGAAAAGATGAATTTCTGCCTCTGTGTGATGAACTTTGATTTTTGACATACTTTGTGGAGGAGGAAGTGTGCATAATGTCTCCTGTCCTACTTTATGCATTTGTTTCTGTAGAACCATTGAATAGATATAGTGAACAGGGGAGTAAAACTGTGCTCCGATAAAACAACATATGTAAGTGTGAATAATGTCTCCAGAAAGTAGTCTTATCTACTTTAACTTTCTTCCAAAATGTTTCCTAATCTGAATGATTAAACGGAATACGAAGGAAAACAGTTCGGAAATTTAGAAACACAAAGTATTATATAATATGTTCCTTAAAATTGAGTGACTTTAGTTATTATTGTAACTCAATTAAAGCACACATGGGAGAAAAAGATTGCTAGATGTCGAAACAAGGACAAAGATAAAGAAGGGGGAAGGGAAGGACTAATATGGAAGAGCAAATATGGACATGTAAAAACAAAAAGCATTTGGAAAATGGGGGGTTTGTGAAATGCATGCCCAACTTCAAAATTTGTAGTGCTGGTGGACTACACTACATCTCTGCCCCACAGAGAAATCCACCAGCACTACAAGTATTTTTGGATTTAGTTATTTTCATATAGATCCTCCTCATGACCCACAAGAGTTGTAAAGTTCTCAAAAGCATGTCTAATAATTATCTGATTGATTTCTTAGCCCACTGTGGATACACAGCGCATGGCCTTATCTTTTAAACATTGAGAGCATAGTGGTTGGAAATGTTTAGCAGGCACCTGCTGTAATGATGAACGAAGGTTACTATTGTAGTTGAGAGGCAATTTTATGAGGTTAAAATTGAAATACCTTCAGTTTTATTCTGATGTTTTACTTCTGGTGTCAACATTCTCTATCTCTCTCTCTCTCTACCTCTCCTCCCTCTCTCTCCACCTCTCTCTCCCCCCCTCTCTCTCTCTCTCCCTCTCCCTGCCTTCCCCTCTCCCTCCCTCTCCCCCTCTCCCTCTGCAAAAGTTAAAGAGTATGCAAGGAGAAGTAATTAATTTTAAACTTGAAATTGGTGGATGGATTGTATTCAGTTTATTTATTGCTTGAATCCCGTATCTAGCTATCTATAAATAACGAAAACTCTGATCTTGTTATCTTCCAGTTAGCGCGGTTCTATTTGCGTAAAAACGGTGCGTGATAGCACCCAATTTTTAGCAGCTCACTCACCGTTCTCTTGTGCTACGTCCACCAAGTTTCGTTCCGATCAGGTGAATGTTGTAAAAATTAGCGAGTTTTAAAAATCTTAAAAACAGCACGTGCGCAGATTCATCTCTTCTCCTGTCACTCCCCTTCCGCAGATTAGTCTCTCCTCCTGTCACTCCCCTTCATGCGCCATTGCATCTTTACTGGAGCTGAGTATGTCTCCAACCGGACACAATTTTCGAAGGGACCCGAAGCATCCCGAACCAGCCCAGCCTGGACCAGCCCAGCTTCGGAGACCCAGTCTAGTGTTGGAGACCCAGTCCAATGTTCGAGACCCGACACAGCCTAATGTCAGAGACCCAGCCCAGCGCAGCCCAGCCCAGCGAAGCCCAGCCCAGCGTCGGAGACCCAGCCCAGCGCAGCCCAGCCCAGTCGGAGGTTCAGCCCAGCCTGGAGTCAGAGAAGAGTCACCGATGTCACTAAATAGACAGCGGAGACTCTGATCCCGGCTGAGGACGACGACCAGCGCCCGCTGTGAGTCCCCATCAGTGAGTTAGCTCCAGCCCCTACCCCTCTGGGCCCCTCTTACACCCTTCCCCAATGATACCCCCCTCTCCCCCATGGCTCTTCCCCTGTCTTTTCTCCGAGCTCACTTCCCCATCCCATCCGCCCACACACCCCCCTCCACCCCCCCTGGCCACGAACACCCCTCCCCCACAACCCACCCCCACAGACCACACCCCCCTCCCCACACACTTCCCCCCACAATACCCCTCTGCCCCACACCCCTCCCGCACATCTACAACCCCCGCCACCAGACCCATCCCCCCCCCAGCCCACACCCCTCCACTCCCCCCCCCACCCACCCCCCCCTACACCCCTCCCCCCCCACCTACACACACCCCCATCCACACCCCCCCTCCCACCCACCCCACAATCCACCACACCCCTCACCCCCGTCTAACCCCCCCACACACACCCCCCTCCACACCCCCCCCACACCCCCTCACAACCCCACCACACATCCCCCTCACACAACCCCCTCACACCCCCTGCCCCCACACACACCCCTCTCCCCCACAACGCCCTCCACAACCCACCCCTTCCCATCACCCATACCGCCCACAAACCCCCCCACCCACACGTCACTCCCACTACAAGCCCCCTGTGCACACACCCCCTCCCACACCCCCACCCACTAAACACACACAATTCCCCACACATCCCCACGACCCCCCACCCACACACATCCCCTCCCACACCCATCCCCGCCCACACCCCCCCTCCCCCACAACCCCTCTCCACGCACAACCCCCTCCCACATCCCTCCTTCCCTTCCCACACCACTCCCGCCCACATACACACCTCCCCTCCACCCCACACCACCCCTGCCAAACACACCCCCCCCACACCTCCCCTCCCCCCACACCACCCTCTACCCCTTCCTACACCTCCCCACCCAAACACATCCCCGTCCCCTCCCACCCCACACCCCCCCCCCACACACCCCACTTCCCTCCCCCCTCCCACACATGAAGAGGAGGGGGAGGGAGTGCTTGGGGATGAGGGGAAATGAGCCACGCCTGCGCAGTTAGGGGCTATAGGTGAGTGGTGGAATATTGCATTGGGGGAACTGATTGCATTGGGGGAACGGGTGAGTGGTGGAATATTGTGTTGCCTAATGAGTTGCGTTGGTGGACCAGGCATCCCGAGTGACTGGGACCCAACGTCCCCCTTAGTCTATTGCTCTCTAAAAAGCAGACTGGCAGGACAATTCTCTCAAATCCATCCACTGATCATACTATTCCAATCTGCCATTGTAACAGGTTACTATTGTTCCGCCACATAGTGAGCAAATCAGGGAAATTAAGCAGATTCAGAAAAAGACACCTATTTTTACAGCGACTCTTTCTTTTTACCACTTACAATACTGGCAAGCAGTGGTGGATTACTAGAGTTATCTGGTGGGTGACACTGTGATGTGCTCATTAATACGCCAGCTTCAATTATCCGGTTATTATTGGCACATTAAATAATGCTGACCGACAGCTGACACATTAATTGCCTTGAAACCGTGCACCTTTGAAACACAGTAATTTAAAGCTTCTTCCCTTGGCAAGGAGCTAATTTATACTTTCATCAATCAGTAGATGACATCTATATGACATAACTTCCATTCTCTCAATTCCACAAATGCCATTCAACCTCTAAAATGTTTTTTCCCCCTACAGACATTCTGATCTACCTTTAAACATTTGTGGTTCATAAGGTCATATATTTCATTTTTATTATCCCCTTTCACCAGGTTAATGTTATTTATTTTGTAAATAAAGCACATTTCAAGGCATAATTATATTTTATCATTAATGATTGTAATGGGTTTGATCAGGGCTTGTAAGTCTCAATTGAAAGTTGACATAAAACCTTCTGTGAATTTTCATCCATCAACAATTTAGATGTTTGCTTTGCAGGTTTAAATTGGTGCGATTAGTAATATATCATGGCTTTCTATTAAATTTCTGCACTACAATACACTTTAGATGTTCATGTTTTTGATAAAATTCATATGATTAATGCCATTATTTTACCAATTATTTATAATAGAACAGCTTCAACACTGTTAAAGTGGAAGTGTGTGTTTATGTGTTGAATAGATTGATATAAAATCACGAACAATAAATCAAAATGGTTAGACTTTCCCAGCCCACCTCCCTTCCATTGATTCCATGTATACTTCACACTGCCTCAGCAAGGCCTGCAGCATCATCAAGGACGTGTGGCACCCTGGCCACTCCCTCTTCTCCCCTCTCCCACCAGGCAAAAGGTATAAAAGTGTGAAAACGCACACCTCCAGATTCAGGAACAGTTTCTTCCCAACTGTTATCAGGCAATTGAATCATCCTACCACAAGCAGAGAGCAGTCCTTAACTACCATCTATCTCTTTGATGACCCATGGACTATCCTTGATCCTTGATCGGACTTTACTGGCTTTATCTTGCACCAAACGTTATTATATTATCATGTAGGTATACACTGTAAAGGAATTGATTGTATTCATGTATTGTCTTTCTGCTGACTGGTTAGCATGCAACAAAAGTTTTTTCTGAAACTGAAACTGAGTAACACTGATATTGAGCTGACAGCTGCTATAGTAAATTCTTATTTGTTTGGTTGCCTTAAACTTAATATTCTGATCCACAGCAGTTTACCTTTACACCACAAGAACATTTAGATTGCCATTGAATGACAGAAGTTCATGGAATTAGCCATCTCAGTAAGCATGTGCTAAGATGCCTGACTTAAACCATCACACTGTTGAATCTCTGAGAGTGGAATTGAAAGATGGCAATTTTTATAGAATTAGTATACTACTCATGAGGAGGCTTTAACAATGAAGGAGCCATGTAAAATAGGTGAAATACAATAGATAATAGGTGCAGGTGTAGGCCATTTAGCCCTATGAGCCAGCACTGCCATTCACTGTGATCATGGCTGAACATCCACATTCAGTACCCCGTTCCTACCTTCTCACCATATCCCTTAACTCCGCTATCATTAAGAGCTCTATCTAACTCTCTCGTGAAAGCATTGAGAGAATTGGCCTCCATGCCCTTCTGAGGCAGCAAATTCCACAGATTCACAACCTCTCTGGGTGAAAAAGCTTTGTGTCATCTGCAAATTTGCTAATGTTACCTTGAATCCCTTCATTTAAATCATTGATGTATCTTGTAAATAGCTGCGGTCCCGGCACCGATCCTTGCGATACCTCACTCGTTACAACCTGCCATTCTGAAAGGGACCCGTTAATCCCAGTGAGATGTGACAGGGCTATAGAGTGCTTAGTCAGAAAGTAAAACTTTGTTAAAGCACAAAGCCTGTACAATTTTCAAAAATGGTTCATAGATGTACAGAAGATCACAAAGAGTTCATGTTCATAAGTGATAGGAGCAGAATTAGGCCATTCTGCCCATCAAGCATACTCCATGGCTGTAAATTTGCTAATCGTGCTTTGTACAACAATTCTCATCCAAATTGTTGATAAAGATGACAAACAGCAATGAGCAGTGTCATAAATCATGGCTGATCTATCTCTCCCTCCTAACCCCATTTCTTCTGCCTTCTCCCCATAAACCCTGACACCCGTACTAATCAAGAAATCTATCTTGTCATAAAAATATCTATTGCCTTGACCTCCACAGCCTTCTGTGGTAATGAATTCCACAGATTCACCACCCTCTGACTAAATGAATTCCCCCTCATCTCCTTCCTAAAGGAAAATTCAGAATTTTGATCCTAGACTCTCCCACTCATGGAAACATCCTCTCCACATCCACTCTTTCCAAATCTTTCACTATTCGGTATGTTTTAATAAGGTTACCCCTCATCCTTCTGAACTCCAGTGAGTAGAGGCCCAGTGCTATTAAACACTTGTCATATGTTAACCCATTCATTTCTGGGATCATTCTCGTCAACCTCTTCTGGACCCTGTCCAGAGCCAGAACATCCTTTCTTAGATATGGGTCCAAAAATTGCTTGCAAGGGGGAAGTGTTTACATCAAAGCAAGATGTCAATAAATGGCAGACAGTAGCAGCTCTAAATTAATGCTGAAAAATATATCAGTGGAACAAGTTGTTTATTTTGCATCAACTGAATTAAACAAAGGGAATGTACAAGTCTTAAGAAGGATCCCGACCTGAAACGTCACCCATTCCTTCTCTCCAGAGATGCTGCCTGACTTGCTTAGTTACTTTAACATTTTGTTTCTACCTTTGAATGTACAAGTCTATCTATTTGGAAAACGAAGCCTTAATTTATACCTTGCTATGCATTGAACACATGCTGAAATGTTTACACCTTTCAAATATCTTGCCAAAATCATTAAACATTTTCTTTTCTTGGTATATAAAGATAATACTACTCAAAGGAAAACAGGGCCGTGGATTTAGACTACAAGGACTTTAGCAAGGTTTTTGTGAGTTTACAGATGGTAGGCTGCTCTGGATGATTAGATTGCATGGGATCCAGGGAGAGTTGGCCAACTGGTTACAGAATTTGCATTCATGTAAGAAGCAGAGGGTTGTGGTGGACAGTTGGTTTTTGGACTGGAGACCTGTGACAAGTAATATGCCTCAGGGATCAGTGCTGGGCTCATTGCTGCTTGTCATCTTTATCAACAATTTAGATGAGAATTGTTGTACAAGGCATGATTAGCAAATTTACAGATGACGCAAAAATAGGTGTTATCATAGACGGCAAAGATAATTATCAAGAAATACAGTGGGATCTTGATGGGCTGGGCAAGTACGCCAAAGAGGCTGAGGGGTGATCTTATAGAGGCGCATAATATCATGAGGGGAATAGATAAGTTGAATGCACAGATTGTTTCCCCAGGGTATGGGATTCAAGAACTAAAGGGCATAGGTTTAAGGTAAGAAGGGAAAGATTTAATGGGAATTTGAAGGACAACATTCCTACACAACGAGTGGTGGGTAAATAAAATAAGCTGCTGAATAAATGTAGTTGAGGCAGATACTATAATAACATTTAAAAGACATTTCAACAGGTACATGGATAGGAAAGGTTTAGAGGGATGTGGACCAAACACAGACAAATTGGGCTGGCTTATTTGGGGTATCATGGTCAGCATGGATGTGTTGGGCTGAAGGGTCTGTTTCGGTACTGAATGATTCTCAAAGTTAGCCCTAGACAGCCCATAAATACAGTCACTTGAATACCAATAGAAAATGTTCTGGTTTTAAGCCAGAGCATTGTTGGGGTAATTGAAGACATCAACTTTCATCTTTGTACAACTTTTATGAAGTAAAGAGTCTCAAGGCCTCAATTTAGAGAGAATTGATAGTATGCAGCAGTGAAAGGGTTAGGAGAGATTACTGAAGCAATGGTCAGGTACTTTTGCTGAAAGAGAATCCACCAAAGTAAGCAATTTAGGTTAGGAATTATTTAACCAGTGCTGCAGGCTCTATTATAGATGGGGAATTGGCAAGTTGAAAGGACATGGCAGAATTGGAAAAGCAGATGGTATGGGATGTGAATTCTAATTGCGGGAGATTGCAAAATAAATCATCCATAAACAAGGGGAAGGTTTTTAAATGAAGTGCACTGAAGGACAGAGAGGCTAGAAATGACTGAGGAATGGAAGTTGGAAAGAGTTGTTGAAGATATGCTGAACCTATAACGGACCTTCCATTTTGTTTGGTCCTCCCCATGCATGACCAGTGGCTCTTTATTGCATCTTAAAATATCTCTCGAGTGATAAATTGTGATAGATTCTGTGAAGTGGGTTGATTCTATGGCAGCACGATGGTGCAGCAGTAGAGTTTCTGCCTCATAGTGCCAGAGACCCGGGTTTGATCCTGACTATGGGTGTTGTCTAAAGTGAGTTTTTACCTTCCCACAGTGACCCCGGTGGGTTTTCCGGGTGCTCGGCTTCCACTGACATTCCAAAGACATGCACGTTTGTAAGCTAATTGGCTTCTGTAAATTGTCCCCAGTTGTATAGGATAAAACTATTGTAGGGGAGTTTGCTGATAGATGCGGACTTGTTGGGCCGAAGTTCCTGTTTCCATGCTGTATCTCTAAGCTAAACTAAATGCTCGAAGATAGACACAAAATGCTGGAGTAACTCAGCGGGACAGGCAGCATCTCTGGAGAAAAGGAATAGAAACATAGAAACATAGAAACATGGAAAATAGGTGCAGGAGTAGGCCATTCGGCCCTTCGAGCCTGCGCCGCCATTCAATATGATCATGGCTGATCATCCAACTCAGTATCCTGTACCCGCCTTCTCTCCATACCCCCTGATACCTTTAACCACAAGGGCCACATCTAACTCCCTCTTAAATATAGACAATGAACTGGCCTCAACTACCTTATGTGGCAGAGAATTCCACAGATTCACCACTCTCTGTGTGAAAAATGTTTTTCTCATCTCGGTCCTAAAAGATTTCCCCCTTATTCTTCAACTGTGATCCCTTGTTCTGGACTTCCCCAACATCGGGAACAATCTTCCTGCATCTAGCCTGTCCACCCCCTTAAGAATTTTGTAAGTTTCTATAAGATCCCCCCCTCAATGTTCTAAATTCTAGTGAGTACAAGCCGAGTCTATCCAGCCTTTCTTCATATGAAAGTCCTGACATCCCAGGAATCAGTCTGGTGAACCTTCTCTCTACTCTCTCTATGGCAAGAATGTCTTTCCTCATATAGGTGACGTTTCGTCTCGAGACCCTTCTTCAGATACTTTTGTATCTATCTTTGACTTAAACCAGCATCTGCAGTTCCTTCCTACACTAAACTAAATGCTTACGGACCTAATTCCACATGCTTCCCATAGTTTCTTTATAATTCTGTATTGGGTTTTTTCACAGATAAAGCCTTGGAGCAACAGTTTATCACAGTCTTCCTTTTCAGTTTATGTTTTGTTGCTGAAACACCCTTGGCAAGTTCGTCAAGTACACATTCCAAACTGCACCACATCCGCCAATGATTTCAATTATATCTTTCACCTCGGTTTTACCAAACTTTTCCTCCCAGCTATTTATCAGTTTCCCTTGGTGACATCCAATGTCATTATTATGGATTTCACCTTTACTCAACTCACACATCTCCAGTCTCTCTCCCTAGTCTATCATTTAAATTCATCAATACCCTCTCAGGAACTGCACACATGCACCCCACTCTACCTTTGGGAATTATTCAAGCAAACAAAATCACATGTACACACAGCCTCTATTAATCTACAAAGCTTGACAGGTCTGAGCCTTTTTCAGTGAGTAGAAATCCATCTGGATGGAGCAAAAATGTATCTCTTTATAGATTAAAAGAAGAAATTACACGACATAAAATTATCAGATTATAATTGTAAGGAAATAGATGTATGACTTGTCAACATATGAAATAGGATGAAGATTCAGATAATAGGGAAGCTCACAGCCACGGGCATCTTGTGTTGGATCTTGGCCTGGGTTGGTGGATGATGTGGCACCAAAAGTCTATGATGAATAAGTGGTTGGTGATATGTGGCAAGGCTTTGGATGCTGCATTGATGGATAGCTGGTGAATGTCTAGAAGATCAATGTCTTGACTAGTATTGTGGACACTCATTCATTGATTCTTTTTTTTGTTTATTACATATTATCTGTGTTCATAAGTTCATAAGTGATAGGAGTAGAATTAGACCATTCGACCCATCAAGTCTACTCCGCCATTCAGTCATGGCTGATCTATCTCTCCCTCCTAACCCCATTCTCCAGCCTTCTCCCCATAAAACCTGATACCTGTATTAATAAAAAATCTACAGTATCTATCTTTGGCTTAAAGGTACCCATTGACTTAGCCTCCTCAGCCGTGTGTGGCAATGAATTGCAATAGGGGCCGCATATGTTGCCGCAGTAGGAATGTCAGTGTTCCATGGTCAGTACTTATGACAATTGAACACTCTTGACTTGACTCTTGACACTTGAGGTTGGACATTATTTGTCAGAATGTTCTGACCAAAGGAACCTGACCCAAAACATTGACTCTTCTTACAGATGCTACCGGCCTGCTGTGTATTTGCAGCATTTCCTCTTTGCGGTGAAAATATAATTGGTGGAATGGTTTTGTAAATTATTTGTTTGAAAAATATTTTCTGCTCAGTTAATAATTTTATTGCAGGCATTACTCATGTAAATCCATTTTAAAATATCTCGACTTTTATTTTATTCGGGAACTAATAATTTACTCAGAATCTGCATTGGCCCTAATCCCCAAGTCGAAGGACAGACTGACAACTATCCAGACAGGAGTCTATTAGAACTAGAGGTCATAGCCTGAGAATTAAAGGATGTTCTTTTCGGACGGAGATGAGGAGAAATGTCTTTCGTCAGAGTGTGGTGAATCTGTGGAATTCTTTGCCACACCACAGAGGTTGTGGAGACTAAGTCAGTGGATATTTCTAAGGCAGAGATAGACAGATTTGTGATTAGTATGGGTGTCAGATGTTATGGGGAGAAGGCGGAAGAATAGGATTGGGAGGGAGAGATAGATCAGCCATGATTGATTGGCGGAGTTGACGATGGGCCAAATGGTCTAATTCTACTCCTATTCCTTATGATTTAATGACTGTATTAACCATTGTGTGGATGACAGTGTATGTGGCAACTGACTCCAGCTAAAGTTCTCACGGTTTTCTCAGCACGGTGGCGATATTTGTGCTAAAGAGACATGCATGCTTTGTGTCCCTTTGAAATAGATCCCTTTATCATCAGCAACAGGTTGCCAATGATAACAGAAGGCCCATAGGTCCACAATGAGGTCCACACTGTGCAGCATGCTCTCCATGGCCTTTCCAACCCAATTTACCCACCCCATCCCATTTGGCCCGTCCTCCTTGCCCACTTCAAGTCTGCACCTTGTCAGTTGGTTATAATATTCACATCAAAAGTTTTGTGAAAGAGAAACATAGAAACATAGGAAATAGGTGCAGGAGTAGGCCATTTCTGCCCTCCAGCCAGCATCGCCATTCAAAATAATCATGGCTGATCATCCAAAATCAGTCGCCTGGTTCTGCTTTCTCTCCATATCCCTTGATTCCGTTTGCCCTAAGAGCTATATCTACGGCAATGTTTTGAAAACAAACAGTGAATTGGTCTCCCCTCTGATGATGCCCACCCCTCCCCCTCCCCTCAAACTTTACCCCCTCCCTATCTGCACCACTCATGCTCCCTCTCTGCCTCCCGTGGGGGCAACTGGTTTTGCAGCCGGGAGTGAGGGATTAATGCGTTTTGGGAACAAGCCCTCTCCTGTGATGATGTGCCTCCCACCCACCCCTCAAACTCTACCCCCTCCTTCTCTGCCCCCCCCCCCCCCCCCCGCTCCCCTCGCTGCCCCCCCCCTCTGTGTCTCTGTGTCCCTCTCTGTGCCTCTGTGTCCCTCTCTGTGTCCCTCTCTGTGTCTCTGTGTCCCTCTCTGTGCCTCTGTGTCCTCTGTGCCTCTGTGTCCCTCTGTGTCTCTGTGTCCCTCTCTGTGCCTCTGTGTCCCTCTCTGTGTCCCTCTCTGTGTCTCTGTGTCCCTCTCTGTGTCCCTCTCTGTGTCCAACTTTTTGTCCCTCTCGGTGTCCCTCTCAGTGTCCCTCTCTGTGCCTCTGGGTCCCTCTTTGTCCCTCAGTGTCCCTCTCTGGGCCTCTGCGTCTCTCTCTGTGCCTCTGTGTCCGTCTCTCTCTATCCCCCTCCTTCTCTAGCCACGCCTGCGAGTTGGGGGCTATGCGTTAGTGGATAGGGTAGGGGATGGGGTAAAAGGGGTGAATGAATGATATTAATATAATATCAATGGCTGTGTGTGTGTGGGGGGGGGGTGGTTACTGTGTGTGTGAGGGGTTGGTTTGTGTGTGTGTGTGATGCCGCAGGCCACCCCCTCCCCCCTCCCCCACGCATTGAGGGGACAGGACCGAACTGGTCCCCCTTGGTCTAGTGTTTCTATAAGATACCCACTCATCCTTCTAATATCCAGTGCAGATAACTCCAGTCGATATATTCTTTCGTCAGCCACACAGGTCAACAGTGAATCGGGTCAGAGTGCTTCACATTCTTCATATAAAAAAAACTCCACTTCCAGGCATTTAGAAAGATCCAGTCATCTGGTAAATCCCATTAATAGACTACAGCTGCAAATATTGTGTGCAAGTGAAACACGTTTTCAGGCAAGGGAAGTATTATGGCACATTTGTAATTAAGTGCACACATTAGTCACATTTACAAATAAACTGCGACACCATTATTTAGTTTAGTTCAGATCCAGCGCGGAAACAGAGGCCCTTTCGGCCCACCGGGTCCGCACCGGCCAGCGATCGCCGCACATTAACACTATCCTATACCCACTAGGGACAATTTCTTTTTAACATTTACCAAGCCAATTAACCTACAAACCTCTACGTATTTGAAGTATGGGAGAAAACCGAAGATCTCGGAGAAAACCCATGCAAATCAAGGGGAGAACGTACAAACTCCGTACAGACAGCACCCATAGTCAGGATCGAACACAGGACTCCTGCGCTTCATTTGCTGTGAGGCAGCAACTCCACCGCTGCGCCACAGTGCCGCCTGTGTGATCTACATGCAATGGTAATTGTTAATCTGCAATAAAGTGGGCACGCATGTTCTGTAGCTTATGGTGCCTGCTAAAGCTTACTAAAAGTAGATTTTACAGAATGGCTCAGATTATCTTCAAATTTTCAATTCAATTAGTCAAATGACTAATTTTCAAATGATTAATTCCCTACTTAATTTCCATTGAAGACTTAATTCCTGATTGAGTGCTCTTGTCCCCACTTGCAACTCTCTATTCTAGATTGAATCTTTCCTAATTCCAGAGTATATTCACTTTCTGTAAATTATCTTCTTTAATTTTGATAGCTTTGTCGTATTTGTATATTTCAATTCAGGCCTTGAAAGTCTTAACTCTAGGTCATTTGAGAAAATATTAATCAACAGACATCTCCCAAGAGACCATTGTAGAACGTCACTAATAATGTCTGAAAATGATGTGAACCATAGATTCTACTGGTCAACCTAGTCAACATAAGCACTGTAGAATAATCACACTGAATTAATTAGATTAATGTTTTGTGGGAAATCCAAATAGCACACAACCACTGCTTTGTGGTTATCATGTTGCTATTTCACTCCCTCAAAGAGTGCCTGTAAATTATATTAGTAAGACATTCTGTTTACTAACTCAAATTTGTTTATAATTTATGAACTTCCCAGATGTTCCATCATCTTGAATATGGAATATCGAGCATTTTTATGTAGTGTACTAGGTCACATCAGCATATAAGTGGAATTGCAGGCAGAATTTCCTTGCATCTGAAGAAGGATCCCAACATGAAACATGGCCTGTGCATTTCCCTCCGCAGATGCTGACTGAATTGCTGAGGTCTTCCAGCATGTTGTGCTTTGCTCACAATTCCAGCATCTGCAGTTCCTTGTGTCTCCAGAGTTTGTCCATTCCTACAGCCATATTTGATCTGGCTATTTCATCTCAACATGGTAGACCAAAGTAATCCTAAGATTACGATCTTGGAATGGAAAACAATGTCTTAGAGTTGCAATTTCTTGCTAACAACTATTGCTGGAACATTAAACCGGCTCAATAAGAGCATTGATACTGACTTTTATGGACATTTATTTTCAGTATAAGAACACTGTCCCTCTAATGGTAGTGTAGAAATGTTTATTGAGTACATATTGAGTACAGGAGGTCTGTGCATCTTGTAAATCACATACAGTAATTGCTTCAAAATCAGTATTGGAATCAGAGTTCAATGTAAACATGCAGTTAGTAAATAGGGCTTGGATAATTCCTACCTCATTACCTTGGTTATATGGAGCAGTGATGACCTTTAGACTTTAGTCTTTAATCTTTAGACTTTAGAGATGCCGCGTGAATACGGGGCCTTCGACTCACCGAGTACGTTCTGATCTGTGATCACCCTGTACACTAGTGCTAACATACACACTAGGGAGAGTTAACAATTTATAGATGCCAATTAACCTACAAACCCGTATGTCTGAAGTGTGGGAGGAAACCGGAGCACCTAGTGAAAACGCCCATGGTCACAGGGAGAGCATACGAACTCCATAGCATCCGCAGTCTGGATCAAACCCAGGTCTTTGGCGGTGTGAGGCAGTAACTTTAACTCTGTGCCACTGTGCTGCCCACCTGAAAACAGATTTTTGATAGAAAATAAATTTACTAAAACAAGACAGGAGAATATGTCCTCATGAAATTATATTTAAACAAAGGAACATAGGGCATAAGAGCAGGTGCAGCACTTTAGTTCCCAAGAGCACATTCTGACATTCACTGAGATCAAGGTTGCTTTACAAGATGTTGACTGGTTTAGGCAGAGTAAATAAAGGGATGCAATTCCCATTAGAAGATGTTTTAAAGACCAGGGATCATAAATGTATCAATTTTAACAATAGATACAATGGTATCTGTGGAAAAGAAAGCCAAAGTGTAGTCAGGATCTGGAATTCACTGAAGGTTAAGCTATGTTGCAAATCTTTATCTTTGAATCACGATATGCTATCAGGAATTTAAAACTTACCGGGAATCTATAGAGCATAAATCAGCATTGAACAATACGATGTGAAAATGATTTAAAATGATTTACAATTTGTTTTGATAACAATCCCTTGGAAAGTACACATTGTGTAATTCTGCTTCCTGCATTTATACATTGAAATGAAATCAATTGGTCTTTTCAGAAGTGAATTGGATAGGAATTTGAACGAGAGCAAATTGCAGGGCTGAGGAGAAAAAGCAGGAGAATGGGCTTCAAGTGATTAATCTGTCAGGAGTCAGCAGAGACTCAATGGCCAAATGGTATTCTATTCCGTGATAATACTGTGAGTCTCTAAAGCTGAGTTGTGCAAATAACCTAAATCTCAAAACCTGGCTGCATTAACACGATTCGAGATTCTTCCTGTGGATTTAGTTTGCTACATTTCTTGCATTAATATTCCAAGTGCTTTAGATGGTGGTGGTTATTTTTCAAACCACATTTCAATCCTCTCTGAAAATTCACCACCTAGGAAAAAAAAATAATTTTGAAACCAATTGTGTTAATATTGTGATGGCTTTTGCAAAGAATACGCCGATATTCATGGCAAGCAAAATAATCTTAAATTAAGATTGTTACATTGTTAAAGCATAGACAATTTGCACAGAGGAATTCAAGGGTAAATGACTAGAGGAAAACATAACATTATATCAGAAGAAATCCAATTTCTATCTGAGCTGCAGCAAAGCGTTATTCCTTGAAATAAATTATTTTGTTAGAAAAATTGTTTTATCATCATGTTACATTTTAACCACTCACATCAACAAAATGTGCCTGGATATTGAGACATTAACAAATAATTGTTCACACATTACTGTTTTCCAAATTATCACTGCCACTCTCAAGGTTCAATATCTATGCATTATCTTCCGGTTTGGCGGTCTTTCGATTTGCGATAGTGCTACGATTTTCGCTGGTTCACTCGCCGTTTTCCTATGCTGCGAGTGCCCCAAGTTTCGTTCCGATCGGTTCAATGTTGTAAAAGTTAGCTAGGTATAAAAATCTTAAAAACCGTGTGTGCGCAGATCGATCTCTCCTCCTGCCATTCAGCGCTGCGTGGATAGGTCTCTTCCCCTGTCACTCCAAGGGACAGTCCGCCCCTTCCTGCGCCATTGCATCTTTACTGAGGATGGCCGGCGGAGGTTTCCAATCGGACTTTCGGAGGGACCCGAAGCAGCCCCGCCCCAAGCAACAGCCCAGCACCAAACAGCCCAGCCCCAAGAAGAAGCCCCGCCCCATGAAGCAGGCCCACCCAAGAAGCTCAGCCCAGCTGCAAGCAGCCCAGTCCCAAGCAGCCCCTCCCCAAGCAGCCCCACCCCAAGCAGCAGCTCAGCGTTGGAGCCCCGACCCAGCCCAGCGTGGGAGAACCAGCCCAGCCCAGAGTCGGAGATGTCGCCAAACAGAAAGCGGAGACTCTGATCCTGGCTGGCGGAGAAGTACGACCAGCGACCAGTGCCCGCTGTGAGTCCATATTGTCCTGCCAATCCCAGCCACTGCCCCTCTGGGCCCCTCTCGTTGGCTCCTCCCCCACGATGCCCCCCTCTCCCCCATGGCTCTTCCACATCTTTTCTCCAAGTTCATTTTCCCCCCCGCCCACACACCGCTCTCCCCCCCACACCCCCCACCCACACACCCCCTCTCCCCCCACACCCACACTCCCCCTCACCCCCCCCCCCCACACCACCCTCTCCCTCCCCTCTTACACCTCCCCGTCCACACACACCCCTCCTCCCCTCCCACCCCACAACCCACCTCCCCCCACCCGCCACACGCTCCACTTCCCACCCCCCTTTCCCTCCTCCCTTCCACACATAAAGAGGAGGGGGAGGGAGTGCTTGGGGATGAGGAGAAATGAGCAGCGTTTGCGCCGTTAAGGGCTATAGGTGAGTGACTATTGGGGGAACGGGTTGTGTTGGGGGAATGGGTGAGTGGTGGAATATTGCGTTGGGGAATGGGTTGCTTTAGGGGACCAGGCCTTCCGTGCGACTGGGACCCAACGGGTCCCACTTAGTCTAGTTGTAGTTTAAGTGCCTGATCCAAGCTATGAATAACAAAAGACTAAAATAATTGAATAACCTGCAATTTGGGAAGTGGTTCAAGAAGTGATGTCCAATTATTTCTTGTTACGGTGACTGCTTTCAGACACTTGTTTGTTTTCCCCTTTAAGAACTTTGCTTTGGTTGCCAGCATGTGCAATATTTGTAATCTACAAAGAAAGCTGAGCAACATTATTAATCTTTAATTAGTAGTATGAAAACAAGCGTGGCTTACTGTTCACAAACAGTTGTAGATGATTTATGAATTAATGAATTAATGAATGAATAAGTTTATGAATGAATAAGTTTATTGGCCAAGTATGTTCACATACAAGGAATTTGCCTTGGTGCTCCGCTCGCTAGTGACAACATGACATACAGTGACAATTAAGAATGACACATAAAATATTAAACATTAATAATGAAACATTATCGATTAAACATGTGAATTAAATAAAATGTTAGAGCAACAGGAGGCTACAGATTTTTGGTTATTGAGTAGAGCTACTACTTGTGGATAAAAACTGTTTTTATGTCTGGCTGTGGCAGATTTGACAGTCCGGAGTCGCCTTCCAGAGGGAAGTGATTCAAAGAGTTTGAGGCCAGGGTGAGAGGATACAGAGATGATATTACCTGCTCGCTTCCTGGTCCTTGCAGTGTACAGTTCGTCAATGGAGGGAAGGCTGCAGCCAATAACCTTCTCAGCTGATCAGCCTCTGGGTGTCGCGCTTGGTGGCTGAGCCAAACCAGACCATGATGGAGAAGGTGAGGACAGACTCTACGATGACTGTGTAGAATTGGACCATCATTGCCTGTAGCAGATTGTGTTTCCTCAGCTGCCGCAGGAAATACATCCTCTGTTGTGCCTTTTTGACTGTGGAGTCGATGGACCTCCCATTTAAGGTATTTGGAGATGATGCTCCCAGGAACTTAAAAGACTCCACAGATGTGACTATGGTGTTGTTGAAGGTGAATGGGGTGAGGGGAGGGGGAGCTCTCCTAAGGTCTACAATCAATTCCATTGTCTTAAGAGCGTTGAGCTCTTAAGAGACTGGTCAACTGTATTATCATTTTCCATAATCAAAATTGGAGCCAACGGAAATTCATTTTATCAAAATATGTTGTCATTCAAACACGGTAAAAGTCTTCTTGATGGTGTTCTGCAATGCAGATTTAGAACTATAAATAACACCAGATACATAGTGCTGTTGGATCTAGATGGCAATTTTTCTGGAGATTGTCTTTGTCAGACCTACTGGCAAATGAATAGCAGATTAAATATAATGCATGGGGTTGCCAATATAATGCATGGGGTTGCCAATTGGTTTAAATTAATATTATTGGGAAAATAATTACATTGGAAGCATTCTCTCTGAGGTGAGAACAAGCAGTGAGGTATCTGATGATATTGTTTAACTTTTGCTCTTACTTTGGAGAAAGTTGTGCACTGATGATTAGTAAAGGGCCTGTCCCACTTACGTGTTCTTGGCACGCAAATTACGCGACCTCGTGGTCGTGTTGAGGCGCACGGGCATCGTATGGCCGCGCGGGGCTGGTCCCATTTAGAAGCGCGGAGGGGTATGTAGTTGTGAGTGACATCGCACGGGGCTCCGAAATTTTTGTAGTGAACAACATTTTCGCGTGCCAATAGCCTGTTGCGGACCTGACGGCCAAAGTGGGACAGGCCCAAGACCCTGGCGCGATGCAATGTCTCACCTCCAACAGCAGCAGAAGCAGGCAAACGATCGTCAAACTCGGCCTGGGGCTCACGGCTGTTGTGGTCCGGATCCGCCCCCACTTCTACTCCCAGACCGGGGCCAAGAAAATTGAAGATATACACAAATTGCAGGAGCACCTCAGCGGGACCGGCAGCATCTCTGGAGAGAAGGAATGGATGACGTTTTGGGTCAAGACCCTTCTTTTCAAACTGAAGAAGAGTCTCGACATGAAACATCACCCATTCCTTCTCTCCAAAGAGGCTGCCGGTCCCACTGAGTTACTCCAGCTTTGTGTCCATCTTCAAATGACGTCATGCGCTCCAGACGGCTGTGCGAATGCATGTAATCGAGCTCGACCTTCGCTGGATCATCGCGGCTCAACGTGACCACGAGGTTGCGTAATTTGCGTGCGAAGGACACGTAAGTGGGACAGGCCCTTTACTTCTTTTAGTTTGAGGCCTGATGTCTGTTTGTTCCCAAGTTCCAGTTTCTGCCTCGGCCCTTTGTCTCAGGATTTAATTTCTGATTGTTCTTAGTTATTGGAATTCATATTGGCCGAAGTCAACTGTACTTTGAGGGTGTTGGAGAAATGCGTAAAGTGAAAACAGTAGTGTGTTTTAGTGTCATCAAGTAAGGAGTAAATAAGGATAGGTGACATTTCAGAAGAAGGGTAGCACGGTGGCGCAGCGATAGAGTTGCTGCCTTACAGCGCTTGCAGAGCCGGAGACCCGGGTTCGATCCCGACAACGGGTGCTGTCTGCACGGAGTTTGTACGTTCACCGTGTGGGTTTTTTTCCAAGATCTTCGGTTTCCTCCCACACTCCAAAGATGTATAGCTATGTAGGTTAATTGGCTTGTATATTGTACAAAGTGAGTGTAGGATAGTGTTAATGTGTGGGGATTGCTGGTTGGCGTGGATTTGGTGGGCTGTATCTCCAAACTAAACTAAACTAAACGGTCTCAACCCAAAACATCACCTGTCTATGCACTCCATCAATGCTGCCTGACCCTGCAGAGTTGTTCCAACACATTATGTATATTTTCGTAAACCAGCATCTGCAGTTCCTTGTTTCTACAAGGAGTAAAGGAAGATGCCTCCACTGCGCTAGTACAGGCAATAAAGACTGGATGTTGAAAACATTGTCCACTTAATTATTATTAACACTCTTCTATTCAGCATTACCATTTGATATGATTTGACCTTGAATGTTGTATTGGTAATTTATTTTTTCCATTGTATGCATTCCATTCTTGCTCAGGTCTGAAACAAAAACTATATTCCCCCACAAAATTCCCCCACAAAAACTATATCCCCCCACAAAACAAAAACAGTACACTTTGCAGGAAGAAAGGATAATTTGCAAATATATTCTCTGTACTGGATGTGTTCTTTACCCTGCCAGCATCACTATACCTCTACTTCTAGCAGAGGGCTATGTGCATTTGTCAA
This sequence comes from Leucoraja erinaceus, assembly GCF_028641065.1. NCBI lineage: Eukaryota > Metazoa > Chordata > Chondrichthyes > Rajiformes > Rajidae > Leucoraja > Leucoraja erinaceus. The sequence goes on from NC_073398.1 coordinate 17,890,248, forward strand.
GGGCTGGAATGTGTAAGGAAACAGTGGCAGAACATGTCAATGATTAAATAATTAAAGAGCTGAACAAACTCAACACAGATTCTGTGATTTGTAACCATCCATGCCATAGGATATTCAGTTACAAGTGTTGCTGAATGAAAGAAGCCAACCAACAATTAGCAAAACCAGTTTGTTGCCTGAATACTGTCTAGCTTATCAGCAGATACAGGCAAGTTGATACATTTCCCATGGGGAATTAGAAGTAACAGTAGAGGCTGATATGATTATGACTAATAAGAGCTGTTAAAGACACAAATATGGCTGAAATCTTTGCATCTTGTTTCAGATAGCAGGTTATAGCTTATGGCTCCACTTAATATTAAATACTAGTTGACACTTCAATGCAGTACTGAATAAATGTAACATCATCTTTGGCAATGTATAATGGAGGAATTGTGCAGAGGACTTGTTCAATGAAAATGGTGTCTGTTTCCAGTGGTCTGGGGTATTATATCATGGCTGTAACATTTTGGGGAAAGTTGAGAAGCCTTCATGATGACATGCTGGAATAATCCTGTGGCAATCATTTTCATCAAGAACTGAATACTTGGTCATTCCTTTCTTTGATCTGCATGGATTCTTTGTGTTTGAAGAACAACTGTTGCAGACAGCACACTTCAAAGTAGTTGATTATGTCAAGTGCGTTGAGAAGTGCACAAGTGAACCTTTATGTTAAAAACCGATTGAATCATTCTTTTCAGTGATCTGGTGGTAATATTATGGAGCCCCCTTCTCCACTGGCGAGAGCTTCCTCTATTTCTTCTAATATACCATATCTGCAATTATCTGACGGAAGTGCAAAGATTTATCAAAGCAGTACGCATGACTGTGATGGTGCTACCTTTGGAAGCATTGCAGAAATGAAAATAGTCTTAGATATAGTCATCCTTCTTTAAATATTTAATCTCTAAGAGAACTATGAGCAAAAAGTATTAAACCAAGATATAATGCCTACTGCACCATGTGTCATTGTGAAGGGATTATATATCATCAATAATTAAATGCTGATAGCATATTAGTATTGTAATGTGATTATAGAAGGTTATTACAAGATAATGATTATGTTGGATGTGGACATTTATAATTTAAGAGAGAGTGTAGATTGCATTTATATTGAATTTCTAAATTTAATCTCAGTTGCATGTGGATTAAGCCAGGACTAAAACGGATTTTAGTCTGTCAGATTGATCTAACTAATTATCTTAAATTCTGCTGCTTGAGTCCAACAAATCTGCCTTGCAGTGTATAACTGAGAGCTTTGGTAAAATGGCAGGAGAGCAATGACAGTCTGTTATCCATCACGAGTCCACTGACAACAGATGTTCCACAGTGTGAACATGTATCCAAGCAGAAAGTGGAGGAATCAGCTTGTCTGCAAAATTCAATGGCTGAGTGCAACTGGCCGGGCTGGTGGTTCAAAGGCGAACCACCAGCATTCAGCCACTCTCAGGGGAGTCAAGTCCTCGACATAAGTAGATGTACTATTAGCCCAGGATATGCAGAGATGCTGAGGCCTTTGCCACTCAACTTAACCATGGAATTATGTGGGATCACACTGGGAAATCTGCCTTCAGATGCTGAATTTTCTTATTTTCTTCCTCTAAAATTAATTTCCCCCTGAATTATGACTATTTGTGACTGGTGCGGGATCATAGAGGTAGGTTCATTGCTATAATAATGGAAGGTTTCTGCAAGATAATTATAATATTTGTTATGGCATCAGGGATTTCATTATATGTTCCTGCCTGATATTCTGGGTAATGTTACAACAGAAGAGCAGAGAAGAGAGTGAATGTTGGTTTAAGGCTTTATTGTCTCTTTTAAGTATATTGTCAAGATGTTGACTGGTTTTCAGCTTGAAAACATGGTTTGTAGAAGATTCTAAAGTCAGTTTAGTTTAGAGATACAGCATGGAAACAGGCCTTTCGGCCCACCAAGTCCATGCCGACCATTGATTACCCAAATATGTTCTAATTCTATGTTCTACACACTAGAGGCAATTTACAGAAGCCAATTAACCAATAAATCTTCGCCTCTTTGGAATGTGAGGGGAAAAGGGAGCACCTGGAGTAATCCCAAGTGGTCACAGGGAGAAGGTACAAACTCCAAGGTCTTGTGGGAAAATTGGAATCAACAATTGTGTTGGTTGGAGTTACTGGGTGTTGGTAAGCTTGCAGAGTTTGGGTATTACAATCAGACTCTGAAATCTGAAATCTGAAAGCCAAGGCATGTACCCATTACATGCTGCATTTGTAATCAATAGGTTTGTACTGAGTAGAGTTTCCTTTTTGTTACTGAGCAGGTTTCTACTGAGTAGTTTCCTGCGTTTGTACTATGCAGTAGTCTGGACTTGCTTGCAGCTGCACATTGCAATCCCTTTTGGAACTAATACCCACCACTTGAATAATTTGGCCCAATGTTTCAGTTACAGTTAAGCTCTGTTTTAAAATGATTATAGACTGTGGGGTGTATAGGATGGTGCCTTCTCCCAGGTGCCAAAATAAATCACCCAGAGTTACAGGCTGGAATATATAATGAAATGCTTGGTGGTGTAAGCTTGCCGAGACTCAATACACAACTCATGAAAATAATGAACATTACATTACTTGCAGAAGCACAGACAGATTATCTGTCATGCTGCTGACATTTCTCTGCGAAGGTCCCCTGTACCCAGCACTAAATTTGATCTGAAGGCATCTTCTGCCTGATACGAGGGCCGCTCCAATGCTCCAGTGAAGTAGCACACTCTCCCAGCAGAAAGAGAGGTAGTTCGGCTCTTTTAGCTTATTTAAGTTGATTTTGGTGGTTTATATTGGTTTGTAGCATTCTGGCATGCATTTGTAAATGTGGTGAACAAAATGAAATTATTCCAACCCTCAAGTGCTAATGTATGTTTTGGAACTTTCACAAATCTTCAGTGACACACTGACAATTTTGACAGACCCTAAGTGGGGGTTGGAGCTGTTCAAATTGCCATTGAAATTGTGCAAATTTGTTTGCACTGAAGCAGCCCCCCCCCCCCCCCACTTGGCCCAAACAACATTCCACTGAGTGACATTCGAGTACTGGGAGTCCAGGCTCACTGCGGGAGCCTGTGCTGAGGGAGATACTGGTACAGAGTACGGCGTTGGGGACAGACGGTGCAACAGATTTGGGGCAATGGGTGCTCTGCCCGGGTGTGTTCAGAATGGCTGTTTGTATTTGTACGAGTGTCACAGTGTTATGTTCGCAGCTTTACGTGAGTGCATTACCAAAGAAGGAAAGTGAAATGAAATTACCGCAGACTTTGAACTCAATTATTCCTGACCAGCGTTCACGAGCTGGGGAATTAATCAGGAAATAAGCATGGCATTCTTCCACAGACTTGTTCTTTATTTCTGTCTTGTCCTTTGGGATTTTTGGATAATGCATGATATGAAAATATCACCAGCCTTCAGTCATGCATAGTAATGTCAATGACATTCTGTGCATCTGACTTTATGTAATCCCAAGATATTGAAACAAATACTTCAGCACAAATGACAACAAAGAAAATATGCTATCATAATGAACTAAGTTTAAATAAGAAATAATTTTGTGACATTTTATTATAATAATGTCAGGCATTGGTATTTGCAACACCTTTATTAAGAGTCATGTGACAAAACAAAACTAATAGTGATTTTCAAGCCTGGGGAAATGCATTGTTCTCGTGTATTGTAATGTGGTAATAGTTGTCGACTAATTCCGAACAGGACGAGGATATATAATCAAATCAAATTTAATATAAAATCCCTTTTATGGAAGTATTCCAAGTAAATGTTTATCTCTTTCAGTGCAGGCAAACGTGTCATTTCATTTATCGCGCTTCTGTTGTTCTTTATCAGGGGCGTAGATAGGGAGCATTATGAAAAACTTCTCCCCATTGTTGAGATGCCTAAAACCAAAAGGCAGGGGCTTAAGGTGAGGAGTAAGTGGTTCAGAAGGAATCTGATGGTGTTTTATTGTTTCAACCCAGAGGGTGGCTCTAGATGGAATGCATTGACTGTGGCAGCCATGTACAAAAGCACACTCACAATATGTTAAAAGCGCCTGGATGAGCAGTGGAATCGGCAAGGAAAAGAAGAAATAGATACGTGATGGTCAGTATGGACATGGTAGGATCAAGGGTCTTCATCTGTTCCATATGAGTCAATGACACCAGGGCTCTGTGTGAACTACACTGAAGTTGGAATTAGTAATGGTGCAATGATCTTAAATCTCAAATGTTGGGGGAGTCCAGAACCAGGGGACACAGTTTAAGAATAAGGGGTAGGCCATTTAGAATTGAGGAAAAACTTTTTCACCCAGAAATTGTGAATCTGTGCAAGTCTCTGACTCAGAAGGCAGCGGAGGCCAATTATCGGATCTTTCAAGAGAAAGTTAGAGCTCTTAAAGATAGCGGAGTCAATGGATATGGGGAGAAGGCAGGGACGGGGTACTGATTGTTGATGATCAGCCATGATCACAGTGAATGGCAGTGCTGGCTCGAAGGACCGAATGGCCTACTCCTGCACCTATTGTCTATTGTCGGAAAGAACTGCAGAGGCTGATTTAAATTGAAGATAGACACAAAATGCTGGAGTACCTCTGGTTGTAAGACAGCAACTTTACTGCTGCGCCACCATGCTGACCTTCTAAGAAATTGGGTGCTTGTGAAATTAAACCTTTTCTATTGTGGGTACCTTTGAGCAGTTAAGGGCCTGTCCCACTTAGATGATTTTTACAGGCGACTAGGCTGTCACCACATGGTCGCGGGGTGACGCCTGTATGGTCGTGAGTAGTCTCCTCAAGTTGCATACAGAGCCATAACGTTTTTCTGGTCTGCGCTGGATTTTGAAATGTTGAAAACTTTTTGGCAACTTGATGTAGCTTGTCTTCTCCTGTCGTGGGTGCTGTTGTAGGTTGATGCCAGGATGATGCAGGTTGTCGCCAGGTGAGTTGGTTGTCGCCGGCTGCTGACTTTGGTGATTTTCATTGGAGACTACCTGTAGATTACTGTCACTCATACTATTGGTCCGCCCACAGGCTTATTAGAGTGCTCTTTCTCGCTAGCAGACTAGCTGTGTGCATTTGGAGACAAAAGCACCTTGTGTTTCCTGTACAGAGTTGCTAATTAAAAGACTATGGATTCTAATCAATATGTGTGAGTCTGATCATTTCCTACATGGTGTCAGATATTTCGGACCCTCTCTTCGCCTCGTTGGTTTACGTTTATTTTCGTTTGTTTCTTTGATCAGTTTGTGTTTTTACAATGATTGCTTCTCTTCGCAAGCCCGAACCTTTAGTGTTTGACGTTGACCTCGCCGAGCATTGCCACATCTTTGAAGATGAACTTCTACGTGATACTGATCTCACTCTGGAGAATGCTGAAAATCGCTGTTGCATTGCAGAAATGACAGATTCTCACACCAAATCTTTGGTACATGGTCCCCATTCTGCCTATGATGTTAATGTTGCCGGCACGGTTTATCAGGCCCAACGCCAGTTTTCACAGGTGCCAGGCAGGTCTGATGTTAAGTTCATTAATAATTGTGTGAACTGTGGAGGTTGGCATGCAGGCATTCATGTACGTTGCCCAGCTTATGGAAGACTTTGCCACTTCTGTACATGCAGGAATCACTTTATTCGTTGTTGCCGTTCACTTGGAAACAGAGTACAGACAAAGCAATCTGTCAATCTGCTCCAATGTGAGAGCTTGGATCCAGGGCCTTCCCAGATGGCTCCCATGCAAGCTGTTCTGACTAACTGTCTGCTAACGAGAATCTTGATATCAACATACATTCTTTGTCGGATTTATCTCACTAAACGTCAAGATCCCATGGTCACTCACCTCATTAACAAAATGAAATTTTTGTTAAACTAGACTCTGGAGCTCAATGCAATGTTTTATCCTTATCTGAGCTCAATAGGATTAGAAAAAACAAGATCATCAATCACACGGCTGCCACTCTACTTCCATTAGCACGAGGTGTAGTGCACCCTATCGGTCAATTTGAGCTACGATGCTACCGTGATTCACGTGTCCACAGCCTGAGCTTCTTTATTGTCCGAGAAAATGTGTCTTCTCTGCTAGGCATTAAAGCTTGTAACAACCTGGGTCTGGTCACCTTCAGTACACCTGTCTATCAACTGTCTGTGACATTTGGATTCACACAACAAATCCAGACACAAAACAAAAGTCTGTTCGGCGACAAGCTGGGCAGGTTACCTATCAAGTACACAATCACGACTGACCCCAAGGAACTCCCAGTTGTCCGTCTGGCACACCGGATTCCCCATGCTATGCAGACCGCGTACAAGGTGAACTTGACAGAATGGTGACTAAGGGAGTGATTGGCCTCCTCGCTGTCCCATCAGATTGAGTCTCGACCATGGTCGTATCAACGAAAAAGAATAAGGAAGAAATACGGATTTGCATCAATCCTAAAGATTTAAACACAGCCATTAAGCGACCACACTATCCCGTGCGCACAGTGGAAGAGATTGCAGCACAGCTGGGCTAGGCGACTGTATTCACAGTCTCCATCATAGTTGATGATATTCTTGTTGCTGGACAAATTATTCAAGAACATGACACAAATTTTAAAAAGGTTCTGGATCGCGCTAAAGAAATCAACTTCAAGTTCAACCCTCTAAAGTGCAAATTCAGAGTAAATGAGGTGAACTACGTAGGTCATTTGGGACAGGCCCAGGCATCATTTGTGCATAATTTACGTGACATGCGCATGGCGTGTGGTGAGACCTGGTGGCGTATGCAGTGATGCGTGGTAATGCGCAGCGTCTCAGGATTTTGCAGTGCGTAATGTATCCCTTGCACATGCTGAAGTACTGATGGCGTATGCTGACGTACTGACGACGTTCATGTAGCGCGTGATGATGGATGGTTATGCATGGTGAGGCACGAACATTGCCTATGCTAATTTATTATGCGTCACCATGCATCAACATCCGTAACCATGTGCCGCCGTACGCCAACGGTGCGCCATTTGCGCATCATTTGAGTGACGCACCACGTGACCACCCAGGTATAAAGCGCGCGTAGTTTTGAACATTTTTCACCATAGTATCTTTGATTTTCACTGGGAAAATTCTTGCCACGGAGATCGGACTAAGTACGAATGACATCGCAAAAGGCTCCCAAACGAAGCAGGGCCCTCAAGAGCACTTGGCGTGCTACTGTCGTACTGCTAGACGATTTTCGAACAACTGTCACGTGTTAGTCACTACAGGCCTGTCACATAAATAATGTGCAAAGGACGTCCAAATGGGACAGGCCCTTAAAGTCACTGTTTGGGCCTGGCATGAGCAACAGCAGAGGGCGTTTGACACTCTTAAACAACAGATGTCTTGTGCCCCCACTTTCACCTACTTTAATGCTAAATTACTGGTCACATTGACTTGTGACGCCTCACATTACGGTTTAGGAGCAGCTTGCTTCCAAGATGATGGTAACAGCAACAGGCCTGTTGCCTATACTGCACGCACCATGACAGACACAGAACAACGCCACGCCCAGATTGAAAAAGAGCCGCTAGCGGTCTTTTTCACATGCGAGAAGTTTAATGACTTCCATTGACTGCTCACACTGCCGCTGACAATACCCTACGATTGCTCTCCTCTGTCATTACACGTGGTTGGCCTGACAAGAAATACAATCTACCACTTCCAGTTCGGCCCTTCTTTGCTGTCTGTGATGAACTATAACACGATGGCATTATCGTAAAAGGCCACAAAGCTGTAGTTCCTGCCTCTTTACACAACATGTAAACATGGATGCTGTCCATGCGGGCCACCCAGGCGCAGAAGCAACTCTCCTGCGAGCAAAAAACATGTTTTACTGGCCTGGCATTCACGAGAACATTCACGAGAAAGTGGAATCCTGTGCAGTGTGCAACAGTTTGGTACCACATCAACAAAAGCAACCACTTCTATCATTCCCAGTTCCTGCCCTTCCGTGGTCCACAGTGGCAACTGACATATTTGAGTTGCATGGCAAACAATACCTGGTTCTTTTCGACTCGTATTCCGGTTGATTTGACATTGATTTTCTTAGTAGCCTCACTTCTCATGAGGTAGTTCAGAAGCTGGCACTCCATTCTCTGACCATGGAGCTCTATGTCAACTATTATCTGATAATGGCAGTCAATTTATCAGCCAGTACTTCAAGGACTTTGCTGCACGCTGAGATTTTCGTCACATCACCAGCAGCCCTGAATATCCTCAGTCGAATGGACTGGCGAAATGTGCCGTCAAGAGTGCCAAACAATTAACAGAGCAAAATTCGATGTGTACCTGGACTTGCTTAACCTGCACAACATCTCCCGCGACCCAATATTGGGTTCACCCGCTCAGCGTCTGATGTCAAGGCAGACCCGAGCCACATTGTCTGTGGCAAAGCAGGCACTAGTTCCCACCATCCGAAGTCCAGTCCAGACCATAATAAAAGTGCGACATTCAGAAAGGGTGGTATGACAAAACGAGCGGACCACCCATACTAGCCGAGGGACAAGTGGTGCGTCTGCACACCGCCAAAGGCCACGACCGCATCGGTGTAATTTCTGGAACTGCCTCCGAGCCACGTTCATACTTGGTCAGTGCTGTTGGCGGCACCTATAGAGGTAACAGGCAACATATCCTGCCTGTGAAGGAGCCAGCGCCACCTCCGTACTATCCTGACTGCACAAGTGTACTTCCATCCCCATCCAGCGGCATCGGCCCGACTGCACCAGCACGACCACATGTTTCTGATCCGGTTACTTTGCCGCCACCTGTGCCAAAGTCTCCTATTTTGTCCCGGAAGTGCCATTTCAATCTCCGACACTTATTTCACCATCGAGTGTGTTCCCGGTGTCGGGAGTAGATGCAGGATTGTGCAGTATACGTGCTGATTGTGTTTGTAAGCCCACCGTAAAGTACCCGGGCTATGTTTGAACTTCCTCCGGTTTATGGCCACATACTATGTGTGCTTTATATAGTCAGCAGTATACATTTGCATTTAATTATTTGTAGTACTCAGTAGTTTTGCATTTGTATTTAATTCTTTAAGGGGATGTAGATTAGTGTCACTCATACTATTTGTCCATCCTCAGGCTTATTGGAGTGCTCTCTCTCTCCCTCTCTCTCTCTAGCTGTATGCATGTGGAGATGAAAGCACCTTGAGTTTCCTCTACAGAGTTGCTAATAAAAGGCTATGGATTCCAATCACTATGTGTGAGTCTGATCATTTCCTACACTACCTATGTCAACCTACATCAACCGGCGACAGGTACCGGCGACTGAATTGTCTTCAGTTGTCGCTGAAGCCGTCTAAGTTGTCGTTGCTTGGTTGTTGCCTGTGTGGTTGTAGGTTGTCGTAGGTGGACGTCTTAATGGGTCGCTGGTTGTTGGTAGCTTGCCATAGCTTGTGGTCGACTAGGTGGTAGGTTGTCGTAGCTTGTCATAGACATTGTTGTAGGGGGAGTCCAGTAGCTGCTTTTTCGGTGACTGCTACGACTGTGACAGTTGACGGCAGTTGCCGAAAAAATCGCCGAAGTGGGACAAGCCCTTTATGCATTTATTGTTCATGCCATTCATTGTTATATCCAGCAGGTTCATTATAACACATTATGTAATTAGTCAGATGAACCAAACAGCTTACTAAATGCCTGTCCTGCTGAGTTACTCCAGTATTTTGTGTCTATGTTCTTACTAAATGTCAGAACTGGAGATGTTTTTGAAAGACTTTTATCAACATGGTATAATCAGATTTTCTAGCTAATTAATGTGTTTTTAGTTTCAATCTTCAGTTTATCCTTGAGAGAGAGAATTGGGTACTTAAAGGTGTTATAAGACGGAGCAAACATGCAAATTAGCTTCACAGAATACCAGATTGAAGTCACTCAGTCAAATGTACCGAACGGGTAGTATGGCATGCTGAACTAATCCTACACACTGATGATAACATTTAAAACAATGGAAGCAGAGATTTGGTATTGGAATTTTATTCTCATTTACACATTGTCTGGAGATGTTAGAGACAAAATTATTTTAGTCATGTGAGCAAGATGATTTCTTTGACACCCAGAAGCAATGTATTGTTTAGACGCTCGTTCATATAAAGGTCTAAATGAAAGCACCACATAACACTGGTTGGGCATTTGGTCTTCTGTACCTGCTGTATCTGGACTGATGGATTTGCATTCCTTCATGTTTCTTATTGTGTGCTCTCTGGTCTCAGGCTTGCACCATGACTCTTGGGAGAGAGAGAGCAATTTGATAAGCATGTACAGGACTTGTCTTTTTACATCTTTTAATTGCAGAGGTTACGGATGGAGTTAATCATATGCATAAGGCATCAATATCTTCAATAACTGCAGTACATGTCATTTTCTCTCTGGATAATGTCACAGATGTTGCTGGTAAATGACTGAAAGATTCCAATACACTGAACTTGAGGATGGTGGACAATTGCTATCTGTTGAAAGAGCTGAGGGAGTAGATAATTGTAGGCCATCTGTGGGTCTTCTGGCAGCATACCACAGATATTGCATCATCATTTTGATGCAAAACTATGAGGGGTTTGTGCTTGATTAATGCTGTTTGGATATGTTGTGTGGATATTATGCTGTGTGGATATTCCATGAAACGCTGAAGGAGATAATGCGATGAGGCTGCTGTTTCCTCAAGGAACTATCCTTTGGTCCATCTTTTGTTTCTCTTGTTCCTTCTGCATGATAAAAGTATACATGGAAAATCCATACTTGGTGTGTGATTGTCATGGCTCATCAATCTCAGCCAGATCTAACCTGGTCGCAGAAACCTTTATTCCTCACGGTGACATGCAGGAATAGATTTGGCAATTGGATGACAGGACACCCAGAAAGTGAAGGTGAGGCGTGGGAGAATATATTTGGAGTCACACAATAGTAGGAAGTGATTTTTTTTTTTCAGCGATCCCTGCACATTAACACTATCCTACACCCATTAGGGATAATTTTTACATTTACCAAGCCAGTGAACCTACAAACCTATACGTCTTTGTAGAGTGGGAGGAAACCAAAGATCTCAAGAGAAAACTCATGCCGTCACAAACAGCATTCATAGTTGGGATCAAACTAATTTATCTGGTGCTGCATTCTACCCAGCTGTGCTGCCCAATCTATACTCATTCAGCAAGCGTGCTGTAGCCGGAGGGGATATGGGGGGGGTGGAGGGATGGGGGGGAGGGGGGGGGGGGGGGGGGGGGGGCAGTGAGCCAGCTGGAGCTGGAGCTGGAGGGGAGGGGAGGAGGCAGCAGCGAGCGTGTTGTAGCTGGAGGGGGGGGGGGGGGGCAGCGAGCGTGCTGGAGCTGGGAGACCATCACTGGTCTCTGCACTGGCTCCAACCACAGCCCATGTCCCGGGGGAGCCAGAAATTAGAATAGAAACAAACTTACAGGTGGAGCGCTCAGGTTACCATCTTAACGGGTAAAAAAGATGGTGGTTTGAAATGTTTGAAATAGCGATGTTACAATACTTACCTTCAGTGGCGCTACAGTCATGCCACTGGCCGTTTGCGCAACTTCGTTGCCTTTGTGGGGGGGGTGGCGGGATTAAAATGCCCTTTTGTACTGCCTATCGGAGGCGGACTTCCTCGGGCTGCTAGCTGCTGAAGAATAATCGATCCGACTCCCGTTCGCGCTATATTTAAAATAAAAATAGCTAGACAGTTTAATATTTGGATTAAAATAAAAAGCGACTTCGAACGGCCTCAACGCCTAGAACGTGATGGATCGCAAGCACGGGATGAAACAAAGTGTAAGTCGTTTATTTTACCTATAATCTTGCTTATTGGGATGGCTTTAATCTAATTTTACGTTGCGAAAATGTTATTTGGGCCCCACACGAACCGGCAGTGTTTTTCCTGCCGATATGGAGTTCAATTTCACTGCAACCGCAACGTTCCAATCGATCGTGGTCCAGAAGCAAGATTATTAAAATGCCCATTTTTTTTGGACAATCATGCCATAAGCCATCTAAATTGTCTATATTTTGTGTTATTCTCTCTCCATGATCATTATTTTTAAACTAAAAATTCACAACAGTTTGGGTCACATGTATTGTGCAAAAAAACAATAATTTTGATTATATTTTTAGATTAATTTATGTTAATTAAACATTAAATTCCTTCCATCTGGCATATAAATTGATGTCAGTGAGATTTAAAAAATCACGTTATATTGTGAATTCCTGTGTGATGGGATTAGCTTGTTATTTGGATACTTAGGCTATTTTTTAAAAAATATCCTTTTCTTAAGAAATGGAACCTACAGGACATTCTTAATGGGAAAGTAATGGGCAGAGAGGCATGTCATGTATGGTTTGAAGAGCAAAAACTTGTAGTTTACAATGCCAAAATTGAAATGTTGAGGAGAAACAAGGTGCACAGAGTTACATATTGGTTACAATCTGAGGAGTATGATGATGCTACTGATTATGATATGCCAATGTACCAGCTAGCAACTGATCTTCTCCATAAAGACTTGGTCTATTGCTAGAAATCTGTAATGTTGAATTTGTTTTGTTTTCACCCATGTGAAGTTCCTTGGGACATTTTCCAAAGCTAAAGCCACAGTATTCATACAATTATTGACTACCCAGTATTAATATAGTAATATTAATAAATTCAACCTCACCAAATTAGAAAACTATAGAGTTATAGCTTATTTTAAGCCTGAAGTAAACTCAAATGGATGTGAATGATTGAAATGTGCTGGTAAAGCTCCTGTTAAAAAATAAGAAACCAGATTCTGCACTTTTTGGCAGAACTAATATCAGTGACCGTCTGAGAGCTCCAATATACACAGATCCTGGTATGTGTGTGCGCCTTTGCACATGAACATTGGGGTCATAGTAACTCTCAGCTTCCAAGGACATCCCAGGCTTTGGCTACTATTCACCACATCTCAATATTTGTAGCTCATGCTGCATTAGACAAGTCAGCAAACAATATTCAAGGAGATTTCTTTTTTCTTCAGGCTACAGGAATGAGCAGATCAGGCATAGATATTTCTCACATTGCATGCACCCCAAATACCTGGCATTCAGAAATTGCACTATGATCTTGCATGAACCTTCTTGCCACAAGGAATGTTCACGTCACCTTTACATTAAAAACAAACATGTCTACTTCAATCATTGTTTCTTTACCAGCCCACCAAACTCCCTCTGAGTCTGTGGCAAGCTCTCCCACAACTCAGCACTGTGACGTAGCAGTAGAGCTACTGCCTTACAGCGCCAGACACCCGGATTAGATTCTGATTAAGGGTGCTTGTCTGCGCAGTTTGTACGTTCTCCCTATGGAATTTCTCTGGGATCTTCGGTTTCCTTCCTCACTCCAAAGACGTACAGGTTTGTAGGTTAATTGGCTTGGTATAAATGTAAAAAAAGTGTCCCTTGTGTTTGTAGGATAGCGCTAATGTGTGGGGATCGCTTGTTAGTGCGGACTCGGTGGGCCGAAGCGCCTGTTTTGGAGTTGTGTCTCTGAACTAAACTAAACTAAACTCCTTCCATCACGCACCAGTTATTCACTCAGAGACAGAGCTTTCCTTTGCTGAAAGGGTATTGCATCTATTGTGGTGCCAAATACTGAAAAGAGGCAGCACTTGCAAAATATGATGGTGAAACATCCAATTGTTAATATCTCTATGATGTTATACAGAGAAACCCAAGAGCTGTTCTGTGCATCTTTCCACTGAAAGTCTTGTTCAGAATGCACCTTTACAAATAGCATTCAGGTGATTCATATTGCTGCTTTAATGCCATCAAAAGAAACCAGAGCAAACTGGACTAAAAAATATTTCAACCTTCTAAATTGAGTACTTGCACACACTGCATTTATCAAAATCAAATGCACAACTTTGGGCCTTTAACTTCCAGGTCTATTTAATAGGGATTTAGATCCATCCTTAAAAAAAACTGATATTTCAAAACTTCTTCAGCAGAATTAAAATTATTCCTTTTAAGGTTAGTATTTATGGAATTATTTGAAATGCATTTCACTATTTCCAAGTACATGATTAAATATGTAAAATCTGGCACTGGTTAAATACTACATTTTAGTTATTGCAAAGAGATTAAAACAGACGGCGTGTCAGTCTCTTGAGTTTAGCCCCCTTGAATAACAATTACAAAAGTGTACCAATTCCATAGTGTGGTATTCCTCACCAAGCCATTCGTAATTTAAATTGTATCCAATCTCATGTTGAGATGAATTAAAATATAACAAGGTAATGGTATGAGGTATAGGTATGACCCATATTTGCTGAATGGTAGAAACAATGCAGATATGTTAGACTTATCTTCCACTTAAAATCCAACAGTTCTGCTGACTTTAACTGAGCAGAAGATCAGGGCTCCTAAGTGCAGACGTCTGCGGATTCTCCAGCACTTTCGTTGGGAAATATGCCCACTGAATCTTTAAACTTTACTCAATGTTAGCGGCACTGATTCTAATGGGAGGACTTGAAGAGAGTGCAAATTTCTTCATTAATTTGCTATATTTAATTTCAAGTGTGTTCATTTATAATGTCTCCAGATATATTTTTCATGTTATACTGTCTTTTTTATATTTAAGTAGCTTTGAGTGCTTTTGAATGTTTGTGAAGGTTGAAGTCATGCAAAGCCAGTCAGGCACAATAACTGTTTTGACACCATAATTCCCTGTGACTGGGGTCTGATTCTTCATTATGCTGGGTTTTGCCGATTAGTTGGGTCTCAGCTTCCCAGCAGAAGAGTCTGAAGAAGGGTCTCGACCTGAAACGTCACCCATTTCTTCTCTCCAGAGATACTGCCTGTCCTGCTAAGTTATTCCAGCTTTTTGTGTCTATCTTCCCAGCAGAAGTCCATGGCTGGGGGCTTAGTCTGAGCTATAGCATTCTCCAAGGACAGATGATCATTGAGCTTTGTGTAAGAAGGAACTGCAGATGCTGGTTTACACCAAAGCTAGACACAAAATGCCGGAGTAACTCAGCGGGTCAGGCAGTAACTCTGGAGAAAAGGAATAGGTGACTTTCCAGGTCATCAGATCATTCACTTATGACATTACAAAACCAGCTATGACGGTCTGACATTGGAAGGGCAGTGGCTCCAGCAAAACATTACAAAACCAGCTGGAGTATCGAGGCTTCATTCATAATATTATGCATCCACCATATATTACTACTGGAGCTCCGCTATTACAATTCATTAGTGTATTACAGCATCTTGTGAATATTACTTCCAATCTTCCATATAACACATGTTTTAATAAGTACGGCAAGCTCAAAAGAAGAGCTACAAATGTGTCTATTCAGTACGAGATTTATCTGCTGAACTGCTTAAGGATTATCTTTGTGGCTTCTTTGAAATTAATCCTTGACTTGCTATATTCTTTAAATCTCCATTGCTGGACAGCAGTCACTTGTGTTAGATTGGTTTTATTATCAAATGAGGCTCACAGGTGTAAAAATATACCATTCATTAAAAGTAATCTCAGATCCTATCAAATGCAAACTGGCTTTCTGTTAAAAACGTTTCCCTCGTTGAAATACTTAAATGGTGAAAATTGTGAAATGAGAAATGTAATAACTCACTTTTATTTGAAAGTTTCCTTCAATTCATTTTATTGTCTATTTTATGTCATTTATTTCAGTTCACAGAACAATGTCATCTCAATTTTACATTATTGATTAAGTTTGCCATGAGGAAGATTTCCTTGAATTAACAGTGCTTCCAGCACAAAATGCTATATATCCAAATAAAGCTTCCTACCACAAAAGCAAAGTAGCAGGGTGGTTAGCATGGTGGAGCAGCGGTAGAGTTGCTGCCTTACAATGTCAGAGACCCGGATTCAATCCTGACTACGGGTGCTGTCTGTACGGAGTTTATATGTTCTCCCTTTGACCTGCATGGGTTTTCCCCAGGATCTTCGTTTTCTCTCAAGCTCCAAAGACTTACAGGTTTGTAGATTAATTGGCTTGGCATAATTGTAAATTGTCCCTATTGTGTGTAGGATAGCATTAGTGTGCGGGGATCGCAGGTCAGCGTGCATTCAGTGGATCGCTGGGCTTGATTCCACGCTGTATCTCAAAACTAATCTAAACTGAACTTGGGAGGATACAATTGATCTTGTGCATTCCAATAAATCAGAGCAATCAGGACAGTGACTCATGCCACTAATTTAATCTAATATGTGTAATCATGGGATGCAAGGCTAGCATTTATTGTTATTCCTTAATTGTCCTGAACTGAATGGGTACTGCTCTGGTAATTTAGCTGCAGCATTACCATACTCTTGGAGTGAAACAACATTGAATTTAAAATGGGTCAACAAATTAGCAACAATTAATAACATGCAACAAAGACAGCGCTATGTGTTACTTCAGTGAACGGACATCCATGAAATATTAAATGATGAGACAAACAACATTTAACCAAAAAAACCCCATCTGGTCCATTCTGCCATGTAAGCTTTTTAAAACGGATTTGATTCATCTCACTCCCTTTCACTCCTTTTTTCTCCAAATGCTTGAAATTTCTTCTTTTGAGTTATGTATCCAATTTCCTGTTCAGAACTGTTCAGCACAATTTCCAGGCATTGCGTTCCAAACTACAACAGTTGGTTGAATATAAAACAGTTCTCATTGCTCTCCAAACCCATCCATTATCTATAACCTGCATGATCCAGTTACTGACCCTCCTGGCGATGGCACTTCATACCTTCCATCAAAGTACTTCACCAACTTTGTCGCAAATATGTCTCGTTATGTGTTTAATAATATATTTTACTGAAAACTGGAAATAGGCTGGTGCCGGAATCATTGCACTCTTGTACTTGCATGTGCTGGAGTAACTCAGTGGGGCAGACAGTATCTATGGAGAAGATGAAAGGTGATGTTTCGGATTGAGACCCATCTTCAGACTGATTCTGTGGGGTGGGTGGGAGCTAGGAGAGAGGAAAGGTAAGACAGAGTGTGGCAGTTAATAGGACAAACAAACAACCAACACATCTTTGGGAAATTGGAGAACACTGGAGTAAAGAAACCTGTATTATGCTGACTAGTATACAAACATAGAAATCTACACATGAGTGCCCAAGGTTGTGGTTGAAGATGGGTCACTGGAACAGTGAGGTAGTCAACTTACCAGCTGCTCCACTGAGCCACCTGCTTTGAATCACATGTGTAACTGAAACATGATGTGATGGCATTGTAAACTGAACAATACTTGGTCCCACTGCACACCAATTAATGCTCCTTCAATGGCACCAAATTAGTCATGGAACATAATCTTAGGTAACACAAATACAAATGGTAGCTTTGTTAAATATTCTTAATTTGCTCACAAATCAACTTCAAGACTCAAAAGGGTTTGATTGACAGGAGGATTAGCAAGAAATACTCCTCTATGTTGGCGAGACCAAGCATAATCTCGGCAACCATTTCACTGAACGCTAGTGCTCTGTTCGCAAAGGTCTGCTGGAGTTCCTGGTTGCTAATCATTATAACTCACCTTCTCATTTCCATATCTGTCCTGAGCCTCCTCCATTGTCAGTGTGAGGCCAAATGTAAACTGGAGGAACACCACCTCATATCCTGCTTAGGTAACCTAAAACCCAACAGTTGAATTGTCCAATTTCAAGTAATACCCCCGACCCACCACCCCGCACCCTCATCCTGGTGTACATACATTTTTCCCACCATGCCCAGTCACCCTGCTCATTTTCCCTCCTCTATAAGGGGATATCCCTATCCCTTCCCTTTCCACCATATCCCAATCACTAGCTTTACATTTTTCTCCTCCTCTTCTTTGTCAGATATTTTTTTGGGTGGGTTTTCACCACTATCCTTTGTCACTTACCCCACTCATCTCACCTTTATCTACCTATTGCTTTCCAGACTTTGCATGACCCCACCTCTTTTTTCCAGCTTTCAATCAATCAATCAATCAATCAATCAACCTTTATTGTCATCTTGCAAAGCAACAGTTGTACAGTGCAAAATGAGAAGACGTTTCCCAGAGAATACCGGAGCATCGCACATGAAACTTAAAACATTTTACACATAATAACAGTAAAAACAATCCAGTCCCTGATGAAACAGTATAAATAGTTAAAAGCAGGTAAAACAGCAACATTAAATAATACTTCCTGTAAAACTATCTTCCTGTAAATTTCTTAACCCTATTCCATCAGTCAAAAAAGTGTCCCAACCCAAACATTGTCTGTCCATTTCCGTCTATACATGCTGCCGGACCTATTGTGTTCTTCCAGCACTTTGTTTTTTTTCCAAGATTCCAGCACCTCAAGAGGAATACTGCTATTTTTCCAGTTACATGCATAATGGTGAATGGTTTTTGGAATGTTATTAATCTATGCTTAGGAAATAATAACTGGCTAGCAGGCAGCTGGATGTTATTCTGCAAAAGATTATCCAAGCAGAAAATGGCAAGGAACTGCCTTAATTGATGTACTGCATTTTAAGGCTTAAAATTAATACATCAGTCATTTTGAACCTTTTACAACATTTGGAATGAAAATGTACGATGGAATTAGAAATGAAATATGGTACAATCTTTCTGAATTAATTCAATATGATGGAAGGATAGGTATTATTTTTAATGCAATTCATTTTTTAATAAACTTGTTTTTTCCCCATCTAAATCTACAGAGCAAAATTCTATGAAGAATGAACTTGAGTGCTGACACATCTCCATTAAGCCTTTTTTGTATAGCATTTAAGCATTTAAAACATTATCCAGATGCAATGGTTTGTGATGATATTTACCAATTTGCTGAAGGAGGCAAAAAAAACATGTAAAATGTCTTGGAGAATCGCTTGTGCTTACAGGACAAGTTATTGCATAAATGCACACATGAGAACATTTCAGCTTCATTACATCTGCATGAAGTGTTACATTTAAATGATAAAAATGTACTTACTGAGTTCAAAACAATAGCATCATGTAGTCAGAACACAAATTGTGAAAAAAACATACAATTGCAGGGAGATTGTTTTCATAGAAAACACTTAAGTCCGACGTTGTTATGAGATACTTATTAGCAAGTAACTATCTTCCTGTAAATGGCATATAGTGGGCAACATTAAGTTGGAATATATAATGAGAATGAGCTGAAGCACGAGCAGTGGAATGATCTATGCACACGGCACATCTTGGGAAACCCAGAACTTTTATTTTGCCAACGCCTCTTTAACCTACAGTCATATAATGTCCAGGTTTCCTGACCAATTAGCATGGGAAAATGTGATGATGTCCCACATGAGTTGATTTTGTCCCCAATTTTAACGGGAAACTGAAGCAGAGTGGAATGAATTGGCAGGAAGTTGTTTGGATGTTTAAAGGTCATGTGATTCTGGAAGCAGGAAGCTCTGATTGCAGCAAGAACCCCACCAATGAAAGAAGATGTAGCTGGAGTTGGTTCAATGCTTGGGAATTTATTGGCCAATAACTTATAATGGATTATAAACAAGGAATGATAACTTAAACTAACTGTATAATGCCTAGACGCTAGCCATTTGTCACTACAGCCGCAGCAAAGGGTTTGAATCACATGGACATCCATACAACGAGACATGGACATGGTACTATCACACACCTGAGGATTCTTATGTTTCAGTTTAATTTCTGAGTCATATAAATATTAGCTCCTTCCTCCCTTTTCCTGCTTTGCACTTTTCTGATTAATGGCTACCAAATGGTCTTTTGGAATTATAATTTAACATTTAACAAAGTTATAACGCCAATTTTCTGTGGCTGCTAAATCTGTGATCTTCTTGTCATGATAAAATCCGAATTTGGGTTGATTTCAGTCAATAACGCAATGCACTATTCCATTTGCAGCAAATATAACAGCCCATGTCTGCATGCAGCAAGTCTTAGAAAGCCTTAAGGAATATGCTGATGTTAAAAATAACATCAACTCTGTGAAAGCATTATTCAACGCTAATTTCATACCTTTATTAAATAAACTTAATACGCTGATTACATTTTGGAAAACACTTCCCTTATCATTATTAGGTAGAATAAATGCAATAAAAATGATCTTCCTAATAATAATAATAATAATAATAACTTTATTTGTTAAGCCTACCACAAAGCTTACTATACCTAGACATCATAAAACAGTCTATAACACGGGCGCATAAATATATACCCAAAATATATTAAAAAACATAAAACACAAGTTTTTAAAATTAGACTCTAATATTACTAAAGGCCATGGAGAATATATTTCTTCAGGACTATAGATCACATAGAAATCACAAAAAAAACAAACACTTATGTAAACCAAAAGAGGTCGGGGGACTTTCACTTTCTGAATTTTATGTATTTTGGCTCAATAGGAGCTGGGAGAGTGCGAATAAGGGTGAAGAAGCTCAGATAGGTAGGACGGGGCAAGACCACTTAGGGATGATAAATAAAATAATTGGAATCCTATACTGATAGTTCTACCCAGAGGCAAAAGACAGAATGGATAAAAAGCTGGAGACCAGGAGACGGGCGATGGCCGATCCCCCAGATACAGTGCAATATCCAGGAACAAAGGCGATCCTCTTCTCCCCACAAAAAACTGAATCAGAAAAAAACCACAAGCCCTATATAAATCTAAGAACCCAATTATATATGGTACAACAAAGAAGAAACAGGGAAACAAAATCAACCTTAGCTTTAAAATTAAAAAATCAGTATCCACTGTTAATGCCACCACAATAGCGATACCGGTAATACCTTATTTTTAAACCATCTCTTATTGATAAGACCAATGGGCAAACCAAATGAGGTCTCGGAATTTCAGAAGGATCGTGGATACATATGAAAATGGGAAGCCTACTATCATTCCAACAATTACAAATTAAAATTGCCATTAAAATTGAAAAAATAACCAATATTTTAAATATCTTCAAGATTTGCGATTTCATGAAAAAAGATCTATCACTGTTAAGGATATCAAAAAGTAACTCCTGACTTATTGGAAGAAGCAATGAATATTGAAGCTGACTCACAAAAAAAATTAAATATCATATTTTAAATATTTTTGCGATAAAATATATATACAGGATATCAAAAAAGTAACTCTAAGTATAGACCTACCATCGACAGAGGTACTTAGAGAAGAGTGGGAACAGGAACTAATGATAAAAATTACGAAGGTTAAATGGGTTAAAAAAATACTTGATATATATTCACAAATGTTCAATTAATGTAAGACATAATCTAATTCAATTTAAAATTGTACATAGATTATATTATTCAAAAACAAGATTGAACAAATTTTATCCAAATATATCCGCCACTTGTGATAAATGTCTAGCCCAAAAGGCAACTATAACACACTCCTTAGTTTCCTGCATAAAACTTTATAGATTTTGGAATGATATTTTTGAAATATTTACAAAATTATTCAAGACAAGAATGGAACCTAATACTGAAATGATTATATTTGGTGTAATGGAAGATGGGAATAAATTGAACACATCTCAAAATCTATTCCTTAACTATGGTTTAATAATAGCAAAAAAATTAATACTTAAATTTTGGAAGGGTACATCAATACCAACGCTTAAAATGTGGATTGCAAGTATGTTGGACACAGCTCATCTTGAGGAAATGCGATTCCTCCTAATGGATAAATCAGACCAATTCATAACGAGTTGGTCTCCATTCGTTGTTTTTTTGGAATCATATGGTGCAACACAATTGTAAAAGAACTGTTTCAGGACTGGACGAGGGTTGGTCAAGATTATAAATAATGATCTCCTTCTCTTTTTTATTTTATTTTCTTTTCTCTATTTTCTCTCTCAACTTTCTTCATTTACTCGTTTTCTTTCTTTACACACTATATATTTCACATCTTTCTATTCTTTACTATCTAACTTTTTTTCTTATTCTAATCTTTTTTCAATGTAACAAAAATAAAACGAAGTTGTACATAAAATGTATTATGAAAATATATATTAGGCACTTTGGTGCCATATGACTGTACTTCTAATAAAATAAAAATAAAAAATTAAAAAAAAAATCCCTGTGAAAGTACCAGACAACGACCACTTCCAACATCTGCCCTTGACATGCAGTGACATTGCTATTGCTAAGTTTCCCACCATTACATTCTGGGTCATGAAAAGTCTCAACAGAACCAATTACATAAATACTGTGGCTATGAATGCAGACCAGAGACTGAGTTTCCTTTGACAAGTGGCCTATTTTCTGACCCTACAGGGACTTTCCGCAGGTATGTGTCAGGAATATAATAGATACGAACCACAGACGGTTGTCAGTGGGCCAGCCAGCATCTGTAGAAGGAAATGGACAGGCAAAATTTCAGATTAGGTTGGATCTCAGGATAAACTTTCTTTCCACAGATGCTACCTGGCCTGCTGACTTCCTCCCGCAATTTGTTCTTTGCTCAAACTCCCAGCACATGAGTCTGCATGACATAAGATCCTATATTCACCTGCATCAATGCAACTCCAATGCTCAAAACTTGATACCATGTGGAACAAAATGGGCCACTTCATTGGCACCGCAAAATAACAACACAGATATTTATTCCTTCAACCACAACTGCTGAGTAGCAGCAGTGCTTGCCATCTTTAAAATGAACTGAAGTTACTAGTCTAACATTGTCTGAAACTGCAACTTCTACCCCCAAGAAGAACATGGGCCACTATTTGCAACTGCTCCAAGTCGTGCACAATCTTGATTTGGGAATAATAAAAATAGTGCTGTATGTACTCAGCCAGTCAGGTCACATCTGTGGAGGGAAATGGAGAGACAACATTTCATTGTCATTGGAGATAAATTGCGGAGCTGCCTCCCATGCGGACTGTGGAACTAGACTCACCAGCATTGGTCAAAAACAAGAAGGATGCATGGGTGATGGGGCAGCTGGGATCAAGTAAATCCTTGGAGGAATTTCGGGAACTAAGGAGTAAACTGAAAAAGGAGATCAGAAGGGCAAAAAGGGGCCAGGAGATAGCTGTGGCGGGTAGCATTGAGGACAATTTCAAAAGATTTTATAAATACAAAAGGGGGAAAAGGGTCTCTAGAGAGAGAGTGGGACAGGAAAGCAGTCACTTCTGTGTGGAGATGGGCAAGGTCCTCAGTGAGTATTTCTCCTCTGTATTTACCGAGGAGAAAGACAGTAGGACGGAGGAACATGGCGCAGTCAATGGAAGTGTTTAGAGAGCAGTCAGCGTTACCGTCAAATAAGTACTGAAGGTATTATCGTGTAGGAAGGTAGACAAATCTCCATGGCCTGATCAAATATTTCCGAGGACATTGCAGGAATCTAGAGAGCAAATTGCGGGAGCCCTGGTTGAAATTTAGAGTTGTCCTCAAATACAGTAGAGGTGCCGGAAGGCTGGAGTGTGGCAGGTGTTATGCTTCTTGTCAAGAAAGGCTGCAGAGAGAATAAGGAACTATAGGCCGGTGAGCTTAACATCTGTAGTTGGAAGGTTAACTAGAGAGTATTCTGAGGGATAGGTTATGTAGGCATTTGGATGGGCAAGGGCTGATTAGGAATAGTCGGTATGTGGGAGGTTGTGTCTCACAAATCTGATTGATTTTTTCAAGATGTGACCAAAAAGGTCGATGAGGGCAGAGCTGTAGATGTTGTGTACATGCATTTTAATAAGGCATTCGACAACGTTCCACATGGTATGCTGCTCTGGAAGGTTAGATCGCATGGGATCCAAGGATAGATAGCTGAATGGATAGCAAATTGGCTCCATGGAAGGAAGCAGAGGGTGATGGTAGAAGGTTGCTTCTCGGACTGGTGGCCTGTGACTAGTGGTGTGCCTCAGGGTTCGGTGTTGGACCTGTTATTGTTTGTCAACTACATCAATATTTTGGATGAGAACATACAGAGCAAGATTAGCAAGTTTGCTGATGAAACAAAAGTGAATGGTTTTGCAGATAGTGAAGATAGTTGTGAAAGATTGCAGCAGGATCTGGACTGATTGGCTAGGTGGGCAGTGGAATGTTTGATGGAATGTAATACAGAGAACTGTGAGGTGTTGCATTTTGGGATGCCAAACAGGGGCAAGACCTACGCAATACATGTGGGGAGTGTTGTAGAGCAGAGGGATCTAGGAGTGCAGGTGCATGGTTCCTTGATGGTTGAGTCACAGGTAGATAAGGTGGTTAAAAATTTTGGCACATTATCAGTATTGAGTATAAACGTTGGGCGGTCATGTTGCAGTTGTATAAGATGTTGGTGAGCCGCATTTATACATTTTTTGTTCTGTTCTGGCCACACTGTTGTCAAGCTTGAAAGGGTTTAGAAAATGTTCATGAGGATGTTGCCAGGACTAGAGGGTGTTAGCTAAAGGGAGAGGTTGAGTAGGCTGGATCTCTATTCCTCGGAGCGCAGTAGAACGAAGGGTGATCCTATAGAGGTGTACAAAATCATGAGAGGAACAGTTTGGGTAGATGCACAGCGGCTCTTGCCCAGAGCAGAGGAATCGAGGACCAGAGGACATAGGTTCAATATGAAGGGGGAAAGATTTAATAGGAAACCGAGTGGTAACTTTTTCACACAAAGAGTGGTGGGTGTATGGAACAAGCTGCCAGAGGAGGTAGTTGAGGTTGGGACTATCCCATTGTTTAAGAAACAGTTTGACAGTTACATGGATAGGACAGGTTTAGAAGGATATGAACCAAGCACAAGCAGGTGGGACTAGTATAACCGGGGGGGGTAGCCAGTGGGCGCAAGTTGGGCCGAAGGGCCTGTTTCCACACTGTATCACTCTATGGCTCTTTGACTAGAAAGACTGTGAAAAGGTCAAAAATATGACATGCAACCAACTCAACCAACCTCTCACAGGAAATTGGGGGCATGCATTGTGCTCACCCTGATAGCATCAGCCAGATCATGAAAATGAATTAAAAGAAAGTAGGTGAAAGTTGGGGAAGTGGTGGAATGTTGCTTAAGGAATTGGCAGCAGCCAAGTTCATGGCACCATGGGTGGCTCTGCGGCACATGATGGGGGGAAAAAGAGTGGAAGGGCAATAGTAATAGGGGATTCAATTGTCAGGGGAATAGATAGGCGTTTCTGTGGCCGCAAACGAGACTCCAGGATGGTATGTTGCCTCCCTGCTGCAAGGGTCAGGGATGTCACTGAACGGCTGCAGAATATTCTGGAGGGGGAGGGTGAACAGCCAGTTGTCGTGGTGCATATTGGCACCAACGATATAGGTAAAAAAAGGGATGAGGTCCTACAAGATGAATTTAGGGAGCTAGGAGATAAACTTAAAAGTAGGACCTCAAAGGTAATAATCTCTGGATTACTACCAGTACCATGGGCCAGTCAGAGTAGAAATAGGAGGATATTGCAGATGAATACGTGGCTTGAAAAATGGTGCAAGGGGGAGGGATTCAAATTTTTAGGGCATTGGAACCAGTTCTGGGGGAGGTGGGACCAGTACAAACAGGACGGTCTGCACCTGGGCTGGAATGGAACCAATGTCCTTGGGGGAGTGTTTGCTAGTGCTGTCAGGGAGGATTTAAACTAATGTGGCAGGGGGATGGGTACAAGAGCAGAGAGGCAGGGGGTGTAAAATGTGGGTAGAAGCAATAGGTAGCAAGGTGAAAAGTAAAAGTGGCAGGCAGACAAAACCAGGGCAAAAATCAAAAAGGGCCACTTTTCAACATAATTGTATAAGGGGTAAGAGCGTTGTAAAAACAAGCCTGAAGGCTTTGTGTCTCAATGCAAGGAGTATTCATAATAAGGTGGATGAGTTGAACGTGCAGATAGCCATTAATGATTATGATATAGTTGGGATCACGGAGACATGGCTCCAGGGTGACCAAGGATGGGAGCTGAACATCCAGGGATATTCAATATTCAGGAGGGATAGAGAGAAAGGAAAAGGAGGTGGGGTAGCGTTGCTGGTTAGAGAGGAGATTAACGCAATGGAAAGGAAGGGCATTAGTTTGGAGGATGTGGAATCGGTCTGGGTAGAGCTGCGAAACACTAAGGGGCAGAAAACGCCGGTGGGTTTTGTGTACAGGCCACCTAACAGTAGTAGTGAAGTTGGAGCTGGTATCAAACAGGAAATTAGAAATGCGTGCGACAAAGGCAAAACAGTTATAATGGGTGACTTCAATCTACATATAGATTGGGTGAATCAAATTGGCAGGGGTGCTGAGGAAGAGGATTTCTTGGAATGTATGCGGGATAGTTATCTAAATCAACATGTAGAGGAGCCAACGAGTGAGCAGGCTGTTTTAGACTGGGTATTGAGTAATGAGGAAGGGTTAGTTAGCAATCTTGTTGTACGTGCCCCCTTGGGCAAGAGTGACCATAATATGGTTGAGTTCTTCATTAGGATGGAGAGTGACATTGTTAATTCAGAAACAATGGTTCTGAACTTAAAGAAAGGTAACTTTGAGGGTATGAGACGTGAATTGGCCAAGATTGACTGGCAATTAATTCTAAAAGGGTTGACGGTGGATATGCAATGGAAGACATTTAAAGACTGCATGGATGAACTACAAATATTGTTCATTCCAGTTTGGCAAAATAATAAATCAGGGAAGGTAGTGCATCCGTGGATAACAAGGGAAATCAGGGATAGTATCAAAGCGAAGGATGATGCGTACAAATTAGCCAGCATTCCAGAGGACCGGGAGAAATTCAGAGACCAGCAGAGGAGGACACAGGGCTTAATTAGGAAAGGAAAAATATATTATGAAAGAAAACTGGCAGGGAACATAAAAACTGACTGCAAAGGTTTTTATAGATATGCGAAAAGAAAGAGATTAGTTAAAACAAATGTAGGTCCCTTGCAGTCAGAAACAGGTGAGTTGATCATGGGGAACCAGGATATGGCGGACCAATTGAATAACTACTTTGGTTCCGTCTTCACTAAGGAAGACATAAATAATCTGCCGGAAATAGCAGGAACCGCGGATCAAAGGAGTTGGAGGAAATGAGGGAAATCCAGGTTAGTCGGGAAGTGGTGTTGGGTAAATTGAATGGATTAAAGGCCGATAAATCCCCAGGGCCAGATAGGCTGCATCCCAGAGTACTTAAGGAAGTAGCTCCAGAAATAGTGGATGCATCAGTAATAATCTTTCAAAACTCTTTAGATTCTGGAGTAGTTCCTGAGGATTGGCGGGTAGCAAACGTAACCCCACTTTTTAAGAAGGGAGGGAGAGAGAAAACAGGGAATTACAGACCAGTTAGTCTAACATCGGTAGTGGGGAAACTAGCAGTCAGTTATTAAAGATGGGATAGCAGCACATTTGGAAAGTGGGGAAATCATTGGACAAAGTCAGCATGGATTCACAAAACGTAAATCATGTCTGACGAATCTTATAGAATTTTTCAAGGATGTAACTAGTAGCATGGATAGGAGAGAACCAGTGGATGTGGTGTATCTGGACTTCCAGAAGGCTTTCGACAAGGTCCCACATAAGAGATTAGTATACAAACTTAAAGCACACGGCATTAGGGGTTCAGTATTGATGTGGATAGAGAACTGGCTGGCAAACTGGAAGCAAAGAGTAGGAGTAAACGGGTCCTTTTCACAATGGCGGGCAGTGACTAGTGGGGTACCGCAAGGCTCAGTGCTGGGACCCCAGCTATTTACAATATATATTAATGATCTGGATGAGGGAACTGAAGGCAATATCTCCAAGTTTGCGGATGACACTAAGCTGGGGGGCAGTGTTAGCTGTGAGGAGGATGCTAGGAGACTGCAAGGTGACTTAGATAGGCTGGGTGAGTGGGCAAATGTTTGGCACATGCAGTATAATGTGGATAAATGTGAGGTTATCCATTTTGGTGGCAAAAACAGGAAAGCAGACTATTATCTAAATGGTGGCCGATTAGGAAAAGGGGAGATGCAGTGAGACCTGGGTGTCATGGTACACCAGTCATTGAAAGTAGGCATGCAGGTGCAGCAGGCAGTGAAGAAAGCGAATGGTATGTTAGCTTTCATAGCAAAAGGATTTGAGTATAGGAGCAGGGAGGTTCTACTGCAGTTGTACAGGGTATTGGTGAGACCACACCTGGAGTATTGCGTATAGTTTTGGTCTCCAAATCTGAGGAAGGACATTATTGTCATAGAGGGAGTGCAGAGAAGGTTCACCAGACTGATTCCTGGGATGTCAGGACTGTCTTATGAAGAAAGACTGGATAGACTTGGTTTATACTCTCTAGAATTTAGGAGATTGAGAGGGGATCTTATAGAAACTTACAAAATTCTTAAGGGGTTGGACAGGCTAGATGCAGGAAAATTGTTCCCGATGTTGGGGAAGTCCAGGACAAGGGGTCACAGCTTAAGTATAAGGGGGAAATTCTTTAAAACCGAGATGAGAAAAACTTTTTTCACACAGAGAGCGGTGAATCTCTGGAACTCTCTGCCACAGAGGGTAGTTGAGTCCAGTTCATTAGCTATATTTAAGAAGGAGTTAGATGTGGCCCTTGTGGCTAAGGGGATCAGAGGGTATGGAGAGAAGTTGGATACTAAGTTGGATGATCAGCCATGATCATATTGAATGGCGGTGCGGTCTCGAAGGGTCGAATGGCCTACTCCTGCACCTAATTTCTATGTTTCTATGTTTCTATGAATTCTTGATTGTTTGCAGTTGTATTTTGTGTTGCAGGAATAAAGATTGTTGGGAGGGAATTTTGGATGTAATTGTCACCTGTTTGGATCTGACCACGGTGTCAATAAGAAGGGATGCTGGACTTGAGTGTACACTGGCTGCATTGTGCTGCTCCACCTCCCCTGGCTTGTCTCTACATGCTATAACTTGCTCCTCCTGTGGATGCAAGCCTTGCTGCTGTGCAAAACAGCTGACTGTGGCTAAAGATGGACACAAAATGCTGGAGTAACTCAATTGGACAGGCAGCATCTCTGGAGAGAAGGAATGGATGCCATTTCAGGTTGAGACTCTTCTTCAGAATTCTGAAGTACTCCAACATGTTGTGTCTATCTTTGGTTTAAACCATAATCTGTAGTTCCTTCCTACACATTTAACCTACTGTAACCATCCTGGATGGTGCAGGTGCAGCCATTGAAGGGTTCCTCCAGATCTATGAGGAGCCATTGGGGTGCACATTCAGCCTGCCAATGCATGTTTAATGCTTCATCGGGCTTTCTCCTTGTACTCCATCGTTTGGGTTAATTGTGAGTTACATTGACCACTTTTAGATTTAGTATTCATTGTCTCTGTGCAGATAAGGAAGATTGCACCAAAGCCAGACACAAAAGCTGGAGTAATTCAGCGGGACAGGCAGCATCTAAAGAGTGAAGGAATGGGTGACATTTTAGGTCGAGTCCCTTCTTCAGATTGCACACCAGACATAGAATTCAGTTGAGAGAAAGAGGCAATGTTTAATTACCATATGGACCAAAACGGAACAATAAAGTGGTTACTTGCAGCAGCAGCACAAAAGGTTTGTGAACACAATACTCAATAGATAATATAATAACAAACAAACAAAAAGTAAAATAAATATATACCCAATTTAGTGCAAAAACAAAACAAAGCCTCAAGTCCCTAGTGCAATCCAGGTAGTTGTATTCAATGATGGTTGTTGGGAAAAGCTGTTTTTGAACCTGTTTGTTACTGTTTTCAGGCTCCTAACCCTTCTTCCTGATGGCTGGAGTGACATTAGAGCAGGGTGTGTGGTTCTTTGATGATACTGGCTGACTTTTTGAGACAACGCCTCTTATAGATCCCGTCGATGGTGGGGAGGTTAGTACCCATGATGGACCAGACAGTGTCTCCACTTTTTGCAATCTCCTTTGTACTTGGGCATTTGAGTTGTTGAACCAGGCTGAAATGCAACCTATCGATATGTGCTCTACCGTACAACTGTAGGAGATCACGAGAGTATTGTTACCTTGATATTTACATGGCTGCATGTCAGTTGATCATTGTGGTCTATGGAGTAGATTAACTCAATGCCTTGAATAAGAAATTTGTGGGGTTGGTGGGACCCTGAAAACTTGGCCTCTTGTTGATTCTGACTGATGTTAGAAAAAGAAAAGTGCATGTTATTGCCTGCTATATTTTCTTGTTCTGTGCATTTATGTTCCTGAGAATGAGTTCCTATGAACCCCCCAGAAGTATGATGGCAAAGAACTGAGGGCAGTGTTGATTTGGACACATATTTCACCAGCTATACTTACCAGCAGATCATGTTCCAACAGGTTGAAAATCCTGCCTCCACCCAAAATATAACCTGATTACAAGAATACGATGCCACCTAATCATTGCAACAGAGAACAGTGTTTTTTTATCATAGTCACCATTCCCCTAATTCCTTTCCAAAAAAGCAGCCAGAGGCACATATTCAAATAGTTTCATTTCATTCTTGTAACTTCATTAAAATCAAGAGTGTAAGATATAATTATATCTTATAGAAGAAATGAATTGCTTCCTTTGTTGAATTGCACTTTATGGCACTGTATTTGAATAGCTTTTCGCTTTTTGTGGACTGAGAAGATTTTCCTAAGTAATACCAATGTAAAGTTTCAAATTGTAATTATGAAATCCGTACATGTAAACATAGAAAATTTAGATTATTAATGCATGACAAGTCAGGCTACTGAGATTATATTTGTAAGAATCGATGGTATGAGTATCTTAAACAATTCATCCGAAGTTGTTCATTGCAATACAGTGAAAATGAACAGGTCAATCCACCACAAAGTACATGGTCACATTTAAATGTTGCAAATTAATTAGATACAAGGCCATGATCACATGTGAATAAAGTAGGACTGGAATGTCTTCATAAATGCATTGAAACAACATGTATAAAAAAATCACACATTAAGAACACATCAAGAATGACTCTCAACCCAAAACGTCACCCATTCCTTCTCTCCAGAGATGTTGCCTGTCCCACTGCCTGAGTTACTCCAGCATTTTGAGACTGTTTCATATGAAAAAGATTTGATTTCTGAGACAGCACACACACTACTCACATGTTGAGATTCTGAGCTGTCATTGCAAGCTTAACATGAAACTGTCTGGTACACCCGGATTGAGCAGCGGGTACAATTGGGGCCTGTCTATCCTTTTTATTCGATGTCCTTCATCTATCTGACTGATTAAGGCAGAGGTTAATTCATACATACACTGTAATAGAATCGGCCCTGAACGCATCTTCCTGTTGCATCTTCAGAACCCAGATTTAGTACTTACCCAATCTTTGCACTCAATAATGGCAACACATATGACATCAAGACCTTGGTTTTGTTCAATAGCTCATGACATAATGAGCCTTCGTAAATTGTCTTTGTGAGTCAGCAAGCCTCAAGCTGAACTAGATTCTGGATGCTTTTGTTCTTGCAGCATACTGAATATGTGTTGCTGAGTAAAAACACGGCAAATATAATTAAAGACAGTTCATTATTTGCTTCAAAAGCAGAATTAAATTGAAGGTTAGAGGTACAAACATAGTTGATTAAATGCTTTAAATACAATGGTTCTCATGCTATTGGAAACACGTAGATGTCTTCTCTGGAGAAACAGGAGGGCAAAGTTGCAGAATTGAACAAAGGAAATATATATATTGTGGAGCTGCCTTTACTACCTTAGATTGTTAGAAATAAATGTTGCAGAACTTTCCATGAGGTGATTAATGTAGTTGTGTAGATATAATTAATGGGTGGTTAAGTCAATGGCAGATTTGAAAAAAAAAAGTGTTTTTCTCTGGTCGAAGCATTCCCTTCGAAAATAATGTGCCATTTTATATTAAATCTATCACAAAACGCAGTTTTTGAAGTGAGACGATTTGTACTGTCTGTACCGAGTTTGTACGGTCAGTCCTTCCACACTCCTAAGACATACAGGTTTGTAGGGTAATTGGCTTGGTAAATGTAAAAATTGTCCCTAGTGTGTGTAGGATAGTGTTATTATGCAGGGATCACTGGTGGTCGCAGACCCAGTGGGCCAAAGGGCCTGTTTCCGTGCTGTATCTCTAAACTAAACTAAAAGATAAAGTGCTCAGTTCCCACTCACCCACACTTCTCAATTTATTTCCTAAAGCAAATAAAAATAAATAATATAGGTGTTAACGTCCAGTGATATTTTTTCATAGGCAATGTAATTTTTTTTTAAAGCAGAGGTTGTATGGCAAAAAATCAATGCAAATAGTGTGACATTAAAATGTTAATACTGGAAGTTTTTACATGAGTTGTTCTTAAATGCAGCCGAGTGTTAAAATACATACCCTTCCAATATTCAGGGACAATTTGTTCATTCCTGTTTCAAAAGAAATGGCTAACAGATATTAGTGTCAATAAATTGGCAATACATGGGTACCAACTGAGCATCTTAATTACTATGTTAATTAAATCTAACTATGACATTGAGGGATAAACACTAAGCAAAATTTTAAGGGCAAAGACAATATGTTTCTCCCTATCAATGTGACACATTTCACGTTGGTGTCTTTTTTGTTCGAATGTGACAAGTTTACTGAGTTGAACATTCAGTAAACTGTAATTATTTTAATTCTATTACTTATTCATCATAGCTTTAACAAATAATTATCCAGCATGATACTTGCCTACGTCTGTACAGATCTTGAATACTAAAATATTTACCCGCTTAGCATGCACTGTGGGCGAAAGAGAAAATGCTTGTATATTATGCTGCTTTTTACATCTTTAGGATATTTCAAAGTTCTTCTCAGATAATAAATTATTTTTTGAAGTAAAGCCACAATTGCCTTCTATATCAATGTGACGAGTCAGTTTCACAACAGCTATGAGGTGTTTAGATAGTTAACTGGTTTGGGCAGAATTGTCAAGGGGTGAATATTGATTTAGACATCAAGAATACTCTTCTTTCAAAAAGTAAAATTGATATTTTT
Source organism: Leucoraja erinaceus (assembly GCF_028641065.1). Taxonomy (NCBI): domain Eukaryota; kingdom Metazoa; phylum Chordata; class Chondrichthyes; order Rajiformes; family Rajidae; genus Leucoraja; species Leucoraja erinaceus. The sequence goes on from NC_073398.1 coordinate 17,923,171, forward strand.
ATGTTCAACTGAACAAAACATACAGGACCTTAATTGAACACTACATTCAAAGACAACAGTTCAGTAATGTAGCACTTTCTAATGTTACACTGAAGTGTCAGTAAATTCTGGAATAAAGTATAAAACCTTCTGATGTACAGATGAAAAATTGAAGCAGGCAAGCACTGATACTAAGGTCATGGTTGTATGATTCTCTGAATAAAGCTGGGCTGAGAGTCATACAACAGTGGTTTATTTCACCAAACCAGGCCAGTCCCTCATTTAGTTTAAGTATTAGTTTGGAGATACAGCATAGAAACAGGCTTTTAGCTCACTGAATCCACGCTGACCATCGATCACCCATTCACACTAGTCCTATGTTATGCCACTTTCGCATCCACTCCCTAAAACACTAATGGAAAATGTATTGTTCCTCTTTGGGATGTGGGAAGAAACTGGAGCAATCCATGCACTCACAGGGAAAACATGCAAACTCCACACAGACTGCACTTAGGTCAGGATCAAACCTGGGTGTCTGGTGCTGTGACCACCTGCGCTACTGGGCCGCACATACATTTAACAAGTTCACAGATTCACAAGTTGTAGGAGTAGAATTAGGACATTTGGCCCATCGGATCTATTCCGCCATTCAATAAGGGCTGATCTCAGCCTCCTAATCCCATTTTCCTGCTTGTCCCCATAACCCTTGACACCTGTTCTAATCAAGAATCTGTCTAACTCTGCCTTAAAAATGTCCATTGACCTGGCCTCCAATGCCCCGTGGCAATGAGTTCCACAAATTAACTACCCTCTGATGAAAGACGTTCCTCGTCATCTCCTTTCTAAAAGAACGCCCTTTAATTCTGAGGTTGTGGTCTCTGGCCCTAGACTCTCCCACCAGTGGAGAGTCCTTTTCACATCCACTCTATCTATGCTTTTCATTATCCTGTAAGTTTCAATGAGGATCCCACCTTAACCTTCTAAACTCCAGCAAGTAGAGGGCCCAGAGCTGTCATACACTCATCATATGCTAACCCACTCATTCCTGGAATCATTAACAAAGGTGTATCTGTATCCTTTTTTAACCTTACTCAATAAACACCTTTCAGTCTCAGTCTGAAAAGTCAAATTGCCCCAGTCTATTGGAGGTCTGGAGGACTGGTTTCCAGGTTCCCCTCACTCTTTGTGGGAACCTGATTTTACTCTTGAATGGCTCAGCTCTGATTTTAATCCTTTTCCAACTGTTCCACCAAGAATATATTCACCCACAGATTCTTTCATCATTCAAACAACTTGCCTCATACTTTATTCCTCTCATTTTAAGGAAACAAACAAAAAAATCTATGTGTAACAGTTTCCCATAATTTTGCATGCTGGTATTATTTTGGTACTTTGCCATTGAAAATGCAGAGAAGCTTTATTTCAATAGGTCAGGAATTGTTTGATAGCACACCTGGAATTCTGCCTATGTTTTGGTCGATTGCTTTAACTTGGGAACCAGAGCAGAGAAGGTTCCATCACACAGGAACTGTTTTATGAAGGAAGGTTAGGTTCTATTACTTCTGGACCCCATCATACCTCGGCTTTAGCTCTTATTGACTTGAGCACATGGGCACCCGAATCCCTTTGCTCTGTCATGTTAGTACTTTTATAATTCAGGAATGAAAGCGGTTTGTCTTTCTTTGAATCTCACGTAAATGAAATTAAACATCTCCATGTTTAATTCCACCTGTCATATTTTTTCCTGGTTAGTTACCCCATGTAGTTGTGTATAGTATATCGTGTCCCTGCTACACAACCTGCCAGTGCTCTTGAATGTAACTTGATTGTACAAGTCGTTTCTGTTATTCAGCTCATTAATACCATATTAAGGATGTTGAGTATGCTAAGAAGTGAATGTTCAGAGATTTTTTAAGTGTAACATTCATCTAATGTGCTTGAACTCTTTGAAGTAACAAAGAGCAAGGCAATCGATGGGTTTTGAAAAGGCAAATTACAAAATAAGTCCATTAGTATATTCACAAGAGCATTACCTGTTGCAAGTTCCTTTCAAAGTTGCTCACCAACCTGAATGGGAAATACATCACGGTTATTAGATTGGCAAAGTTAGAACTAAACAAGAGGTACAAATGCTTTTAGAGAAGGTGCAGGAATACTTGTGGTGAATGCATATGAATGTTTGTAGGTGTTGTAAAAAGTTTAAAAAGCTTTTCAAAATCATATGGGATTCATTGCTTTATTATGGAAGGAATAGAGCACAAAAGCAAGGAAGCTGACCTTTATATAACATGGATTTGACATCAGCTGGGCCATTGTATTCGGTTCTGGACAATTTAGGATGGATGTCATGACTTTGCAGAGGTTTGGAGAGACTCTCTCCAAGAGAGAAGCTTTAGAATCTGCTGTGGCTCTCCATTGAGCTGAGAAGGTTAACAGGATAATAGAGGTCTTCAGAATTCTAAATGGTTTTGAAATAGTAAATAAGGAGAAGCTGTTTTCAGTAGCATACATGTCGGTAACTAGATTACATAGCTTTAAGCTGATAGGCAAGAATATTAGAGGTGACAAGGTGTGCAGAGAATTGTTGTGATCAGTATGGCATTACCTGAAAGGAGAGAGGGCGCAAATTCAATAGCAGCAATCAGAAGAGATTTGAATAAATACAGAAATGAAAAGAATTACTTGGCTTGGGGGAAGAAAAAGAGAGTAAGATTAATTGAATGAGACCCTCAAGTCAGCACAAACTGTAACCTTCCTTGGACCATTTCATTCTGTGAGTCCGGGATACGGAATATTTGCATTCAGATTATTGTGGACAAGGTCACCATTTTTTTGCTAATTCCTGTTTGTGCTTGAGTAGACTGAATGCAGGTATTCCACCAAGCAGTCAGCTAATCTGTTCTTTCTTGTTTGGAGAGTACCTGCATTCATCCTGCAGGGGTGATGTGCTCTTTTTGTGCTTGTCCCTTTAATTCTCCATCCAACACCTACTTTGACCTGCCTGTATGTGGCTTCGTGCATTGTTACAACAAGGGCCTACATCAATTAATATTTAGAACAAAATTGCAGATGCTGGAAACCTGAGATAAAACAAAAAGTGTGGAAAAAAACTGAGTAGGTCTGGCAGCATCTGTGGAAAGAGAAACAGTTAATACTTCAAAATAATACCCGTTTCTCTCTCCATCGGTGCTGCTTGACCTACTGAGTTTTTTTCAACATTTTCTGCTTTTATTTTAGTTCAACATAATCTGGAGCTACAACAACAGACCTTCTCCCCAGGCCATTGCAGCCTGACAGTCACGATACTGAATTATTCAACTCACTCTCTCTCTGCTCCCGATCATACATCTTTGCTCAGCTGTTCACCCACCTTGACCTACTAGGCATGTCCTTTGGTGTTTCAGTTTGCAACGTGCATTTCTATGCTCAAACCTATTCATTGCTCTCGTTTTATAGCTTTAATAACGAAAGGATTGTTTCTCACCAACCCCCCTTGTCCTCAAACATTCCTCAAACGTTGTTGGGATTATACCATTTGAGACACCCCATCTATTAGAGCATGTTCCATGTCTTCCAATCAATCTCCAACCCACGACACAAGGACATCTCAAAACCCTTGTGTTTTTTTTTATGTTTGCTTATATTTCTTGCAAAAGCATGAGGCAGTCCATATGGATAACCTATTAGTATTGTCTAAATATTTTTAAACAAGATGAACCAGTCTTGAATAAAAACTTCAGAAATTCGATGCTTACTGTTTCTAATCAGCTCATCTTTGTTCAAGTTTGGAGTAACTTTTGTCCAATGGCAGATTACAATATCTTGCTTGGAAATGAGAATAAATTGACTGGGAATCATTTTCCCTATTTACTGCAGTGGTGTTTCCAATCTAAAAGCACAATTGTGCGAGCAAATCTACACCAAAGCAGACTTATTATAAGGTTGGCAGCTTTTCTCTGTATGTTTTGTGCCTTTTTCAAGGCTCTAGTGTTTTAATTTGTTTCTTGCTGATACTTAGCTTTGCAAGTCCCTTTGTGCCAGGTGCCATTGATTTTTTTTTATTTGATGTACCTTCTTTTAGTAGCATTAAAAGGTTTCTACGTGATCACTTGGAGAATAGTGAAAGGAAGTCGGGAAGACCTGTCGGCCTTCTGGGTCCATGTGGCCTTCTGTTTGCTCATTAACCTGGATCGTATTTCAGTACGCAAAGTTTGAACTGAAATCAAAGCTTCCCCGTGAAAAATTACTCCATGTAAGTGTAGCACACATGGCCTGCAGGCATTTATAAAACAACAATTTGGCTTTACACTTTAAAATCAAACAATTGAATGTACATTAACATTCCCCAGACATTCAGTGAATTACAAGCCTAACTCCATAAGTACCAGTTCTCTCTATATATTCCCTGCCATCTCTGATACTGTAAATAGCTTGTTCCGCAAGTCTAGTTTCAGTCAATAAAATACTGAATCAAGCACTTGAACAACTAAACTTTATTTTAGATAACACAACACAAATTCCCCTATACAATACCTAACCACCACAGGTTCAATCCTTGTATCTGCTTGGCCAAGCCCTTCCAGCCTCGTGCAGGCAGAAACACTCCAAAAGGTCACGCAGTCCCAAGCGTTCTTCTAGAAGATCAACATCGGACCTCATGAGAGCTCCCTTTTATAGGTTCCCAAACCTTGAGGGGCCGAACCACATGGGGGTGGTCTCTATACAGTCCAATAACACATATTGATTAACACAGTACATGCTAGACAGTTCCCTAACCCAATAATACAGTAACTAATACAATGTATCTGATGAAGCTTCTAGATGGAAGTTAACAGAAATGAATTATTCAAGTTGTGCCCGGGGATTCAGCCAACCCAGATAAAGCTCAACATCTTAACCAATCAACAACTGTCCAAATAAGGCTTTGCAACATTATTTACACTATGTATATCTGGTTGGCATTGACTCGATCAGTTCCATGCAATTTGCACCTTATTGTAAGATTCTGCAGATGTCCCATTCTTTCCATGCAGCTCTTATCTAGGCCACAGACAAACTGGCACCATTCAGCAGCTTATCCCACTTCTGCAAAAGGCACATTTAACTTGACCAAAATGGCTTAGCAGCACGGAAGCCTTTACTCAATTTTAATGTCCTGGCTGTTCCTATTTGGCCAGCATTACCAATACCACTTTATGTTGAGTGGTTGACCACCTTTCCCCTTGCTGCACCCTTTGTCTTGCTGCGTCCCTTGCTGCTGTTAGCCATTATTTACAAAGTTATTCATCCTATTTCTTGCCCTCCGCCTTCCTTTATTCTTTCTCATTTCAACACTTCAAGGCGAATTTCACTGTGAAAGGATAATTAGTGGAAATTATCATTACAACATATGTTCCCGAACCTTTTAATGGGCTTGCATCCAATCTTGATCCCACTCGCTCCTAAAATGAAAACCATTAATGTTGTTCCAGAAAGTAAAAGCTTTCAGTTTCTTCATTATTAAACATTATCTTCGATCATGGGTCCATGTCTAAGGCTTTGCTGCAAACTGACAATAATAGACATTGGGATAATGTTGCTGAACAATAATTAGAGCAGAAGATAAATAGTCCTGGAAATGTATGAACTGTCCACCTGATAGCTTCAATGGTAGGAATTCATATTTCTGGAATGATGTACATACGAGTTCATATCCCAACATGACACCTTGATAATTTAGGGGTTTCATTAAATAAGCACTGGAATAAGAAGTCAGTACACATAGTGGTCTCAGAATAAATGGCTTACTGTAAAAACGGATTTGGTTTACTTAGCCCTTTGGGGTCGGAAATCTGCAGTGCCTTCAAGGTCTAACCTATATGTGTCTCCAGACACACAGCAAAGCACATGTCTATTGGAGATTTCTTGTCAGAGGATAGGTTAGGTTGCTTGGAGGTGTGTTTGCTCTTAGGATTTATGTCATTCTGACAGTTACCCAAAGAAAGTAGAAAAGCTGACCCAGTACATCATCATGATAGGCAACTCAACTGATAGGCTTCATTAAATGTTTTAAGAAGAGAAATATGTCAAAACCATTGGAGTGTAACATGCAGGCCTAGAACTGTTCTAATGCTATTTAAGAACTGTAAGAAACTTTCCAATGAAACACATCCCCATTCTAGTCATGTATATGTCTGTATATGATAAAGCATAGTAAAAGCAGTATTTCGGAAGCATTCAGGCACAGATTAATTAAGAGGTGTGATATTCAAGGTATCGAGGTTGGCAACATTTTTCAGTATCAACAAATTAAACTATGTGCATTTGAGTTTGCTGAGTAAGAGCATGTGTTATCAGTATTCCAGCACAACATAACTTGTTATATTTGTAAATTAATCTCCGCCACTTTCTGACAGCATTTTATGATACTATCCTTGATAGTATGTGCTGCATACTATGTATGATTGTATGTATGATACTTCCGTGCAACACAGATCTAGTCACACCTCTTGGCTTCTATATCACATTCAAAAGTATACAAACTCTCCATTATGTGTGAGAAGGATGCTAGGAGGCTGCAAGGTGACTTGGATAGGTTGGGTGAGTGGGCAAATGCATGGGAGATGCAGTATAATGTGGATAAATGTGAGGTTATCCACATTTGTGGCAAAAACAGGAAAGTAGACTATTACCTAAATGGTGGCCGATTAGGAAAAGGGGAGATGCAATGAGACCTGGGTTCATGGTACACCAGTCATTGAAAGTAGGCATGCAGGTGCAGCAGGCAGTGAAGAAAGCGAATGGTATGTCGGCATTCATAGCAAAAGGATTTGAGTATAGGAACAGGGAGGTTCTACTGCAGTTGTACAGGGTCTTGGTGAAACCACACCTGGAGTATTGCATACTGTTTTGGTCTCCACATCTGAGGAAAGACATTCTTGCCATAGAGGGAGTACGGAGAAGGCTCACCAGACATAGAGAGAGAGAGAGGGAATACCGGGGTTACTTGAAATTAGATAAATTAATATTCATACAACTGGGCCATACCAGGTTGTGAGCTGCAACCCTAAAATTATGATTTTAAACAGTTTTGAGATCCTGAGCACTTATTACACCAGTGCAATTATTAAACACTAGCTGAACTTTTCTCTGTCTCTCCCACTCTCACTCGCTCACACGCTCAGTCATCTCTCATTCACTTCCTGCTACACCTCCTCCAGACAGATTAGCTATGATTCACAAATCTTCAGCTCTCTCCCTTAGTAAGCATTGCTGCATTTTACCAATCCACTCCCTGTCTGCATCCTGTTACGGAGGTATTCCCTTTGGTCACCCCCCCACTATTACCTTACTTTGCAACTTAACCTTTCTTAATTCTGATGAAAGTTAATTGACTTGAAACGATAACTCTAATTCCCTCCACACAGACTTCACAGTCCAGCATTTTCTGTTTACAGGTGAGATGAGGGAGGTACTCGTAGATCCCCTCTCTCCAAGACCCCACCCCTCCTGAAGAAGGTGTCTTGAATTGCTTGATAGCTTGCTCGGGCAGTATTTCCATTGAAATGTGACCTATAATTTCTACAATAAATCATGGGGATGGCATAATTACTGAATTGTGATTTCCTCCTTCCCTGTTTTTCCTCCACACCTCACACCAGTCCGGTATCCAAGTTACAATGGAAGGAGACCCGACTTGTCGCTATCCCGGCAAACGACATTCAGACATGCTTTGTCTCGGGAGTCCATGACAATATTTGTTTAGACTCTAGCCTTTTTTAGTTGTTATTTTTATATACTTGACTGGGTTGTACAAAGCTAGCTGACTTTATATTCAGGGAGAGAAGGAATGGGTGGTGTTTCGGGTCGAGACTCTTCAGACTGAGTCTTCAGGTATGAAGAATGGTCTCGACACGAAATGTCACCCATTCCTTCTTTCCAGAGATGCTGTCTGTTTAGCTGAGTTACTCCAGCATTTTGTGTCCATCTTCAGTTAAAATAGTTTACAGATTATCTGGTGTTTTATGCGTGGGAGCTTGCTGTGTGCGTTTGCAGGCAACCAGACGGTAACAAATAAAATGTGCTTCTTGTTATCGGGGGGGGGGGGGGGAGTGGATAAAATTGTTTGTTGTCATGCACACTTGTCATCGGCCTGCCAGGGAATGTGTCCCCCCCCCCCCCCCCCATGTTTTAAAAGTGATTTACTATACCCTGAGCTGTCTGTCCCCACGGCCGGGGTGGGGGTGAATCACCCGGTGTGGGTGTCAGGGTCCAGGGGTCGGAAAGGGGTGGGGGAATCACCCTGGTGTGGGGGTTGGGGTCCGATGGCAGTGCATCGCGGTCAATGACTCTGGATGGGCAGAGGGACCAGCCTGTCCCACACCTCTGCTCCACCTGCCCTACATCCCATCACAGTGTGGCCACAAGGGGGAGACGAGGCAGAGGGCGGCCATGGCCGTGGCCGTGGGAGAGTGGGGCTGTCCCGAGGGATGCGCTCCTTCCACCGGCGGGAGGGTAGGAGTAATTTTACCCACACAAGCCATAAGTGAACCCAAGCACCATGTTGTAAGTGGCCAAAGGTGCGCATCCCTCGGGACAGCCCTGACTCTCCCACAGTCGCCCTCCGCCTCGTCTCCCACATGTGGCCGCACTGTGAAAGGCTCTGGGTCGGGTGGTGCGGAGGTGTGGGACAATGTTCATCCCTCCACAGTGATGTGATGGACGTGAGGGTCTGGACCAATCGCTGATAAGTCCCACCCCCAGCAACATCATGTCCGCTATTTGACTTTTCTGTTGAGCGGCATTCGGTTCGTTGGCTTGTAGGCGACGCTGCCTTTCGGGTAGGTGACGTTTCGGCAGAGCAGCCAATCGGTAAGTTGCTTTTAGGCGATGCAGCCTTTCGGTTAGTTGGCTTTTAGACATCCCACACTTTTGGTTAGTTGGCATTTCGGCGTTGTAAGCTTTCGGTTATTTGGAGTTTCGGCTTTGTTTCCATTTGGTTATTTGGCTTCCACTTCTTTGCTTCGGCTTCTCGTCCGTCGGCGCCACGTCCGCACACGGTGTCTCTGACCCATCATTATTACAGATGCTGTCAATGCTAATTTTCCTGTTGCTGCTTAGACCAGTCAAAATTAACTTCTCCACATAAACCTGACAATGACTGGCATTAAAATGTGTTCCCCATGCAAGTGAAACTAATTCCCAGTGTTATTCTTTCTGGCTACTTAATCATTCCTGACAGGAATGCTGTTGAACTTTCCGGGTGTTCTAAAGTAAGGTGACCTGCAACATCTTTCATACACTGCATATTTATCAGTCTGTCTCCACGTTCAGGTTTCGACTGTTTAACTGAATCATTCTTCACAAATGTAATAACCACAGATTGTGACAGGGAACTAGCGAAGGACTGTGATGTAGGTGTGATGTTCTCTTCCTCATGGTTTACTTTTCCACATTAAAGCTTTTAACTATCAAAACATTTTTTTTTGTCTCTTATTTAACGTAACAGCTCCAATTGAATAGAATAGAATGACACAAAATTACCCAAAGCATACAAATAGGTGCAGGTGCAGGCCATTCAGCCCTCAAGCCTGTTGCTACAGTACTTTTATCATGCCCTTGCCCCATAACACTTGGTCCTTAGTAGCCGTGTCCCATGGTGCGAGTTCATTCCAAGAGCTCTCCCGACTTAAAAAAAAATCAAACTTATGGTAAGCACGGAGAATGAACGTAGCGGGTAAATCGGAGCTCGGGGACGTCTCTTAGCGCTAACGGCAGGCACTCGGGAAGACTTGCTAATGGCAGGTAAGCACGGGAAGACTGGTGAAGATTTGTCAACATGATGAAAAATATCCACGAGAGCCCCGAGTACCGACGAACGGTCATTACCGTAAATCTCCGAATTCGAATCAGGGCAAACACGGGAGAGCTCTTGGAATGAACTCGTACCATGATTACAGGGGATAAGCATTATGAAATATGCCCAGGCTCCACTGCATTCAATGATAGAAAAGGCCACAGCCATCTGGGTGGAAATTTTCCTCAGGCCGCAAATCCATGTTTGGGACTCGTCATGCATTGGGAACATCCTCACTGTAGCTGTTTTGGCAAGACCTCGTAGATGTTATAACATTCTGTGAGATCCCCCATAATTCGTCTATACCCCAATGAGTGTAGGCCTAAAGGGCCTGTCCCACTGGACGAGGTTATTCAAGAGTTCTTCCGAGTTTCCCCAATTCGAACTCGGAGAACTACGGTAATAGCCGCTCGTAGGTACTCGCGGTTCTCGTGGACATTTTTCAACATGTTGAAAAATCTTCACGAGCTTACCGCGTTTTCAGAGTACCTGTCGTTAGTGTTACGAGCCGCTAAGAGACGTCCTGAGCTCCGACGTTCCCGCTACGTACATTCTACGTACTTACCACGAGTTTGATTTTTTTTTAAATTCGGAAGAGTTCTTGAATTACCTCGTACAGTAGGACAGGCCCTTAAATGACCCACTCTTTTCAACCCTATCATCCCAGTCGCCCATCTAGGAAATCTTTTTCATTCTTTCAAAGGCAGAAATTCCTTCCGCAGATAAGGAGACCCAAATTCTGCTCCAGACATCCTGCTGCTGTACATAAATCCTCTTACAACTACAGAACATTTTGCCTTTCATTACATTTATAACATTAAAATGTATCTGCCATTCATTAGCCTGTTGAACAGCTTGCGTCCTCCATAATTCATGTCCACCCTTAGCTTTGTAAAAAAACTTACAGCTGCCGGTTGTTTGGGGTATTGGTATAGTGATTGTTAATTCACGAGTTCATAAGTTCCCAAGTTATAGGAGTAGAATTAGGCCATTTGGCCCATCGAATCTACACCGCTATTCAATCATGGCTGATCGCTGCCTCCTAATCCCATTTTCCTGCCTTCTCCCCATAACCCTTGACACCTGTTCTAATCAAGAATTTGTCCATTTCTGCCTTAAAAATAGCCACTGACTTGGCCTCCACAGCCTTCTGTGGCAATGTGTTCCACAGATTAACTACCCTCTGACTAAGGAAGTTCCTCCTCACCTCCTTTCCAAAAGAGTGCCCTTTAGTATAATTCTGAGACTATTACTTCTGGTCCCAGACTCTGCCACTAGTGGAAACATTATTTCCACATCCACTCTACCTATACTTATCATTATTCTGTAAGTTTCAACGAGGTCCCCCCTCAACCTTTGAAGCTCCAGTGAGTAGAGGCCCAGTGCTGCCAAGCACTCATCATAAGCTAACCCACTTATTCCTGGAATTATTCATGTAAACCTCCTCTGGACCATCTCCAGAGCCAGCACAGCCTTCCTCAGATATGGGGCCCTAATTGTCCATTTAGATTTCCATGACTTGCAGTCTAAACAGTCAGAAGACATGATAATATATTGAAACACCATATTGGGTGTACAATGGCCAACCACACAGTGCATTATCTTGATGTTCCTAAAGTTTGAATTTATTTGCCCCTTCACATAATATTCATTCTCAATTAATAATGAATGCTTGTAAGCAGACCTGGACCATTATATTTCAAGGGCAGATTACAAACATCTACTAAATAGAGAAGAGTCTACTGTGAAATCTATTTGCATTTCAAGCAATTATTCTTTTAGCCAAACAGTAATTTCCTTGTTATAGTTGTAACATGAATGGTGTAAATCTGACCCCTGTGTTACCTCGAGTCCTTCACTGTCATGTTATGTATTCTTGCTATTTCTAACTTTGAGAAAGAGGAGGGTAGCTGTGTTATTGTCACCCTTTGGTCACTTGTTTAGGTGATGGCCCACCTTTAACAATAAGCTGCTGAGAATGCCTTTGAATGGCTAAAACACTTTGCTCCACTTAATGTGACTCTGTTTGGTGAATGATCACCAAATAAATGGTAACATTAAACTGGAAGCCATTGTTTCAGTTTTGATGGTAGCTTTTTGCTTTAAGCCACTTTCACATTCATCGTTGGTGTTGGACATTGTGAGTTATTGTCTGGTATGATTGCAGCTAATTGCTTACATGGACACCTGACACATGATTTTAGAACTTAGGTACTCTAACATATTGTGAGAGCTATTGTGAGCACAGCATAGTGGGGGATATGAACTGTAAATACACCAGACTTAACAAGTCTCACAGACACAGAAAAAAAGCCCAAAGAAACAGTTCACTTTTTAGAGGGAGATCCTTTCTCAGAATTATTTGTGTATTATTGTTTAACAAAGCTTACCAGCCCTTTAAACGATCTGAAAACGCTACCCATCTCTTCAGAAAAATCAATTGCTGCTTTAATTTGCTCCTTTCAATGTCTTCCCATCAAACTTTGTAGCCTGAGAAATGTTTATTATATGAACATATGATAAGTGGGAGGAAACAGTTCCTTCTGATTATTCCAAATATCCTTTTTAGAGTCAAAGCATCTGTTTTTTTTTATAACTGCATATAATGATACAAAGAGACAACTGCTACCATATCAAGTGTTGAATTAATGCGAAAAATAGTACTCTTCACAGGATTTGTGTTTTTCTTTCTGGTTTCTGTGGAGAGCTTTGCCTGGCAGAGGTACACACTGGATATTCATGTTATATTCATATAACATTCACATAACATTATATTCATATAACCTGTTGATCATTTTTTTTTGGCAGAAACACATGTACTATATCCAAATTTCTAATATACATTTTGCTGGTTAAAGAACTTGCCAGGGACACAGTCAGAATTATCCCTTTCAAAAAACAACTTGTCTATAACTTCTTAAAGATTAAAGAAGCAGTAGAATAAAGCAAACGTATGCACTGTCCAAGACTTTCTGACAAGGGGGGTACCATACCTGTTTTTTTCCAAGTTAGTATGGGCAGATTTGTTTCATCAGTGGATACTTGGGGGAAAAAAACAGAATCTAAATGCAGCTTTTAAACGTAACAGATCAGAGAGTCTCAATATACAGGGTAACTTTTGGTTTTCGCACATCAATTAAGTTCACTAACTTTTAACATTTGGGAGATGGCAAAACGGCTTTGCACTAACAAAAATCTCATGGGTTTAGAAAGCCCATAAGATCATAAGCCTTTCGCCCTGTCGAGCCTACTCCACCATTCAATCATGGCTGATCTATCTTTCCCTCTTTACCCCATTCTCTTGCCTTCTGCCCGTAACGTTTGACATCCTTACTAATCAAGTACCTGTCTATCTCTGCTTTAAAAATACCCAAAGATTTGCCGCCACAGCCATCTGTGGCAATGAATTCCACAGGTTCACTATCCTCTGTCTAAAATCCACGGAAATAAAAGTTCCAACTGTGTGCTCTGGTTCTTAGTTCCTTGAACATCTTTTCCTCACTTCAAACAATAATCGAGCAAAGAATGTTCAAGCATATCGTAAACACATTGTAATTCAAATGCACAAAAGCAACCAAGAGCAGTGAGGGATAGCAATGTAGGGCGAATAGAAGCACAGTGGTGGATTTGTGAAATAAAAACTAACACAGTGTGGATAAAACGTAACTGCAGGCGATTCTGATACTACATGGTTTTAAGTCTCCCCTCCCCAGCATACTCCTGGCAAACATACAGGTTATTGAAAACAAGTTGGTTGAGTTTAAAGCTAATCTTAGCTACCTGAGGGAAATGAGACATGGTTCACCTCTGCTTCACATGTCTGTGCCAAGTTACCTGAGGGCTTCTTACTTCACCGGATGGACCGTACAGCATCCTCAGACAAGGTTAGGCGCAGAGGTGTCTGCTTCCTAATGAACCACTCATGGTGCTTGGACAAGGAAGTCCTGCTTCCCAGACCTGGAATACCTAACTCTTAAGTACTATCCATACTACATGCCACGGGATCTCACTTTGGCTCTCCTGACAGCAATCTACATCACACCGTAGCTGATGCTAAGGAATGCAGACCCACTATATCTGGCTCGGAGGAATGTGTTACGGGCAATTGTCTCATCAGAAATAAGTGGGAGGAAACTACTTTCTAGATCCCTACCTGGTCGGAGAGGCAGCTTTTCTGGCAATAGGCCCGACTATGGGTGAACTGGGGTTGGGGACTGGACATTGTGCCTTCCCTCATAATGGAAACCATTGTGGGGGGATGTTTTTATGTTAAAGATTCTTATTGTTCCGTTTCTAAGATGGCTGCCGGAAGGGAGAGTGAACGCTGGCACGAATAGCTGCCGCTGCTCTCTCTTTGAATTGTGTATTGGTGATGTCTATACTATTTATTTATTTTTATTTTTTTTGTTGTTATTTTTTTGTTTTGTTTCATTCCGTTTACATGTTTTGTAATCTGTTTACTAAATTTTGTAAGGTGTCCTTGAGAGTATAATGTATTATTATTATTATTATTATTATTATTATTATTATTATTATTATTATGTTGAGGGTAACTATGTATCATTTCTGTGCCTTAAGTATTTAAGCCAAAGTACATTGGATGGGGCATATGATGGCATGTGTCCAAAATGTATTTTACCCTTTTAACAGCCAAAGTCATAAACAAATAAAAAACCGAGTCAGCTGCATTCCTACTAAACCCAATCCTTTTAATGAAAGGAGAGATGTTAGGTTATCACCCCAGCATTTAAACTCAACATCTCTTTACATTAATCAACAATTAGTACAAGGATAGATTTGGTTTCTTGCATTATGAGATTAAAAAAAGATCAATAGGAAGATGAAATGAGTATAGAATGCTCATTCACCCATAAAGAACACAGTTCACAAATATACAAAGTATTTTTCATGTAGGATGAAATCTATCAGCAACTTGATCAAATGGGTTTCTTTTAGCTAATGCCATGATCTTTCAATAAGTCTACAAAAGCATCCTTGCAGTCTGAACAATGAAGGAGCAAGTTCAAGGTAATGCATCGGTTAATCTTGTTTCTACTTCTGAAACTTATGGAAAGTAAAATGCTGTGCAATGTTCTTGCCTTGATATTACTAAATGACAAACCTAGGCTTCAGAATTCTGCTCTGAGGAACAGGTAGGGAGGGGAAGAAGAATATTAGATCAGAAACAGGTCTGCCAAGTTGCCCTTAGTGATGGCCTTCCATTAGGCTCAGCCAGCCCATTCCTTTTATTCGGGATTTGTGAAAGCTCCTCAATCTCGTTATGCTTTTGAAGGCTCAGCTTTAAAAAAAAAAGAAGCTTCTTTATCCCTGAAATGTCTGATGATCTCATTGTTGGCTTTTAAAGGCAAATCCAAGGTTATGTCTTCAATCATTCAACCAGATCACTACGATCCATGTTCCTTATCTCCAAAAAAAAGACACAAAATATAATTCTGGGAAATCATCGACGCAGAATGTTGTTTTTAGACACAAAAAGCTGGAGTAACTTAACGGGGCATGCAGCATCACTGGAGAAAAGGAATGGGATGAAAAGGAATGAGAGGCCCAGGACCGTTGGTGAGCAGTGGAGGAGGGCCAGGGCGGTGAGTACTTAAATCGGGCGCGGGGCTTGTTTTCACAGAGGCCCAGGACCGTCGGAGAGCAGTGGAGGAGGGTCAGGGCGGTGAGTACTTAAATCGGGCGCGGGGCTTGTTTTCACAGAGGCCCAGGACCGTCGGAGAGCAGTGGAGGAGGGTCAGGGCGTTGAGTACTTAAATCGGGCGCGGGGCTTGTTTTCACAGAGGCCCAGGACCGTCGGAGAGCAGTGGAGGAGGGTCAGGGCGGTGAGTACTTAAATCGGGCGCGGGGCTTGTTTTCACAGAGGCCCAGGACCGTCGGAGAGCAGTGGAGGAGGGTCAGGGCGGTGAGTACTTAAATCGGGCGCGGGGCTTGTTTTTACAGAGGCCTAGGACCGTCGGAGAGCAGTGGAGGAAGGTCAGGGCTTACCAAAATCCGTAACGTTCCACGCTCCATAGGGAGGGTTCTGGTGGAAGTCGCTGATTGGTGGAAGCAGACTAGAGGAAGCAGCTGATTGGGTGCAACCTCGGGTTAGCATTTGTGCTTTCTGGTTAAAGGTACAGTGCTTTAGTAAAGGTACAGTGAGCTAAAGGTACAGTGCTTTAGTAAAGGCACTGTGAGCCAAGGGTACAGTGGGCTAAAGGTACAGTGCTTTTTGTTTATATAATAAAGGTCAGTTTAAAGGTCACGAGGGAGCAGTTTCTATTGTATTATACTGGTATCAGATCCAGGGTAAGGCGGGAGAATGACAGTCAGAGCAGTATACTGTTCTGGATGTCAGATGTGGGAGGTCATGGTGTTGGATGGCCCTCCAGACGTCCACATCTGCACCAGGTGCAGCAAGATGGGGCTCCTAAGGGACCGTATTAGGATCCTGGAGCAGCAGCTCGATGACCTCTGTCTGATCAGGGAGAGTGAGGAGGTCATAGAGGGGAGTTATAGAGAGGTGGTCACTCCAAAACCACGGGAGAGAGACATGTGGGTCACGTTAAGGAAGGGCAAGGGGCAGAGGCAGGAACGAGTGAGTACTCCAATGTCGGTACACCTCGCAAATAAGTACTCCTGTTTGAGTACAGATGGGGGTGACAGCCTACCCGGGGGTAGTGACAGCGGACGGGCCTCCAGCACAGAGGCCGGCCCTGTTGCTCCAAAAGGCAGGGAAAAAAAGAGGGCAATAGTAATTGGGGACTCTATTGTTAGGGGGTCGGATAGGCGATTCTGTGGACGCAGTCGGGAGACCAGGATGGTGGTCTGCCTCCCTGGTGCCAAGGTCTCGGACGTGTCTCAACGCGTCCAAGATATCCTGAAATCAGAGGGAGAGGAGCCTGAGGTTGTGGTACATATAGGTACCAATGACTTAGGTAAAAAAGGGGAAGAGGTCCTGAAGGGAGGATTTAGGGAGTTGGGAGGAGAGTTAAGAAAAAGGACCAAAAAGGTAACAATCTCAGGATTACTGCCTGTGCCACGCGACAGTGAGAGTAGGAATGGAGCGAGGTGGAGGATAAATGCGTGGCTGAAAGACTGGTGCAGAGGGCAGGGATTCAAGTTCCTGGATCATTGGGACTTCTTTTGGGGAAGGTGGGACCTGTACAGAAAGGATGGGTTGCACTTGAACCCGAGGGGGACCAATATCCTAGCGGGGAAATTTGCAAAGGCAGCTGGGGAGACTTTAAACTAGAATGGTTGGGGCGAGGGACTCAAATAGCGAAAGGTAGTAGACAGAATGGGAGGCAGGAAGCAGAAATGGGAAGCACTCGGACACAAGAGGAGAAAGAAAAAAAAGGAAATAAACAGAGAATAAGAGACGGGGATTTTCTTAAATGTGCATATTTTAATGCTAGGAGCATTGTAAGAAAGGTGGATGAGCTTAGAGTCTGGATAGACACCTGGAAGTATGATGTTGTGGTGATCAGTGAAACGTGGTTGCAGGAGGGCTGTGATTGGAAACTAAATATTCCAGGATTTCGCTGCTTCAGGTGTGATAGAATTGGAGGGGCAAGAGGTGGAGGTGTTGCATTGCTAGTCAGGGAAGATATTACAGCAGTGCTTTGGCAGGATAGATTGGAGGGCTCATCTAGGGAGGCTATTTGGGTGGAATTGAGAAGTGGGAAAGGTGTAGCAACTCTTATAGGGGTGTATTATAGACCGCCAAACGGGGAACGAGAATTGGAAGAGCAAATATGTAAGGATATAGCAGATATTAGTAGTAAGCACAAGGTAGTGATTGTGGGAGATTTCAACTTTCCACACATAGACTGGGAAACACATTCTGTAAATGGGCTGGATGGGTTGGAGTTTGTAAAATGTGTGCAGGATAGTTTTTTGCAGCAATACATAGAGGTACCTACTAGAGGAGGGGCAGTGCTGGACCTCCTGTTAGGAAATGAGATGGGACAGGTGGCGGAGGTATGCGTTGGGGAGCACTTCGGGTCCAGTGATCACAATACCATTAGTTTCAATATAATTATGGAGAGGGTCAGAACTGGACCTAGGGTTGAGAGTTTTGATTGGAGAAAGGCTAACTTTGATGCGATGCGAGATGATTTAAAAGGAGTGAACTGGGACATTTTGTTTTATGGGAAAGATGTAGAAGAGAAATGGAGGACATTTAAAGGGGAAATTTTAAGAGTACAGAATCTTTATGTTCCTGTTCGGTTGAAAGGAAACAGTAAAAATTGGAAAGAGCCCTGGTTTTCAAGGGAAATTGGACATCTTGTTCGGAAAAAGAGGGAGATCTACAATGATTATAGGCAGCATGAAGTAAATGAGGTGCATGAGGAGTATAAGGAATGTAAAAAGAATCTTAAGAAAGAAATTAGAAAAGCTAAAAGAAGATATGAGGTTGCTTTGGCAAGTAAGGTGAAAGTCAATCCAAAGGGTTTCTACAGCTATATTAATAGCAAAAGGATAACGAGGGATAAAATTGGTCCATTGGAGAGACAGAGTGGACAGCTATCTGCAGAGCCAAAAGAGATGGGGGAGATATTGAACAATTTTTTTTCTTCGTTATTTACCAAGGAGAAGGATATTGAATTATGTGAGGTAAGGGAAACTAGTAGAGTAGCTATGGATACTATGAGGTTCAAAGTAAAAGAAGTACTGACACTTTTGAAAAATATAAAAGTGGATAAGTCTCCAGGTCCTGACAGGATATTCCCTAGGACATTGAGGGAAGTTAGTGTAGAAATAGCCGGGGCTATGACAGAAATATTTCAAATGTCATTAGAAACGGGAATAGTCCCCGAGGATTGGCGTACTGCGCATGTTGTTCCATTGTTTAAAAAGGGTGCTAAGAGTAAACCTAGCAATTATAGACCTGTTAGTTTGACTTCAGTGGTGGGCAAATTAATGGAAAAGATACTTAGAGATAATATATATAAGCATCTAGATAAACAGGGTCTGATTAGGAACAGTCAACATGGATTTGTGCCTGAAAGGTCATGTTTGACTAATCTTCTTGAATTTTTTGAAGAGGTTACTAGGGAAATTGACGAGGGTAAAGCAGTGGATGTTGTCTATATGGACTTTAGTAAGGCCTTTGACAAGGTTCCTCATGGAAGGTTGGTTAAGAAGGTTCAACTGTTGGGTATAAATGCAGGAATAGCAAGATGGATTCAACAGTGGCTGAATGGGAGAAGCCAGAGGGTAATGGTGGATGGCTGTTTATCGGGTTGGAGGCAGGTGACTAGTGGGGTGCCTCAGGGATCTGTGTTGGGTCCTTTGTTGTTTGTCATGTACATCAATGATCTGGATGAAGGTGTGGTAAATTGGATTAGTAAGTATGCAGATGATACCAAGATAGGGGGTGTTGTGGATAATGAAGAGGATTTCCAAAGTCTACAGAGTGATTTAGGCCATTTGGAAAAATGGGCTGAAAGATGGCAGATGGAGTTTAATGCTGATAAATGTGAGGTGCTACACCTTGGCAGAACAAATCAAAATAGGACGTACATGGTAAATGGTAGGGAATTGAAGAATACAGTTGAACAGAGGGATCTGGGTATAACCGTGCATAGTTCCTTGAAGGTGGAATCTCATATAGATAGGGTGGTAAAGAAAGCTTTTGGTATGCTAGTCTTTATAAATCAGAGCATGGAGTATAGAAGCTGGGATGTAATGTTAAAATTGTACAAGGCATTGGTGAGACCAAATCTGGAGTATGGTGTACAATTTTGGTCGCCCAATTATAGGAAGGATGTCAACAAAATAGAGAGAGTACAGGGGAGATTTACTAGAATGTTGCCTGGGTTTCAACAACTAAGTTACAGAGATAGGTTGAATGTTAGGTCTTTATTCTCTGGAGCTCAGAAGGTTAAGGGGGGACCTGATAGAGGTCTTTAAAATGATGAGAGGGATAGACAGAGTTGATGTGGACAAGCTTTTCCCTTTGAGAATAGGGAAGATTCAAACGAGGACATGACTTCAGAATTAAGGGACAGAAGTTTAGGGGTAATATGAGGGGGAACTTCTTTACTCAGAGAGTGGTAACGGTGTGGAATGAGCTTCCAGTGGAAGTGGTGGAGGCAGGTTCATTGGTATCATTTAAAAATAAATTGGATAGGCATATGGATGAGAAGGGAATGGAGGGTTATGGTATGAGTGCAGGCAGGTGGGACTAAGGGGAAAAAAACATTTGTTCGGCACGGACTTGTAGGGCCGAGATGGCCTGTTTCCGTGCTGTAATTGTTATATGTTATATGGTTATATGGGTGATGTTTTGGGTTGAGATCAGTTTCTCTCTTCACAGATGCAGCCTGACCTGAAGTGTACTTTCAGCAATAAATGGTATATTTCTTGCATCTAAAAGAAAATAGACAATAGACAATAGGTGCAGGAGTAGGCCATTCGGCCATTACAAGCACTGTATTAGCTACATTATAACAATAACTAAACTTCACAGTACTTTAATTCCTGCAAAATGCTTTGGTATATTGTGATGTCTTGAAAAGTTCTTTGTGAAAATTGCAATTAGCTTTGATTCACTTTTGGCATTTTGTGGCCCAGACCATGTTTTAGATCCTATGTGCAATATTCAATTTCTGAGATGCAGGATAGTTTGTAAACCCATCCACTGTCTTCCATGGAGCAATCATAAGCAAAATAAGAGATTTCCAAACTTCATTATATATAATATATATATTAATGATTTGGACAAGAATGTACATAGAATGATATATATATCCCAACTGCTATACTTGTTATGATAATGAGCTGAGATCAATAATTTTATGACTATTGAAATAACTTGGGAGGCATAGGGCTTCAGGTAGTGAGAAACACCTATTTGTAGGAAGGAACTACAGATGCTGGTTTAAACCAAAGATAGACACAAAATGCAAGAGTAACTCAGTGGGCCAGGCAGCATCTCTGGAGAGAAGGAATGGGTGACATTTCAGGTCGAGACCCTTCTTCTGACTCAGAGACTTTGCTCCTAAGATGCTGCCTGGCCCATTGAGTTACTCCAGGGGTTGCTTTCAGGGGTTGTATCAGATATTTTTTTAATCAAAACAGAATAAAATCAGTGGACAGCTCCATAATATTTAAAAAAACTGTCAATGATGTCAATAAAGCCAATCCACAATTGTTGGAGAAGTCTGTTTTTAAAGGAATGGACTTGAATAGAATGGACATGAAATCAGCCTAATAATCCATTAGTTGCGATTATTATAAATAGATTCATGGTAGATTAAATGTATCACAAGCAGTTTCAGTCAAGATGCAAGTACCGTTAGATTTCAAAGGAATCTTCTCAACACACTTCCATCATTTTTATTTCAGATATCCACATTAATTCCATATTCTTCTGGCAATCATTCCCCCTTTAAACCTTTTCCACACTGAGCCTTTTTTTTTGCTTAGAAAGAACATCATTTTCAAAAATGCCTTTAAAAACCCAAAGCACTTTACAGCCAGTGAAATGTTTCTGAAGTGTAGTCATTATAGTGAGGAAATAATAACAATCACAACTCCTGAAAAATGCTTCCACATAGCTGCCTTTGCACCTCTTGCATAGCTATAAATCCCTTTAAAGTATTACTGGTGGTTAGACTATGGGAGTATTTCCCATTCAGCCTTTAATCAGCCTATTTTCACTCTAAACACCGAACTGCTTGGCTATCATATTCTGCCGAGGTCCGACCATTGAAATTGTTGCAGCTTCTGCTGAAGTTCACAGAGTGCAGTGCAGTTTATTACACACCCAGTCAATGGAGATACTCAAAAATCAATCCTCCCTGTGAGCATCCTGGGAAATAAACTAATGTCAGAAACACTGGATTAGACTTAATGAGTCTCTGTACATCAGTTTTCCTAATTATTTTCCTCAAAAGCATTCCCATGCGGCAAGATATCATTTCATCCAACTCACCATGAACAATACTGCTAAGAATCTGACACAGGATAACTAAATATAAAAAAGAATATGTTTATAACTGCTGACAAACTTATCCATAATCATTGCTTGTCATGTTATATGAATTATGCTCCAGAGTGATTTCAAAATCCTTTTTTTGGTTGTTAAATTTGGAACATGTAATCTTTTGTTGACACCTGAACATTTTCATTTATTACACCAATTGTTGAAAATAATAGTGTTGCTTTAATTTCTGAGACATGTGAAGAAGTGTTTGAACATCATGTCACTGTTGGCAAGTGGCGGACGATGTATTGACCTTGCAAACAGAGGAGAAGAAAAACCAAGAAAGCGGCGTTTGTTCAGCAGAATAGCCTGCTCTTGATTAACAATTGCAAACAGGATCATCATTGCATTTACTCCAAGCTACGAGTGGATCCATTTGTTCGGCTGTTCTGACAAAACTAATTAAAATAAATGCAGCTGTTAGTTGGCGTTGTGAAATAAAGCTACAGAAATGGAGAGGAGAAAAAAATATTCTTCATGGTCTCTGGATTCAATCTCTTTATCTTTAAATTTGTGGGTTCGCCTAATTCATGTCCTAGAGTTTAATTGTGTTCTTTTCCAGATTTAATGTCCCTACATGGGCTTGGGCCATCAGTGTTGCCATCGTCTTTGAAACGTGATCACTTCACAGAAATATTAGCATCGCACATTTAGAGTTTAGAGATACAACGCGGAAACAGGTCCTTCGGCCCACTGAGTCCACGCCGACCAGCGATCCCGGTCGATAACACTATCCTACACACACAAGGGACAATTTACACAGGCACCAAGCCAATTAACCTACATACCATACGCCTTTGGAGTGTGGGAAGAAACCGAAGATCTCGGAGGAAACTTACGCGGTCACGTACAAACTCCGTCCAGACAACGCCCTTGGTCGAGATCGAACTTGGGTCTCTGGCACTGCAAGCGCTATAAGGTAGTAACTCTGCTACTGCGCCTCTGTGCGCACCTGTTATTGATTGACAGAAAGAGTATTAATAATCTTTGATCTCAGCCATTAGAAAAAAAAGAAACTTTACTTAACCATCTCATTTAAAAAATCTCAAGAATTTCAAAGTATTTCCCCATACTCTGACAATTCTGCCTTAGTTTTCTTTATCTCTGTTGCTTCATATTTCACTAATTAGGTTCAAACCTTTCTAAGAATTGGCATATTTATTCCACATTACTAGGGCCTGAGTTCTTTTGATTTTTTAATTGATTTTAAAAGCCGATAATATACTTCAAAATTTGATTTTTCACTTTTTAACAATATATTTCACTCTACCAGCCAACATTTCACTCTGAGAATTTAGTTATTATCATTATAGTATTGCTCATTTCCAATTGTTCATGGACACATGATGGAATTGACTAATCAGTGGCATGGTAACACACCTTGAAGAGTAGGCAAGAATGGATTAGTCAAAATGTCAGCCACAGTGTCGGACTTTGAATGTGCAATTATTATTTATAACTAGAGCTGTTAATTAACATATTTGCTGGTTTTGTTATTATTTTTTCCAAACAATTATAGTAACTAAAATAAACACACCAAAATGAACTAAGAAATCAAGCATTAATAATCTGTAAATTTGTAAAATATTATTTACTTCTCTTTCAATCATCCATCGTCTGTGGCTTGTACTGTAACTGAGCACTGTCTTTGCTGGGCCAGAGTGGTGCAAGTATTAGAGCTGTGGACCCATGGTGTCAGGGCCCTGTGTTCATTCCTGACCTTGGGTGCTTTCTGTGTGGAGTTTGCACATTCTATGACTGTGGATTTCCTCCAATTTTATCTTGCACCTTGAACATATGCTGGTTCATAAGTTAATTGTCTTTTGTAAGTTGCTAGTGTGCAGGTGAGGGGAGGAATCTTGAGGGAGCTGATGAGAAGGTGGGGGCAATAAAAGAAATGGGGTTGATATGGAATTGGTGTAAATGAACAGTTGAAGGTCAGTATGGTCTCGATGGCATGAAAGGCCTATTTTCATGCTGTATCATTCTGCAACTATGGCTGACTTGTATAAAATCAGAAAAATTGTGTGGCCATTATAATTACTCTGAACTGCTTTAAATGAAATCACAATGTTTTCAGCACAAAATATTAATTTTCTACATTCTCTTTTAAAATATGTTAAATGTTCAACTTTAATGTAACAGGAATACAATCATTAGGCAAATCATCGACCAATGAAAAATAAATAATTGAATGAATAAATAATATCTTGATTTGACAGACAAATGGTTAATAAAAGCAAAATGAAGTGCAAAATAGAGGTCAATAGTGCACAACCAAACACAATATGTGGAACTGCTCAAATGGTTATGAGAAATGTACTGACTTGCAACCCGAATTATGATGAATATGGTCTTCATTATGATGTTGTTGATATTCCCAGTCAGAAGCGTTTAGTACAAAGGTTACTGCACATAAGTACCAGCTGACCTTCCACACTGCTGAGAAAAAGATGATGTAAATATAAACGTTCTACTTGACTTCAATTGCCGAATAAAATTAGAATGTGCATGCTTAGGATAAACAAATCCTATGTTGAGATTTTATTGGTGAAATTGGATGGTGAGTTTTTATTAGAAAAACAATGATTTTCCACTGGATAGAAAGGCCCAACACAAAATCAGAAAAATAAGTATGTGGGAGTGATGAGTAGATTTAACAAGAGACTGGGTGGTTTTCATTTGAGAATGAAAGTAGTGGTTTAAAAGATAGATAAGGATAATCTCTCTTAGAATCTCCTGCATTCCATACTCCACATCTCTGTATTACTTTATCTTGAATCTCCACTTAATGTCCCTGCACACACATTGGATTCATCCTTTAAATAATTATATACATCTCTGCAAGTAGATTATGGGAGTTATCACTAATAATTCTGTAACCAATTAAGTTCCTTGCTATTACTGCTCTAACTTCAGCAGCAGCAAAGGTGTTCTCCTCCCATTTCACATCTCCTCTTCACCAACCTAGTCTTCCAGATTGCACAGGTTGAATATTGCATAGATTTTGTTCCCTGTTTGTTCCAAAACTTAATGTGACCATACTTATGCGGAATTATCTGGTCTCTCCCAGGTTTTAATTTGTGAACCGTGCTGATGTTATACTGTATAGTGAAGTGTCCAGGACATAACTTAACTAGCATGTTGCAGCTCGCATTCAGCAGGTTGATAATGAAAAGTGACTGTCCCATAAGGCAGTCCCCCTATAGTTCCTGCCTCCCTTCTCCACTCTACTGTGAGATGCTGTTCAGATGGGACTTCTCACCGGCAGCCTTCCTTGTCCTTCTGCTCCTGCCGCAGTTCACATCATGTCCTTGAGCTGTGAGCTTGCTTGCAGCCTGTTCTCTGGCATCGACTGCTGTCTTTGGTTTTTCAATTATGCAGCCAATAGCTTACCTTGTCCATATTTGTTGTGATTTGTTGCAGTGCACAGGAACCTCATGTTTAGAGCAACTGGAACAATTCTGTTGCCCCTTTATTGCAACTCCTTTATTGCCCTTGCATTACACTCCTTTTAAAGAGCAAATAATAAAATAAATAAATTAATTAATAAATAAACTTGGTGTCAAATTCTAGAAGATATTCTCCAGGGTCTATCTCTCTGGGTAACGTCGAGTGCTGAGAACCTCTGGCAATGTGACCACCCCAAGGATGATGCCCTGCATGCTTCCTAGATACATTGCATTCACATAAAGAAGTTTTAATCATTCTTAAGTAGCTGAACAATGAGGGAGTAAAAGCTTTTCCTGGTTGGTTGGGGTTATTAATGGAAGCCTGTAGTCAAGGGAACCCTGCAATGCCAGCAAATCCTGCTAGATCAGATGCAGTCTGCTCCTTGCTGAAACCAAACTACTCCCTGGTGATGAACTCAGAACTATGGAAGGAGCTTGAACAACTAGCACTGCTCGGTCGGATTTGCTGAAGTCAGCAGAATCTTCCCAAGTAGGAAGAAAAGTGACAAATTAACTTGAACCTTTTTGTGCTGAAACAATTTTGCGATAGACTTTGAGCTCACAGTTATGCCCGGAAAAACAAATCATGGTGCTTGTTATGAATCTCAGACAATCTAGATTGTGCACAGTAAGTTCCTGGATCCATTGTTTTGATTGATATAATTTCACTTGGAAATGATTGTTAGCTCAATTTACCGTGGATAAAATTGACCTTTGCAAAATTTGTACCTAAAGGTCAGATGTTGATCAATTCGATTTTTATTTTCTTCTGAGGCAGAACAAGTGTCACATCAACCACTGCTGGGATATGGTATATTCATAGCATTTTGTTTCCTCGAACCAGGGTTTTATAAGGTTTTAACCATCAATTCTCAGCTTTCTGTTCCTCAAATGTCAAAATTGACACAAATGGGCTGACAGGCTTTCTTCAATGATTCCTTAAGAAATAATCCTGAGTTCTACACTTCAACTGGCAGATTTATTCATTCTTTCACCAGCTTTAATGATGTAAAGGTACTCCAAGATCCATCTACTTTGTTACTTTAGGCACTTGTAATCTAGGGTGTTGCAACCTTTCCCCATATCATTGTATAGCTCCCTCTTATCTGTATTTTCTTTAAGGAACTGGTGATTAGATCCCACAAATGAAATTGTTAGAACATATGATTGCAAGACATCCAGTTTTTGGAGTACAATTTCCCTAATGATCTTTCAATGCTTCTCAAATAACTAACCAGTCATTGAATTGTCACTTTTGAAAAGTTTGTTTGTATAGCCATCAATTGAATTTCTTCCACTCAAATTGGCATCATTAGGATTTTATTAAATCAGGAGGGGAGTTTTGGCACATTCCAGCATAACCTTGCTGGTGATTAAACTTCTGATACAATACAGCCTCGGTTTTAACTGAAGATGCTGATCAAGTGTTTGTGTATTCTCTGCCAGAGAATTGGGTCAAGTGGAAATTATTGCCATACACACAAGTCCAATGATGTACAGGTACAATGAAAATCTTTCAGCAGCAAGACAGGCAAATAGGCAATGCATAAAAACATCGGGTGCATGTAGATTATCCATACATTTGAAAAAAAAAAAAAAAAATCTCAAAGCACAAAGTGTTTAGTTTGGAAATACAGTCTAGAAACAGGCCCTCCGCGCACCGAGTCCGCATCGACCAGCGATCCCCCGCACATTAACACATCAGGGACAATTGACACTTATATCAAACAAATTAACATACAAACTTGTATGACTTTGGAGTATGGGAGGAAACCGAAGATCTCGGAGAAAACCCATGCAGGTAACAGGGAGAATGTACAAACTCCGTACAGACAGCACCTGTCACTCATTACGATCCTAGAGAATATTTAGTAAAGTAAACTTAAAAGGCACTTAATTTATCAAACAATTTACGTTGCACAAAATAGAATTTTCACAAGGTCCCTTTCTACAAAGATTGTCATTGAAGAGGTTAGTTGGAAGGAAGAATAGGCAAGAAGAGCTTTTCTTGGAGACAAACCAAAAACTAGTCACCACAAAGGCAGAAAAGAATCCATCAATTTAGCAAAATGCTCAAAGATGCAACTTAGATCTAAGGGTTGCAGTGTTTGAAAGAGCAGTAACTCAGGTGCAAATTTTTCACGAGGTACTTTATCCACCACACAGACCAGTTGACCCTGTAATACAATTCTGAAAGTGGTACCAACCAACATTATATATGCCGCAATGGCAGACAGATGAATATATTCCATATTTGCTAAGAGTTATAAATAGGTTATGGTGCTCAATATGACTCAATATGATTTTATTTTTGGTAATTCTACATAAATCCCAGCCTCACCCTACAAATTAGCTATTCATCAAGCGTTTGTCCTTAACTGGCTGTAAAAATGCTATAATTACAGAAAGTTGGGATTCTCCTCCCAGTATCTAGTTTGTTGAACCATCAATAAATAAATCATTAACATTTCCTGAACAGATCTCTTTAATTATGTAGAGCGAAATGCTAATAGAAAATGACCAAAAGGGAGAGAGTCTCAGTTGTGTGACAGCATTTGAAACAGCAGCGCTGATCAGAATGAAGTAGATGTTTGTATAAACATTGAAGGTAGAGCTGGGATGAGAATCAGAAAGGAGTCGGGATCGAACCTAGGTCTCCAGACTCCACCGCTGCTCCACCGTGCCGCCCATAATTAGTAATAATGTAATAATGTAATAAGTGCTGGAGGAACTTGGTACATCAGGCAGCAATAGTGGATGGACTGTCCATTTCTTCCACAGATGCTGCCTTACCTGATAAGTTCCTCTACCACTTTATGTTTTGTCAGCAGATGCAGTTCCTTGCATCTCCAAAAAGAAAAGAAAAGACTGTGTGCAAAAAAACAAGACATTAGTGCAAAGCACAATTAGAAAGAACAAATTCATGGTGGTGCAAGAAATGGACCCTTTGCCAAGGCAGGGTTATGCAGGTCGGTTCAAGAACCTGATGATTGTAGGAACATAGTTGTTCCTGAAACTGGTGTGTGTGTTTAACTTCACATTCTGTACTCCTGCCTGATGGTAGCGGCAAGAAGAGGGCATGGATCAGATGGTGGCGATCCTGGATGCTGGATGCCACTGCCTTGAGAATGCTTTTGTGGTGGGAAGGTCTTGGTCCATGAGGGACCCAGGTGAGTCCATCTTCTAAGAAAGCAGAGGAGCTTGTACGTCTTGCATCCAAGACATTAAAGCTGCTAACCTCTCCATCACTGACCAAGCAATGAAATCTGGTGTGTGGCCACCCAACTTCCCCTTTCGGAAGTCAACCATGAGTTCCCTGGTTTTGTTGACGGAAAGTGAGAGATGTTGTTGCGGCTCCACTTGGCCCAGTGTTCTATCTCTCTCCTGTAACCTGACTCCTCACCGCCCATGTCTCGACTAACAACAGTAATGTCGTTGGCAGATTTACAAATGATATCGGGACAGTGCTTAGCACCACAGTCATGGATGTAAGGAGAGTAGTGCAGGGGGCTACGTTTGCAGCTGAAATGCTGGAGTGACTCAGAGGGCCAGCACATCTTTGGAGAGAAGGAGCGGGTGATGTTTCGGTTCGAAACCTTTCTTCAGCATGCAGCGTTGAGGTCCTGCGTTGATGTGTAGAGATGTTACCGATCTGCATTGCGGTCTGCCAATGAATTAGTGATAGATCGAATGCCAAACATAGGTGTCGAGACCCAACCCTTGAGCTGAATAATGCATTTAAAGGAGATGATAGTGTTGAACGCCGAGCTGTAGTCAATGCACAGCCTGTATTGCCATCTGCTTTTCTTAGTCGATGCATCACCCGGTCATTCTCCAGCTCCGAAGAGTGTGCAATTATTTCCACAAAATAAGACAGACCCTCTCATCTCCCCATAAACGTTATCTCCACTCTGATGTTACTAACATTTGATGTCTCTGTGACTTAAATAGCGCCTTTAAATCACCAGCTATAATCATTTGACATTATGCTAAACCTATATTGCTAAACCAGCAAAACAACTTTACTGCACAAACTATAATTTTCTCTTGGCATTAACTTGGCAGTAAAATTAATGTCGATCCCAGATAGCAATCTAGAAGTGCCACAAACATTGTTCATTCAGTTGAATTTCACAGCTGACACTTCCATCATTCCAACAGTACAAGAGCCATTATGATCCATGAAGTATTTGATCATCTGTCTCCACATTATAATCTCCAGCCTCATTTATAACAAGATATTTCTCCAAGTCATTCCAATGAGTTTTGCAACTATGTAAAAACATGGGTTTGATATGCACATTTATTATTCTCCATTGAAATAATACCGGAAATTAGATTCAGCCAAATTAATAAATGTGCACATACAGTATATGATGGAGCTTAAATATCTTTGAAATGATGCAACAGTGATGCTGAGCTCATGCTAATGTAGACACCCCAGCAGTCACCTAGTGCAAGATTAGTTGAGTGTAATCAGTCATGTTTGATACTTAGATAGTCCCTATTCACAGTACAGTTCAGATGCCTGTTCCTATCAAGTGGTCAAAAACAGCCTACTGCTATTTAGGGAACATATCCAAGCCTATGACATACAGTGGACCATGAATAAAAAGTATGTCAGGGACCAGACAACTTCACTGACTTGCCTTTACTCTTCAAATGATTTCAAATGTTTTCGGGTGAAGGTAGGAGAATGAGGTTGAAAGGAAAAGACAGATCAGCATTGATTGAATAGTGGAGTAGACTCAATGGGCTGAATGGCCTAATTCTGCCCCTGGGACTTAGGAATTTATCAGATTATCACACATTAGGGCAGTGTATGTGGGGACATTTTTTATTGTGGAGAGCACAGTCTCTTACAAGTGACATTATTTCTAACTGAGACAGAGATTCCATCACTTACAAAGCTAAGTAGGAAATCTAATGCACCATTTGACCCTGTTTGTCTCCAAGCATTCTGCATGAGGATGCAACAGGGGTCTAAAGACCAGATATTTACATTTATCCCCGACATTTGGCTGGACACCATCTCATTAGACATCAGGCATTTATCATATTTCAACTCTTCATTAAAATGGCTGCTACAGGCAGCCTAATTGTAACAAATAGATATAAAACATGAACCATTTTCCTTCCTTTTTCTCTAGAGATGCTGCCTGCCCCACTGAGTTACTCCAGCACTGTGCCTAAAATGGATTACCTTTGTTAAAAGAATGGTCTCAGTATCTCCACGCATATATTCACTAAGATCCTAGTGATTATTTAGTAAAGTAAACTAAAAAGGCACTTAATTTATCAAACAACTAAAGGGCCTGTCCCACTTAGGCAATTTTTCAGTGGACTGCCGGCAAGTGTCAAGTTTGCGGCACTCGCCTGAAAAACATGTTGAAAAACTTGTGGCGACCATACTGAGGCCGCGACTAGTTCCCAGACTGCGGGAACTCCTTACGACCATGAAGGAGACTCACCAGAGACCACCAGCGAACATGTGGCGATCATGAGGCGAGCGCAGAGTTTCCTGCACTCGCCTAAAAAGTTGCCTAAGTGGGACAGGCCTTTTACGTTGCACAATATAGCATTTCCACAAGGTCCCTTTCTACAAAGATTGCCATTGAAGTGGTTAGTTGGAAGGAAAAATAGGCAAGAAGAGCTTTTCTTGGAGACAACCCAAAATTTAGTCACCACAAAGGCAGAAAAGGATCCATCAACTTAGCAAAATGCTCAAAGATGCAACATAGATCTAAGGGTTGCAGTTTTTCAAAGAGCAGTAAGCAGTAACAATTTTTTCACAAGATAATGTATCCACTGCACAGACCAGTTGACCATGTAATACAATTATGAAAGTGGTACCAACCAACATTATATATGCCACAATGGCAGGCGGATGAATGTATTCCATATTTGCTAAGAGTTATAAATAGGTTATGGTGCTCAATATGACTCAATATGATTCTACGTAAATACCAGCCTCACCCTGTAAATTAGCTATTCATCAATCGTTTGTCCTTAACTGGCTGTAGAAATGCTATAATGACTGAAAGTTGGAATTGTCCTCCCAGTATCTAGTTTGTTGAACCATCAATAAATAATTAGCATTTCCTAAACAGATTCCTTTTATTATGTGGAGCAAGATGCTAATAGAAAATGACCAAAAGGGAGAGAGCCTCAGTTGTGTGACAGCACAAATGATCAGACTGAAGTAGCTGTTTGCATAATTGAGAGTGGGCAGCGTAACATTGAAGGTAGAGCTGGGATGAGAATCAGAAAGAATGAGATTCACTGATTCATCTCCCAGCAGATGTATGGGTCAAAATGGAGACTACTTGAGTCTGATAAGGTGGTTCATACCTCGTGAAGATTAGTATGGGTGTCAGAGGTTATGGGGAGAAGGCAGGTGAATGGGGTTAGGAAGGAGAGATAGATTAGCCATGATTGAATGGTGGAGTAGACTTGATGGGACAAATGGCCTAATTCTCCTCCTATCGCTTATTATCTTATGAAGATGGAGGCAGAAGCAGTGACAGCAGTGAATGCAGAATTGCTTTAATGATCTCACCAGTTTCGCTACAATAAAAGTAAGTTTTCTTCATGACCTCATTTAAAAAATAAATATAATCTTCTGAACCATCTTGGACTCGTTATCTGTTCGAAGAAAAAAGTATGAATCAATTCTCAGAGAAGTAATAGAAATGATAACATGCCTCATTAGTTTCACTTTAAAGAATTCATATTGCCTGCTTGATGGGTTTTAGTGTGCTGAAGAACAGATATTCAAGGGTTATGGGGAGATGGCAGGAGAATAGATGGGATGGAAGATGGAATCCCAAAGAGGGAAAGATAGATCAGCCATGATTGAATGGCAGAGTAGACTTGATGGCCAGAATGGTCCAATTCTGTTCCTACAGTATAGCTTATGAATCAGCTGAATTTGCAGCAATTAGAGTAGAGAATAATTTGCCAATATCAGGTTGATGTCGACGAGGTCAATGGAGTACAAGAACGTTGCTTCAGATGTACTATTGAGGTATGGAATCGACGGCATGAATACAGGTTAGAGCTTTTTAAATCTGCACACAGCTGAATAAACTTGTGTTTTTGAAATGTAAGATGATTTGGAAGTGGGGTTTGGAGTGGACAGAACATCTACTGAGCTGAATATTACATTTAATATCTCTCATCCTCACTAACTGTTATTGCAAATTACATGCCCCAGTAACAACTCAGGCAATACTATTTGGAAAGAAGAATAAGGAAGAAGAATTTGGCTTGGAGACAAACCAAAAACTAATCAGAACAAATGCAAAAAAGAATCTGTTAGAGTAAGTGAAACGTGGTTATACTTTGAGCAAGGATGCTCAAAGATGCAAATAAGATCTAAGGGATGCAGTGTTTGAAAGAGCAATAACTCAATTGCATGGAGTCCGGTGTAGGGTTCAATGGTAGGCATGATAGCAGAAGGAATCTAGTATAGCCCAATCCCATGGAATGGATATCAAAGAACAGGAAGGTTTGGGGAATGTTAATTATCTCCCTTATTAAACGTACCAATAAACCATTATTCTGAAGAAACATAACAATGCACATTTTCAATTCCAACACTTTACATGACATAGTAATCTCAGTGGATTGGATACTCACAGTTATTGTTTAAATAGGGTGATCTGGTCACTGAAGATCTTGGGTGAGTGCGTTTAGCTTTTAATTCAAACATTTATTTTCTTAGCTCTCCCAAATCTCTCCAAAATCTGCATGGTTCAAGTTTGGATAATTAAGTGCACACACTTGCCATGAAGAGTTTAGCTGAAACAATTCCCAATAGGCTTGATATTAGCCAAATAAGTGCTAACTGTGTGAACGCCATCCGTATTGAGCTCCTCGCACAAATATAAAGCTTGAGTGCCAAATGCAGTGCCCAGTACATCACTAAAATAGCATCTCTTAAAGATAAATATTTCTGCCATTACAATTGATGAAGTTGTGGTGATGTAATTATCTTCAAGTGCCCTTCCATCCCATCCACTGCTCTCCCTCACCTACATTCGAAAAACTGCATCTGAAATGGTTTATTTGTTCCCCAGATTAATATCATTGTGTGCCTTACCCAACACCATGTTGGAAGCACCATCACCACAGGAACTACAGTTGTTCAGAATAAAGATCAATCCATCTTTCTCTCAACAAATTGATAAGATATCAGATATAAATTAATGAAGTGCAAAGCATCTGTGAATTAACTTCATGTTAACATCTGTGCTTTACAGACCCTGGATCAACGTCATTGCTAGAGGAGTAATGTAATAAATAACAAATATAATAGTGTTTTAGAATGGATTCTATGATTGCTGATATAACTTTTTTGAAGTGCCTGAAATTTTCAACAGTCTGGTGAAATTGTATTCTTTTGATCACCCAAAGGACAGACAAGAAATGTATGGTCATTTCCGGAGAGTCACCAAAGATTCCACTCAATCATATGATTCAATTTCATGATTCAGTCTAAATGAATTATCTCTAATGTACAAGGAAGCTCCTTTGGGAATTAACAGAAGAGAAATGCCAGGTATAGATCTACAAATTGTAACAATTGAATATGACACTCATTTGAATGGTTTTGCTTATTACATGTCATTAATTTTGCATCAATAAACAGTCTCAATGCAATTCACAGGAGTGATTCAGGTGCTCAGAATCTTCTCTGTATTGATGGATATTTAAGGTACAAGGTTATTGTGAGATCTAACAGAATATATCAGGTGTCTTGGGGCTGAGCCGATTTTTGAAGGGTAGGAGCACACACACGCACACATGCGCACGCACACACACGTGCTCACATATGTACACATGTGCATGCCTACACACATACATATGTACATGTGCATACACACACACAGGCACACAGATGTACACATGTGCATGCCCACACACATACACACAGATGTACATGTGCATACACACACACAGGCACTCAGATGTACTCACATGCGTGTGCATGCACAGACGTTCACACACACACAGACATGCTGGCACTTTGGTCCAGCCAGTTTATTTCTCAATATCATGCTCTCATGCAACATGTAGACTTCCATTAGCCCCAAATCCATTTCCCTCTCATATTTCTAAATCTTCTCTAGCCAAACTGTCAAATGCAGAATATATAACAGACGTATGAATAATGCAATATTTATCCTTCGAATAAATAACTTTCCATATTGTATCAAGATTTAATAAGCTTTATGATGAAACCGTATTAAAATAAATCAAGTTAATGTTCAGTTGGTCTTCTGATTATTGTAGCTTGTGGCATTTGAAAATTCATTAAAATATGTTAGTTAAATATCTTGATGAAAAATGTATCATCCATGTTATTGTCTTTCTTTAGTTCTTATGTGATAGACTTGAGCACTAATTTGTAATTCATTTAGGTGGATGTGTCATTCACACCTGATGCTCTGGGCTCATCTGTTCTCTAGATTTGCCTGTTACAGTACATGAAGCATGAAAGGACACATTGAATCATCGTTCACACACATCACATTTGCAACACAATCTCCTGTTGTTTATAATTAAACTGATTTATAAGGAAACCTTGTATATCTGAGACACGATGGACATGAAATCATTGCTAAATATTTCCTGTTTCAAAGAGGTTATTCGACCCATTAAGCCTATGCTGGCTGTCAGGAATCTTTCCATCAATTCCATACTTCCACTCTAACTAGAGAAATAAATGCAGTTCCCTTGCACCTATGGAACCTATTTTTCGTCTTTAATAAAAGACGAGAATCAACCGGAAATTTAGTTTCATTTAATTTAGAGATACAGCACGACCCATCCGTCCACCGAGTCTGCACCGACCATCGATCCCCGTACATTAACACTATCTTACGGACACTAGGGACAATTTACAATTATACCAAGCCAATTAGTCTTCAAATCAGTATGTTTTTGGAAAGTGGGAGGAAACTGGTGTACCCGGAGGAAACCAACTGAGGTCACAGGGAGAAAGTACAAACTTTGTACAGGCAGCAGGATTGAACACGGTCTTTAGCGCTGTAAAACAGCAACTTTACCGCTGCGCCACTGTAACACTGATCATTAAATATTTAAATTCTGAGGATGGTTTGAGTGAAAAACAAATGAAAAGGTTGTAGGGTATGGGAGATGGAGTTCTGAAAAATGAGGGCAAGGTAACTGAAGTTGTCAATGTCTGCTTGATGAAAGGTAGGGCATTTGCAATGGATTCTGTGGCTGGAGGGGCAGAGAATTTGTGAAAGGTGTAATTTAAGGAGATATGGTTATTTTTTTGAAATCATTCAAAGGGTGGCATGGTGGCGCAGCGGTAGAGTTGCTGCCTAAAGGGCCTGTCCCACTGATGAGACTTTACAGCGACTGTCTTCGACCTTCAAGCTCGAGGGCACTTGCCTGGAAAACCTCGGGCAGGATCGACCGTCAGCGATGAAACCATGAGCTGGATCGACCAACCGCTCACACACACGGACAAACAAATCGCAAACGCGGAGGCCAGGGAAAGTGGGGGAGCGCTGTCTGAAATTCACACCCGCGATGAACAGGAAGGTAAAAGACGGCTGGCACAGTTATGGTAAGTCCTTTAGAGAGCACAGAGAGGGGGGGGGGGGAGAAGGGGAGAGAGGGGGAGAGAAAAGGGGGGAGAAGGGAAGAGAAGGGGAGGAGGGGGAGAGAAGGGGAGAGAGGGGGAGAGAAAAGGGGAGAGAAGGGTTGGGGGGGAGAAGACACTTTTAATAAGCCAGACAACTTATAATAAAGTTTAGCGGGCATTTAAATTACCAGTGAGTTTTCCTTGGTCCTGAAAACTCCAATGAGCCAATTAAAATGCCCGGTCAGCGAAGGAGATTGGCTACGGCTGTCCTCGACTGCCTATAACTACCTAGCGATCCCACTCCACTGCACTATGAGTTCAAACCAATTTTTACTAGCGGAAAATATTTCAAAATATTGAAAATTTTTCCTCGACCAAACTGAGGCCGGGACTTCCGTTGAGCATGAAGGAGAGTTCCAGTGACCTCGTAGGGCCACGTGTCGACCATGCTGCGAGTTTGAGTCGAGGGCAAACTCTTCTAAACTCGCAGATTAGGTCACTGCAGCGGGACAGCCTCTTTACAGTGCTTGCAGCACTGGAGATCTGGGTTCGATCCCGACTACGGGTGTTGTCAGTACGGAGTTTGTATGTTCTCCCCGTGACCACATGGGTTTTCGCCAAGATCTCTGGTTTCCTCCCACACTCCAAAGACATACAGTTGTGTAGGTTAATTGACTTGGTATTTTGCAAAATTGTCCCTAGAGTGTTTGGTATAGTGTTAATGTGCGGTGATCACTGGTCGTGTGCTGAAGGGCTTGCTTCCGTGCTGTATCTCTAAACTACACTAAACAAAACTAAATTAAGACAAAGAAGGTGAAAACAAGAGCATTTGCTGGAAGGGGTCATATAATACACTATAATTTGGGTTGATTCATTATTTCGCTGGGTTGGAACTTCTGGTGAATGGATATCCAAAGTGATTCTGGAGAATGTAGAATTAGCTTTGTCTTAATGTGATAAAAATGCATATTAGATAGTTAAGAACCTTACAATCATCGCTCTCAAAGATGGTGAACAGAGATGGTGTTGTGTGAAGGCACAGCATATTCCTATTACAAGTACTTTTTTATGCTATCAACAATTAAAATGAATAAACTAAGCAAATTACATTCCAAAGAACAGATCAAAATTTAAAAAAAAAACTGAAGGTGAAATGTCTAACAATACTTGAATGAAACAGGAGCCAAATAGTACATGAAGTAATAATAATAATGATAAATGAAATCTTTAATGTGTACCATATGGTGCTTGGTTCATAATGAAAAAAACTGGGATAACAGACTGTAGCAGCTGAGAAATAACCTTCTCTGAATTTCTGCTTGGTTTATATCATATGTTAACTTAATAATTCAATGATAAATACATGAAACCCCACAATAGATGCCAAAAGTGCATTTTATTTTACAATAAAGATGCTTCTGTGACTGGCAATTGCTTTAGGCATGAGGGAGATTTCTTATGAAGAAAGAGAAATAGAGATATAC
This sequence comes from Leucoraja erinaceus, assembly GCF_028641065.1. Lineage (NCBI taxonomy): Eukaryota > Metazoa > Chordata > Chondrichthyes > Rajiformes > Rajidae > Leucoraja > Leucoraja erinaceus. The sequence goes on from NC_073398.1 coordinate 17,960,537, forward strand.
GACTACTCTATATGAATATATTGCATCCATGAAATGAAAGTGAACAGTCACCAATGTTTTAGGCAAACAGTCACCAGTCAAAAAAATATTTTATATTTAATTTAGTTAATTTTAATTAAATTCCTAGGCTCTCCCCATTGAAGGCTCTGTGAAATTTCTTCTACCAAAGGAGAATGCAACATGTCATATGTTCACACCCGACTCCTGATGCTGATGCCAGATCTACTCAGACTGAAGAATCCTAGCTGTCAGGAACAGTGTGTGTACGACAAGAGTAGATGACCTTTAATTACCCATTCACATAGCAGGATTATGACAAGCACTAATTCTATTTTCCTTCATTTGGCCCATATCCCTCTGTTCTTTTCCTATCAATGTATCTGTCCAAATTCATTTTAAATGCTGTGACTGTGCCCGCCTCTACCACATCCTCTGGCAGCTTATACTGAAAATCCTCCACACTGTGTGAAAAACTTGTTCTTCAGATCTCCTTTAACTAGTTCTCCTCGTTCCTTAAACCGATGTCCCTGGTCTTAATCTCCCCCAGCCTTGGAAACTCTGCCTGATCTATATCCCTCATAATGTTATAAATCTCCATAAGATCACCTCTCAGCCTCCCTTTCTCCAGTGAGAACATTCTCAGCCTGCAATTTCCCCTTGAAACTGAAGCCTTCCATTTCAGGCAACGTCTCGGTGAATCTCTGCTACAATCTTTCTTGTGCTGCTACATCATTTGTATAGTGTGGTCTAACCAATGCTGCAATATGACATTGTTACTCATGCACTTTATACCGCATGTCTATGAAGACAAGCAAGCCATACACTTGCTTCACCACCCTATCCACATGTGTCACTATTTTAGCAGTACAGACACTGCTGTACTGTTTCTCTTTGATCAATGGGGACACCAGACTGCAACCTGATGGCACACCACTCTTTCTGCAGAACTTCTGCAGACTGAATGGATCAAAATGATGCTACTCAAAAACAAAGGTATTTCATGACTCCTCTTCCTGCACAGCACATCTGACCAAACAGGTCAGCAATAGTGTGATCATCACCAAGCCCTTGCAAAGTAGCGTGCATCAATGGTCTTGATTTGTTCAGTACAACCTCATGCGAAGGCATTGTGATAGACTCCTTCATTCCCCTTATCAGCTCCTGTATTCAATGATGCAGGTCTGAGAGCCTGAGAGATCCATTACCACCTTGCTGTCCATTTGCATCAAACCTATCACAAAAGCATTCCTGTCTGAATCTTCTACAACAGGTGCGAATACACAGACTCATAATCCGGTGAGTTTCTGCACCAGAGACATCAACCGCTTTGGTCGAAAATAAATAAATACTGTAAGTGCAGTGTTACTTGAGAGATTGAGAGAGGTTGATGTTCTGAGGAATCTGATTGACTTTGTGTGTGAATTACTGAAAAGTTACATGTGGATATAGCAATTAATTAAAGGCAACTTTTGAAATTCCATTGGATCCTGCTCAGACTGGACCTGGGGGTAAATGATTGCAACCTTCACGTGGTCCACCATGTTTTGACTAATGTAATCAAGTCAACGTGCACAAACGAGATCAAATAGAACAAGTTGACCTACAACTTTAGGGTGTGCATGCCATACGCAAGAAGTAGACTGGACCTAGACTATTGTGTATAGAAGTTTGAACTCCTTCACTCAGGACGAAAATACTTATAATAGAGATGTCACAAAGCTGCTTCAGATTGATTCATCGGATTGGGACCATTGTAAGGAAAGATTAAACAGACTGAACCCATATACAGTGATAGAAAGAACCACAATGTGAGATGACCTTATATAAAAATACAAAATCTTAAATTTCATAGGTAACTCCATTCCTATTTGGACTTTAACTAAGCAAATCTATTAAAATAGAAGATAATTTCAGAACATTTAGTTTATATCAAAAATAATTTTATTCTGCCCTTACACCCTTACATAAGATATTCCTATGTTTCATCATATCTATCACCTATACTACTCTTTAAGCTATTTTTATCCCGAATCCTTATATCTGTGCATGGAACTGAAGTCAGAGGACAGCTTGAGACTCTGCAAGGAAATCACTGCTTTTGAACATTCTGACTAAGATGAAATCTGCCATTCATCAACTGGATGTCGAAAAATCCATTGACACCTTGCTGCACGCCTTTGAAACTTGAGTTGGCAAGTAGCTTCCACCTGTTCTGACTTACTCCCAAGTTACTTGGAGATTTTCTCTGAAGTTCATCACTGATTTTGGTAAGGACTTGTTTCCCATAACCAAAATCTAACTTCCGAAGGAGTTTGTCTTCAGGCCAATGACAAGAACCATTTTATTGTTTTGTCAAGATAAAGAGAGATACCTACAAAGAGTCTGTTTCCGCATCAAACACCACTTGAGATTTGGAAAGAGGGGCTGCCTTCTTGTTTTTCCCTGAGCACAATTACAAAGAATTAGTAGAACAAGATGATAGTTGAAATTTCTAACTTGAATGAAACATCTTCCATTTGACAAAGAAACTGATGAACCTACAGGTGCATAAAGAACAGAAATAATTTCAGACCAGAATATAAGTTGTGAAGGAAGGTAACCTATGTCTTGCGATTGGGTACAAAAGATAATAATGGATTTATTTTTCTGGAGGCCATCACATTATTTCTATTTTCAATTACTTGAATTCAGATTCTTCTTATGGTAGCAACATATATATTGGTGTCCAGGGCTTGAAGTCAAGTTGTATTCGGGCAATGTTGACTTGAAATGGATTGAAATGGATTGTTGGCCCTGCACTCCCTGTGCTTGACTTCACTTGACCCGCAACACCCATGCTAGGCCTCCAGAACCCCCCCCTCACTGGCCATCAATATTGGAATTGGTTGAGAGGTGGAATATTGCGTTGGGGGACCAGCCTTCCCGTGTAAACCTGGGACTCAACGGGCCCCACTTAGTCAAGTATATATTATATATATGTATATAAAGGACCAAGCATATTGTTTCCAAGTTTACTGACAATACAAAGAGAGGGCCTTTGGGATTTGTCATGGCTTTATTACTTGTTGCCGATCTTACATCCAAATATTTCTCTGAATGCTTCTTATATTGAAAGATAACAAGAGTTGTTCACAAAGGGATAATCTATTGAACGACAAAGTGTCAGATAAATATAGGCACAGATTGAGCTTCAGTGTCAGCATTAAGTGTAATGATAGCTATCTGTCTCTGCGACAGTCTGACACTTTTATTTTCTTCTGAAATTCTTTGTTTGAAGCCATTCTACTCAAATTTTTAAAAAAAAACTGATATCAGGGAGAATGTCAAAGATAGACAAAAATGTTGGAGAAACTCTAACAGAGAAGTCTGAGGGTCTGAAGAAGGGTTTCGGCCCGAAACGTTGCCTATTTCCTTCGCTCCATAGATGCTGCTGCACCCGCTGCACCAAGCCATGCACCCACTACGTTTCTCCAGAATTTGTGTGTACCTTGGAGAAACTCAGCGGGTGAGGCAGCTTCTATGCAGCGAAGGAATAGGTGACGTATCAGGTCGAGACCCTTCTTCAGACTCATGTGGGGGTGGAGGGCGGCGAGTAAAAGAAAGGAAGAGGCAGAGACAGTAGATTGTGGGAGGGCTGGGAAGGGGAGGGGAAGGAGGGAGAAAACAAGGACTACCTGAAATCAATGTTCATACTGTTGCAGTGTAAACCACCCAAGCAAAATATGAGGTGCTGCTCCTCCAATTTGCGGTGTGACTCACTCTGGCCATGGAGGAGTCCCAGGATAGAAAGATTGAATTCGGAATGGGAGGGTGAGTTGAAGTGCTGAGCCACTGGGAGATTAGGTTGGTTATTGCGAACTGAGCAGAGGTGTTGGGTAAAACGATCGCCAAGCCTACGCTTGGTCTCACTGACAGAGCAGTTGATGCCTGAAACAGCGGATGCAATACATGAGGTTGGAGGAGGTGCAGGTGTAACTGTGCCTCACCTGGCAAGACTGCTTCGGTTGTTGGATGCAGTCAAGGTGGGAGGTAAAGCGACAAGTGTAGCATTTCCTGCGGTTGCAAGGGAAAGTACCAGGGGCGGGGTGGTTTTCAGATGGAAGGGACAAATTGACCAGGGAGTTATGGAGGGAACAGTCTCTGCAGAAAGCCAAAAGGGGAGGAGACGGGAAGATGTGGCCAGTGGTGGGATCCCGTTGGAGGTGGCGAAAATGTTGGAGGATTATATATTGTATGCGATGGCTGGTAGGGTGGAAGGTGATGACAAGGGTGACTCTATCGTTGTTATGAGTGGGGGGGGGGGGGGGGGGGGGGGGAATGATAGCGAAGTTACGGGATATAGAGGGAGACCCTGGTGAGAGCCTCATCTATAGTCGAAGAAGGGAACCCCCATTCCCTAAAGAATTAGGACATCCCCGATGCCCTGGTTTGAAACACCTCATCCTGGGTGCAGATGCGGTGTAGAAAGAGGAATTGGGAGCAGGGTATAGAGTCCTTACAGGAAGAAGGTTGGGAAGAAGTGTAGTCCAGATAGCCATAGGAGTCAGTGGGTTTGGAGTAGATGTCGGTCAGTAATCCGTTACCTGTGATGGAGATGATGAGGTCTAGAAACAGTAGGGAGATGTTGGAAATGGTCCAGGGTGAATTTGAGTGCCGGATGGAAGTTAGTGGTGAAATGGAAGAAGTCAGTGAGTTCTGCAATGGGCGCAGGAGGTAGCACCATTGCAGTCGTCAATGTAGCGGAGGTAGAGTTCAGGGATAGGGTGAGGGTACGCATCGAACAAGGATTGTTCGATGTACCCTACAAAGAGGCAGGCATAGCTGGGGCGCATGCACGTGCCCATAGCTACACCTTAGATTTGGAGGAAATGGGAGGAGTCAAAGGAAAAGTTGTTGAGGGTAAGGACCAGCTCCGCTCGGCGGAGGAGAGTATTAGTAGATGGGAATTGGTTGGTTCTGCGGTCGAGGAAGAAACGGAAAGCTTTAAGACCCTTCTGGTGGGAGATGGAGGCGTATAGTGACTGGACATCAATGGTGAAGATGAGGGAGTGGAAGCCTGGAAAACGGAAGTCATGAAGGAGACGAAGAGCATGTGAGGTGTCTTGGACATAGGTAGGGAGGGATTTGACCAGGGTGGATAGGATGGGGTCGAGGTTTGTGGAAATAAATTTGGTGGGACAAGTACAAGCAGAAAAAATAGGTCTGCCAGGACAGTCAGGTTTGTGTGTTTTGAAGAGATTGATTAGTAGGACTGGATGTTACAATCCCTAAGATTTTTCACTACAATTGACATTCTTGGGTATGACCACTAGGTGATTTTGCTAACAATCAGACCTCAACGTCACTGGGTGTTTCGGCCTTTTATCACAAGACACCCTCAGTCGAGGCAGGCCCACCGCAGGTTGATCAGACCTGGGTGTGTGGCTAATGGTTAGCCTCTAGATGGTCACGTGGCAGCCCAGACAGCATCTTTCCTCTTCAGCCACAGCCAGTGACTGCTCCGTTCGGTGGCATTGGCAAGTTCTTTTATTGCCCTCCTTTGTGCCTGCCCTCTGACTCCTACTTCCCTCAGGAGCCTTGCGGTGGAACTGGCTACAAAACCCCTGTACCCCACCTCCACTGGACACATCCTTACGCTCCAACCTCTCTCCTCTGCTGCAAGGTTTGAATGTCAAAGCCTTTTTCTTTCATAAGCCTCGTCCACAGCCTCCTCCAAGGGGACCGTCAGCTGAATGATGAAAACACGCCGACAGGAGTTGGACCAGAGAACGAGGTCTGGTCGCAGGTTGGTAGCTGCGATTTCAACTGGGAACGAAAGCCTCTGGTCTAAGTCAACACACATTTCCCAGTCCCTGGCTGTGTTCAGTGGGCATGAGTTGAGAGGCGAGGGGTTAGTCCTCCGTTTCTCTCCTTCCCAGATGAAGGATGGTATTTGCGGGATTGCTATCTGGGCATTGATAGGCATGGCGTTGGTGGTAACACTCTTGCACTCGAGTTCAGCTGCCAAACACCTCAGCAACTGGTTGTGTCGCCAGTTGTATCTGCCTTGTGTTAGGCTGGTCTTACAACCGACCATGATGTGCTTGAGGTTTGATGGAACTGAACACAGGGGGCAGACCGGATCCTCTCCCAGCCAAAGATAAAATCGGGCCATGCGGGACTGGGGAATGGGGGGGGGGTTGGGGGGGGGGGGGGGGGGGGGGGGGGGGGGGGGGGGGGGGGGGCAGGGAGCTGGAAGCGATGAAGCCAGTGAAGATCCTTGAGGTAATGGCCTGTGCTCGTCTGTGGGGTCATGGTCCAAGGTTAAGTAGGAGACGGTGTCTGAGAGTTGGCGCCTCAGGGAGAATATCAGTGTTTTTACCATTTTGAAGCTCATACAATCTCAACTAACATCTTTATTGAAGGTGTAATATGTTCAGGTTTTGTACTCTCCCGCTTCCTAAGTCAAGGTAATCAATAATTTGTGCAGGACAAATTGCTTGTTACATATTGGGTTGATTAGTAAGCTTTTCTCAAATACTAAAATAGTAAAGTAATGTAACATAAGGAGCACATGGTCATTCAGGTCTCAGTAATTAGAAATTGTTATCCAGTGCACACTTCCAATTGTGAAATACATTTCACGCAATAGATACCAAATTCATTTTCCACCACAATGTATGAATCGAATCAACTTGACAAAACAAATTAATTGACAATTATGAATTGATTTACTTGATAATAAAGTTAATCTCTTTCCAACGGAAGACAATGATTTTCTTGCATTAAAAAATACTTTTAAAATAATATTACTGAGTGCAATTGAAATACTGATTTAATAAGATTTTGATTATCGGTGATAATGCAATAATACTAGCAATAACAGAATTATTGTGGGATGCATCCAAGTAGTTGGATCATTATTTGGTGCAGCTGAGTCTTTGAAACATATTTTATGACCATATACTCAACATTGATTAGTGTAATGAAAGTTGATTATTATGATGCACGGCACAGCATTTTAAACAGATTCTCTGCTCCCCCATCATCATCCATAAAAGCTTAGACTTGTTCAGTGGCAGCGAATCACTTCAAGTCGTGTCATGAACGAGAGAGTTACGAGCCTGACAAGAAATGATCAGGGATAATGCCGGTGGAAAGGAAAGATCTGAAGTAGCTTTTAAATGAAGAGAGGGGGAACACTCAAGTTTAGGAAGAATATATGACAATGAAAAGAAACTGCAAATGCAGGACATCTGAAATAAAACAGACACTCAACAGGTCAGGCAGCTTCTGAAGAAAGGGAACTAAATTTTACATTTTAAGTCACTGTTCTGGCCAGTTGTGCCACATCCAAAGAAAATAAATTACCTGATGTTGTAGAAATTAACGGGGCGATACAGTGGCACAAATGGTAGAGCTGCTGCCTCATAACACCAGAGACCCGGGTTCGATCCTGACTCTGTGTGGAGTTTTTACATTCTCCCTGTGGCTGCATGGGTTTCCTCTGGGTGCTCCGGTTTCGCCCTCACATCCGAAAAACCTGTATATTAATTGCCTTCTGTAAATTTCCCCCGAATGTGTAGGATGAAAATTTAGGATAAGATAAAAATAGAATGAACGGGTGATCAATGGCCACTGTGGACTTGGTGGGCCAAAGGCCCCTGTGTGCAAGTTGAATCATTAAACTAAACTAAATTAACTATCTTCTGCATTTTCCATTATCTTCACTGGCAACAACATCTGCACTCTCTTCCCCTTCGACTTTGCGACTCCCAGATCAGCTCTTCCGTCCTCATCAGTCACTCCTTTACTCTCGTCACTGTCCCATACAGCTGCAGGAGATGAAAGACACTAGATCTCCAACATTCAAGAACCTAGATAATCCTTGCTGGTCTGTGTTTAGCCTTCCCAATGTAATGCAGAAAGTATTTTATGATGGATACAATATTATACAGTGCTGTCTCTTTGACAGTGTTTAGTAAAGCTTAATTTAGAGTACCATTCCGAAACAGGCCCTTCAGCCCATGGACCAGCGATCACACCGTACACTAACATTATCCTACACACACGAGGGACAATTTTCAATTTTTACCAATTAGTCTTCAAACAGGTATGTCTTTGAAGTGTAGGAGGAATCCTAAGCTCCCGGAGAAAACCCACGCAGGTCACGGGTTGAACATACAAACTCTGTACAGCCAGCACCCGTAGTCAAGATTGAACCGGGGTCTCTGGCGCTGTAAGGCAGCGACTCTACCACTGTGCCTCCCCTGTAGCGAGGTTACATATTGGGTGATTGTTTTGGTGAACTTCTTCATTCAGTCACTAAATTTGTCTGAGCTTCTGACTACATAGTACTTGAATTCTCTGTACTACAAGTTTATCTTGTATACTGCCTGATCTGCTCTGTTTTTCTGTGGTGTGTTTTTTATAGCCCTATTGTTCTCATTCACTCTCTGCACTGCCTGAGTTCATTTGCATAGATCTGTTCTTAATAAACTTGCCATCTTGGAGCATAAATCCCAAATATAACATTAATAGACAGCCAAGTTAATTAGAACATTGGTTTATCCATTATATTTGCTTGAATGAGACAATAAATATGTAAGTATATCTCAAAGTAATATTTTGTCATTTATATGTTTATAAATATATTATTAATTTAGTTGGCGATAAACAGTAAAATTGAATGCTAATATTACTGGGAAATTGCATATGAAACATTTATTAGAACAAGTAGAAATATTCAGAAGTGCTAGTCTTTGTCCATCAAATAACAATTCACAAGATAACTTTCTCTGGAAGCCACCATCCAAAATGCTAGTCTAATAGTCTAGTCTAAGTCAATGGATTTTTTAAGGCAGAGGTGGATAGATTCTTGACTAGTATGGGTGTCAGGGGTTATGGGGAGAGGGCAGGAAAATGGTGTTAGGAGGGAGAGATAGATCAGCCATGATTGAATGGCGGAGTAGACTAGATGGGCAAAATGTCCTAATTCTGCCCCTATCACGTATAAACATGAATATCTTCCATTCAAAGGCCATTGGATGCAAATATGGAATGCCACATGATTCTAACTTAGAGTTGTAAAAGGTTATTGCATGGAGCCATAACATCCTGCCCATCTCCTCCATGTTGAGCAAATGAACAGTTCAGACTAATCGCCCTTTCTGCAGCCTCATAAATCAATTGCTCATCCAAGTGTTTTTTACGTGATGTTCCTGTCCGTCGCTTATTCTCGAGTAAGACCATGACATTGAATTTATTGTGTTGCAAAGTGTACAGGGGTAGCTGATTGGACCAATCTGTGTGAAATGTTTTTTTCACACACGTGATAGAGGTGCCAGGATGCCATTGCATCAGTGGTTCTTGATTTTTGAGATTTTAATTTCCTCTTTGATTCCTCCATTTTATCTTCCTCTCATGAACGAGTCCCACTTTTTATGAAAACACCAAACAGGATGATCCAGTGCTTGAATCGGACATGGAAGAATATTGAATTCCTCAATATCTGATGAAGAGTCCTGATCTGAAACATCACCTCTACATTCTCTAGAGATGCAGTCTGACCCACTGAGTTACTCTAGCATTTTGTGTCTTTCTTAGATAAACCAGCATCTGCAGTTCTAAGTTATTATATGATCCAATGCTTGCTTTTCCTAGAGGTTTGGGTCAATGTTAAAACTCTTCAGTGTTGTCCTAAGAATCTTTGAATATCTTTTTTCTGCCCACAAGATGGTTGTTTGCCCTCCATCTGCTCACAGTATGGTAGCTGCTTTGGGCTTCTATTATCCAACACTCTTCTGACACGTCCTGCCCGCCTGATCTGTGCAGGTGTCTAGACAGTGTGTCTAGGACAGAGTCTTTGTGTCTGGAATCTTGTCTAGGTAGATTGATACTTTATTGTCACATGCGACAAGTCACAGTGAAATTCTTTGCTTTGCACATGATACACAAAGTAGGCAAAGAGTCGAAATATAATCTTGCGTCTTGATGTGAAGTATTCTGTGCAGACAGGTCATGTGTAAGTGATTAAAATGTTTGGGGCTGTCTGTCATAGACTGCGCATGTTAGGCGAGCACAATAACCAATGCATACAATAACCAACACAATGCATTTTCAGCTTGGCGTTTAGATTGATACTTCTTCGTTCCCACGCTTTACATCCCAGTTTTCCAAAAGCAGAGCCGGCTTTTACCATCTTGTTATCCTTCCGCATCAATGTTGACAGATCCTGAGAGAGTGCTAGCAAGGTATGTGAACTTGTCCATCGCTGAAAGCCTCTGACCAGTCACATGGATGTTTGGTTCTGTGCATGGGTGGTTTGGTGCAGTTTGGTGTGTAATTAGTCTGGCATCTGTGGTTGATCTTCTATAGCAGGATAAGAGTCAGACAGCATTACAGAGAATATCACACAAAACAATGTGAGGGTTAGAACACGGCTTGGTTTCACAACAATGGTGACTGGGAATGGGTCTGAAGACTCTCCATCATTCATTACTCTGGCCAATATACCGTCATGGAGTTGTCAGACAATTGTGATGAACATTTCAGTGCAGCCATATTTTGCAGTGAGCTTCCATAGGCTCTCACAACAAACAGTGTGGAAAGTTCTTGTGAAATCAACAAAGGTGGTGAACAAGTTGTAGTTTTGTACTTGTTCTTGGCACTTCTCCTGGAGTTGTCTAGAGCTGTGAAGATCATGTCTACTCTCCCACGCCCTTGGCTTACTGGAAGTCACCCTCCCTCATGGCTGAATGGTCAGTCTATTTAACAGTACTCCAGCAAAGATTCTACCAGCAGTCACAAGTGAAAAGATAATGGCTTTCTGCAGCTTTGTGAGTAAAGAAGATAAATCAAAAACTCATCCAGATATTTTATTAAAATATGATTAAAAAATATATGCCTTCACCACCTATCCACACAGTAAGCTCCAGGTATTTGGAATCACACCACTCTTTGAATGGAATTAATTCTTTAATTCCTCTTTAGCATTTCTGTCCATAATCTTAAATTAATCTTCTTAATATTTTGAGTACTATTCAGGAGAGGAAAATTGAAAAATTAATGATTAATAACCTTTCAGTGGTTCATCCAGAATCACTTAATTACATTGCTGTTTAAGATGTCACATTTTCACCTGTTTAGATGGTAGAAGCTAAATTTTAGGGTAGTACTCTTAAATGAATAAGATACCATGATTTGCATGTTCATTATCTTTTCATTCACTCAATTGGGGAAACATTAATCAAAGAAGCTGTTAGGATTTGAATTTTATCTATTCTCATAAAAATAGGATTTCTGCTCACTAAGCAGCCTATCCGCAGAATTTGCATTAAATGTCAAAGCATCAATTTATCATGAGAGTTTAAGTATGTAAGCTCCAATGGCAAACAACCCTGATTTGTTTTTTTTTCCATTGAGATGGAAGCATTGCTGAGGCCTCATCTTAATGTGGATGATTGATTTTACAACCTTATATGTTAGAATAAGGCAGAATACTCATTCTGTCTCATTCTAAGATATAACGTCGCCAAATCAATTTGTGAACTTCCACCAGAATTGAGTCTCCACAGAAAACCAGTGTTGGAGTTGCCCACAGACATCTATAAGTTGAGGATATGATCATTTTTCTATATGAAAGTATGGGGATATACTTTATTTTGCCAGATGTTTGCAGATACAGCTAGCCTTCATGTTGTTCATTGATCCAACAAATCTCTCATTATGTCAGAGCCATGTTCTGATTTCAACATATTGTTGCTTATGGATTAGGCATTCTGCACCAGCAGATTTAATCTCCCTTATCAGACGTGGGTAATGTATGTATCTTGTGACCAGCACATGCAATACCAGTTGTTGTTTGAGTCTATTACAATGGGTACCTCAGAAAATGCCAGCAAAAATCCAATAAACGAATGGTGATACGATGTAAAGCAACTTGGACTGCAGGTATATATTCTCTAGCATTGTTATAGCTTCATAATAGACGGACATTATGGGAAATCGGGTCCAAGTTTGACTCTATTTGAGTGGCAATTTTTGTTGATACATCTTCCAACTGCTGTTTTATGCCAGGGGCGTGTATTTGTTGGACAATGTTACATAAAAATAAAGTTAACTGTTAGCAGTACACAATGGGCCATATATTGTTACAGCAATCCATCAATTTAATGATCTTTGAGCAAAATTGAAGGCAATCATGGACACATTTCAATCACTTTATCTGTAATTTTTGAGATTAAAATACAGGAACATATAAAGGTCAAGCAATATCAATTAATGTGTAGTTTGAAGCAGTTATTGCTACTTATGATTTTTTTTCACCATGTTTAACTATGTCCAACATTAACTACCTTTATGTTGTTCAAAGTGTGGGGAAGAGGTAAACAATGTATTCCAAACCCATCTGGACCACTATTTTGCTGAGGTATCCAACCACTAGATCAAGAGCATTAATGAACTATCCATTACAAATAATCGTTAGTATCATTTTAGACATAAAAAATCAATTCTTAATCATTAATAAAGAAGGTCCTATATTTGACAAGGGAGTAATTAAAATGTGTTAAAAACAATCATATTCCGTAAGAATGTAGTACAACGTTGTCTGTTCATTCACTTAAAGGAGTGAGACATTGAGCAGCATTTGTTATGGGTGTGGGTCAGCTATTCACTGCACTGTAACCCAATTAATGTATTTTGCAGAATCAGGAACATTAGGCTGATATTGTATTCAAATCATTTTCAATAAATTTGTTATTCTTTACAGAATTCTTGAACCCATTGCCAAAATATTAACAGGAATACTAATAACCTGGCATAAGCACTTACACCACTAATGAGCTAATATTTAAAAATATGACTACAAACCAACTTTGATAACACATTCATCAATTTAATTAATGTGTATACAACTATGAGAAAATAATTTTCAAACGTAGAGATCTATAGTTGTATAAGAGTTAAGCCTTCAGGATTATAACAGGATGCTTCTTATCAGAATGATCATGCAGTTTTCAAGATTAATTTTATAGGAAGCAAACACAATCTCTTTTAATCAAATGAGAACAAATAGTGTCCTAGTTTGTAAACTAAGTGCCCCCAAAAATGCTGTAATCTGTAATTTGCTTCAACTTCATATTTATTCGTGCCGTATTATTTTATTTGAAAAATCTTGCAAAAATACTATTCACCTGCACTTGTGATAGTATGTTGGGCCAAAATATAATCTCCCCAACCAAAGTCCCTTCCTTTGGCACAACGCCAATATTGTCTGATTACAATTTTGGGTATTGCATTGAGCCAGTTTCCACAAAGTAAGGCTGAAGCTGCTAAGGAATTGAAAATTATAGTTGTTTGTTACATAAAGTCAGTCTGTAAAATGTCAAATAACCTGTCTAGTCTATTTGAGAAACAACTTTGCAATGATTGTAGCACAGGACCAATAAAGGGCCAATATTATTCTCAGACATATTCACTAAAATGTTTTGTACATTCATATGAAATTAATTAGTATGTTATTTTAACACATTTGGTTTAGTTTAGTTAAGTTTAGTTTCGAAAAAACAGTGCAGAAACAGGCCTTTCAGCCCACCGAGTCCATGCCAACCAGCGATTCCCCCACATTAACACTATTCTACACAAACTAGGGACAATTTACACATACACCAATGTACGTCTTAGGAGTGTGGGAGGAAATCGAAGATCTTGGAGAAAACACACGCGGTCACGGGGAGAACTTGTAAACTCCGGACAGACAGCACCAGTAGTCGTGATCGAACCTGGGTCTCAGGCGCTGTACGGCAGCAACTATGCCACTGCGCCACCATGACATGGTGATTGGTTTCTATTGACTATATTTGGTGCTTTATAGTTTGAGTATCAGTTGACTGAATAATTGAGTTTTGGTCACTGAACAACCATGGTTTCTCACATAACGCAACACAACATAACACCAATAACAATGACCAACAGTATAGATCATGGAACATCAAATTGTTGGAGCACTAATCAACTCATTTCCTGAATCACACAATTGAAAGTATCATAGCAATATGCTCTGCCCTCCCATATGTAATTATCTGGCCAAAGCAATTTAGTATTGCAATATATCGATCTTGTTCAACAAAAACAATACCTACATAAAGAAGCAATATGAATAGGCTATTTAATAGGTTAAAATGAACACATGTAAGTTTCAAATTAATAAGTACTCTACAAATGCTAGTGCACTAAGCTTAAAGAGTGCATAATTTGTGAGGTGCATTGAAGAATGTTTCTTGAAACAATATATGGATAGTCCAACTGGAGGAGGGACCATATTGGACCTTGCATTTGGGAAATGAGCCTGGCTAGGTGACTGGTGTTTCAATGGAAGAGCATTTTGGAACAGTGATCACAACTCCTTAAATTTTAAGGTTCTCATTAATAAGGATACATCTGGACCTTCAGGGAAAGTACTAAATTGGGGTAAGGCAGATTACAATATTATTAGGCAGGAGCAAGTGAGAACAAATTAGGATCAGCTGCCATTGAATAAGTCCACATCAGGCATGTCGGATTCATTTGAAGGATAGCTGGTCATCTCTGTGGGGAATCGCAGGACATGTCTAAGGTCCTTAATAAATATTTATTTTTCTCCTCAACTTTTACAGTGGAGAAATACATGACGGCTAGGAAACTAGGGACAGTTAATAGAGATGTCTTGAGGGCAGTCTGCATTACAGTCAAGAAGGTGTTGAATGTTTTAAGATGTATGATGGTAAATAAATCTTCTGAAACTGGCCAGATATAGCCAAAGATGCTGTGGGAAGCAAGAGAAGAAATTGCAGGAGTCCTGACTGAGATATATGAATCATTGTTAGACACAGATGAGATGTTGGAAGACATCTTGAAGACATTGGAGTGTAGTCAATGTTATGCCTCTAATTAAGAAGGGCTGCAATAAAATACCTAGGAACTATAGATCAATAAGCCTAATATCTGCGGTAGGGAAGTTACTGCAGAGGATATTAAGGGGTAAGATATATATGCATGAGGATAGACAGGGGTTAGCTAATGATGGTCAGCATGGTTTTGTATGTGGGAAATTATGTCATGAATTTAATTTGTTTTTTTGAAGAAGAAACAAAGAAGGTTGATGTGGGCAGTGCTTTCATTTAAATGGACTTCAGCAAGGTTCTGCATGATAGGCTACTCTGAAAGGTTACATCGCATGGGACCTAGGGGGAGCTAGCTAACTGGATGCAGAATTGGCTTCATAGTAGGAAGCAAAGGATGGTGATGGAAGGTTGTTTTTTTGTGCAACAGGTCTATGAGTGGTGGTGTGCCTCAAGGATCTGTGCTGGGCCCATGGCAGTTTGGCATCCATATCAATGATTTGAATGAGAATATATGATTAGTAAGTTTGCACTAAATTAGGTGGTATCATGTGAAAGTGAAGATGTGTTACAAAAGTGAAGAAAAGCGACAAATAAAATTGACTTTGAAAGTGAAGATGGTCATCAAGAA
This sequence comes from Leucoraja erinaceus, assembly GCF_028641065.1. Lineage (NCBI taxonomy): Eukaryota > Metazoa > Chordata > Chondrichthyes > Rajiformes > Rajidae > Leucoraja > Leucoraja erinaceus. The sequence continues at coordinate 17,976,029 of NC_073398.1, forward strand.
TCTAGATCAGCTGGGCAAGTGAGCCGAGGAATGGCTAATGGAGTTTAATTCAGATCAATGTGAGGTGTTGCATTTTGGGAAGTCAAACGAGGGCAAGAGCTTCACAGTGAATGATAAGAGCCCTGGGGAGTGTTGCAGAGCAGAGGGATCTGGTAAATAGTTCCATAAAGGTGGTGTCAGAAGCAGGTAAAAGTTCAAACCCTTTCCCAGGGTGGAACTGTCAAAGACTAGAGAGCATAGCTTTAAGGTCAGAAGGGGCAAGGTTTAATGGAGATGTGTTTGGCAAGTTTTTTTTACACAGAGTGGTGGGTGCGTGGAACATGCTGCCAGGGGTGGTGGTGGAAGCAGATATGGTTGTAGCTTTTAGATAGGCACATAGATGTGCAGGGAATGGAAGGTTTCACATGCAGGCAAAGGAAATTAGTTTAACAGCATCATATTTGGCAAAGATATCGTGGGCCAAAGGATCCGTTTCTTTGCTGTATTGTTCTCACTTCTGTATTCTGGTGTAAGTAATTCTACATTTAGTCACATTGCTCGTCTGTTATGAATGTTTCAACAATGTAATGTCATCCATGTTGTAACAACATCTTCAAGTTACAGCTAATTTATTCATTCTTAATTGAAAACCTTTTCATACAAGTTTGAAGAAGAAATGTGCTTATAATGAGAGAAAACATTTTTTTTGTGCTATTCCTGCTAGCAATTTGTTGTTAGCTTGAATTCCATCCAAGTGCAAGAAACAAAAATTCAGTGTACCTCGGTACACGTAAACTAGACTAACCAAATGAAAATGAATAAATTACAACTTTAATTCAGTTTAGTAATATGATTTACATTATATTTCAAGCATCCACAGCTGTACGTATGATGGCTGAACTTCAGAGAATAAAATTACTCATGCTTGCATCTGCAGCAACCCAACTTATTTTACACTGGTGAAGTATTTCTGAAGGAGAGTCATTGTTGGCACAAAGCAAACTCTCCTGGCAGAATAACAAAGTGATCAGATAATATTTTTTTAATTGTGCAATGAAGTTTAAATTATGGTCATTTTACAAGGTTCATATACCTGTTGATCTACAAAATAACAACAAGAAATTGGCTGCTAAGTTAATCTTCAATTTAACTGTTATTCAAACTTTAAAAATTTGATATTTTATGAATACTGGAAAACTGACCACCCTACTTGCTCCCTCTGCACTCCACTTACACCACATGGAATAAAAGAAAATCAAATATGTACAATGTGTAACCTCCCCACACATTGTAATTTGTAGACAATGGATTTTGTCGATGGAACTGATGCAGTACAATGCTGAGAACTATACTCTGCACTCTGTATCTTCTCTTTTCCTCTATCTATATTTCCTCTATTCATTGTATTTATGTGTAGTATATATGATCTGTTTGGATAGCATGCAAAACAAATCTTGTCACTGTACCTCAATACACGTGAAAATAAGCAAGGTAAACCAAGTAAGGGTACTGATTTAGTGCTCGGGAGATGAAGCTACGCTTATAGTCAAATAATTCAAGCCAACAGGCAATGAACAAATACAAGACACAGAAGGGAGGAGGCTTGATATATATTTCATCAGGAAATGTATTGTATCTTAAAACCTGACTAGTGCGGACTTAAAACCGGGATAACATGCAAAACAAGCTTCTCATTGCATCTACATGGCAATAATAAACTAAATAATTTCCCAAAAATTATGATACACTGGGACGGCAAACATCCATGAATATTATCAAGGACACGGGAAAAAAAAAACAATTGAATAGTTATAGAATCCTATACTGGCTAGAGCACAGAAAGAGACCATTCTGCCATTACGTCTCTGCTATCTCTCCAACAAGAACAATCCCCAATTTCCATCCACTAGACTTTTTTGCTGAAACATTTGAAATTATTTTCACTATATTTTACCCAATTGAAGGCAGTCATGGAACATACCTCCACCAGATCAGCTGACTGGACATCCAGATTCCTATTACACACTGGGCGGCATAGTGGAGCAACAGTAGAGTTGTTGCCTTACAGCGCCAGAGACCCGGGTTCGATCCTGACTACAGGTGCTGTCTGTATGGTGTTTGTACATTCTCCCTGTGACCATGTGGGTTTTCTCCAAGTGCTCCGGTTTTCTCCCACACTCCAAAGATGTACACGTTTGTAGGTTAATTGGCTTCGGTAAAAATTATAAATTGTCCCTAGTGTGTAGGATAGTGCAGGTGTGCGGGGATCACTGGTCAGCGTGGACTCGGTGGGCCGAAGGCTCCATTTCCACGCTGTATCTCTAAACCAAACTAAACTGGGTTTTTTTTTTAAAGTTCCTCACCTTATTTTTCCCGGGACATCTTGGCCTTGATACTTCCAGCAAATGAAACAAGCTCCTAATTCCCATTCTGTTCAGACCCATCAGCAATTTGTCTACTTCTATCCATTCTCCCCTCACCCTTTCCGCACCAAAACAAAAACGATTTCAGCTTTTTGAATCTATTCTCCAAACTGTGGAGACTCATCCTGGAACTCATCATCAGTAAATCCTTAGTGTGTAGGAAGGAACTGCAGATGTTGGTTTACACTGAAGATAGACAAAATGCTGGAGTAACTCAGGTGATAGGCAGCGTCCCTGAAGAGAAAGAATGGGTGACATTTTGGGTCAACATCATTCTTCAGACACCTTTCTTGCTCACCTCATCCTTCCAACAATGCGATGGTAGCACACAAGATCAGGCTGGATCAACGTTTTAGCATGACTTCCCTGCTTTAATACTCTGTCTATATTGATAAACCCCAGAATTATGAATGTCTTACGAACTGTAGTCTCAACACAGCCTACCACCTCAAAGATTGTTGCATGCATGCTCCATCTGCTCTTGCACCTGTTTTAGAGCAACGTCCTTGACACTGCATCGTCCCTCAATCTTCTTTCTGAAATGCATTCTTTCATATTTCTCATATCATAGTGTCCTGCTACAGTCTATCACTACTTTCTTCACAATTCCCATTACGATGAGGGGGAACCTCATTGAAACTTACCGAATAGTGAAAGGCCTGGATAGAGTGAATGTGGAGAGGATGTTTCCACCAGTGGGAGGGACTAGGCCCACAGGCCATAACCTCAGAATGAAAGGACGTACCTTTAGAAAGGAAATGAGATGGATTTTTTTCAATCAAGTGAATCCGTGGAATTCATTACCGCAGATGACTGTGGCCAAGTCAATAGATATTTTTAAGGAGGAGATTAACGAATTCTTGATTAGTATGGGTGTAAGTGGTTATGGGGCAAAGGCAGGAGAATGGGGTTAGGAGGGAAAGATAGATCAGCCATGATTGAATGATGGAGAGGCTTGATGGGGCGAATGGCCTAATTCTGCTCCTAGAACAATTGAACATGCTGAGTTTTTCTGTTATCCACAAGTATAGAAACTCCAGTTTGAACACCCAAGTCTATTTCATTAAAGAGAATAAAAAATAATTGTGATGCTGTGGTCATCATGACTCTTTACTGCCTGTTTCTTAACCAACTTCAAATCTGTGCTGTCCATTTTATGTCATTTGCTTCAGGTTTGCTGGTACCTTATCACAAGCCATCTGGATGCCCATTACACAAAATCGACCACATTTTCCTCATCTACTACATCTGTTACTGCATCTTAAAAGTTTACAAATAGGTTAAACACAATTTGCCTTCAACTAATCTGTGGTAGATTGTCAAAATTAATCATTTTTTTTTACCAGGAACCATTAATCCTGTCCTGCATCAATGTTTTTTTTTTAATAAGTAATCAATCATTCTAAAAGCAATCAATTCTTTTAAAAGCTTTCCCACCATTGGCATTATTCTGACTGCTCTGCAGTTGCTGGGTTTATCTGAACTCAATTTTTACAACAAGTGAGGAAATAATGTCTTTCTCCAGTTATTTGGCAGCACTCCAGTATTCAGAAAATATTGAAAGATTTTGGTCTCTCCTTGCAGTTTCCTCCTTGACTTCCCTTAATATCCTAGCATGCATCCTGTCTGATCATGGCAACTTACTTACTTTACTTCAGCCAACTTTCTGAACACTTCCATGCTATCAGGTTTTAACAGATCCATTATCTCAACTACAGTATTTCCCCCTTTGCTTACTTCAGAACAAACCTCTTCCATGGTCAGATACATGTATTTAATATCTCACCACAGCCCTTAGCAAGCATGTTGAAGTTTCCATTTGCTACCTACTTCCTCTCTTAGGATCCATTATTGATGGGTACCTTAGCATTTGCCCATATGAGTAGAATTATCTTCACAACAATAGTGTGAATATTTGTTTGATAACATGGGAAAAAGGAAGCCTACAATCATCCTGGTTAGACACAAAATGCTGGAGTAACTCAGTGGGACAGGCAGCATATCTGGAGAGAAGGAATGGGTGACCTTTCGTGTCACGACCCTTCCTCAGGTTATTTGGCTCTGGAATGAGGAATAGGGCATTAACGTATCCCTCAGCAAAGTATTGATGTTTGATGTATCTAAAGGTGTTTGTCCAAGTTAAATGCACATACTTCAATGTGAATCATCATGGCCTTTCAAAGCCCATGTGAATACACTTGGTTTTAACCAAAATACATTTCCATTGTCATTACCAAGAACAAACATTGTCAAAAATTCTGAAAAATAACACTCAATCATAGCATTTGCTGCCATTTCACTGCATTCCAGCGGCAGAAAATTGGCAGATCTTCCATGAGATTTTAGAGGTTCTATATGATTTTAGAGGTTCCTTACAATGATATAATTTGAGGACTATACAGTACATATAATGAGCAGACACCCAGCACAAGAGAGCTCAGGACAATGTCTGATTAACAAAATGCAACTGGCAGAAACTAATCATTTGTGATAAATTGACTACACAAACAAATGAGTATTCCACTGAAATTTAAGAGGACAGGAGCAGGTCAGCTTTGTACATACAAAAGCAAAATAAAAAAACTGATCATCTAGCCTCCTGGGCAGACAAGACTAATGAAATTCCAGAGTGCAAAACACACAATGCTGCAGTAACTCAATGGATCAGGCAGCATCTCTGGAGGACAAGGATAGGCAACGTTTTGGCTCAGGACCCTTCTTCAGAAGCGGGGTCTTGACCCAACACGTAGCCTACCATGACCTCCAGTGATCATGTTTGGACCGCTGAGGTACTCCAGCACTTTGTGATCCAGATATATTAGACGATTGTTTGAATAAACATGCCGATACAAGTAAGTTGATATCTTACATTTATAACACTCTTCTAAATATTGACACCCCATCCACTGAGATTTATAAGCGAGCATGGGAGGACGAGCTGGGTTTACGAAAGATATATGGGAGGAAAGCCTACAATACATACACTACTGTTCTTTAAATGTCAGGCATTGCCTGATACAATTTAAAGTATTGCATAGGTTATACTACTCAAAGACCAAATTGAACAAGATCTTCCCAACTGTCTCTCCTCTTCGTGATAAATGTCACTTTCAAGAAGCCTCATTCTTTTGTATCCTGTATATAAAAATACAAACCTTCTGGACGGAAATATTCAATATCATTTCTAAAACACTTAAAATTCAATTGGAGCCAGATTCAAAACTAATAATATTAGGAATGTCAGAGGGCTGCCCTAATCTAACGATATCTCAAAGACGCTTCCTTGACTATGGTTTAATAACTGCAAAAAAACTTATACTTAAATTCGGGAAAAAGATAACAGTCCCCACAGTGAAGATGTGGATCACAGAAATGACCGAGACACTTAATTTAGAAAAAATAAGGCTTGTCTTGACTGACAAACCAGATCAATTTTCAAAAATATGATCTCCTTTTATTGAATTTCTTCACAAACTCAAAACCAACGCTACGGTCGGGTGACCTGGGCATAGGGAAGGGCAGTGGGACATATCTCCGCTTCTTTCACTTCTTTGTTAGTTCTGGGGTTTTTCTTTTTTTCCATTTTTTTGTCTTTCTCGAAATTCTTTCTTCTCTTTTTCATTTCTTCTTTCTTTCCCTTTTTTCCTTTTCCTTTTTTTCTGATTTAGTTATTAGTTTATAAAATGTTAAAACTGAAGCAGTACGAAAATTGTATAACTGTTATGTCGATTACTTTCTCTTTGTACAAATGCTTCTAATAAAACAAATATATTTAAAAAAATAAAAAATATGATAGTCAAAATGTCCTTCAGCACAGATCTCATCCTGTCCACGCCAACCATCAAGTGTTATCTATACTAATCCCATTAACCAGCACTTAGTTCATAAACTATTCTTTCTAAGTAATTCAAGTACTCATACATATACCTTTTAAATGTTGTGAGAGTAGTTGGCTTCATCACCTTCTCAAACAATATGTTCCAGATTGCAACCATTCTCTAGTTAAAAATATTTTTTCCTTAGATCCCTTCTAAATCTCTTATTCTTTCTCTTAAAACTATGCCCATTTGTCTAAGATGGGATATAATCACAAAATGCTGAAGTAAGCCAGCGGGTCAGGTAGACGCTCTGGAGGAAAGGAATAGGTGATGTTTCGGGTCGTGACCCTTCTCCAGTCTTAGATGGGATTGATTTCTTACTATGCATTCCATCTATGCCCCTCATTATTTTATGTTTCCAAGATGTCTCCCTCTTTCTTCTCTACTCCAAGGAAAACAACCCAGTCTATCCAGAAGATAGACACAAAAAGCTGGAGTAACTCAGCGGGACAGGCAGCATCTCTGGGAAGAAGGAATGTGTGATGTTTTGGGTTGAGACCGTTCTTCATACCCAGTCTTCCTCGTAGCTAAAATCTTTTCATTCCAGACAACATCCCGGTGAACCTCCTCTGCACCCTCTCCATTGCAATCACATTCTTCCTATACTGTGATAACCACAATATTCCAGCTGTGGCCTAAGTAAAATGGTATCAAGTTGTACCAAGACCTCCTATACACTTTGGGCCAGCTAATGAAGCAAGAACCTAAAATGCCACCTTCACCACCTTAATTACTTGTGCTGCCAACTTTAAGACACAAATGCTTGACCATATTTTTGGCTCCTGTTTTGGTTGACAATCCTCCCTTGGAGAGATTTAAAGTGTTTCAGTTAAATTTAATTTATTGTCACGTGTACAGTGTAAAGCTTTTGTTGCGTGCTAACCAGTTAGCAGAAAGACAATACCTGATACATGTTAGAAATGCTCTGTAAATGTAAGTTCCTGTCTTTCAGATTTTGGTAAGTGGTGTGGAGGGGCTGTAAAGTGCCTTGACATCACAGGTGGTGGATGTATAGAACAAGCTGCCAGAGGAGGTAGGTGAGGCAGGCACTATCCCAACATTAAATAAATGTTTGGAGGGATATGGATCAAACGCAGGCAGGTGGGACTAATGTAGCTGGGAAATGTTGGCCGATGTGGGCGATTTAAAGGGACTGTTTCCACACTGTATCTCGCTATGATTCTATGACTAAGTGTTAAATGCCAACTTAGATGCCAGAGATTTATAATGGTGATATGTTTAAGATTGACTCGATGAAAGCAATCCCATTACAGCATGTTCACTGAATTAAAGACAGTGTTAGAAGAATGTGGCAGTGTAGCTTATGTCCTGTTATAGAATACTCTAAAATATCTGGTCACAAAGCCTGAATAATTTTGGGGATAGCAGAATTATGTATGAAATTGAGGAATGCCTAAACGCAAAATATTAGAACCAAAATGTCACCACCAACTTGTTTATTATCTATTCAGTTCATACAGTCAAGGTTGAACTATGTATCCCACAGGTTTTTAAGTAGATTTCAATAATCAGACCCGTGACTGTCTTCAGAGTGAAGTCAACAAAATAAGGTCCTTCTTAGACAAATTCCTGCAGGTGCCTTGTCTAGATGTTAGCTCAAATTTCAAAATAAGCATTAAGTGATCATTAGCATTAACAGTAAATCTGAAGGCACTGTGAAACGTGTGTTGTACGTTTGAAGTTTATAGATGCTAAAGCTGAGATGTTAAATGGCTTTAAAATGCTCACTCCAGTATTATTTAACACTGAAGTAGCTGAGCACTTCAGTCACATAAGAGGATGTTACATGAATATTCATTGAGAAAACATTAAAAATTGCCCAGTAAAAACAAGATTGGATGGGCCAATTTCTGGATGAAAAGAACAAGCTATTCAGTGTGCAATTGTGTGACCGTGTCCATTCTTACTAAACTCCTTAATGTATTTGCTAGGACACATGAATGCCCTCATGCTCATTGCCGGTATCATTGGACACTTATAATCCAGCCTATTGCATAGTTTTGTCTATCACTGCTGAAAAAAAGTTAAAGGAGCAAAATATATTATTTTATTCACGCATCCAGGGTCCACCAGCAAAATTAGGGAAATTGATATGAATGATAAATCTTTCAAAAAATTGTGAATAGTATGATTCAAAGTGGAAGTACTGAAATCATCTGAACAGTGTAAGTACTAAAATGCTTTGACAGGATGGAATAAGTTGGTCCCCAATGTCAGCCAGCTGAAGGCAGCTCATCCAGTTCACTTATCTACTGTGCTCCATAAGTGATTCAATTACACTACGATATATATTGTCCCTAAAATGTTGAAAGGATACTTGGCCTTGAGGCTCTTTTCATCACTAATGTACTTGTCGGCCCCTTCCTCTGATCCTGAATGATGAAATATATTTTGTACCAGTTCCACTGACCTGAAATTAATTCAAGAGTTGGTTGGTTCAGATTGAAAATTGATTGACTTATTTCAAAATGAATCCCTGGTGCTGGTATAGCAGGATTATCTGAAGCAGTAATTTAGGCTGGACTAAATGCAAAACCCATGAAATGAGTTCTCCCACAATTATAGAAGTTAGGCATATTTTTACTGGAATTATTTCCCCCGTTGAGGAACATTATTCCAGCATAGATATGATCACTCTAGACATAACTGTAGCATATTTCCATTTAACTGCAGCCAGAATAAAGTTATGTCGATTCAAATCAGTCCTCCCTTTGAAATGTCACTAATTTTTAGGGTACGATAAAATTTCTCTCAACTGTGAAACAAATTGCAGCTTACAATATTGCATCCATGTCTTTAATTTTATGTTTAAAGATTGAATGGATAAAGCATTTGAATCCATAGCTCTGTGCTGAGACATAATAAATTAATAACACAAATTTCACCAACTGCTCCGAGCATGAAAGATGATCAAAAGTTACGATGAAATATTATTGACCTGAAATGTTTTTCTCGCTACAAGTAATGTCCACCTTGCAGTTTGTTGTTACCATTTCTTTGTTTATTTTTAAATTACCAGCAAAAGCAACATTTTGGTTTGGCTTTGCATCGTAATCTGGGAAAAGTAAAGAAATCTGAGTTATTTCTGTCCAACAGGACTGCAATGGATGAGAATGGGTTAATTATCTGAGAAAATTTTAAGCCAACAAAGAATGAACAGAGCATATTTAATCTTTAGAGTCAATTCCTTGAAACTGTGTATCATCTTCTCCACCATGGGCACTACATTATCTATTTAATTTCCTCAGGGAAGGTTTCTCATAAAAAAATCTCTAATTCCCAAATATAATCACTCTAGAATCTGTCCAGTCCAAATCACAAGCATTCAGCCATAGCAAGTTTCCTTCCACAGATCATGTACCTCCTCTTTCATTCCCACAGCTGAGAAGGCATTAATTTCAATTGGTAAAATAATAACTATTTATTGCAGTTCGTAGCATTCTCTCTCTGAAAATACCTCAGAGTGGAAAGCTAAGATATTATTTTTTTCTGCATTGATTTTTATCCTAACCAGTCCCTTAATAACCTGAAGCGATTGGGTGGCTTGTTTTCAATATTGCCCAATTTAGTTTCCAGGGACTTTAATAGATCTTGATATTATTGAAGAGGAAGCATAAAGGTTGCTGCATTATTTAAAAGCCGGCACAGCAAAGTAATGGAGTAAGGACAACTCTCAAAAGATCTGATAGTAATGCTTGGAAATACATTTCAGTGAAGTTGGAAGTTTTATGGTCTGTTTGCAGATACCTGATTTAGACGGTACCCTCATGGAATCAAAGGGCACTGTCACCTCGTAAGTCTTTGTTTTGTTAAAGGGGAAGACAACCCTGAAAATTGATGTTTGGCTCAGCTCTCAAATATCATTAAAAAATGAAAGTGGCACAGCAGTAGAGTTGCTGCCTAACAGCGCCAGCGGCCCTGGTTCGATCCTGACCATGGGTGCTGTCTGTACGGAGTTTGTGTGTTCTCCATTTGACCATGTAGGTTTTCTCCAGGTTCTCCGGTTCTCTCCCACACTCCAAAGATGTACACATTTGTAGGTTATTTGGCTTCAGTGTGTAGGATAGTGCTAGTATGCAGGGATCATTGGTCCACGAGATTGCTCATTCATCATTTGCATCACATAAAATGAATGATTTGCAGAGACATTTGACACAACATTATCTCAAAATTAATCTTGTATCCACCTTGAGCGACACGGTGGCGTAGCGTTAGAGTTGCTGCCTTGCAGCGCTATCAGCACCGAGACCCGGGTTTGATCCCGACTACGGGTACTGTCTTTATGGAGTTTGAACGTTCTCCCCGTGACCTGCATGGGTTTGCTCTGAGATCTTCTGTTTCCTCCCGCACTCCAAAGTCGTACAGGTTTGTAGGTTAATTGCAGATCTTCCAGCCATCCAACTGCTTTTTCATCTCTTGCTATTGCATTCTATCCACTCATCAGATCTTCCAACTCTCATCTTATATAAATCTATATTGTCAACCATGCATTCCAATCTATTTCTCTGTGATTGAGCTAAAATTAGTGGCAATTGTGCAAGCAGTTTCTCCAAAGATAAAAATTCAGAAACATTTGTTAGCAAGTGACAGGTTTTGATCTCTTCTTGACAAACTGCAATTAAAAGAATGATGTCAAAAAATTGAATTGGTAAAGGGCGAAACATTTTTGTACATGCAACAGAAAAACTGGACATAGCACAGTGAATATTAAGTAACTGTTTCAAACAAAACAGATTTTCTCTTCCAAAATTAAAAAAAAATCAACCGTCTGCATACAGGAGTAGAATCATCAAGTGTAAGAACATACCATCCCCTCCAGCACCTTTTATCATTTCCCACTCAGCCACATTTGGATCGCTACACCTTGTGGACTGAAGTATTTAAACTTTTCAAGAGCAACTAAGGTCATAGAGAGTTATAGAGCAAATAAATTAAAGTACTCCTTGATATCTCTTCTTCTATCGAGTCATATTTTGCTGGGGCTCAACCGTTCAGACTAAAGGATGTCCTGGAGTTCTGAGCACAATCAGTGGAATTATGCTGGAGGGATACCACTCGCATCCTGCAAAAGACCAGCTGATGCAAGACTTGAACCTCCTTGAGTTTTGTAGGATATTGACTAGGAAGAAACTGGGGAAGTAAAGCACTTTGGCCAACGAGAGTTGTTTTTTAAATGTGCTATATAAATAAATGAGACTTGACTTGACTTGTGACTTAATTGAGTTATAGCTATGATATTAAAATAAGGTTATTCTAGTTTAAGAGAACAGATGGATCAAGAGTATAATCTTTATTGGTGGGGAAAAGATGATTGTGGTTTGGAAGGCAAAAATAAATGAGAGCTGGGTACACTCAAAACCAACCATTAGGATTCAAAATACAATGCCATGTTTGATTATTATTTGATTACAATTTTATTTGCAAATTAAATAACATTTATTTTTTAGCATGACCCACAAATCCATGAATAAATTCACATGAATTATTTCGGGCCCAATGCCTAATCTGTTTTTATATAAATTAGCTCAATTTGTTGCTCACAATAAATTCTGCAAACATTAACTGATGAAATATGTTACTGCACTTGATTTCTAAATTAAAATATTGGTATAAATTAAGTTTACAGCAGACATAAAATATTACCAGCGACTTTAGCATTTTCATTCTTAATTTACAATCAACACTTTCCAAAAACGAATATAAAATGTTAATGCCAACATCCAGATAAAACTTTAATTTTGGTTCTAACTTGTGACCATGGGATGAAAACTAAAGTTGTGTACTTGCAATGACAATAACAATGAAGCTTTAGTGGGATTTAAAGATTAAATGCGGCTGCAATTTTCGACATCTGCATTGCTCACATAAATTCAGATATCAGGGAGTCGTTATGTGTGCCCTATGGCTCAATACGCCTTGGTCTTACCCTGAGACATGTGGCATGAAATGTGCAGATATGAGGTGCTCTCCACTTAATGTCCACTAACATGGCCAAAAATAAATTGGCCAAAAATATTGCTGCTACTACATTGCAGTAAAATTGTACAAGAAGGAACTGCATATGCTGGAGGGGGGGGGGGGGGAATGGAAGAAGAAGGGAAGGGGGTTACTGTGGCGGTCATTTTTTGTTTCCCGCACTGTTTTTACAGGGGGAAACTGGACAAAAATTGAGTCCACAAGGGCTGCATGTAAAGCTTGATGGGGGGGAGGACCGCAGAGTTTCGGGCAGCCAGCAGCAGCTGAAGGCACCAGCATCACCATGAATGGGATCAGCTGTGCCCGATTTAGCACCCACGCCGGCCAGATCAACACCACGGCCGGGCGGGGAGGCTACACAGATCAGAGCCGTTGACTCTGACAAGTTGAAACGGCAAGTGGGGGAGCATTCCCCTGCAGCGGCAAGTTCTAAAACCAAGACCGACAGGTAAGGGAATTACTGCGGTTGTGTTTGTTTCCCGTGTCTGTTTCTTAAAGGGGGAAAATATGGACAAGAGTCCACAAGGGCTGCACTGGCTGGGGAAACCGCGGAGTTGCGGGCAGCCAGCAGCAGCTAAAGGCACCAGCATCACCGTGAGTGGGATCAGCTGTGCCCGACTTGGCACCCGCACCGGCCAGATCAACACCACGGCCGGGCGGGAAGACTACACAGACAGAGCCGTTGACTCTGACAAGTCAAAACGGCAGGCGGGGGGGGAGTGTTCCCCTGCAGTGGCAAGTTTTTCAAACCAAGACCGACAGGTAAGGGAATTACTGCATTCATGCTTTGTTTCCCGTGCTGTTTTTCACAGGGGAAAACTATGGACAGGAGTCCACAAGGACTGCACTGGCTGGGAAGAACTACGGAATTGTGGACAGCCAGCAGCCACTGACGGCACCAGATCACCATTAGTGGGATCAGCTGTGCCCGACTTGGCTGACAAGTCGAACTGCAAAGAAATGCCGCGGGGACCAGCGTTACTGGGGCCAAATGGAGTGGCTTATGGAGCACATGCTCCACTGTGACAGACTCTGGGAGATGGAGTCTAGTCACAATGGGTATATAATACACCCATGGCAGTACCTTATCAGGGCTGCACAGTGCATCTCCCTCGACAGAGGGGAGTACTGGGAACCAATTCTGGGCTGGCACTGAAGAGGGGTTTTGCTGAAGGAAAAAAATCAGTGTGCAGGGGGTGCAAGAACAAGGAAACCTCCTGGAAAAAGAGTCCAAGTTTGTACATCTAAAAGAAACCACAGGAACATGGCTGTAATAGACAGTATTGCTCCGGCACCGGAAAATGGGTATCCCTCAAAAATTTCCCACGGTGAACAGTTACATCTGAAAACACATTGGAACGGGAGTCAGAAGGCAGGGTGTTTAGCTAAGATGATGTGGCATAATTCTGCAATACTGAGTATGAGATTAATAGTCTCAGGAGAATGCCATCCGCCCAGCTTTAAACCCTAAATTTGCAGAGCTGTGCAGACCTGGAGGGATTAAACCACCAATATTACTACTTGGGGGCAACCTGTCAAAACAGGTAAAAGAGCTCAATAAGGAGGCCAATAACCTGGGGCTCATAAAGGCGGCAACAGGCAGGATCTCCTACACATGACTACAGCACCTCCATGCACCCACCAGCAGGAAGACACATAGAAGCTGGTGAAAGCTCAAAGGCCGGGCTACAGGACAGAGGTCTTTTAGGCCTGGCGCAGACCGGCCTTCGTGGAAGACGTGTGACCCCAAATCCCAAATCCAAAAACTGATGCCACAACCTCTACGGCGACTGCAAGGAAGAAAACAAACTTTCCACTGGTCACCATGGAGGTAGGGGGGTCTGGTCTCTTCCAAAAAACAGGAGGTGTAAATAACACAAATCGGTGTGTAGATAACATTTTCTTGGGAGGAATGGAGTGCAATAACTACTAACACTTATTTTCTACCTAGTGTTCAGGGATATACAATTGAATTTGTGCACAAAATTTCCCGGTTCAGCATGTACCGAACTGAAGAAAAACTGGAAGCGCATGCTGAACTGGAGAGGCTAGATGCTAGGGAATCATGGGGAAATCCCAACACGACTCTTTGGAATTCGTGTCAATATCTTTACGAAAAACAAAAAGATGTGGTTACCAATCATTCAGGTCTGACAAACCCGAATACATTGTGCAGTAAATTCATTCGAAATTAGAAACCTTTGTTACTGCAAAACAATTGATTCCATAGGCTACTTATGGATTGCATCCATTAAAAGAAGCTTACTATACGGTGCCTATGCGGAAGGATTATAGACGTTATTAATTCTAAGCTAACACCTTCCACCACTAAGGACTACTTGGGGTTCACCTTTCACTTGGTCTACATGTGGATAACTTATCAAAGGAATGTACAGACTTAACTGAGGCCAACAACCTCATTGACATCAGTAAACCACCTATTCGACTGGTAGCAAGGGTAATTGGCAATACTGTGGCCTTTCCAGCTACATTGTTTGACCTTTGTATTACCAATAATTACAAGGACAAAGGTATAAGCACTTAAAATCAATACTGGTCATGTGTAGAGACCAATGAGGCTACCAATCTAAGCAATCACGGAATTACAATGATAGGGGAAATATTGGGCATTGTTCAAACCCTATCATTGTCAGCAACCATTCAGTGGTGCTACAAACTGATGCCAGTGTTCATGGTTGGCGTGTTACTAACCCCATCTCTAGTTGTGGATATAGATGGGATGCACAAGAAGCATCATTGCTTCAGATACATGTCATAAACTACTTGGAAATGTTGGGTGCGTTCTATGGACTAAAATCATACTGTTCAGAAATGCATCACCTGCATGTTAGACTACAGATTGATAACACCACCATGGTGACATATACTAACTACATGGGTGGAATCAAATCGGTATCATGTGATAATCCGGCTAACACAATTTGGCAATGGTGTATTCAGAAAAACATTTGAATATCAGCTAGTTACCTACCAGGTAACCTCAAATTTAGTGGCAGACACCAGGTCACGCAAATTCAATGACAAACATCGAATGGATGTTGGACCGCAAAGTGTTTGCTGATATTGTAGCATGATATGAAACACCAGAGATTGATCTACTGCATCTCGGCTTAATCACCAGTTGCCTATCTGTGTTTTCTTGGGAATCAGACTGGGGCATCAGCGATGGATGCCTATCTGTGTTTTCTTGGGAATCAGACTGGGGCATCAGCGATGGATGCCTTCTCGCTGCATTGGGGTGTGGGGGAAATTGTTCTTTTCCATGCATTCCCTCCTTTCTGCCTCATCAGTCGGGTATTACGCAAAATACAACTAAACATGGCTCTCCGTTCCGAAATAACCAGATTGTTGGTTCATCCCGTAACGGGCGGGAAAATCATCCCTACCATAATCGGACAAATGTGTTCGTCAGCAGAATCTTAAGTAACCATTTCCGGACTGGGACTAACGAACCGAACAATGAACATATACAGCGGCTCACAGGCAGTCCATGAAGAAACTATATCGGGATCCACATCAGGAAGTGGGAAATATTGTTCTAGGAACAACATCACTACTGTACGACGGACATAACTCTGTTCTGAAATTCCTGGCTAGCCTCCACTATGATGAGGGGCTCAGTTTAATGCCACAAACTGCGCCAGTAGTGCCTTTTCAGTATTCTGGGGCAAGGATCAGAGCGTCATTCTGTTGGGTCTCACCCCCTGGTGACTAAACTCATGAGGGGAATTTTTAATATTATCCTAAAGGACTAGTATTCCCTTATATGGTATATGAGTATAGTCCAACATTATTGAGGAATTGGTCACCAGCTACAGCTCTGTCCCTGCATAGACTTGCACATGACATGGTCATGCTTATGGCATTGGTCTCAGCACACAGAATTCAGTCTTTACATAAATCAAAGGTACACAAAATTGCTGGAGAAACTCAATGGGTGCAGCAGCATCTATGGAGCGAAGGAAATAGGTGACGTTTCGGGCCGAAACCTTTCTTCAGACTCATAAATCATATTCACATAAATCAAGGCTGGATAGTAACACCTCTTCTACGAGTAAAATAACTTTTTACATCCACAAATGAGTTTAACAGAACAGACCGGGATCGTCAGGCCTCAGGCTCCGTACTCAGCCCCCTCCTCTCCATCATCTACATCCTCCCCCTTGGTCAGATACTCCGTCACTTCAACCTGGACTTCCACTGTTACGCCGATGACACCCAGATCTACCTCGGCACCAAATCCCCCCACAACCCCCCCCCCCCCCCCCCCCCCCCCCCCATCTCCCATATCAACTCCTGTTTGTCAGCTATAAAAACCTGGATGCAACATAACTTCCTCAAACTCAACAGCGATAAAACAGAATTCCTCCTCATAGGCTCCAAATCCACACTCAGCAAAATCAATAACCCCACTCTCACCATCGACGGCACCACTGTCTCCCCATCTCCCCAGGCCCGCAACCTTGGCATGATCTTTGATTCCACCCTCTCCCTTGAGCCTCACATCCGCCATGTCATTAAAACCTCCTTCTTTCACCTCCGCAACATCGCCAAAATCAGACCCTCTCTCACACCTCCCGCTGCTGAAAGACTCATCCATGCCTTCATCTCCTCCCGACTGGACTACTGCAACTCACTTCTCCTTGGCATCAGCTCCACCTACATCAACTGACTCCAACTGGTCCAGAACGCAGCCGCCTGACTCATCACCCACACCAAATCCTGGCATCACATCACTCCAGTCCTCAAACAACTTCACTGGCTTCCCATCTCCCACCAGATCACCTACAAAATCCTGGTCCTCACCTACAAAGCCCTCCACTATCTGCCCCCCCCCATATCTTACTGACCTCCTCTCCCCCTACCAACCCTCAGATCCACATCAGCCGGTCCCCTCTCCATCCACAAGTCCAACCTCCGCAGTTTTGGGGACACAGCCTTCTCCAGGGCAGCAGCTCCCAGGCTCTGGAAATCCCTCCCCCAACTGATCCGCAATTCCGTGTCCCTCACCATCTTCCAGTCCCGCCTCAAGACCCATCTCTTCACCTCTGCTTATCCTTAGCCCCATGTCCCCCTCCCTTTTCATCTGATCTTGAATTGCCTCATATTGTGTTTTGAATTGAATTCTGTTTTTAATTTCTGTACTAGTCATGTCACTACTATTTATTTCATTCCGCTTACATGTTTTTCCTCTATTTTCTAAATTTTTGTAAGGTGTCCATGAGACTCTTGAAAGGCGCCCATAAATAAAATTTATTATTATTATTATTATATAGAGTGTTCAGTGCATACCCAATAGATGATTGCCTATGCATTATGAGACATTTGTTCTTATACATAGAGAACTCTAAACAGCACAGAGGCAATGAGATGTGACATTGCAGAATCAAAATTAGATCTGTATCATGATTACCCCATAAGACAGAGGCTATAATTGCTGTTAATAGTTCATCATGGAATTTCAATGTCGGATTCATGTTTGAATACGTTAACACGATTTCCTCCCTTAGTCAATTAAGGCAGTTGTGAGGCATGGACTCGTTTTCACGGCATGAAATCACAGAGCTTTAAAATCTTCATGTAGTCACTCACGTGACTCCGAAGTAAAATAGTAAGATTAAACGAGAACTTACCAGTTTGAAGTTTGATCGTTATTTTATGAGGAGTAACGTTGAGGGATTACGTGCCCTCCGCTCCCACCCTCGATCATAAAGTTCAACTGGTATCCTTTTTTCTCTAATCTTACTACGTACAGGTCATTACTGTTATCTGTGATTTCACACCGCTGCTTTGAAGAATGACACGCATGCGTCCTGGCGGGTTCTTCACGTATTCCCTCAACATTACTCCTCATAAAATAACGATCAAACTTCAAACTGGTAAGTTCTTGTTTAACCTTACTAGTATTCTTTACAGAAGGACAATTCCACTCAGAGCAGGAGTCTTCCATTATGTTCCTATTTCATTCCCTGCAGTTATTTCAAACTCAACATGACATTTCAATTATGACTCTCTTCAATTTTGCATCATGGACCAGTTGGTATTCCTGCCTATGCAGTGAGTCCACATCTGAAGAGAAAGGGACCATGTAGCTCCTTGAGTCAGTGTTGGGGGGGTCCACCTACTCTATGGCTGCAGAAGGTTATTCTTCGGTATTAAAATTCATTGAGTAAAAGGGGGGGGGGGCATTGGCAGCATTGCATCTTGTCCAGCCTGGGACAAATACTTTGAGCGTCATTAAGATTGAAATGATCTTTCTTTTGTCAAGGTAAAGCTGAACACATCCCCTGTGTCTGGCATTGCTGTGGAAATACATATTCTCAATGTTACACTTGTAGTATGTATTTAAGATAATAATGAAGTGATCGGTACCACTTCTCTCATTGAACTGAGGACAAAAGTCCACGAATAGTTTTATGCAGCAGCTATATCTTCTCCACTGACAAGGTGCTTCACTTAAGATAGACACAAATAGCTGGAGTAACTCGACGCATCTCTGGAGAGATGGAATGGGTGACGTTTCGGGTGGAGACCCTTATTGTAGTAATAAACCCGTCCATTTTGAGGAGATATCTGGTACCTTCATAAGTTTTGATCATACATACATCTGGCATAACCTCTGGGCAACATTCTGCATGGTATCTAAATTGCTAAATTCTTGATTTTTTTTGTTTTTTTGGGGGAACAGTTTAAACATTACATTTTCCGTCATTCTTATTTTAAGCTCCCAGTTTTCATTCCTTTGTACATATGTTAAATATATATTGCACATATTTATTGAATTTAAATACATAAAAGCTAATTAGGTTGTTAAAGCAATAATATTTGTATTTAAACAATAGAACTCAACCAATAAGCCAGCAGGACATTTTCAATTAACTTTATCATTACCATCCACCACCTGCAGCAGCAATGGATTTTAGAACAGTCGCTCATTAACCATGTGACAATATACATTATCTATAGTTAACATATATGGTTGGTAGAAAACCTTGCAGGATGCAAGATTGTAAGTCTGATTGCAAGAATGTAAGTTATTTTTCTACAGTTGTACAGTAGATTGCAATTACAGAACGATCGAAACAGCCAATTGATGTGCGGTAGAATTTGTCGGCACTTTGACAGAGTCACCAGAACAGGCTTGTTTTATAGGATATTGACATGATTTTAACAACAGTTACTGAAAAAGTGCCAAAAATCTTTACTACGTATTACCAAGTGACCAACATTACTTTTGATTAACTTTTATCTTTTAAACAACTGCTTCACCGTAATTTTATTAGAGCATCTAATATATATATATGTGTGTGTGTGTGTGTGTGTGTGTGTGTGTGTGTGTGTGTGTGTGTGTGTGTGTGTGTGTGTGTGTGTGTGTGTGTGTGTGTGTGTGTGTGTGTGTGTGTACACATGTGTGCCTGCGTGTATGTGCATATATAATCTACAGTAAATTTACATATAAATGCATATAGTCTACAGTAAATGTATGTATGTATTATATATGTATATATGCGTGTTGTGTGTGTGTGTGTTTATGTTATTTATATATATATATATATAAATATATATATAAATCTACAGTAAATATATGTATATATGTATTTGATCTAAAGTATATATATATTTTTTTTTCATTACAATTCTAATCTTTTCCAAAATGGTTAAATATTATGATGATCAAAATGCATGTGTTTATGCCTTTGATTCTCAGATAATAAGTGACATAACCTGCAAAAATACATTAATTAGTTATTGGGCTTTATTTCAGTTTTTAATAATTTTTTCTGTCCTAACAAATTAACTCCTACACAAATTTGATTCACTGAAGTGAGTTGTAATTCATCTTTTATTTCCTTTTAATGTGAGTAACTGGAGTGTTTAAGATTAATACCATAATGTTAAACAATGATTCCTGTCATTGCAAAATATAATTCAAAAGTTATTAGATTTAAGTAAAACTTTGCAATTCTATTCTGTCTAAATCAGAAAAAAATTATAAGCAGTCACCCGCATCACCAGTAATTGAATACATTACAGGTTTCCCAATTCAAAAAGCCAGTTTCATGGGTGGCTTCATTTACAAGGACTACCACAAAACCATAAGGACTACCACAAAACCTAACGTGATTTTGTATTACACTACATTTGCAGAGTATCCATATATTTTAAACTCTTTCTTTTTATTGGGCATTGTCTAAATACGTTATATAATGGCATGTCCTTTCAAAGGCAACAATAAGTTTGATAGGTGAAACAAATTATTAGAGAGTAAAATACTTTCCCATATCAAGTGTTTTGGTAGTGGTAATCATCAGTTAATTAAAAACTTTACCACCTTCTTGATGAACATTTTTAGTGATGTTTTAGTCCATTTAAACTTGCTGGACTAGATTTGCAACCATTTTTTATGAATAAATCTCATGTAAAATTATGTTTACCCAAAGTAACAACAAGAAATTGCAGAACAAACCTTGTTTACAAAACAAGATACAAAAATGTCGGAGTAACTCAGCAGGTGAGACAGCATCTCTGGAGAACATGAATAGACATCCTCATAGCTTCCTTCCTTCCCCCACAGCCTCCTGTTCCTTCCCCTTCCCCCTTCCCCCTTCCTCTACCCCTCCCTTGTCTCCCTCGTGCCTCCTATCTCCTGCCCACCTCTGTTCCCCCCTCCTTTCCACTCACCCCACCCCCACCCCCTGCCTCTCACCTCCCCCAAAGTTCCAAATGTTGGCCTCAGTGACTCTGTGAACATCTACAAGCAATAGCCACGATGTCTCCAATGCAGACATAAATATGACAACATAGTAACTTGGCCTTTGAGTTTCAGGAGAAGCCAAGAAGAATGAAGAGGGGAAGGAAGGAGGGAAGCCATAAGTGGCTCAGGTAATAGTTCTTAAATAACTTTTTTTTAATTTAGAAATATTTTCTTAATTTTCCAAAGATTTATTAATTTGGAAACATTAGAAAAAAGATGGCACATTAATTTAAATATGACTTTACACCGTTGAAGTTTCTCCAACATCTTGTTAATTTTAAGATTCATTATTCAAGGTTTTTTTTTAGTTAAGTTGCTGAGGACAATAAAGCCCCATTTGATTCTACAAATGGCTCAAGTTGAATCTGGTGGCAAGACTTAACGTTTGTCAGGAGGACATTTTTTTTCTGCTTTAATGGTTGAAGCTGCCCTCGACCACGAATCATGATGCTTCTTTGAAGCTTACACAAAACAATGAATCGAAAAGGGGACAGTGAAGAAAAGCTATGCAGTTTTCTTCTATTTCTCACCAAGGCTATCACTGACGACTTACAATACAGTGAGCTACTTACAATGTCAGTACTATATAATCACCATTCACCACCAACTCTCTTTTTGCAAGGCATCTGAGAATTTCTCACATATTCCACTTTTATTATGTATTATTTGTCTGCAAAATAAATCACATTGTTTACATATAGAAACAGATTCAAGCTTGGATATAATTGCCTCAAAGTTCATTTCTGTTGAGTAATACGAAATGCACTACATAAGAGCAAAAATACTAACTGGCTTTGCTTTCAAAATTCATTTCATTGAAGTTAATAGGATGGAATCTGAAACAGAAGCAAATTGTTAAAGCAACCATATAATGTTTTTACTGCTACACCCCAGAGATAGATTTCTGGCTTATCTTTGTTAAAACTTCCGTTGGCTCGCCGACTTTATATTATTTTGCAGGATTTGCATTGCTTCAGTGCACAACAATTGGTTCCTATGGTTCTATTTGAGATAATCTTATGAGTTTTGTAATCACAGTGAAGACACAGAGCTCATGGCGAAGAACACAACAAGAACATAAGAAATTACTGGAATGAGCCGCGGTAAATAGGGAAGTGTAGACGTAAAATTCAATGTTGAAAGGAGCTTTACCATCTCGTATCTGTACGTAGTTCTCTGAGGAGTAAGAATTTAAGACAGAGATCCTGCATAACACAGGAATAGTGCTGTGTTCTTCAGACGACCTGTTATTCTGTTTTGGAAAATAACAACATAAAAGTCTGCAGATTGATACTTTCAATTCTAGTAAGTAGTCAGGTATTATTTAGTAAGATGGGCGAGGATAACATCTGCCTGGTGTCAGCTGTCCACTGTCCAGGTGAAACTTCCTCAGAAAAACCCACAGTTGTGGTTCGGTTCACACCAACAATTTCCTGAGTTGATGATACACAATCAAGTTCACCCTGGTGAATTGTCAAAAGCCCCTGACTCTCAGTCTGAAGAAGGGTCTCGACCCGAAATGTCACCTATTCCTTTTATCCAGAGATGCTGTCTGACCCGTTACTCCAGCTTTTTGTGTCTATCTTCAACCTGTGATTGATAGTGGTGATAATGACTCTGCTAACGTATTCAATTTGGTACAGGTTACATTTCCAATAAAATAAAAATATGACCTTGCAATCCTGCTTCAAGTTTCTGCACGAGGAAGCTATCCTTCCTCAGGCATAATTAATTTTTTTGCTTTTACACAAAAGGGACTCCAAAAGCCCATAATGAAATGTGAATGACAAAGGTCTAACATGTCCAACCTTCCACCTTTCTATCCATGATGATTCTATCAGGATCATCATTCTATCAGGCCATTTACAGGAGAGACCCTTTGGAAGCTTTACATTTTCCAGGACATGATTATTGAGGGGCAGGGCACGAGATCAGATGGTGGGAAGTGAAGATTGGATGGTCAAGTTTTTGATGGAAAGTGGATGGACCATAGAATGTTAATAGTGGTGGCAGGTATGGGCACGTGAATAGTGGCCAGGAGAATGTTGCGATAAAATGTGCCACATGGACAATAGGTGCAGGAGTAGGCCATTCCAGCATCTTCCCCACCACCAATGTTAGGCTAACAGGTCTATAATTCCTCTCTCCCTCCTTTCATAAAGAGTGGGATAACACTAGCTACCCTCCAATCCACAGGATCCTGAATCTATAGAATATTGGAAAATGATCACCAATGCATCCATAATTTCTAGAGCCACTTCCTTAAGTACCCTGGGATGCAGACCATCAGGCCCTATGAATTCACCAGCCTTCAGTCCCATCAGTCTACCCAACACCATTTCCAGCCTAATGTAAATTTCCTTCAGTTCCTCTGTCACCCTAGATCTTCTGGCCACTGGTACATCTGGGAGATTGCTTGCGACTTCCTTAGTGAAGGACGGCATACCAGGACAGAACTAGGGAAATAGTTTGTTCAAGAAGGAACTGCAGATGCTGGAAGATCGAAGTTACACAAAAATGCTGGAGAAACTCAGCGGGTGCAGCAGCATCTATGGAGCGAAGAAAATAGGCGACATTTCGGAAATAGTTAAGAGGACCTCTCTGAAAGACTGCTGATGCTTTGAAGTCTCCAACTTGGTAGGTGGTCACTTTAATGAACAGTTGATGCCTTCTTTGCTGTAAGCGACCTGCACTCCTTTGAGGTCTCAAATTGCGCAAGGAATAACAAAACATGCTTTGTATGTCACTTGATGACGCTGTATATGGCTGGTGATCTCAATGCAAATGCACATTACAATGCAGAGAACAGAAGCCAAATGTCTACATGTGCATGAAGGAATTGCAGATGCTGGTTTATACCAAAGGTAGACACAAAATGCTGGAGTAACTCAGCGGGCCAGGCAGCATCTCTGGAGAGAAGAAATGGGTGATGTTTCGGGTCGAGTTGTGGAGAGAACACAGTTCTCACCAGAGCGAGAGAACAGACAGCTATAACTGGGGTGAGAATAGGGTGGACCTGGTATGTTCATCTCTAAGTTTGTACAACTACTTCAATAAAGAATCAATTAAACTGGAAATAACAACTGGCTGATCTGTTTCTTTCATTCAATTCAATTCAATTCAACTTTAATGTCATCGCACAAAATACAAGTATCAGTACAACGAAATGCAGTTTTGCGTCAGTCCGTAGTAGTTGTACATAAAGAGAAAAAACAAGAAAAAAAAAATAGAAAGAGAGAAGATACAGAATAATCAGGAAATACAGAATGATTAAACACAGGGGGACGGAGGGACCAGAGAAGTCTATCGTCGGGACTCCGAGTTCAGCAGTGTGATT
This sequence comes from Leucoraja erinaceus, assembly GCF_028641065.1. NCBI lineage: Eukaryota > Metazoa > Chordata > Chondrichthyes > Rajiformes > Rajidae > Leucoraja > Leucoraja erinaceus. The sequence continues at coordinate 18,000,419 of NC_073398.1, forward strand.
GTGTTGTTATAGAAGCTTTTCCTCATCCTGCTGGTACGTGACCCGAGGCTCCTGTACCGCCTCCCTGATGGGAGGAGGGCAAACAGTCCATGGTTGGGGTGTGAGGGGTCTTTGATGATCTTCCCAGCCCGTCTCAGACACCGTTTTCGGTGGAGGGCATCCATGGCAGGGAGCGGGGCACCGATGATGTGCTGCGCGGTTTTCACCACCCGTTGTAGTGCTTTCCTGTCCGCAGCAGTGCAGCTGCTGTACCATACCGTGAAGCAGGTGGTCAGGATACTCTCTATGGTACAGCGGTAAAAGTTGGTCAGGATCTGGGGGGACAGGTGGGCTTTCTTGAGCCTCCTAAGGAAGTAAAGGCGCTGCTGTGCCTTTTTGATCAGCTTGGAGGTGTTGAGGGACCAGGACAAGTCCTCCGAGATATGCACTCCGAGGAATTTATAGCTGGAGATGCGCTCCACCTCAGTCCCGTTGATATGGATGGCGGTATGACTGCCTCCTCTGGTCTGCCTGAAGTCGACAATAATCTCCTTCGTCTTTTTGGAGTTGAGGATGAGGTTATTGTCGGCACACCAGGTGGTCAGGTGCTGGATCTCATCCCTGTAGGCTGACTCATCGTTGTCGCTGATCAGTCCTACTACCGTGGTATCGTCAGCAAACTTAATAATGGCGTTGGATCCGTACTTTGGGATGCAGTCGTGGGTGAAGAGGGAGTAGAGGAGAGGGCTGAGCACACAGCCCTGTGGCACTCCGGTGTTCAGTGTTATAGTGGAGGAGGTGAGGTTATTGACCCTAACAGACTGTGGTCTGTTAGTGAGGAAGTCCAATGTCCAGTTGCAGAGGGAGGTGGAGATGCCAAGTCCACTGAGTTTGGTGATCAAGCTGGCTGGGATGACGGTGTTAAAGGCAGAGCTGAAATCAATGAACAGCAGCCTGATGTAGGAGTTTTTGTGGTCCAGGTGGGTCAGGGCAGAGTGTAGGGCCGCCGATATGGCGTCCTCTGTAGACCTGTTGGTCCGGTAGGCAAACTGATGGGGGTCCAGTGTGGGGGGGAGGCAGGCTTTGAGGTGAGCCAAGATCAGCCGCTCAAAGCACTTTGCAATGACAGGGGTGAGTGCCACTGGGTGGAAATCGTTGAGACTCCCTGTGGCTGACTGTTTGGGCACTGGCACGATGGTTGATGTCTTGAGGCAAGTGGGGACAACACCCTGGGCCAGTGAGAGATTGAAAATGTTGGCGAGGACTGGGGATAGTTGTCCAGCACATGCCCGAAGCACCCGGCCAGGGATGCCATCGGGGCCGGCAGCTTTGCGCTCGTTCACCTTGCTCAGTGCATCTTGTACAGCAGAGGTGGAGAGGCTGAGAGGTTGTTCATTCGGGGGTGGAGCAACTTTAATGGCTGGGGTTTTGTTGTCTCGGTCAAAGCGAGCATAGAAGTGGTTTAGCTCATCAGGCAGGGTGTCGTTGTCTGGGGGAGGGGTGTTAACTTTCTGATAATCGGCAAGGGATTTGATTCCTTGCCACATGCGCCTGGGGTCAGAGTTGTTGTGGAAATGCTCCTCAATCCGCCGTTTATGATTTAGTTTAGCAGTCCTAATTCCCCTTTTCAGATTGGCCCTGGATGAGCTGTATCCCTCAGCGTCGCCAGATCTGAAAGCGGCATCGCGAGCCTTCAGTAGGAGTCTGACCTCCCTGCTCATCCACGGCTTCTGGTTAGGGAAAGTCTTTATCTCCTTGTGGGTAGTGACGTTATCGGTACAGAATTTTATATAGTCCAGAACTGTTGAGGTGTATGAGTTGATGTCCACTTGTGAATTGGAGGTGGACTGAGTAGCAAAGAGACTCCAGTCTGTCTGCTGAAACTGCTCCTGTAAGTCAGAGACAGCCCCCTCAGGCCAGACCTTCACTGTCCTCATGGTAGGTTTCACACGTCTGATCAGAGGTGTGTATTTGGGGAGCAGGAACAGGGAGAGGTGGTCAGACTGTCCAAGGTGGGGGAGGGGGAGGGCTTTGTAGGCTTCAGTGATATTAGTGTAATTTAAGTCCAGAACATTGTTTCCTCTGGTTGGGCAGAAAACATGCTGGTGGAACCTGGGGAGTACAGTTTTAAGGTCGGAGTGGTTGAAATCACCCGCAACAATAAATGTTCTGCGTAAGATCACTCCTACCTACTTGTGTAGTAATGGCAATGGAAAGTTGGACTTTAGAAAAGGAAGTAATTGCCATTACACTTGGTCTCCTGCTTTGGGTTTGCTCTGTTAGTCACAGCCAATGTGTTTGGTGTTCAGGACATAGCTATGAAGTGGAAGGGAAAGATAAGTGGGCATGTGGCTGCAGTAGAGATCTGGAGCCACAAGTCAGAGACGCCATCAGTGGGAAGATTAGCAGGGCTTGGAGTAGTATTGCTAAAAATATAATTTAGTGGAAAGGACCATGTATGCAAGGCACGGTTTTATGTCCAGTATGCCTGGCAGCTGCATTTGTTGCTAGAGATGGTGAAATATTAGCAACAGTTAGGAAGGGCACAAAGATCCATCAAAAACACAGAGAAATGTAAAACAGGACATACCAGTAGTAGGTATGGCTGCACAAAGACATAGCTGACAAGAGAACAAGGCAGGGAAATATTTTAATCTGCAGAGAGAGATCCAGAGTAAAACTATACACTACTGCAAATCAAAAGAACCCCAGAGCGGATCAGATACATCTGAGTAAAAATTGTCAAGGCATTTTCTTGAAATGTCAGAAGTGTGTGGTCAGTGAGTTTTATAGTGTATTATTTCATGCTCATTGGGGAAACAGAACTAGCTCCTGAAATAATGAGTCACTGCACAGCTACTGAGTGTGGGAGGCAGGGGAGCTGGAGAAGTCAGTGCTGCTGTGGAGCTTTGTGACCTCTGCTCTCTGTGCCCTCATCCCAAGGCAAAGGATTCTGCCTTTCTTCATAAGGTCATGAAAGGGCAGCATTTGGGTCGCATTCACAATGGCCTTGAACCAAGTAGTTGGTAGGCCGTTCAGAGTCATTCACTTCACACACAGGTTCGCCTGAGAAAGAGAGGCACCTTTCCTTCCCTGGAGAATCCAACGTGCTGGAATTTTTTACAACAATCTTGTACTTTTCCTGGTTTAAGCTGCAGTTTTATAGCAGATTTATTAAATTAACTACACATTTTGTGGCTATCACTGTGATATTTCAACACATCTCTGGTTCATTAGTTTAGTCATAAGGTCATAAGTGATAGGAGTAGAATTAGGCTATTCGGCGCATCAAGTCTACTCTGCCATTCAATCATGGCTGATCTATCTCCTCCTAACTTCATTCACCTGCCTTCTCTCCATAATCTATGACAACTGTACTAATCATCCAGATTACTTGTTTACTCACACAGCCACTATGCTACCATAGAGCATTACTAGAAGCAGGATGTTTAGGCACTAAAAAACTCTGAAAGGCAGGCAAAAAGGCATAATAAAATTACAAAAAAGGCACGAAAAGCATTTATAGACAAAAAAGGCATAAAAAGGCATTTATTTCCACCAAAATATGGTTAAAAATAATAATAACGGTATACTACATTAAATTACCAAAATTGCCTGGTTGCACATAATTACCCGCATTATTTTTAAATTATCTGGTGTTAAACGATGCCATCTGTTAGACACAATATGCTTCAGTTGTGAAAAACTTCTTTCTACCCCAGCTGAGGTCACTAGTGCATACCCGAAACAAGCTACAGACTCTATATTCATGTTGATATCTTGTGCATTACAACTACCTTTGAGTACTTTAGATACGTTTTGTATTTCTTCAAGATCTTTGTTGGCGAAAATCACTCTCTCATATTTTCTTTGTATGTCTTTACCTACATCGCCAAGAACTTTACGATTATCATCAGTTATGTTCTTGAAAACCTGCAAGTTATTCACTAATGTTTCGTCACGTTTCTCAAGGGAGGCGATAGCTTGTGAGAAGGTTACAAAATTGGAAGCAATAAACACTAGATCGCAGTGGAGGGACTTTTTCTGCATGATATCACTGACGATCCTGACTGCAGCAGATTTTTCTTCTAAACAGTTGACGATTTATTTTACCTTTTCAAAATTTGCAGCATAGTAGGGTAGAGCGGAGAGCCGTGTACCCCACCTAGTCAAAACCGGCTGAGGAGGTAGCGGAATCTCAGGTGCCATTTCCTTGAACAACGTGACGGTACGTTGAGGAAGATTTTCTTGACATTGGAAACTAGGCAATCGACATTTGGAAACAAGCTACGTCTGTGCTTAGCAAATCTATGAAGTCCATGTCAAATGCAACATTTTGGGGAATAAAACTTTGTCGCAAACAGAAGTACATTCTCGTGTTCTGGCCAAACTACAGCAAGTGAAGATGTAAACAACTGAGCAATAGTTCAGCTGTTTGGTACCCGGACATGGCGTCGAAGGATGAGAAGCCGAAGCAAAGAAGTGGAAGCCAAATAACCAAATGGAAACAAAATTCCAAATAACTGAAAGTGCACAAAGCCGAAATGCCAATTAAACGAATGGGCATGATGCCTAAAAGCAAATTAAAAGCAAATTCACCGAAAGGCCGCTCTGCCGAAACGCTTACTCACCGAAAGACATTAATATTCACGTGTTAACATAGAAAATTTCATTGTAAACACGGTACTACTAGCGAAAATAGCACGACCTTTTAGCAAAACAGCAAAAAAAGGCTGATTTAGGCACTCGATCATGAAAAAAGCATTATCCTGGTGAAAACATCAAAAAAGGCATGAAAAGGCGCATGGCATTCATGGCAAAATCCTGGCCCTATGCATTACCACCACAAAGCAGGTTAGGGAATGACTGCAAAGGCAGCAAAAGGAGATAGGCAGCAAAGGTTATGATCAAGTCCTATATTACAATCTATGCCAAGGATCCAATGCAGTGCTATGCTGCTGAACTGATCGGGAGCACCACACACATCTACATTCATAGGAAGGCCTCAAAACAACTCAGTGCATCCAACATGCATGCTTAAGTAGTCTTTAAGCATTGAATGGCCACTTGGGGAGAACAGGTTTAGTATTCCAACCTCTGAGGATTTATAGAATCAAATCAAATGTTAACAAGTCTGGCCTCACATTAACCAGTCATTGATCCAGATTCCAGCTTTCATCTTGGGCAGCACAATGACTCAGCTGGTGCTGCTGCTGCTGTCTCACATCTCCAGAGAATGGATTCACTGCATATCTCTGAAGATCTGGTCAGCGTGCAATTTACATCCTCCACCTGTGACCTCATGGGTTGACTCCAGGCAGTTAGCTTTATGCCTCATATTCCAAACATATGGTGGATGAATTGACAATTGTAAATTGTCACCGGTGCATTTGGTGTATGGCAGAATCTGGGGGATTCAGTCAGAACGTGGGGAGAATAAATTAGGATTAGTGTAAGTGGTGTCTCCGAGTCTTCACAGGCTTGTTGAAGGGGCTGTGATACAAGCTCACAAGTTCACAAGTTATACGAGTAGAAATAGGCCATTCGGCCCATCGAGTCCGCTCCGCATTCAATCATGGCTGATCTCTGCCTCATAATCCCGTTCTCCTGCCTTCTCCGCATAACCTTAGATACCGTTTCTAATCAAGAATTTGTCTATCTCTGTCTGTAAAATATCCACTGATGGCCTCCACAGATTAACTACCCTCTGACTAAGTTTCTTCTCACCTCCTTTCTATAAGAGCACCATTTAATTCTGAGGCTATGACCTCTGGTCCTTGACTCTCCCACCAGTGGAAACATCCTTTCCACATCCACTCTATCCAAGCATTTCATTATTCTCTAAGTTTCAATGAGGTCCCCCCTCAACGTTTTAAGCTCCAGCGAGCAGAGGCCCAGAGCCGTCAAACACTCATCATATGCTCACACACTCATTCCAAGAATCATTCTTGTAAACCTCCTCGGGACCCTCTCCAGAGCCAGCATATCCTTCCTCAGATATGGGTCCCAAATTTGCTCACAGTACTATAAATGCTGTCTGACCAGCACCTTATAGAGCCTCAGCATTACATCTCTATTTTAGTATTCCAGTCCTCTTGATATACATGCGAGAATTGAATTTGCATTCCTTACCACCAACACCTTCATTTCTGACCTCCTTGGCTCTATGGCTCCATAATAACATTCTTTCTGATTGTAACTGGCACTACATTACACGTTAGTCTGCCACTGCACCAGGTGCTTGCTACATTGAGAACAGAATACAATGTAAACTTGCTCCTATATCGGCATTACATAATTAATTTAAGGATCCACAGTATTTCCCTACTCCTAATTAATCCCCAAAATGCTCTTGGTGCAGACCTAGAATGGGCAACACTGCAATTACTGACCTACAGTGCAGAAAGGAGATTGGTTTAAGAGCAGCAAATAGGGGTTAAAAAGGTCTGTGACAACATTAAAACAGCATCATAAATGCTGGACATAAGTGCCAGCAATTCACTTCCATTCAAGAGTATATTATTATCCAGTGTCCCTCTTTTAAAGGGCAGACCCAGAGAAATGCAGATTTTGGAATGAGGGAATGACAATAAGAGAGCTTCTGTCTAGTATTATATTTCACTTCCCACTCTGGGTTTCCAGTCACCACAAAGCTAATGGAATATAAAAGGTGAACGGGAGAGATATGTAACCTTCAGTCAAACTTCACTTATCTTTCCTGATATTTGGCCTCTTGTTATGCGCCAAAGGGTAGAAGGAACTGACAGTCACTTTTGCACCCACTCCACTCATAAATATGTTAGTCTTCCTCATGCTTTCATTCAACGACATAGTACTCAACCTCCTTAAAGTCTTCAGCTTATTTCAAGTTTCCATCCCTAGCTCCTGCATCGCATTGATGCACAGGCCACTTGTGAATCCTAAATGACCATTTCTGCCCTCTGCCACCTTCCGCATCAGATGGGATGTAAGATTTAGAGGAAGCTTTGGGGTCAGAGTCTCACATCTTTCCTTTATTTGTCTTTTTCAGTTTTGCAATCTGTGCACAGACTGTCAGTGTGCCCCGCCACAACCCCAATGTAATTTTCACTGAGATCACTGCAACAACGTCAAGACAAATAGTGATTCAGCTCCAGCACAGTCCCAGCGGTAATTTGGGAATATCCTTCCAACACTCTCTTTACTTCAAATAAATAGTGTGTGTAATTTTAGACACTGCTAACAATACTACTTTGAAATGTATCGTTACAAAATGGCATCTGTATGCAGGCAGCATATGTAGTGGCCATTTGGCTTGTTTTGTGTGCATTGATTATGGCATGTGTCTTTAAATTTTAGACTGCCCGTTATATTGTGGGTGGAATCTATGATGTATTTTAGGGCATGTTTGGAGCTAAGTTTCTTGCGCAGAAGCTTAGTTTTCAGTTTAGTTTAGGACCAGCATGGGGAAGGTTTACCCTTCGATCATAAGAAGTGTAACGGAGACACGAGGAGTTTTCCAATGTTTAAAGCGATAAGCTGGAGTTCGATGAAGATTATAGTGTGCGAGGCGGAAGAAGTTTGGATGTACTTTATTGTTTTTCATCAACAATAAAGAATTTATTAATCAAAGGACTGTGTTTTGAAGATTTATCTGTGAAGAAGCTCTGAAGGTCGCCGACGGACAGCTTGCATGTGTACGGAGACATTCTCCTTACCCATGCAGTCCATTTAGCGGCTAGAGGGAGTAATCTCTTGAACGATATAAAAATCTGCCGCAACAGCATATTAACCCTTAGTTTGCAAGTGTAGATTTCTCCTGTGTATTGAAATGGATTTTCATGTTTTCAATAGGCTAAAGGTAAAATCCCAGGAGCAAGCTCAGACATGCGGTTGTCAAAGGCTATAGCAGTGCTTAAAGCATGGAAATTCAGTTGCTAAGCTCTCCTAGCAGTCAGGCTAGGTTCAGTTTGGTTTGAGCAAAGCACATACTGAATGTTCTAATATGTGCAACCAGATTTCCAGCGCCATGATGGAGGTCAAACATAAATATCATCAACAACAATATTTAAGATCTAGAAATATTGAATGCCTAAGTAAAGTGAATATTATGATGCTGCACTGATTGTTTATATATTCATTTAGGCATTGAAGATTAAAAAGATTCATAGAGACAGTGCAGAATTAAATCCTTTGGCCCATTGAGTCCACTCCAACCATCAACCACTCATTTATTCAAGGAAAGAGCATTCACGTCGCGGCCCTGTTTCCACCATCAAGCACAAGAAGCACAAGAAGCACAAGGCACCATTATACACTGATACTGAGAAGTGTGTTGAGCTCTGGCTGAACAATTTTTAATCTTGCGATGTGGTCTCGATACGAAGATTCTAAATCGGCATTAATCCCATTTTTTTCCTCATTCTCATTTTTATAATCTCTCCCCAGATTCTACCACTCACCTGTACACTAGGTACAATTTTACAGTGACCAATTGTGACTTACCATGCCCTAAAAGACACAAAGTCGGCTGGACGGGTAACTCAACGGGTCAGGCAGCACCTCTGGAGAATATGGAGAGGTGGCGTTTGGGTTGGGACCCATCTTCACACTGGTTTGGTGCGGGAGGAGGGGTATGGAAAGAAAGCTGGAAGAGTGTAGGGGCAGAACAAAGCCTGGCAAGTAATAGATTGATGGAGGTGTGTGTGTGTGTGTGTGTGTGTGTGTGTGTGTGTGTGTGTGTGTGTGTGTGTGTGTGTGTGTGTGTGTGTGTGTGTGTGTGTGTGTGTGTGTGTGTGGTGTGTGTGTGTGTGTGTGTGTGTGTGTGTGTGTGTGTGTGTGTGTGTGTGTGGTGTGGGGGGGGGGGGGGGGGGGGGGGGGGGGTGATTGATAGGCAGGTGGTTGGGCAAAGGCCAAAGATGAAAAGACAGAAGGTGTGAGACAAAAGGATTGAAGAATTGCAAATTTTGAAGCTGGAGAAAGGTATGTAGGTGGAGTGAGAGGGAATAAATTGCTGCAAGTGCAGGTGGGGCACAGACAGAAGAGGGTGTGAAAGAAGGTGGGAGGAGGGGAGGTTGGTAGTTACCTGGAATTGAAGAATTCAATGGAGAAACCTACCATTCCAAATGTGTTTGGGATATATGGAGAATTCAAAGCACTCTGAGGAAGCGCATGGTCATATGGGAGAATGTACAAATTCCACACAAAAAGTAGCCAAGATCAGGATTGAACCGGGGTCACTGGCATTGTGAGGCTTCTTAGGTACAGGTAGAACTGTTGCCTGACAGAACCAGAGACTCAGTTCAATCCTGACCTCCGGTGCAGACTGTGTAAGGATTGTACATTCACCCTGTCTTCTTCTTTTTTTCGTGTCCATCTTGTTACAAATGTTGACCTCGCTGTCACCGTCCGTCCTGAAAAGGACGCAACCTTCCGGCGACAGTCAGTGGAAGCCATCACTTGTCGCAATAGATGAGCGGAGTTAGCTCAGGATACTTCCAGCTTCCAGCCCTGCGTCGTGGACACTTCTGCTATGGGGCTATTTACCCTGTGATCTTGTCGGATTCCTTTGGGTTGTCTGGTGTCCTCCCACATCTCAAATACTGTTTGTGCAGGTTTGTAGGTTAATTGGCTTCAGTAAATTGCTGGTGTTATGTTGCGAGTGGATGCGAAAGTGGGATGACATAGAGCTAGTATGGGTGATCGATGGTTGGCGTGGACTCGGTGGGCTGATGTGCCGGTTTCCATGTTCACTTTAGAATGAGGGCCAGCATTTCAGGACATTGGAGGCAGTGGTCCTCTACTGAAAGAATAATAGAAATCATGAGCCTTCACCATAAAAATTACGTTGAAGGTTATATTCCTAACCCAAATTTTGTTAGGTAATATTATTAAAAGATGTTGCACCAGGCTCATTGAACTGACATAGGATGTAAACCTTGAGGATCAAACAGAACAACATGCTCATGGTGCAGAGCAGTCTACTTCACTTTCCTTGTCTCTTCTTAAGTTAGAATAATTCAACTCCCACCAGTTCCATTCCAGAAGATAATTAGATTGCCCCAGGGGCATTTTACTCTTCATACCTCATGGAATGTTTATTATTTATGCCGATATAATATTCAGGCATTTTCTGAACCAACTCATTAAAACTTGTTGAGTAACATAGTATTCCATGATTTAATCATTTGTTATATGCATGCCCAATACTATGTGGGAAGGAAGAATGTATTTTACTTCACAGTGGTGACTAAGGTTTGTTAATTTTAAACATTTGGTTCTGCAGTCACAGTTTAAAGGGAGCTATCTTTGCAAATCTTCTCTTGGGTGCCATTGACATTTTCAAGATCAGGATTTATCTTGCTCTACACTTTATTTTTGCCAATAGCAATATTTTACTGAGTCATTCTTCAGAGCTTGGGCCTTGAAACTGCAATCTGAGCCAAAGCATCAGGAAGTTTGAGTTAAGAACAAGGTTCAGGAAAGTGAAGCAAACCATTTCTGCCAAGATTCCTCCACATTTGCATGGGTCAGACAAAAATGAGGTTGAGAGTTTTAAATTAAGCAGATCTACCTTAAAATAGTTGTACTCCAACCTCGTGCCATTCTAGAGTTGGCATTAGTTTGGCTGAAACTCAGAAAAGACGCCACAGCTGTCTGTCAAAGTTGGTCTTCAATGGATGGACATTTTAAGTTAAAAGGGGAAAGATTTTTACAGGGAGAGTAATGGAGATGCATTGCCAGTGGTGGTGGTGGAGGCAGATACAATAATGGCACAAGAGGCTTTTAAAAAGGCACTTTGAAGTGCATGGAAAAGAGGGATATGGATCATGTACAGGCAGAGAGATCAATTTAATGTAACATCAAGTTTGGCACAAACATTGTAGGCTGAATGGCCCGTTCCTGTGCTTTATTGTTCTATGTTCATCAATGGAGTATAAAATGGAGGCTGATTATGATACAGTCACATCACGACTGAACCAAACCTAAATTTCCGGGCAAAAATATACTTTAGTTGGGCCCTATCCCAAGACTTTTCTCCCCTTTAGGGCAACATAGGCTCACTACAATGTTCTTGACATTGATTCAGTTTTATGCTGTTGGTACAACCTTCCACCAAAAGATGGGAAATTATCCCACTCAGGTTATTTGAGATAGATCTAAGTTGGCTCAGTATGGTCAACTTATGGGCCTTACATCCCTTGGTAGACAATTGGACAATTGGAGTTTTGAGCTTTTAGATAATTAAATACAAAGGGCTTCATTATAGGATGGCCAAAATTGAACGCAATTCCGGATGTTGGCAAACTGTCGTAAACCATATATAATTACCTTGAATTTTACCATGATATTTGAATAACTGTGATGATGCACAGTCTTTAGTCACTGAATTGACTTGTTAACAATCTAATCCAAATGGTACTGGTGGTAGGGTAGGAGATAGGGGGCACATGGTAGTGGGGGTAGGATATTGACATGGATAGAGAACTGATTGGCAGACAGGAAGCAAAGAGTAGGAATTAACGGGTCCTTTTCAGAATGGCAGGCAGTGACTAGTGAGGTGTCACAAGGCTCGGTGCTTGGACCCCAGTTATTTACAATTTATTAACGATTTAGATGAGGGAATTAAATGTGACATCTCCAAGTTTGCTGATGGGTGGCAGTGTGAACTGCGATGAGGATGCCATGAGGCTGCAGGATGACATGGATAGGCAAGAATAGGAAGGCAGATTATTATATGAATGGTGTCAGATTAGGAAAAGGGGAGGTGCAACGAGACCTGGGTGTGCTTGTATATCAGTCACTGAATGTAAGCAAGTAGGTACAGCAGGCAGTGAAGAAAGCTAATGGCATGTTGGCCTTCATTTGACAATTAAATTGAGAGGAGGATTTCAGTTTAGGAGCAAGGAGATCCTATTGCAGTTGTACATGGGCCCTGGTGAGACCGCATCTGGTGTATTGTGTGCAGTTTTGGTCTCCTGATTTCAGGAAGGACATTATTGCTATTGAGGGAGTGCACTGTAGGTTCACCCAGGTTAATCCCCGGGATGGCGGGACTGATATATGATGAAAGAATGGGTCAACGGGGCTTGTATTCATGAATTTAGATGGATGAGAGGGGATCTTATAGAAACATAACAACATTCTTAAAGGATTGGACAGGCTAGACGCAGGAAAAATGTTCCCAATGTTAGGGGAGTCCAGAACCTGGGATCTCAGTTTAAGAATAAGGGATTGGCCATTTAGGACTGAGATGAGGAAAAACATCTTCACCCAGAGGGCTGTGAATCTGTGGAATTCTCAGCCACAGAAGGCAGTGGAGGCCAATTCAATGGATGTTTTCAATAGAGAGTTAGATTTAGCTCTTCGGATTAAAGGGATCATGGGATGTAGGGAAAAAGCAAGAACGGGGTACTGATTTTAGATGATCAGCCATGATTTTATTGAATGGCGGTGCTGGCTCAAAGGGCTGAATGGCCTACTCCTGCACCTATTTTTCGATGATTCTATGTCTCTAAATCAGTCTCCAATTTTGCTAATGAACATACACTTATTGTGCGCTCATTTCCACCAGCGATGTTGATCTGTATTAACATTTTCCGTCCATCCTCAGACCGTTAATTTGATTTGTTCATATTAGCGCCAGCATCATTAATCACCCAACATAATTCAACTGGCAGCATAACCATCTGCAGATTCTATATTAGTGACTTGATTCTCTTCCCCAGTGAGAAAACATACTCAAACTGCAGATAGCCTTATCGCAGTTTCACTTCATCGGCAACGTTGTATAATGAACTAAAAATATTAAATAAGAATGTATTTTACTTCTTCTGCAGTTCGGTAGTGCAGTGACTGGAGTGCCCTCTACTGTTATGCAGTAAAGCTGGCAACCATGGAGCCACAGGCTTCGACTCAACTCATTGCAGTGTGTGACATGTATGAATGATGGGAGACCCTGAACATATCTTAGAAGCAGTCTATGAATCATTGTCGCCGTCTCTTATCAGACAGAGCTTTGTCTATTTATCATCTTTGCTCTTATTGCCGAATTAATTTTCAACCCTGGTTACGAGTGTGCCACCAATTCATCCACATAAAATAAACTTTTTTTTCGATCTTCACTTCGTAAATGATACCAACTGCCTTCTGAAATACCAACTACATTAGATACATTTTAATGGTGAAGATTGATGATGCTGGAACCGATCTGAACAAATGAAGTCAATGGACTGAAAATAGAAAGTGGATTTTAATTCACTGAGCCAATGTTGTCAGGGTAAAGGAGTACGTGAAGAGTAGCTGTCCATTGAGTAAATTAGAGAGTGATTTCAGGTTGATTATTAAATAATGGACCATCACTATTTTGATTTGCTTGCCTCTTCAAAATTGAGAAATTCAGGGAGCACAGCCCAATAAATCATCCATAGTCAGTCATGCTAAATAGGTCTAAATGCTGGCAACAGTGTACTCCAATTCTGAAGTCTGGTTCTTGAAGCAGAGTGCCATACATTTCCACTGTCACAAGGTGGTATTAATGCAACTGACTAGGGAAGAAGTTCAAGGCATTTAAACTTAAATTGATTATTCTTGGAAACAGATTTTTTTGTCAATAGGTAAAGTTCACTGCCGAGAATTGATTGAAAACAACATACCTGCAAATCTTGAAGCAATTTTCTGTCATGCATTTTCTCCATGATATTGGAAGCTGTTGCCACGCACTTTATGTAAGGTCTGTGGTAATTAGCTGCAGTGACCTCATCAATCTAACTAAATGGCCAATCCAATTGTAGAAAGTTGTAGGCTTGCAATCTGGAAAGTAAAAGACTTTTTAAAAAACACTTAAATGATAATGAAATAAAGTACTGGAAAAACAGATCAATAAAAGTGTACACTGAAATCTCAAATGAACCTGACTTTTTTTATGTGTCGGAAGGAACTGCAGATGCTGGTGTAAACCAAAGAGACACAGAATGCTGGAGCGAATCAGCGGGGCAGGGTGAAGAAGGGTCTCGGTCTGAAAGGTCACCCATTCCTTCTCTCCAGAGATACCGCATGTCCTGCTGAGTTCCTCCAGCATTTTGTGTAACTTTTTTTTTTATCATCTTTCATTTTAAAAAGCTCATTGTAATTCAAAATAATCGCTTAGCGGTAATTATAATTCGCATATAACTGTTTTCAAGGCCAGAAAGGTTGTTTTACATAATTATTTGTTTCCAGCTGCAACAAAAAAAACATTTATGCTTCATTCAACAAGCCTTTCCATTTTCTAATGGCATTCAAAATAGGACGGAGCTTAAAGAATTGAACTTTACATTAGGTCACTGAGTGATTTTCTTAGTAAAGGCTGTAACATCACACTCAATGAAGAAGCAGGACAAAATTTTGGATTTTGATGTCTAAATGCACACATGCAGGTGTAAGAACCAATTGCCAGTTTCACAATGATGATAATATGTCAACAATGTTATCATTATTATCTCTCTGTTCCAGCAACAACAATAAAAGAACACAGAAATAGTAATAATTAAGTAAGAAATTTGAATATCTTGGAAAGTGTGTGCCTTATTTTTGAGTGAAAGAAATAAGAAAAATCTCACAATACTTCCAGATTATTATTCTCTGAATGTATTAATTTTCTACATCCATCTATTGGCAATAAATCTATGTCCATTTATTGTTGACGGAATGCAGAATTGGTTCAGTATTCTTTTGGATGCTTGCTCCATTGTGACTATTCTGTGCTTTAATATTTTAAGTGCGAACTCTGCCATAATGTTCAATAGAGGAATTCAATAGAGAACACCTCTATGTGGTGCATATTTCTTAATGAAAATAAATGGATTAAAAATTAAGCACAATGGCAGGGCACAACCAGTATTGAGAAATGGTTGGGAGCGAATGACCAGATGGTGAAAATAAAGTATAATAAAAGACAAAATCATTAATTAGTAACCATAAAGATGAAGATGACTAATGATAAATGTGAGGCTAATAATGAAAAAAAAAACACACATGTTTGCACATCTCTGCAAAGTAAGGAAACATTCAAAATAGCTAAGATGATGTGAAAAAATAATTTATGCTCCATATATGTTATATAGTGACCTTGACTGCCTTAGAAATACTTAAACTGTAAAAGAACATTGCAATTCTTCTCTTATCTTGCAGTCAAGCATCAACCATTATTGATTTTCATTCTCACAACATTACATTTATTCATGTGTTTAATAGTTAATGCTTAATGAAAATTAAAATATTAAATCCTGCATTGGGGTAATTTAGTATGCACGCTCCCAAATACTGCTTGCTCCAGCTGTCACTGTGTCATCAAGCATCAGCTCAAATTAGCCGTGATACAGGCCCCCAATATTTTGATTACCCCTGACCTATTAGACAAACGGTAAAACAACGCAAGACACAAAGTATTGGAGAAACTAAACACTCTGTGTCATTTTTTTATAAGGCAACATCTGCAGTTCCTTTATTTCTATATTTAAACAGTAAAACAATTCCAAACTAGTGTTGCAAGAGATCCATTACCTTTGCTCAGGCCAAGGCATCCATTCTATGTGTAAACAAGCACATTTCTGGATCTTTTCAGTTGAAAATGATCTTGGTAGTACCGAGTCCTATGGTAGTCTTGATGCGCCTAATGCCTCCGTGCAAATTCTCCGCTGTTACCTCTGTGCCAACTGCCAGGTTTATTAATTATTTGTTGCCTGGTTTTATTCCTTTCAGCTCTGGCATCCATAAGGAAGGAATACCAGGTGAGACTTATAAACAAGGGTAAAACTACACCGATGAACCAGGGTCGTCTTTACAGCATTATAGGCCCCTGGGAAAAGCAATGCACTACCTATACAACCACTCACAGGAATAAAAATGTAAATGGTCGATAAAATTAAACATATATTTATTGGTACTTTCAGCAAAATCAGTGTTTAAACATTAAAACACATGTTGTACAGCAAAGATTAATCAACACAAATGTTTGAACAATGGGGTGGGGCCGTTAGCCGGCAGCCTCGCCAGCAACTGTTCGTCCTTTCCACTTTTTTGTTTTGTTTTTAGTATGTCTAAAATTGTGTTTTAATGTGTTTTAGTGTGTGTGGGGTGGGGGGTGGGGAATTGGGGGAAACTGTTTTTTAGTCACTTTCCTCGGTGGAATGCGACTTTTCTCCTAGTTGCATTTCACCCTCCCTCGCGGCCTACCAGCCTTTCCCGGAATCGGGTCCAGAGTTTCAGCACGGGTGCAGCGCAGACTTTCCATCGCGGAGCCGGGCGATCCCTTGCTGTGGGTCGTGGGCCGCTGGCCCGCAGATTACGACATCCTGAAGATCGCTGGCCCGTGGACTACAACATCCTGAAGCCGCAGTCTGCTGAGCTTCTAGCCACGGGCCAGCGATCCAATAACAAATATTTATAGTTTAGTATAGTATAATATTTATTTATTGACAGCAAGTCACAACATACATAGATTAGCATGGGGCCCCGATGCTTGTGGGGCCCTGGGCAACTGCCCAGCACCAGCGTGCCCATGTGTTAAGACAGTCCTGTGATGAACCATAGTTCTGAACACTCAGTATATGGTATACAGTACTTGGCACGATTATTTAGCTGAAATTATAAATAAACTCAACAATCTTATTAGGAATTTGTGTGCTAATTTCAAATCAGAATAACAAAAGTTTAGTAATGCGCTATTTTCTAATTTGCTATTCTAAATTTCCTTCTGAATAATCTCAATTCTCAAATAAATCTGAGTATAAATTTAAAGCATGAGGCGCATAATCTTGTAGTAGTATTTATTTCACCCAGTGATTAGGTGATTCGTTTGATGTGATTAAGTTTTGCTTCAAATGAAAATTGTGTGTATTTATGGAAGCTGATCTCATTGTAAAGGAAGAGTGCAGATTGAATGGTCAAACTTGCTGTGGTTACATTGGGTGGTGTCATCTTTGATATCGCAGCAGTCCCTTCATCCCAGAACAATGGTCTGGTGTTTGTAGTCCATGGATATGGCAAATTAATTATAAGATAAAGCTAAACTAAAATTGTGTAATATCTGAAAAAACATCTTGACATTTTAAAGGATGCTCTCATCATTTATACTTCACTCCCAGAGACGATTGTCTTAGTAAAGACTGTAACATTCAATGGATAGTAAGTGAGAAAATTACTCTCCCAGCACAAAGTATTTAATTTTAACATATAATTTGTAGTGTCCTTTCATGAAACCTGAAATGTGATATTCTTGAAAGCAAGTTTGGGTTGAGGGCAATATGAAATATAAACTTTTCAGCAAATTAGTAAGAGCCTAAATTTACAGCACCACTGATTTCCCACACCAATTTGTAGAAAATAAATAGAAAAGAACTGCAGATGCTGGTTTAAATCGAAGGTAGACACAAAATGCTGGACCCTTCTTCAGTTTGTAGAAAATAAACTTGTATTGAAATTATAGAATCTGAAAACAACATGAATTCAAAATAAAATGTATAAATCGTATGTAGAAATATCGTAAACATACTAAAAAAAAAACCCAAATCCTAAACCCTAGTATCTTTTTAATATTGAGTAAAATACTCTTGCATTGAAACTTAAAATATTACCTCCTATGTAAAACATCAGCAATTATGCCAATTAAGAGCTAAATTGGTCAATGAAGTACTGAAGCAGTTTTGCATCATCTCTTATGAAGACTCATTTGAACTTGTTATTAATTATTCCTCTTAAATATTTCATGATCCATATAAAAGCTCTCTTTTGTCATGTAGGGAAGTACCTAGATTTATTGATGATACAATTTCATAATGATGACACGTACTGAATGCCCTTCCTCCAATTTAGTACCTTGCCACAAGGTCCAGATTACTCCTTATTCAAAACAATTGTAAAACCTGTGGAGTAGTGATCACTATCTCCAAAATGTTCTTCCACTGAAACACCAGTCACCTGGCCAGGCTCATTTCACAACACAAAGTCCAATACATAGACAGAAAATGGGCTCCTTACTTTCAGTCTGAAGAAAGGTCCTGACCCAAAACGTCACCCACCCACTGTTACTGAAGTACTATGTATCTATCTTCGGTATATACCAGCATCTGCAGTTCCTTTCTGCAAAAGGTCCAGTATGTTCCCTTCTCGGGTTGGACTATCCACCTACAGTTTCAAGAAACCCTCTTGGATACACCGCACAAATTCTGCCCTGTCTAAGCCTTTTTGATAATTGTTTATTGTTCCAAATTATTGTGACTTTAAATGCCGCATTGGCCCAGGCAAAACAATCATTCAAGTCTGCAGCCTGAAAGCAGCAGAGGCGAATAAATCAACATAACCAAGGATCCAATGCATGGCTCAGGAACCATCTACCAAACCAACCTTCCTGAGATAGGTTCATAGTTTATAATTGTGCTCCACACATTCTGAGCAGTAAAGTTAGAAAAAATATTTAATTCTCATTTTAGAGAAATGTTTACCTTCTTTTGGAAAAATATGCACTTGCGGTATATACTTTCCACAAAATGCATGACTATTTGCAAAGACTACTTTGACAATTCTTTCCAGTTTTACACATTCTACTGCATGGTATAACACCACAACAGCATTGACATCTCATTGTTGTTCTCCAAGTTCCACACCATGCAATCACACCCTCACTATTCCTGGGTCAACATGCACTTCTGGACCTCTGCACTTCATAGCAGTGAAAGATTACCCTTGTACGTTGCACTGCAGTGGCACAAGCAGCTCAATGCTCCATTCTAAAAGCAAGCTAGGTAGGAATGGGCATTAAATCCTGGCTCACCAGTAGAGCCAGGTCGGGGGGAATTGCCCCCGCCACGAGTACCATGTAATCCCATGCTAACTGCTCCATAGTCGGATAGTCGCCGACTAAACCGTCTTGCCCACCTGGTTTGCCAGGTGAGGATGGGGGCTGTGGACCCCCAGGAGGAGCAAAAACAAGACCTGTCCAAGGTGGATGAGCCAACAGCCATCCACACTTCAGTAGAAGTTGCGATCACTGTTGTACATCGCAATAACCATATAACAATTACAGCACGGAAACAGGCCATCTCGACCCTTCATTCCGTGCCGAACACATATTCAATGTAAGGAATGATGATAAAGCACACACACCAAAATCCAATGGAGGAAAGAATGTGGTGCGTCTGTCACCATTCCCATTGCTGCATCGCTAATGTTTTCAACGATGATGGTGATGACCAATAGAGTCTGCATCCTCTGAGAGAATAACTTTAAATGCACGGATTCCAATACCTGAATATACTTGCAACCTACACCACCTCAATAAAGATTTTTCAAAAAATAAACTACCCTGGGGCCAATTCAAATAAATAAAAATACCTGGAAATTTGTCCTCTGAGCTCAAAGGCAATTGAAAATCAGATAATTGGCTAGTAATTGTCTGTTCACAGCGGTAGATTATAGAGAGGATCTCTCCAATTTTTTTTAGAATGTGCTTATTGTCACAGCAAAATCAGATTCAAAGTTTCAGCTGACAACATTCCTCAAGTGCCAACAGCCTCCAGTCATCAGTCATCAGGCAAAATCAGTCATCAGGTTTGAGTTCCCAGAACAACATAAGGGAAACAATCAGTTGGCCTTGTCAATGCTTTTGATACAATTGCTTATGAGATAACGTCTCATTAAAGAATTAGACACAGTCTCCAAGGACCGACTGCAACATTGGTTAGTTACCATACGCTCTTCCATCACACAAATAGGTTGACTTTAGTTTACTTGGATTAGACCATCCACAAACTGATGAGAGAATGAATTTACACTCTCTTGTTGACTCATTGATGGAAGAGTTAGATGGCTGGCTCAAAAACTGTTTATTGAGCAGAAGATCACACCTTAAAGCTAAACATTTAGTACACAAACACTTAATGGATTTAACTGGACATTCAGGGTTGTCAGGGAAGTGAGTCACAATCAATAACCTAAAGTCACTCCACAAATAAACAATACTCGGTTGTGAAAGCAAGTTAATCACTTCACACCAATACAGCATTAGCCAAGTGCTAGGTATGAAATTATTGTTGAGATCAGGATCTGTGACTATTGCAGATTGATCAGCTAAAAATACAAAGAAAAATATGATTAACAGCCAATTTATTGGACAGGTTAAAAGAACGAGTGCTTGTAGGTTTTGGTTTATTATTGTCACTTGTACCAGTGAAAGGCAGTGAAAAGCTTTGCTGTCCAATTGAATCAGATAACACGATGCATAAATACAATCCAGCTGTAAGAGTCATTAAGCTTAGTTTTTATCTGTCTGTACTTTTGTAGGTGGGATTTGATATGTAGAAGGGGTGTGTCTATTTCTAGAGGAGACTAGCTCTGACTCCTAGATGGGTCAACTGGGTCTCAGAAGGATGGTGAGAATACAGTTTTTTATCACACCCACACGTTAATGAGACGACATACTTTTATAAGAAGAAACTTTCATATGATTTATATGACATGAATGGAACAGTGATTGAGAACGAAAAGAGATGGATTATTTCTTTGCTATGTGCTACTTCAATAAAAGTCCAATTAATCAATAAACAACATTTGTAAGATTTGTTTTTGCTATCTTAAGTGTGTCGTAAGTGTGTAAAACATACCTCCTAACCATCCCCGAGAGCTATCGAAGTTGGATTTTGAGAATGTGGTAAAGACTGCCATAATACCAGCCAAAGTCAAGTACAATAGGCAGAGCAAAAGGAAAGATACAGTGCAGAATATAGTTCTCAGTATTATAGCACGCCAATTCTAGAGACAACGTTCAATGAACATAACGGGGGTAGAGGTGAATCAGACAGTACCCTAGTTATGGAAGGACTGGCAACAGAGGGGAAGGATCTGTTCCTGAGCCTGGTAGTATATGCAACATTTCCAGAATTCTTGCGACCTTGTCCTTCTGAATGAATGAAGCTTGTTTTTCTAGCCATTTCCAAGTAAACAGACCAATTTCTTGTCTACTAAGTATTTGTTTATAGGATCTTGGTAACACAACAATTAATCTCCATCCGTAATGATGGTTTAGTAACTGTTGGTGCATTGCCAGCTTGACTGATAAAGGAATTGCCTCGGTTCTGCAGGGACATCCAATATTTGAAAGCAGTAACAATGAAGGGATGGATATATCTTTCCTTTTTAGGATTGTGTGTAACTTAGAGGGAGCTTGCAAGTAGCGGTGTTGCCACAGTCTTGCTGCATTTATCCTGTTGGTGATATAACTTGCAGGGTTGTTCTCAGAGAAGTGTTAAGGTATTGCCGGACTGCATTCTACATACAGTACTGTCTACATTGATGGTGCAACTGTTGTGGAATGTAAATCGAATTGCTTTGTTCTATGCGTTGTTGACTATCTTGCGTGTCCCTGAGCTGCAATCAATCAGGCAAGAGGAGATATTCTATCACACTCTTGACTTGTATCCTGTTGCTGATGGAAAGGCTTCAGAGATTTTTTATTTTTTTTTAATATTTTTATTAGAAGTAATGTACAATAATATAAGACATGAATAACATATTACATTTCATGTACAACTTATTTTTAATTTAATAGTATAAACGAAGAGTAAGAAAAGCAAGAAATAAAGAGAAAGAGAATATTATATAGCTCAAAAAAGAAACAAGAAGGTGATGTGAAATAAGAAAAAAAGAGAACAGAGGAAAAAAAAAGATTTAAGAAGTGAGTTGATCGCCACTAGATGTTTTGCTCTGTTCTATATTTTTTCTTTCATGTTTTCAGACAATTTATTTGGAGATCGCCTGACAAACGACAGTTTTCAAGTGGTGTCATCTTTTGTCCTTTGTTTAATTCTGACATAGGATAGATACTCTGCTGGTGAGTCAAGATTTATTGTTGAATCCTAGCTTGCTTCCAGACTGGTGTCCAATTGAGTATCTGTTCAATAGTAACCTTCAGACTTAACAACAAAACTGTCATTAAATCTGAAAGGGAAGTGTTTTGCATTGCTGATTGCCTAGTAATGCGTATAACATATGTTGTAACCAATGTCCGTCGATAGCTAAATGTTGCCCAGATCTTGCTGATTGAGTAGCTGACTGTTTTGTTCTGATGAGTTTTTAATAGAATTAACACTGTGAGTTATCAGCAAAGAACCCCCACCACTTCAGATATTGTCACTGATGAAGCATCTGAAGTGTTAGCCCCTGTGCCATGCTCCTTATTCCAGTCTGATTGTGGATAACTTCTACTGCTGGGAACCCTTGGTTTCCAGCACTACAGCCCAACTCAATGAAGTACAAGGTTTGTGGCAGCACACAGAATCTGCAGGATCCGCAGAACTGTTTTGACAGTACGTGGTCCCATCCCTTAACCCTTACCCCAAATCTTCCCTTCTCTTGCCAAGCTCTGGGGCACTCAGTGCCACTGAATACTTTGTGAATGAAATAGATGTTCAATAATCATTTTGTGACTTTCAGAAATGTTTCGTGACACTTGGGACATGTTAAAATAACTTAATTCCTTAAAAAATGTGAAGGCTAAAAAGCACACAAAAAATCAATTTGATGTTTTGTAACTAACTTAAATGAATAATACAAAACATAGCTACTTACCTTTCTCTCAGGAGCTGATGTCTCCTATTTATTCGAGTGAAGACTGTTGGGTTTGCTCCAGATATAAACTTGAACAGGCAGAGTTCTCATCCTATCCCAGTGCAATTCCAGTAGAGTCCTCATGGATGATAGCACCATGAGGAGTTTACTGGAATAGTGATGGGTTGGTGTAGGGTTGGCTGCAGTTGGCAGGGCCCCTACCATCATATTCAACCCCCAGCAATGATGGAAAGCAGGACCTCTACAGGGATTCTTGATCCAAAAATCCTGCACACAGAAATATTGGAGGAAACACGAGCAACCAGAGAAAGCCCACACGGTCACAAGGGAAACATGCAAATTCTGTACGGACAGGACTCGTAGTGGGAATCAAACCTGGGTCTCTGGCGCTGTAAGACTGCAACTCTACTGCTGTGCCAGTAATCATTCCGATGTAATCTTGACTTCCACAGAGGTTAAGTTGTTGTGAATAACCTACTTATTACAGCCTGGTTTTCCTTTCCAATAAAGTCAACTAGGTCGTGCAATGACTGGTTACAATTCTGAAGCAATCAACCTTGCTTAAAGTCAAAATTGGTGTCATTTACTTTGATCAGATCATGTGAATTGTTGCCTGTGTCCTCATGATAGTAAACCAAACACAAACCAATGATCTTCATGATTGTCACAGATTATTTAGAAGAACTCTCTCTGTATATTTTGCAAGTGCATGTCACAGGAGAGCAAGAACAGATTCCAATGGATATACATTCTTGATTAATCTCCAGAATCTGATTGTCATTGGCAAGGCCAGCATTTATGGCCCGTTTCTGGGTGGATAACAACTTTTTGAATGACTGCATTTGATGTGGTGGGGAACTTCCACCAAGGTTAATAACTTTGATGTAACTGAGTGTCATGCTGGCTCTTTCAGAGGTAAGATCAGCGGTTCAGAACCATATATAAATCATTATGGTTATAGATGGTAGATTTCCTTCCTATAGCAATCTAATATGTAATTGGAGTCATTGGGTCATAGAATCATAAAGCATGGAAACAGGCCCTTTGTCCCAACTTGCCCACACTGACCAACAGGTCCCATCTACATTATTCCCACCTGCCTATTTGACCCACAACCCACTTAAACATATCCTATCCATGTGCCTGTCTTAACAATTCTTAAAAATTGCAATAGTACCTGCCTCAACTACCTTTTCTGTCAGCTAATTCCATACACCACCCTTTGTGTACAAATGTTACCACACAGGTTCCTATTAAATCTTTCCCCCCTCACCTTAAACCCGTGTCTTCTGGATCATTCTTCCTCCACTCTGAGCAAGAGATTCTGTGTGTTCACTTGATCTATTCCTATAATGATTTTGTACACCTCCATAAGATTACCCCTCATCCTCCCGTGCGCAAAGGAATAGTCATATTCTGCTCAATCTCTCCATATAGGTTAGACCCTCAACTACTGGCAACATCTTTGTAAACCTTGCCTGCGCCCTTTCCATCTTGAATGATTGGCTACATTACACTATTTAAAAAAGTTGTTCTCTATATTTTTATTGCAACCGGCACTTTAATTGTCAAATATCCATTCATTGAATGCACCTGAATTTTCTTTAAAAGCACATGCTGAATTCAGATTTTGTTAATTTTCTTTCAGTTTGACATGGTGAAAAGACTATAGAACAAAGGAAACAGTAGGGTAAAACGACACCCATTCTCTTACCCATTCCTCTCAGGATCCTGACTGTTTTCTGGGTCCTCCGTAATCTTGAGGATAATGTTCAGAGTTCCAGACCATTGGCTGTTACCCCAAAGCAATGGATAATGGAAATATCTTCAGTTGAATGCTAGTTATTATCACTGAAATTGATGTATCCCCTGACAAACAAAGATTGTCTCATCATTCTTATATTGCCTTAGAGCTGGCTATGTGCAAATTGATTGAGGTTTTTTTCATTCTCAGTTACCTTCCTTCGACAGGACGCTGTTGGTTCAAAAAGATGTTGGAATGGCTCATGCCATGTAAGTGCCCTTGTCAATGCAAGTCTTTTCCTTGATAGGCTTTTTACATTTGACAATTTAAATGTGGAAATAATGCCATTTATTATCAGCTGTAAAAAGATGCGGTGAGGTAAAGAATGGAACATCTCCCCACGTGCTTCAAATATTGCAGTGTCAGTGGGAAAAAAAATTTCACAGAGTATGCACGATTGAACATTTCTGTGCAAGATTTCTGTTAAAAGATTTCCACTCCAACTCTGAGAATTTACATGGGTGGAATCCTGAAGAGGTAAAGATTACTAACACTGACAAAACTTTACAAGGCATAAAACATTGTCTTCCTTAGTGTATATTATCAGATTATCTTCTATCCCATACCTTAGATCAATGGAAGTTTTTGCATCCATAGAAAAATTATGCCTTCAATAATCCCTGATGTCTACAAATAAATTAGTGCCTTATAATTAAAGTCTTGGAAAAAAATCGTTTTGGTATGAAAAATGATTATGAACCATTTTATGATGCAAAATAAGTGAAAATAGACATAGCACCAACACCAATATGCACGGCAAAGGTTATGACTTTTCTCCATGCCTTGTCTTTTGAATTTACAGTGTTGTGTAGGATTACAGATTATCACGCAGTTTCGAGAAATAATTCATAACAACTCCATTAGTCAATGCACTTTCCAAAGAGATTTGATAGGTCATCAGGGCAAGAACTCACTGGCAAGAAGAAATTCTTATTTACAGATAGCGTTCTCTGCCCAGCCAGCAAGGTGAATGCACAAACTGTTCCTGACCAGTGGGGCTCCGTTACTGAAATTGGATGCTCC
This sequence comes from Leucoraja erinaceus, assembly GCF_028641065.1. Classification (NCBI taxonomy): domain Eukaryota; kingdom Metazoa; phylum Chordata; class Chondrichthyes; order Rajiformes; family Rajidae; genus Leucoraja; species Leucoraja erinaceus. The sequence goes on from NC_073398.1 coordinate 18,025,806, forward strand.
ATTTGACCTCTCCAGACGCAAAGCCTTTTGGAAGTTCTGCTCTGATAAGCAAAAGTTCAAATTAGCCACAGTGGACAGCTGTTTGCCTTGTTACACAACTCCCACTCCATATATCCAAGAGCCTTGTAGAGCAAGCTATACAGCTGTTAGAGCTGGAAAATGTTCATATCGGTTTACAGTCTGGGACTTTCCCAATGTGTACATTGACATGGTTCACCAGCATATCATTATTCAGATGCAGCTGGCACAGTTGGCTAAACAGATGGGGACTCTTATCAATCAGCTCAAAGCACTACTGTAAATCCAGCACACTTCTTCTACCTGAACATTTATCAGCTTGTGGTGCTCAAAAATATCTAACAACGTCTCTGCAGAGATTAAAGTTCCACAATTTTCTCTTTCGCTAAGAAAGCAGCTTTAATCCCACCATAAAGTTCATTTATGGATTTTTTTACTCTCGCAGCAGAGAATCTTCTTCTGTATAATTCTGTATAATTAACATTTAATTGCTTAGAATTTCAAGCACACAGCCCTTTTTAAATCACCAAGTGATTGAATCAGGGTGTGAAAAGTGATTGGCTCTTCCAGGCAAAGTAAAACATAGTCACAGAGTCAAAGTGATGCAGTGTGGATATAGGCCCTTCAGCCCAACCTGCCCCCACCAGCCCCATTCTATTGGTTAATAGAAACAGAACACAACATTTTTAACTTTTGCTTTGGTAAATGACACTGCCAGTTTAATAAGATTCTGGGTTCTATTATTTTCTGAGGTATTCTGCATGATGTTAAAAAAATGGCTACAATAATATTGAGGCCCCTTTCTAAGCTGAAATTATGCCCAAATGTGACAATAACTAAAATATAGACAAATACAGCAAGTAACCAATTTGGAATTGTATCCTGGCCAAGGTTAATTAGATTAATCCCATGTAATTATCTTAATTGTTATTGTGACTTTGCGTGTCTCAATATATTTGCCTTGTTAAGTATAGGTTACAAAATGTTAATTCAGTAATGCTACTGCAAACCAGTTTTATGCTTGAATGGGTATTATGCCCCTGGTATCAGGCAAATCTGGGCAGATTATCATCCTGCTGTTTCAGTTTCATTGTCACGTGTACCAATTAAGGTACATTTATATGCGAATTACCATACAGCCATACCAAAAAAAGATAAGACACACAACTACATAAAAGTTAACATAAACATCCACCACAGCGGACTCCCTACATTCCTCACTGTAATGGAAGGGAATAAAGTCCAATTTTCTTCCCTCATTCTTCTCCCGTGGTCGGGGCAGTCGAAACATCCGTCGGGGCGATTGAAGCTCCCGCTACCGGCAGTTGAAGCCCTCGTGTCAGGGCGATCGAAGCTCCTGCGACTTCCAGTTCCTGAAGTCGGTCTCTGACCAGAGACTGCGGGCTCCACGATGTTAAAGTCTGCAGGCACCCGCGGTAGAGCTCAGAGGTCGATTCCTGGCAAAGAAATCACAGCCTCCATGATGTTAAGTCTGCAGGCACCCGCCGTGGAGCTCTCAAAATCAGTCTCCAGCAAAGGCTGCCAACTCCTCGATGTTAGGCCGCAGTGCGGACAGAGATACGATATGGAAAAAAATCGCATCTTCGTCGAGGCTAAAGATCATTAAAAACAGACATTTAACACATACTGAAAAAACAATGAAGAAGAAAGGGACAGACAAACTGTTGGCGAGGCAGTCATTGTTGGCGCCACCCGGTTTGTACATATACAGTATATGCAGGTTTATTCAGCATGCAGAGTTTGTTCCTGAACAAATATAAAATGTGTTTATTTTCTTCATTTATTTTTAGATCAAAATGAAAATCTTACTTCAGACACTCGCAGTTTCATTCTGCTTATAAATTAAATTATTCTTCCAATTATCATATTCTAAATAGTCACTGCTTTGTTTGTTTAGCTTAATTAAATGGTTTAGTTACCCTCCATACTTCTCTCAGCATGCTTGATATCCAAGAATGTACATAGAAACATAGAAAATAGGTGCAGGAGGAGGCCATTAAGCCCTTCGAGCCAGCACCGCCATTCATTGTGATCATGGGTGATCGTCCCTTATCAATAACCCGACCCTGCCTTCTCTCCATATCACTTGATTCCACTAGCCCCTAAAGCTCTATCTAACTCTCTCTTAAATCCATCCAGCGACTTGGCCTCCACTGCCCTCTGTAGCAGAGAATTCCATAAATTCACAACTCTCTGGGTGAAAAAGTTTTTTCTCACCTCAGTCTTAAATGACCTCCCCTTTATTCTAAGACTGTGGCCCCTGGTTCTGGACTTGCCCAACATTGGGAACATTTTTCCTGTATCTAGCTTGTTCAGTCCTTTTATAATTTTATATGTTTCTATAAGATACCCCCTCATCCTTCTAAACTCCAGTGAATACAAGACTAGTCTTTTCTTTCTTTCCTCATATGACAGTCCCGCCATCCCAGGGATCAACCTCGTGAACTGACGCTGCACTGCCTCAATCACAAGGATGTCCTTCCTCAAATTAGGAGACCAAAACTGTACACAATACTACAGGTGTGGTCTCACCAGAGCCCTATACAACTGCAGAAGAACCTCTTTACTCCTATACTGAAATCCTCTTGTTATGAAGGCCAACATTCCATTAGCTTTCTTCACTGCCTGCTGAACCTGTAAGCCAACTTTCAATGACCGGTGTACAAGGACTCCCAGGTCTCGCTACACCTCCCCCTTACCTAACCTAACCCCATTGAGATAATAATCTGCCCCCTTATTTTTGCCACTAAAGTGGATAACCTCACATTTATCTATATTATACTGCATCTCCCACGCATCTGCCCACTCACTCAACCTGTCCGGGTCACCCTGCAACCTCCTAACATCCTCTGCACAGTTCACACTGCCACCCAGCATTGTGCCATCCGCAAACTTGCTAGTGTTGCTCCTAATTCCTTCTTCCAAATCATTAATATATATGGTAAACAGTTGCGGCCCCAACACAGAGACTTGCGGCACTCCACTCGCCACTGCCTGCCATTCTGAAAAGGACCCGTTCACTCCTACTCTTTGATTCCGGTCTGCCAAACAATTTTCTATCCATGTCAACACCCTATCCCCAATACCATGTGCTCTAATTTTAGTCACCAGTCTCCCGTGCGGGAACTTATCAAAGGCTTTCTGAAAGTCTAGATACACTGGCACCCCTTCATCCATTTTACTTGTCACATCCTCAAAAAGTTCCAGAAGATCATTCAAGCATGATTTCCCTTTCATAAATCCATGTTGACTTGGACTAATCCTTTTACTGCTATCCAAATACCCCATTATTACCTCTTTAATAATTGACTCCAGCATCTTTCCCACCACCAAAATCAGGCTAACTGGTCTGTAATTCCCCGTTTTCCCTCTCGCTCCTTTCCTGAAAAGTGGGATAACATTAGCTATCCTCCAATCCACAGGAACTGATCCTGAATCTATTGAACATTGGAAAATAATCACCAATGCGTCCACTATTTCTATAGCCACCTCCCTGAGGACCCTGGGATACAGACCATCAGGCCCAGGGGATTTATCATCCTTCAGTCCCATTAGCCTACCCAATACTATTTGTGGCCTAATGAAAATTGATTTCAGTTCCTCTACTCCCTTAGATCCTCTGTCCTCCAGTACATCTAGGAGATTGTTTGTGTCTTCCTTAGTGAAGACAGATCCGAAGTACCTATTCAACTCTTCTGCCATTTCTTCGTTGCCTATAATAATTTCACCCGTGTCTTCCTTCAAGGGACCCACATTTGACTTTGCTACTCTTTTTCCCTTAACATATCTAAAGAAGCTTTTACTGTCCTTCTTTATATTCCTGGCCAGCTTCCCTTCGCACTTCATCTTTTCAGCCCGTATTGCCCGTTTTGTTTCCTTCCGTTTTCCTATGAAAGGTTCTTAATCCTCTGGTTTCCAGCTACTCTTTGCTGTGTTATACATCTTTTATTTTAGTTTTATTCTATCCCTAACATCTCTAGTCAGCCATGATTGCCTCCTACTCCCCTTAGAATCTTTCTTCCTTTTTGGAATGAAATGATCCTGCGTCTTCCGGATTATGCCCAGAAATTCCTGCCATTGCTGTTCCACCGTCATTCCTGCTAGGATCCCTTTCCAGTCTACCTTGGCCAGCTCCCCTCTCATGCCTTCATAGTCCCCTTTGTTCAACTGTATTACTGACACTTCCGATTTAACGTTCTCCTCAAATTGCAGATTAAAACTAGTCATATTATGATCACTACCTCCAAGTCGTTCCTTTACCTCGAGTTCTCTTATCATATCTGGTTCATTGGACAACACTATATCCAGAATTGTCTTTTCTCTGGTCGACTCAATTACAAGCTGCTCTAAGAATCCATCTCGGAGGCATTCTACAAACTCTCTTTTTTGGGGTCCTGAACCAACCTGATTTTCCTGGTCTACCTGCATATTGAAATCCCCCATCACCATAGTGGCATTACCTTTGTTAAATGCCAGTTTTAACTCCTGCTGCAACTTACACCCTACATCTGGGCTATTATTTGGGGAACTGCAGATAACACCAATTAGTGTCTTCTTGCCTTTACAATTCCTCAACTCAATCCACAGTGACTCCACCTCGTCAGTCGTTATGTCTTCCCCTGCAAGGGACTGAATTCCATCCCTCACCAGCAGAGCTACCCGCCACCTCTGCCCACTTCCTGTCCTTTCTATAGAATGTATAACCCTGAATATTAAGCTCCCAGGCCCGATCCTCCTGCAGCCACGTCTCAGTAATCCCTACAATGCCATATCTACCAACCTCTAACTGAGCCTCAAGCTCATCTACTTTACTTCTTATACTTTGCGCATTCATATACCATACTTTTAATTCCTTACGCATCTCACCTTTCACATCGATCCCTATTACACTTGGCCATACTCTCCTATCCCTTTGTGAGCTTCCTTTCCCGTTATTTCTGGGGTTATTAACTATCCCTTTACTCTCTTTCCATTTAACTCCATCCTCGACTATCCCATTTGACACTCTATCCCCCTTATTCAGTCTAAAACTACCCGTGTAGCAGTGGCAAACCTGCCTGCCAGAATGTTGGTCCCCCACCTGTTAAAATGCAATCGGTCCCTTTTGTACAGTTCCCCCTTAATCCAAAACAGATCCCAGTGACATAAGAATCTAAATCTCTGCCCCCTGCACCAGTTCCTCAGCCACACATTCAAGTCCCGTATCTCCCTGTTCCTGCTGTCGCCAGCCCGAGGAACTGGAAGCAAACCAGAGATAACCACCCTGGAGGTCCTGCTTTTCAGCATTTTTCCGAGTTGTCTAAAGTCACGCTGCAATGTAGATAAATGGTGTGTTGGTGTCTGAGGAAGTTCTCTTCTCAAGGAGATTTGGATGTGAGGAATGAATGGTTTACCAATTGTCAGCACCAAGCCGTGAAATACAGATGTTCCCATAAACTCCCGGCATAAAGCAAAGAATGACACATTTAGCATCCAATCCTATATCTCAAAAGCACATCACATCCCTTCATAAACAATAAATAATTCTGATTGCTATAAACATCAAAGAGGACATAAATCGAGACAGAGAGAGAGAGATTCAAGATGCGTTTATTGTCACATGTACCATAAGGTACAGTAAAATTCGAGTTACCATACGGCCATACCAAGTGAAAAGCAGTTAGACACACAACCACATAAAACAAAATGGGACATAAATATTTACCACAGCGGCTCCACTGTGATGGAAGGCAATAAATTCCAATCTCTCCCTCTTTGTTCTCTGTGGTCTGGGCTATTAAACCATCCATGATCGGGACCATCAAAGCTCCCGCAGCCGGCGATCTGAGACCCTTGCGTCGGGGTGATGGAACTATCTCGTCGGGATGGTTGAAACTCTCCACGGTTTGAAGCCCCGACTCAGTCTCTAAATAGGGACCGTGATGTTTAAACAGGGCTCCAAGATGTAAAAGTTCAGAGAGTCACGGTTGAAGCTCTCCACAGTCGATGATGCTACATCCATGATGGTAGGTGCCTGCCATCATTGCCTTTCCACGCCTGCGTTAAAATGCTGGGTCGGTCTCCAGGAAAGGCCGCACCGCTCCACGATGTTAGGCCGCAATGGGGGACTGAAATACAACGGAAAAATGTGCATCTCCATCGAGGTAAGAAATTGAAAAAAGTTCCCCCCAATCCTCCTCCCACCCCCCCAGCCCCCCACACAAAACAAACCAATAAACACTATAACATAATTTAACACATACTTAAATTAACACAAGAAAATACCAACTTATAAGCTAGGCAGCCATCATTGGAGCCCCCTGGCAAATAAACAGTGATGTTTTAATAACGCTACAATTTAGTGACATTTTTAGTGGTTGCATTTAATGACATAACACAAAATACATCAGAGGATTAGAGTATAGCAACTATACAGTTTCTTGTGCTTTTTCAACTTTCTTTCACCTTGTCACCCATTCCTTCTCTCCAGGGATGCTGCCTGTCCTGCTGAGTTACTCCACCTTTTTGTGTCTAGCCTCATCTTTCCCCTGGAAAGAAGGTCGAAAAACGACCTGCAACAAAGAACCAATTAGTTACACTCCACCATTACACTCATCCACTTGGATGAACTTGTTCTTCTCTTGAAGAAATTCTCTTTGGACTCCTTTTACTTTCTACAAATCAAAGTCTAGCCATGGGAAATTGCAGGTGCCCTAGCTGCACCTGTTTTATTGCTGGCTATGTTGAACGGTCCCTGTTCCAAACCATCTCCGGTACCACTCCTCAAGTCTTTCTCTGTTACACTGACAACTGAGGTATTCCAGCACATTTTATTCTAATCAGATTCCAGCATTGGCTGCCTTTGTGTTCCAGTTTATCATCCTTCAGCAGCTGTCTTCACCTTCATCCTCCCCAAACCCCACCTGGTTCCACCTACCACTTTTTATACTGTCTCTATCTACAATTCACCTGCCTCTACCTTCCTACACCACCCCTCTGCCATCCGTACCAGCTCCATCTTCCCATCATCCTTCACCTCTCCTTGGTCTATCCACCAATTTCTTACTGGTTTCTGTCTAAACCCTCCCCTCTTTGTACTGGCTACCCTCCTTCTCCACTCTTGGTACTGATGCAGGGTTTTGACCTGAAACAATAACAATGCCATTCCCCATCCCCACCCCGACCCCTACAGATACTGTCCAAGCCATAGGCTTCCTCCAGCACATAGTTTGTTGCCCCAGATTCCAGCAACAGCAACCTCTGGTGTATGCTCCAAGAATGTACAGGCGTAAAGTAACGGGGGAGACAATGGGGAGTGGGCACTCATACTGTTGCCAGAGACATAAGAAATATCAAAGAAAGTATTGCTCAGTAAAGAAACAGAATGGAAGGTTTACTTCCACTAGCGCTTCAGTCCCTGCTCTTAAAAATGAAACAATTATATTTCATGCTTCATCAGGCAAGCTTAACATCCACTCAATATTTCACCCTCTTCTGAAATTTAACCAATTTTCAAAAATTGTGAAAGTTATGAAGCTTATAACCCAAATTAAAGAGAAAATATAAATTTGGTAAATAGAATAGTTTAATGTCAATTGAGTTAGCTTTTGAAAAGGTCTGATTTTTTTTTTTTAGTTCCCTCTTCTCCTTGGAAAAGTATTAGTTTAATGATGGAGATCGCATTTGTATAATGTGCATTCTGTAATTAATTTTCATTTCTGCTTTCCTTAGTCAGGAAGAATTCATTTACATCTATTAATTCACTTAATCTGGGATTTAGTTGTTGGGGTTATACATCAAACTGTGTCAGTGATTGATGACATTGCCTGAGTTGTTTGGAACTGTAGTGCCAGTGGATTTGGAATCTAATCTAAAGAGCTGACTCTCTGTTTACACTTGGGTTACTATTAATGTAACATAACAGAAGACTATTATACTGAAACCAAGTAAACAGTGATGTTTTAATAACTTGCTACAATTTAGTGACATTTTTAGTGGTTAAATTCATTTATATATTTCAAGTGTGGGCAGAATACTACAGCAGAGAGTGGTTAAATTCCTGGATTAGTATCCAGGGGCCAAGATTATTGATCTTGTGATGTTGGTTCAAATCCCACCACGATGACTAGGGCATTTAAACTTAAGTAAATTCTGGAATGAAAAAGCTAGTGTCAGTAATGTTGACCATAAAACAACTGCAATTGCCATAAAAATCCATCAGGCACGCAAGTGACCTTCAAAGAAAGAAATCTATTATGCTCGTCTGGCCTAGCCTATACACGAGTCCAGATCCAAAGTATTGCAGTTGATTCTTAACTGTTCTCTGTCCTATTAGAAATCTATGTAATTAAAAGTCTCATCTTGACCACTTCCTATTTGCACTGTGCTTTGATTTTAGAAAAAACGCTACCACATATGGCTGTGATTTTTTGGCACTCTTACTCAGAGTCCTCCTCCGCTGCACAGACCCGGGGGCTTTCTGGAGCGCTGATATGGGTGTTGTGTGCTGAAAGGACTGGTCTCCAGAGGGCTAGTATGTACATAGTTTGCGGATGACACTAAGCTGGGGGGCAGTGTTAGCTGTGAGGAGGATGCTATGAGACTGCAAGGTGACTTGGATAGGCTGGGTGAGTGGGCAAATGTTTGGCAGATGCAGTATAATGTGGATAAATGTGAGGTTATCCATTTTGGTGGCAAAAACAGGAAAGCAGACTATTATCTAAATGGTGGCCGACTAGGAAAAGGGGAGATGCAGCGAGACCTGGGTGTCATGGTACACCAGTCATTGAAAGTAGGCATGCAGGTGCAGCAGGCAGTGAAGAAAGCGAATGGTATGTTAGATTTCATAGCAAAAGGATTTGCGTATAGGAGCAGGGAGGTTCTACTGCAGTTGTACAGGGTCTTGGTGAGACCACACCTGGAGTATTGCGTACAGTTTTGGTCTCCAAATCTGAGGAAGGACATTATTGCCATAGAGGGAGTGCAGAGAAGGTTCACCAGACTGATTCCTGGGATGTCAGGACTGTCTTATGAAGAAAGACTGGATAGACTTGGTTTATACTCTCTAGAATTTAGGAGATTAAGAGGGGATCTTATAGAAACGTACAAAATTCTTAAGGGGTTGGACAGGCTAGATGCAGGAAGATTGCTCCCGATGTTGGGGAAGTCCAGGTCAAGGGGTCACAGCTTAAGGATAAGGGGGAAATCCTTTAAAACCGAGATGAGAATAACTTTTTTCACACAGAGAGTGGTGAGTCTCTGGAACTCTCTGCCGCAGAGGGTAGTCGAGGCCAGTTCATTGGCTATATTTAAGAGGGAGTTAGATGTGGCCCTTGTGGCTAAGGGGATCAGAGGGTATGGAGAGAAGGCAGGTACGGGATACTGAGTTAGATGACCAGCCATGATCATATTGAATGGCGGTGCAGGCTCGAAGGGCCGAATGGCCTACTCCTGCACCTAATTTCTATGTTTCTATGTTTCTATCATAGGCCAAATGGATTTATGGGGTGGCAGTTGAGTCCCTCAAGCCTGATGTGCTGGCAGCTCACTCACGGCTGGTTGGCTGGCAGTTGACTCATGGCTATTCCTTGAAATTCCATTTCAAGCAGGGTGCAAGGCCACCAGATTCAAATCCATTTTCCTACCATTTCAAGCAGGGTGCAAGGCCACCAAATTCAAGTGCAGTTTCATACCATGAGCAGTGAAATGCAGGTCCATTTTATTTAGAGAAAAATAGATTAAATATTTTCAGGAGAGAATTACTTACCTGGGTTTATAAACTTATAATGAGAATATTGGCAGCTATACCACTAACGGGCATAGAAATAATTAAGTATCAATTTGCTTTGCATTTACATATAATCCTGATTCTTTCCTCAGAAAAAAAAGATGATTTAGAGGGTGGAGATTATTCATGCTCAACAGAAATGTTATAATATATTTTTATTTCTCCAATTCTAGTCAATAAAATATGTATTTATAGCTATTAATTTAATGAAGGTGGGCCTTGGTTGTCAGTGTTGTGCTTGGAAGTAGGTCCCAATGCCTGAATCATTGTCCAAACAATTTACAGCTACTGTGCTCCATGTACAATGATTAAACACATACAGTTTGTGAATGGTTCTGAAAATTATCATGTGTCATCTTGCTTATTAACAGAGCATTTGTGAGACAACATAAATGTACAGTTTTCATTTCCTTGTATTTAACGATAGCTGCTCTTGCACTGGGGGTGGGGCAATACAGGGAACATTTATTTGCTGGGTTAAAGGAGTTGTCTTGTAAGGAAAGCTTAAGCAGGTTTGGCAAATGCTCATTGTTATTTGGATCAAAGGAAGGTGATTTATTGAAACATATTGGATTGTGAAGAGGGTTGACAACGCAGATAATATTGAGAGTTTCACCTCTCAGGGAATCCTGAATAGGATCGATTATTCAGCCCCCATGAATATAGCGGTGGTGGTGGGGGGGACGGAGAGAGAGGGGATAGAATTATATAACCTACTCATTCTATTTTTTGCATTCATAATGAAATATTTTTACTACTATTTATGAAACATTATCAGGCTAATTCTCAACGCAGAATAATTCAGGTGATCTGGCTTTTTTGACCATTGGCATTTTGAACCGAAAGGTAAGAGAAAAGATGAATTAACCACAGCCACCTAAGAATACTGCATGATACTAAACAAATAGATCTTTTTCAATTTGACCTTCAATATCAAGCCATCAGGAAGTAGCCTTAGTATTTGATAGTATTCATGCATTCAATTTTTTTATATTTATAAAGGTAAATTTTGCATATATATTTGATCTTCCAAGTTCTGTTGCAAAAAGTGTCTCACAGCCAATAAAGTAACTTTGAGGTATATTCACACTTTCAATGCAGGTACCAAATTGTGCATTGCTGGTTATTCAAGCATCAAATTATACAGAGCAATCTGTTTTTGGCCAAGAAATAAATATTGATCAGGAAGCTGGAGAGAAATGACCTTTCTCAATTGTGAGATTTGAACCAAGAATCTTCAGACTGAAAGATGGAGTTCTTACAGTCACATCTAACAAAATATAAATTATCTCAGCAGACAATACATGCTTGATCATTATGCTGCATCTTTGAACTTTGCCTTGAGATACAAAGAAATTACAGTATGTAATGGAGAAAGTCTATTTTAGCTTTGGCTTTTCCTCTTTGTGCAAGTGAATACAAGGCCGCATTTTCTGCCCCAACCAATTGCTCTAGAATTGAACATGATAACCTCAGGCATCTCTATTGGATTAACTTTTTCTCGCTTTCTAATCTCATAATCCTGTATTTATAGCAACCCTACCTCCACCGTTCTTGATCCCACAACAACTGGAAGAGTCTGGTTTCTGGTTAGACATGCAAACAACTGCAGATCCGGCTTAGAAAAAAAGACAGTACTGGAGTAACTCAGAGGGTCAGGCAGCATCTATGAAGATGATTTTCCGGGTCGCGCTGTTTCAGGGCTGAAGAAGAGTCCCACCCTGAAACTTCACCTATCCATGTTCTTCAGCGATACTCCCTGACCTATTGAGTTACTCCAACATTTTGAGTCTGATTTCTATTTACACATCTAAGGATTCTTTACAATTTGACAGTGGGAAGAAGTTTGCAACCTATAAATCCCAAAGCCACCACCATGCAAAGGAAAGTTGGCAGTATTTGCGGGGAGTTATTTCTCTTTTAAGTATCTATACTACTCGTTGATCATGTTTTAGTTTGATGCCCTTACATCAGACACAGAAAACGGTAAATGTGTTTAACTTCTATAGAAGGTTGAGGCATGCAAAGAACAGAGGTGGTGTTTGTGATGAGGTGGTGATCAAGCAAGATTTAGAAGGTACACAAAAATGCTGGAGAAACTCAGCGGGTGCAGCAGCATCTGTGGAGCGAAGGAAATAGGTGACGTTTTGGGCCGAAACCCTTCTTCAGATTGATAGGGGGTGGGGGGGGGAGAAGAACTTCCTGATATCTGATGGGCTTCCTCTGGCCCCAACCCCCATCCCTGCCGGGTGTTCACCATCCCTCCCGACCTCCCCCTCTCCCACACCGAACGGTCTGTCCTCAGCAGAGGTCTTACCTTTGTCCCCCTCCGTCTCCATCTCAATGAGTTCCGCGCCCACCATGACTTGGAGCGCTTCTACCATCGCCTCCGCCTCACAGTGCACTTCCATGGGAAGGAGTCCTCGCCCCCCCAATGATGACCGATTTTCCCATCTCCAACGCAGCCCCTCCTCGTGGAACCCCCCTCGTAACGTCCCGGCTCTGGAACTCTTTATCCAGAACTGCCGCCGCGACGTCAACAGCCTCAACTTCTCCACTCCCCTGTCTCACTCCAATCTCTCCCCCCCTGAACGTATTGCCATTGAATCACTCCGCAAATACCCAGATTGGGTTATCAAACCAGCCAACAAGCGAGGTGCTGTGGTAGTCTGGAGCGTCGATCTCTACAAAGCTGGGGCCACACGCCAACTCTCGGACACCTCCTCCTACTTGCCCTTGGACCATGACCCCACTGACGAACACCAGGCCACCATATCTAGCACCATCACCGACTTCATCAATTCCTACGCCCTGCCCGACCAAACTTCCAACCTCATCGTTCCCCAGCCCCGCACGGCCCGTTTTTACCTTCTCCCCAAAATCCACAAACCCGGCTCTCCCGGCAGACCCATTGTCTCTGCTTGTTCGTGCCCCACCGAACTCATCTCCACATACCTTGACTCCATACTATCCCCCTTGGTCAAATCCCTTCCCACCTATGTTCTAGACACCTCAGACACTCTCCGCCGCCTCCACGCATTCCACTCTCTAGGCCCTCACCCCCTCATCTTCACCATGGATGTCCAGTCACTCTACACCTCCATCCCCCACCAGGATGGCCTCAAAGCCCTCCGGTTCTTCCTCGACCAGAGGAGCAACCTATACCCAGCCACTGACACTCTCCTCCGCCTAGCGGAGTTGGTCCTCACCCTCAACAACTTTACGTTTGACTCCTCCCATTTCCTCCAAACACAAGGCGTAGCTATGGGCACACGCATGGGCCCCAGCTACGCCTGCCTCTTTGTCGGGTACGTCGAACAATCCTTGTTTTCTATATGTACCAGGGCCCCATCCCCGACCTCTGCCTCCGTTACATTGACGACTGTTTTGGGGCCACCTCCTGCACCCACACACAACTGACTGACTTCATCCACTTCACCACCAACTTCCATCCGGCACTCAAATACACCTGGACCATTTCCGACACTTCCCTATCATTCCTTGACCTCACCATCTCCATCGCAGGGGATAGACTTCTGACCGACATACACTACAAAGCCACTGACTCACATGGCTATCTGGACTACACGTCTTCCCACCCTGCCCCCTGTAAAGACTCCATCCCCTACTCCCAATTCCTCCGCCTATGCCGCATCTGCTCCCAGGATGAGACGTTCCACACCAGGGCATCGGAAATGTCCTCGCTCTTCAGGGAATGGGGATTCCCCATCTCCACCATAGATGAGGCTCGCACCAGGGTCTCTTCCATACCCCACAACACTGCTCTCTCTCCCCATCCCCACACTCGCAACAAGGGCAGAGTCCCCCTAGTCCTCACCTTTCACCCCACCAGCCGGCAAATACAACAAATCATCCTCCGCATTTTCGCCACCTCCAACGTGACCCCACCACTCACCACATCTTCCCATCTCCCCCCGTATCTGCCTTCCGCAAAGACCGCTCCCTCCGCAACTCCCTTGTCAATTCTTCCCTTCCCTCCCGTACCACCCCCTCCCCGGGCACTTTCCGTTGCAACCGCAAGAAATGCAACACCTGTCCCTTTACCTCCCCCCTCGACTACATTCAAGGACCCAAGCAGTCGTTCCAGGTGCGACAAAGGTTCAATTGTATCTCCTCCAACCTCATCTACTGCATCCACTGCTCTAGATGCCAGCTGATTTACATCGGTGAGACTAAGCGGAGGTTGGGCGATCGTTTCACCGAACACCTCCGCTCAGTCCGCAAGAACCTACCTGAACTCCCGGTGGCTCAGCACTTCAACTCCCCTCCCATTCCCAATCCAACCTCTCTGTCCTGGGTCTCCTCCATTGCCAGAGTGAGCAACACCAGAAATTGGAGGAACAACATCTCATATTCCGCCTGGGTAGCCTGCGTCTGGCGGGCATGAACATTGAATTCTCCCAATTTTGCTAGCCCTTGCTGTCTCCTCCCCTTCCTTAACCCTCGAGCTGTCTCCTCCCATCCCCCCACCCTCGGGCTCCTCCTCCTCCTTTTTTCCTTCCTTCTCCCCCCCCACCCCCCTATCAGTCTGAAGAAGGGTTTCGGCCCGAAACGTCACCTATTTCCTTCGCTCCATAGATGCTGCTGCACCCGCTGAGTTTCTCCAGTGTTTTTGTGTACCTTCGATTTTCCAGCATCTGCAGTTCCTTCTTGAACACAAGATTTAGAAGGTGTTAGGTTTCTGAGTTCTGCAAATACCTGGAAATTAATGCAATTTCTCCACAGATTTTGCCTGGCCATTTGAGTATTTCCAGCATTTTCCAATTTTATTTCAGATTCCCAGTTATCTGAAAAGTTATTTTTTATTGTTGTGGTGGAAGTGAATATCTGGTTGTACTAGAAAGTCATCTTATTTATCTCTTATAGCTGGCATCTTCATCCTCAGGCATTTTACTAAACTTGACTTACTTTATACTGCTTTGGTTGGCGAAAAAAGGCTCATGCTGAACTATATCTGTTTCCAGTGGCATTATCAGGCACTATTTTAATCTGCAGCCTTTATTGTTCTCTGGTTCTAGGCCACCCTATTGTTTTTCACTGGAGTGAAGCATCTGTCAGAGACAGTCTCATGCATGGTTTTCGTTAAGAAAAAAACATGATGTTATTCATTAATGGATACTGATGGGATGGTAATTTGCTCTTTACTTTTACGCTCACTTAGTCTGACCAGGAGTCAAATATTCCTTAATTACTGCTGAGCAATTATAGATGAGTTTTCCACGAGGGGCTTTTCAAACATTAATTATCTGTTATCCAGCTTTCCACAAATGTTCATTAATCTGCTTTTAAGAGGACTGGGAATCCCCTGATCAGCACTAACTCTGCACTGAAATCTGTTAGCAGCTTTCCTCAAACATATTTTTGATTCTCTTCTGCTGTCAATGATCCCATTGGAATGATCAAAGTTGGGAGTGTCATTCCCACAACTCTCTTTCTGGGAAGTAGGATGGCAATGCGAACTGTTGGAATATCATACAATGACCTTTCTGTTTTTACACTGTGAAACAGTTACTTTTAAAATAATATCCTGCTTGACAACTGTAAAGTGAAATGGGAATAGAATGGACAGGTGTGCATGGAGTACCACTCAAGCTTCCTCATGTAAGCTGATGTGTTTGCTAACAGGTTCCACTGTAACAATTAGCTTGCACCATCAGTTACCACTTTGCAAAGCTAACTTCATTGTCAAGGTTAACACCTCCAAAGAGACACCTAAAAATGAGCTACTGTACATGATAGGTTTTCAATCATTTATTTCCAAATCTCGGGTGCCTTAATTGTCTAGACTAGCTTCAGAGCTTTGGCCTCTTTTGTGTCAAAGTCAAGCATTTCAACATTTAATTTTAAAGGTTTTAGGAGAAATTGAAGTATACTCAATTTCAAATTAGAATCATTGCGATGATCTGTGCTGGCTATCAGTGCATATTTTATATCTCAGATGTGTCATTTCGAGATATCAGAGGAAAATGTAATGAAGTCATTTGCAGGCATGCTGACTGCTGTTAGTTTTTCTAACCACTTTTCTTACCACTTCCCCTGCCTACCCTATCGGTACTGTTCTGCCGTTCTGTCTTGCCATTGTTCTTGGATTTGATCCAGCCTACATTTTGTGCTGGTTTCAGTTTTCCCTGTCGGGTCTAAAGTGCCATTGTTATTGTTCCAGTTAGGAGCAGTGAATTTCAACCTTACCACTTTTGTTTCTTACTTGATATGACTGGAAATCAGCCTCACTAACTCCTTCCCTCTTATCTAGCCCGCTCTGTTCAACATAATGTCCCTGAAATGCTGGACTTCAGGGCTTGAGCTATAGGGAGAGGTTTGCCAGGCTAGGTCATTACCCATGGTAGACAAATGTGCTGGAGAAACTCAACGGTTGCAGCAGCATCTATGGAGTGAAGGAAATAGGCAATGTTTCAGGCCAAAACCCTTCTTCGGACTGATGTAGGGTGGGGTGGGGGGTGGGAAGAAGAAAGGAAGAGGAGCCAGAGGGCTGAGATAGAGCTGAGAAGGGGAGGAGACAGTGAGGGCTACCTGAAATTGGAGGTCAATGTTCAAGCCGCTGGGGTATAAACTACCCAAGCAAAATCTGAGGTGTTGCTCCTCCAACTTCCGGTGGTCCTCACTCTGGCCATGGAGGAGGCCCAGGACAGAAAGGTCGGATTCGGAATGGGAGGGGGAGTTGAAGTGCTGAGCCACCGGGAGATCAGGTTGGTTATAGCGGACCGAAGCGATCGCCAAGCCTAGGCTTGGTCTCACCGATGTAGATCAGCTGACATCAAGAGCAGCGGATGCAATAGATGAGGTTGGAGGAGGTGCAGGTGAACCACTGTGGCACCTGGAAAGACTGTTTGGGTCCTTGAATGGAGTCAAGGGGGGAGGTAAAGTGACAAGTGTAGCATTTCTTGCGGTTGCAAGGGAAAGTGCCCGGGGAGGGGGTGGTACGGGAGGGAAGGGACAAATTGACCAGGAAGTTATGAAGGGAGCCGTCTTTGTGGAAGGCAGACATCCATCTTGTGCCTGCAGGACATCACCCATTCCTTCTCTCCAGAGGTGCTGCCTGTCCCGCTGATTTACTCCAGCATTTTGTGTCTATCTTCGATTAAAACCAGCATCTGCAGTTCTTTCCTACACACTAGGACTTTATTCCTTGGTGCACAGGTGGACTGGAGGTGATCTTATAGAGATGTATCTGATCATGAGCGGAATAGATAGGGTATAAGTATGGAGCCTTTTACCCAGAGTAGGGAAATCAAGAATTGGGGGGCATAGGCTAAGGTGAGAGGGGAAAAATTTAGCAGGAACACGAAGGGCAAATTTTGCACAGTGCATGGTGGGTATATGGAACGAGCTGCCAGGAGATAGTTAAGACAGGTAAAATAACAACATTTAAAAATCATTTGGACAGAAACATGGATAAAAAAGGTTTAGAGAGATGTGGGCCAATGTGGACTGGTAGAACTAATATTGATTGGGAATCTTGGTTGGCAGGGGCAAGCTGGTCCAAATTGTCTGTTTCCATGCTATATACCTATGACTCCAGATGCTAAAATGATCATTGCTTCTCTCCACATTTCCCTCCAGCATAGGCGCTATCCATAAAGAGAACAGTTAGTAACATTTTGTTAGCCATATTGGCATAAAATTTGAACGCAGGTCAGTTACACCTTCTGTCTTTTCAACATCTCCAGGTTAGATTGGACCTCCTATCATATTTCCAGCCCAAAAACCGACAGTATCTTTGTTGTCTTAATAATTTTCCTCCTTCCAGCCTTTTCTTAAAATGAAGGGAATAAAGGAGGGATATAATTTTGATGGGCTTGGAAACAGTGAATATGATCCAACCTGCAATGTGATCGGTAAGCAGAGCACACAAAATGAAATGATTAAAAATGTTGCCAGGGGA
The DNA here is from genome assembly GCF_028641065.1 of Leucoraja erinaceus. NCBI lineage: Eukaryota > Metazoa > Chordata > Chondrichthyes > Rajiformes > Rajidae > Leucoraja > Leucoraja erinaceus. The sequence continues at coordinate 18,043,535 of NC_073398.1, forward strand.
ATATGGGAATTGTTTTATATTCACAGGTTGTTATTATGATCTAGAATGCAATACCTTAAAAGAGTGTTTCAAATTATTTAATAGTAATTTTCAAAGGGGAATTGGAAGTAACTTGAAATGAGAAAATCTGCACAGCAAAGGCGAAAGAAGAGTTCCGATCAATTGGATAATGTTTTTGGTGCACTGGCATGCCAATTAATTGAGAGGCTTCTTCTATGTTGTATGTATCTGATTGTACGCTGCTTTCATATTTTTCCCATTTCAGTACATTGCTCTCCTCAGAACTCTTGTGTCTCCTGTTGACTACTCATTCCAAATCTCATTGGTGGAGCTAGGAGTGGATTTGCAGTTTAAAAAAAAACTGTTCATAGAAATTCAAAGATGTGCGGGTCTGTAGGTTGATTGGCTTCTGTAAAATTGTAAATTGTCCCCAGTGTGTGTGGAATATTGTGAATGTATGTGGTGGTCAGTGCGGGCTCGGTGGGATGAAGGGCTTGTTTCTTATGGCAATATTTGAGAAATAGGAGCTCAGCAAGGTGTACCTGCTTTATTTGGCTCTGTCTCTGGAACACTGGGGTACATTAAGATGGCGGCGGTGGAAATTGAAGGTGGCTGGGAACCGTCTGTGACCTACCATGCCCTTCAGAAAGCATCCTAAGTTTTGTGGTTAGTTCAGCGATGTGGTACATGGTGACCTTGGCACATCGAAACATAAGGAGGGTTGCGGGAGATGAAAGCTGGCAGGGTTGGTCGCAGGGGTTGTGATTTTAAAATGGAGAGTGGAGGCGGCTGCTCGAACCTCAGCAGTAGCCTGGTAAGCGAGTGCCCCCATAGCTTGGAGCAGTAAAGACTAATAGGAACCAACAGTATTGGACTGGCCCAAGCTGATCCCTATGTCAACACTCCAGTGCCGCCAGGACACCAACCTGGCTTTAACATGAGAAAATAAGAAATGCAGAGATAATACAAGGAACTGCAGATGCTAGTTTACAAAAAAAAATCACAAAGTGCTGGAGTAACTCAGCAGTTCAGGCAGCATCTCAGGAGAACCTAAAGGTCATAGTCTCAGAATTAAAGGATGCTCTTTTAGAAAAGAGGTGAGGAGGAACTTCTTTAGAGGGTAGTTAATCTGTGGAACTCATTGCCACAGAAAGCTGTGGAGATCAGTGATATTTTAACTGGAGAGATGGACACATTTTTGATTAGAAAGGGTGTCACGGGTTATGGGGAGAAGGCAGGAAAATGGGATTAGGAGGCAGAGATCAGCCATGATTGAATGGCAGAATAGACTTGATTGGCTGAATGGCTTAATTATACTCCTACAACTTGTGAATATGGACATGGATAGGTGACATTTTGGGTCATGTCAGGATCCCTCATCAGACTGATTGGAGGGGGGGGGGGGGGGGGGGACGCTCTCAAAGAAAGGTGGGGCAGGACAAAGTCTGGCAAGTGTTAGGTGGATGCAGGTTTAATTGGGCATATGATGAGACAAAGGCCAGCGATGAAAATACAAAAAGTGTCAGATAAGGATAAAAGAGGTACATATTGTGAAGCCAGAACAATGAATGTAGGTGGAAGGGGAGAAATGAGTGTGGGTCTGGGTGAGGCACAGGGGAAAAAGGGGGTTGTTTGGAGGTTAGTTACCTAAAATCAGAGAATTAGATGTTTTTAGTGTGTCTAAGTGGAACATGAGGTGTTGTTCTTCCAGTTTGTGTGTGGCCTCACTCTGGCGATAGAAGAGGCCCAGGAAAGAAAGGCCAATATGGGTATGGGAATGGGAAGGGAAGTTAAAATGGTTAGAAACTGGGAGATCCAGCAGGCCTTCCATAAGCCCCAGCCTATCCTAACAGTGCACTTACAAGAAAGCTTGATGGATGTAATCATCTTTATCTGTCTGTCGTTATTCGTTAACAGTTGGAGCGAGTAAATTAACAGATAAGCTATGACTTCCTTGAGAGACAGAACAGGATTGAAGAGCTTCAACAGCTGTTTCTGTGAAATAATTTTTTATGAAATTCCAAGTTGGTAATTCATCCAGTGTCTGTGTCCTGGTGTTATCTGTTAACTTATTTACATAGCCAATAGAATGCAATTCACTTTTAGCAGATTGCTTCATTCTTTTACAAACTGCACAGTATTTATTACAGACACTGGTCTATATTTGAAATGGAAAATACCAATGCAGTGACCAGCCAAAGTTAACCCATGGAGTATTACATTATAGATGCAATTTTGATAATGCTTTGATAGAGTAGTGCTCTTGTAATGTGCTACAAACAATATTAAATATAATTGTGTCAAATCAATCACTAAACATTTGAATCATTTTGAAAATTGATGATTAGCTTTACCCTGTTCAGATAAACTCTTGCATTGATTCCACTAATAAAGGAGAAAAAGACACATTGTTTGGAGAATGTTGGCTGAATTGAAAGTACTTCTGGCTTTTGAAAGGAAGAAATAATGAGAAGATTCAAAATGCATATCATCAGCTTAACTCAAAATAGCTTTCTGATCTTGCTGCAAATTGTATTTTTCCTTAAGCTGGAAATTATAGAAACATAGAAACATAGAAAATAGGTGCAGGAGTAGGCCATTCGGCCCTTCGAGCCTGCACCACCATTCAATATGATCATGGCTGATCATCCAACTCAGTATCCTGTTCCTGCCTTCTCTCCATACCCCCCTGATCCCTTTAGCCACAAGGGCCATATCTAACTCCCTCTTAAATATAGCCAATGAACTGGCCTCAACTACCTTCTGCGGCCTACTACCTTCAATGAAAGAGTGAGTCTGCTAGAGATGAAAGTTGATCTCACACTTAAGATAAATAGACTGATAGTTACCTAACAAGAGATCAAATTACTTTAGCCATCCTCCCAAGCTCCAATTCATTTGAAGACCAGGAATCATACTCCATCATCAAATGTACATGAAGAAGTGGTAATTAATGTCACACAAATCACTGTATTTATTGAAAATTAGAAGAAGAATAAAAGTACAAATAGGCATGGAGGGAATAAAGCAAGAACATAGAATAAAACTAGTGGCTTTCTGATATGAAATAAGCACGGGGATAGATACAGTTGATCAAATACCTTCACAATCATTTGAAATATATATCTATAATTTATATTATCTGTTTGATTTAATTTATTTTCTCACTGCACTGTTCCAGTTATTCCACTATAAATCAAAAAAAGACATGATGTACAGGGGACCATGATATTTGCCTTTGATTACATAGGACCATGTATCATTTTAGACTAGTTTAATGCTATGATGCTCCGTGATATCATGTTTCCTAACATCCATATGAATGCTTGTGTGGAATTTTAACTCACAAGTTGTGAACAGAAGACCCAACAAGAGCCAAAGATATTATTTTATGCACAATTACTTTCAACAGAATCTTTAGGAACTTAAGAAACTGTGCAGAATTTCATTTGAGCTTTGCATAAGAACATAGTTGACTGATTCCCTACGCGCATCATTAGTAATTCAGGAGGTTGGGATATATATTTTCAAGACAACTGCTCCTAAGTTACTTCAATGTTACAGAAATCATCAGAAATTCAGAGGTTGGAGTATGTTTTACTTTTCTCATTTTTTTTAAAAAAGCCAACTACTCCAAAGTTGACGATGATACCTTTTTGTGAATTATGGTTAGTTTTACAATGCTGTGCAGTTTTAAAAACTGCTCTGTTTTATTTTCATGTAGACCACAATAGTAATAATTTTACTCTGCTGTGAATTAAACCAAGCTACCAAAAGTCAGAGGAATGTGTACAAATCCAAAATATGGATTTATTTTGAATTTAAAATTTACATGTAAATTTGCAAAGAATCTGTAGCTCAGAAACCCATTTTGTACCCATTTTGCCTGTGTCAATATTTATACTCCATGAAAGTACCCTTTCCCTCCAGTTACCTTTTCTCATCCTGGCTCCAAGCACTTTGATTCCCCTCACTTCTGTACACGATATGTTTGTCTTAAATGCAATAATCCTTCCATTTGTCCCCATCCATGTTCGAATAAGGTTGATATTACTCCCACTCAACTTCTGCGTGAATTCTATAAATTTCAAAAATATCAATGGAAAAATCATTCCTAGACAGTCCTGCAGGATATTTTTCAGGCTCACATTCTCGCAGGGTGCATGCAGAAGAGCAAAGTCAAACAATTGACCTAGAGTTCAGGACTTGCACTGAAATTCCTGAGTTACCCAAAGGCATTCGGGACGGAAATTTGTAGTTATGTAGGTAATTTGGATATTTCCCATCGGATATGAGCTAATAGTAATACAGGTGGGTGTCAGCTAGTCAGCGAGGATGTGGTGGGCAAAATAGCATGCTGTATGAATCCATGATTCTATGCTGTACGCTTCCATGACATAATATAGTTTACACAACTATATTAGAGTCATAGAGCCTAAATGAGGAAACACTGGTGTCATCAAACTGGGGTTGAGGTCTGAAAGTTCCACATGGTGGTTAAAATCACAAATTCTATCCCCCTTGAATCATATTTGATGAGTACACCATGTGCCGAAGCATAAATGATTATACCCCAAAGACTGCCAAGTTTGTCAGATAACTCATTTATTACAGACACAGACATAATGTACTAAATGTAGACCTCTGCATGTCTTGGAGAAGAATGCACAGTATGGTCAAATAATAATTCAATGGGAACTTAACATTATCTATCTGCTTGCACTTTATTGCTCAGTGTTTTTTTCCACTCTTCCTGATACCATGACCTTTCTTGACACTGTTTTCAAACCTATGCATACATTGTTGATTCATTGTGACAGAGACAAATACAACATTCAAGGGTTTGCTGTGAGGAGTACATGGTGTACAGTTCCATCATTATTTATTTTAACACATTTAGATTAATGTCAACATCCTATTACCACTGCCTTTTGATGTCCTGCATTAGGCAAAAAGGTTTCTTATTGAATTCTGTAAACTTCTCGAGTCCTTTATTAATTGGTTATTTCAAAGCATTTGGTGAACATGCGGGTTTCTGGCTTATAAGGGGCAGATTCCACTTGCTTTATTAAATTTTAACTGCCCTCAGCTCATAATCTATTCATTCTCTGCACAATTATTCATAATTAAAATTGTCAATATGTTGTAGAAATATACTGAGATACTTCAACAAGGCATTGCAGTTTACCTGAGTATTGAGCAGTCTGACGTCCCAGATCATAGATTATCATTTTTTCCAGTCTTAGCCTAAAGGACTACACTGATTCCAGGGTCTGTACAAAGTACATTGTTGGATGACACCAGAAAGAGGAAAAATATAGCTATTAATAACTGTTTCTGGATTTGTAAACCATTTTTTCCCCTAAAGTCATTAACTCGAAGAAGTAGGGTCCAACCTTTGTTAATTATGTTTTCTCAGTAGTCATGAATTTGTGTTTGAATGCGGGTGAACTTTTATTGCTTTCCCCCACAGTGGGAAACGTTGATTCCGCTGTGTGGGGATGTTCATGTTAGATTCTATCGTGTTTTGTGTTCTTTTTATTTGTATGGCTGTATGGCAATTGGTACAGTGACAATAAATGTAAACTTAAACTTGAACTTGACTATATTAATGAACATTTCACAAGGGATATCAGGAAGATATGGAAATTGTTAAATATTGTGCATATTCAATTGGTAATCAGTGCTCTAAATTATAAATCAAACACATTCATGGACAGAAAATCAAGATTAACTATTTAAATCAAGATCTCCTTGCAGTAAATGTTGTAACGTTAAAGTGCAAAGGAAAATATTTGTTATGATTTACGTTGAACACATCGATTTGTTCCAACTGGAACTTACAACGTGATTGGTTTAGAAAAATATTGGTCAAAACTTCATCCCCGAATCGCTAATTGATATAGAAATTAATGCCCCTGTCCCACTTAGGAAACCTGAATGGAAACTTCTGGAGACTTTGCGCTCCACCCAAGGTTTCCGTGCGGGTCCCGGAGGTTGCAGGTGGTTGCCAGAGGTTGCAGGTAGTGGAAGCAGCTATGGAGACTGACAAAAACCTCCGGGAACCTCCGGGAACCCTTCGATGGTGGGGAGGTCAGAGCCGATGATGGACTGGGCAGTGGTCACAACTCTCTGCATTCTTTTCCCCTCAGGGACGCTCAAGTTGCCGAATCAAGCCACGATGCAACCAGTCAGCATGATCTCTACTGTGTGCCTGTAGCGGTTTGAGAGAGTCCTCTTTGATATACTGACTCTCCGTAATCTTCTAAGGAAGTAGAGGCGCTGATGTGCTTTCTTTATGATTGCATCAGTGTGCTGGGACAAGGAAAGATCTTCGGAAATATGCATGCCCAGGAATTTGAAATTCTTGGCCCTTTCCACCATATAAATGGGATTGTGGTTCCCTATCCTACCCCTTCCAAATTCTACAATCAGTTCCTTGGTTTTGCAGGTGTTGAGAGCCAGGTTATTGTGCTGGCACCATTTGGCCAATCGGATGATCTCACTTCTATACTCTGACTCGAAACAATATGAAACAGAGAGACTAAATAAACCCCTTAATGTATTCCAAAGTCCCTTAAATAATTGCCAATCAGTTGCGAATCGGAAGCCAAGCATGGATCATGGCAAAGCAAAAAAAAAATTGAATCGGCGAGCTATGCAGTCTAGAATGATATCACAAAATATTTAATTGATGCAACTTAATAAAACCTTCCATTAAAATATATAACAGTATTATCAAGTAACCTTTACCTGGTAATATGACCAAATACTGAATCAAAGTACATTGATAATAATAGCATCTTCAAGGGAGATAGTGGAAAGGATAAGTTGTAACTTGAGATTCACACAATTGAGGACATAATCACCAATGCTGGACAAATGAAGCCAGGATTAGGAGGAATGTTGTAATCAATGAAATAATTATGGAATGGATGTGAAAAGGGAAATAGCTGAGAACCCTGATTGTAAGAATGAACAAATTAATTTTACATCATTGTATGTGGTGCAAGTATTCAAATTAAATAAAGTTTATATTTACATTGTAAAGTTGCACATAAAGCAGCATTTCCAATGAGATGAAGCCAGAACAGAATGTAAAAAACACATTTATCTCAGCTACAGTATGTAGCAAGGGTTAATATGACATTAACTACAACTTTTAGCATATATCCAAATTTAACAATGAATATCATTAGCTTGCTTACTTTAAATGTTAATGACTTAGATTAAATTAATGCACATAGGAATTGCATCAAAATTTGTTTGACTAGTATGTTAAAAATAGGTCACAATGCAATTCAAAGCCATTGAAGCATTTATGTTCAGTGATTTTGAAAAACCTAATGCACATGTCACTGACCTGGGGGACAAGTGAATTAACTACATTGTTTCTTTCTTGTCAAAATGCAGAATGTTGACTTGGTTTATCTCAGGTACTGATCTTAATAATGTTTAAATTGTTCTAAGCATAGAACCTAGAAATTGGTTTTCACGCAAACCAAACAAATGAAATCATTTATCATCAGCAACAAAAAGCAAATCTCACATCTCTGAAATGAGATCTGAATACGATCTAATGATGACAAAAACACTGAACAAGGTTAAGGGGAAAAAAAGCTTGTAATTGGGTGTGGAGCTGGGAAATTGAATGGAAGGTTGTCTGTCCATTACCCTCCACCGATGCTGCCTGACCTGTTGAATTCCTCCAGCACTTTGTTTATGCTAAAGATACTGTATAAGTATGGGACAATAAAACTGGAATACACACTAAAGAAAGTGAAGAGACATAGAATCGAGCAATAAAAGGGAACATTGAGTTGAGTTTAGTTTATTGTCACGGGTACCGAGGTACAGTGAAAAGCTTTTGTTGCGTGCTAACCAGTCAGCAGAAAGACAATACATGATTATAATCAACCCATCTACAGAATACAGATACATGATAAAGGGAATAACATGAATAAGGTTTAGTGCAAGATAAAGTCAATGATGTCCGAACTAAGAGTCTGAGTGTACGGAATGTAAGAGTGAATATAATGGGAATAGGAAGAATTCATATCATCTCTCAAACTTGCTCCACCATTAAACAAGATTATGGGTTATCTGATCTTGGCCTCAGCTCCAATTTCCTGTCTATTCCTCATAACCATTGACTTCCAGAGAAACCAAAATCCATCACACCATCAATTGAGTATACTCAATTGCTTAGCCACCTAAGTACTCTGGAGTACTGAAATCCAAGGAAATATAAATCTCTGACCAAAGATATTTCTCCCCTTATCTCTGAGTTAAATGAGTGGCCCTTGACTCTAAAGCTTCTAGTTCTAGACTCTCCCATGAAGGTAAACATCTCACAGCATCTACCTCATTAAACCCTCTCAGAAAATCATGTTTCAAAAGGATCATCTCCCATTCTTCTATACTCAAATGAGCATAGGCCCAACCTGCTTAATCTTTAGACATGAGGAGGCAGGAAGAAGTAGTCTTTGGAGTTCTCATCATTGACTCCAGATTAATGAGAGTTTAATTTGGGCAGGTACATGGATAGGAAAGGTTTAGAGGCACATGAGCCAAAAGCTGACTGGTGGGACGAGTGTAGATGAGGCATTTTAATTTGCATGGGAAAATTTGGCTGAAGGGCCTGTTCCTTGTTCTTGCATATGGCGTGCACAGCCTAAAGTTGTAGGACAACTTGTTCTATTTGATCTTATTTGATTGTGCACGGCAGGTTGATTGCATTCGTCAAAACAGGGCGGACCACGTGAAGGTTGGAATCTCCCACTCCGGGCCTGTTCCCATGCTGTATGACTCTATGGCACCAGATCAAACATGGGTAAGTAAACCTTGTCCTGATAACCACCCGACTTCCTCTCTCACCTGAAGAATTTGTGCTCTTCCAAGTTGAACAACACTTCAGAGATGCACTAGTAGTAGTAAGGTACAGAATTGACTCAGGTTGGGGGACTTCAGTGTCTATCAGCAAGAGTAGTTTGATAGAGGTTCCACTGGCCATGCTGGACAAACATCGAAGTAGATAGCTACCAGATTGGTTTTGCGACAGATGGAAGGTGAACCAACTCAAAGGATAAATATACGTTGTCTCGTCATCAACAATTTAACCATTGTAGACCCATCTATCCATGGAATTACGGGCAGATCTGACCACTGCAGCTATTGTGGGAGTAAAGTTTCTCCTTATACCAAGGACACCCTCCAACAAGTTGTGGAGCCCAGCGACTGTGCTAAATGAGATATGTTCATAACTGATCTGGCAGCTCAAAACTGGGTATTCATAATCCTCATCATCTCAGCAGTCAGATATCAGCCAATTTCATTCACTCTATGTGATATTAAGAATGGCTAAGAATGCCGACTACATCCAAGGCTATGGGGCCAAACAACATCCCAGCTGTAATACTACAGAACTGTAATCCAGATCTAGCTGTGCCTCTCACCAAGTTCTTCCAACGCAAAATGTATTTCATACATTTTTTTTTGTGGACAAGATGTAAATAGGTAAATTTCTACATGGAATTCACTGCATTTTTTTCCATGAAGAAAATTGCCCATTTAGAACTTGCCCACAAAAAACTGTACAAAATCCAATCCAGTCAATGATTGCCAAATTACTCTAAACGTAAGCATTAGCAAAGTAATGTACAATATTGCTAACAATTCTATAAAGTTGCCTTTAGTCACTAATTAATTGAGAAAGGACATAAGGTGCTGGGGTAACTCAATGGGTCAGGCAGCACCTCTGGAGAACATGGATAGATTGATATGTGTAAGAAGGAACTGCAGATGCTGGTTTACACAAACATAGATACAAAATGTTGGAGTAACTCAGCGGATCAAGCAGCATCTCTGGAGAAAAGGAATAGATGACATTTCAGATAGAGACCCTTCATCAGACCTGGATAGATATAGATAGATATATTTAAGATGTTTTGCAAGGAAAAGCCTGGGAATTATAGACCAGTGAGCCTACTGTCTCTGGAGAGTATTCTGAGGGGTAAGGAATATATGCATTTGGATAGACAGAGGTTAATTAGGGATAGTCAGCACAGTTTTGTATGTGGGAAACAGTGTATTGCGAGTGGTTGGCCTCAACATCAAATCAGAATTTCACTGAATGTGGCTTCAACTAGGCCTGGTTATTCTAAAGTCCATGGGCATCAAGGACAAATACTCCAATGGTTAGAATTAAGTCTTGAACAAAGGAACATTGTGGTTGTTAAGGTCAATCATTCCAGCTGCAGTACATCGCACTGTCATCATCTGAATATTTTCTAAATTCTCAATTAGTGGAACATTGCCACAGAGGGCTGTGGAGGCCAAGAGTGTATATTTTTAAGGCAGGGGTAGACCAATTCTTGATTTGAACGCGTGTCAAGGATTATGAGGAGAAGGCAGGAAAATGGGATTAGGAGGCAGCCATGATTGAATGGCGGAGTAGACTCGATGCGCCGAATGACCTAATTCTACTCCTATAACTTGTGAACTTGTAAAACTACTTCCAATAATAACAAAGAGGCAATACAAGGAACAGCAGATTCTGGAATCTTGAGTAAAATACAAAGTAACTCAGCAGGTCAGGCAACATCTCTGGCGGACAACATTAGGTGACATTTTGAGCCATGATCCTTCTTGAGACTGGTTGTAGTCGAGGGTAAGAAAGCTGGAAAAGAGGTACAGACTGGACAAATAAAAATAAATTGGATAGTAATATGGACGGGAAAGGAATGGAGGGTTATGGTCTGAGTGCAGGTAGATGGAACTAGGGGAGAATACGTGTTCAGCACGGACTAGAAGGGCCGAGATGGCCTGTTTCCGTGCTGTATTTGTTATATGGTTATATGGTTATATGGCAAGTGATAGGTGGATGCAAGTGAGGAGGGTTAGATTGGCAGATGGATGGATAAAGGCTAGAGTTTAAAAGATGATAAAGGGATAATGGAAGAAATGGGTAGGCATGGGGGGGTGGAGGGGCACAGGTAAGTGAGGGGGGAAGGGGGAGGGTGTTATCTGAAATTGGAGAATTCAATGTTCATCCCATTGGGTTGTAAGCTTGGAAGCTACCCATGCGGAATATGAGGTGCTGTTCGTCCAGTGTGCGTGAAGCCTCTGGCAATGGAGGAGGCCCAGTACTCTGAAGATGGCTGCACTTATGCGGTTTGCATTCGTGGGGTAAACCGTCCTACATTTAATACTTCAACCCTCTTAAAATAATATAAAGCCGCATTTACTGCATATTAGATCTAATCAGAATAACATATTTATTTTATTTTTAATAGTTCAATGTTCATTTTAAAATGGCGCTGGAAAAGATGTATGCAGGTGCTCAAATATATATGGTACATTTAAGCATTATAAGTAATGTATTTCTCTAATTAGTCAATGCAACTTTATAGATCGTAAAGACAAAAATTGACTAAAAATCCCTGATGATCACACGGAAACAGCTTTCAAAATTCAATGTGAGATAAATGACGGTAAATATTAAATCTCTCTGGTGCAATAGTGCTTTGTGTAATGAAAACCACAGACAATGCATTTAACAATCCTTCTGTTCTTCCACAAGCTTTGCTACAGAGATACATTAATGTGAGATTCAGAAAACTAATAGGAACAGGATATAAAATTCCACAGATGGGAGAAATATGAAAGCATGGTTGTTAACTGAACACAGCCAAATGTCCCATAAGTGAACAAACAAAAGGTTTTTGCTAAGATGGTTCCTAAATTTATTTTGCATAATAAATGCTGTAAAATAATGTTTGTTTATGTGCCTTTAGTGCCGGGATTTCCAATGCTCGTAGTTTAGTTTTGTTTAGTTTAGTTTGGTATAGTAATACAGCATGAGAACAGGTCCTTCGACCCATTGAGTTCACAAGGACCATTCGTCACTAGTTCTGAGATCCCATCTTCGCATTATGATGATGAGTTCTCTCTCAGGGCCGCTCCAATCACCGACAGACAGGCCAGAAGACGAGATTGGATAAAATTGCAAGTTCTTCAGTATTTTGTTCCATTAATGTGCTACAATGCTGAGAACTATATTCTACACTCTGTATCTTCCCCTTTGCTCTATCTATTGTACTTGAGTTTGACTTGATTGTATTTGCGTATGATATAACTGTTTGGATAGCATGCAAAACAATGTTTTTCACTGTGCCTTCGTACACATGACAATAATAAAGCTAAACCTAAACTGTGACTAATTTTAACGCACATTCATGGGTTTCAGTCAGACTGAAGAGCATAGGCGGAGTGGTGGAATTTTACTCCTGAAAAGTACCTTTTTTTTTTAAACACTTAATCGGCATAATGTGTATAAATAACCTGTCACGTCATAATGCTGGAAAATATTCAGTGAAGGAACTGTGACATTTCCAGGAGAAAGATGAGCAATCTACGTTCATTTAAGATGATAAACTAAACAGAATAAAATCGAGCAGAGATCATATGTTTAATAGAAACCAAACTTTATTATATCAGAATATACATAGATCTGACTGCCTACATTTCCCTCAGTCCAGTGATATTTTCTGGACTGTTAAGGATCATTTTATCTGCAGGTGAATTACCATGTTAGTTACTGCTTCTCAAATTTGCATCTCAACTAGTTGGAATGCAGATTTCAGTGCACTCCAAGACCACAGCAGTGACACTAGTTTGTTTAATATATCTTAGGGCAGCATGGTGGTAGAGTTGCTGCTTTAGACACAGATTCGACCCTGACTACAGGTGCTGTCTGTACGGAGTTTGCACATTCTCCCCATGATGGCATGGGCTTTCTGCAGGTGCTCCACTTTCCTCCCAGCATTCAAAGAGTTACTGGTTTGTAGGTTAATTGGCTTTGGTAATGGTGTTGTGTATTAGGATCGCTGGTTGTCGTGAACTTGGTGGGTCAAAGGGTCTGTTTCTGCACTGTACCTGTTTCTGCACTACACTAAACTAAACTACTAAACCATCGCAAAAGATAGTTTGCTGCTGCACTCACAGGCAATGGTGTAAATAGGAATTAGCATTGCAGTAGTAGTCCTAAACCACCCCTAAAATCAATCTGTGCAGCCAAAGGTTCGGCCATTTGTGATCACATACACACAATGAAAAGCAAGCAGGGAACATTAAGATTTACATCACAGCCCTGTGCCCATTGCCCTCCACACACAACCTTCATATATGGAGGTGCACACTTGAATTTGCAGAAATGCTCTATGTGCTCACAGGGCAATTGACAATAGTTAGCTAATGTGTCAGAGAGTCATAGTCAAAGAGTGATACAGTGTGGAAAAAGGCCCTTTCGCCCAACTTGCCCACTCCAGCCAACATGTCCCAGCCACACTAGTCCCACCTGTCAGCATTTGGTCCATAATCCCTCCAGACCTGTCCTATCCATGTACCTGTCTAACTGTTTCTTAAATGTTGGGATAGTCCCAGCCTCAACTACCTCCTCTGGCAGCTTGTTCTAAACATCCACCAGTCTTTGTGTGAAAAAGTTACCCCTCAGATTCCTATTAAATGTGTTGGAAAAAAATATTTTTTATAACACATAAAGGAATGGTGTTATATAAAAGAAACTCCAAGCTATTCATGATTAAAATAATCAGAGTTAATGCATCTTTGTAAGCATATATAGCTCAGGTTTGATACATCATTAAAATACTACCCTCCTACCTTTAGATGTGACAAATTAGAGGACAAGTAGTTAACAGTTTTTTTGTTTGGAGCAATAGGAAACATCTTTCAAAACAGCACATATTGAAAACTGTTTAACCTCACAGAACACAGCAGCACCAGGGATCTTCTTATTTGTAGAAGGATCACAATCCATCATGGTATTCAGGATTCCCATGGTGGGAGAGCCTCCAGGGACACGTTCTGTGAAGCCTGCACCATTTCCAAATAAAGACAAGCATTGCACTGAGCCGCCTGCTGAATGCACAGTTTTGGTGCCTGATTGAAAGGCAAGGGTTGCAATTTGTTTTTTTTTTATATTCTCAGAATATAAATGCTTTTAGGATGGACAACAGTGACCCACCACAAGTTCCTGGCAGCAACTCTTCGAGCAATGCTTTGAATGACAGAGGAAATTCATCATTGGATTCATCAAACATTCAGGTAACAAACTGTTTTCTCGGTGGAATAGCTTCTGCAGAAAACCTTATCATCTATCTCCTGTACAAAAGTCTTCCCGCTTTGAATGTTTCAGCTATTACTGCCCATTTTTCCCAGGAGGATCTGAAGTGAAATGCATCTGGCTTAAAATGGGAATCGTATTATTCCTAACATTTGCCAGATGACCTGTCTGTTTTAAAGTTGAATGAAGGTCAGATTCTCCTCTCAGTCACAACATAAAGTTGGGATCATAGTGCAGAATACAGAGTAATTATCAGGAGTCCTGATTTTAATCTCACCTACACAAACTATATTGAAAGAACAGTTGTTTAAAATTGTTGTGACTTTAATATCACAGGTTTCCTCTCACAATCTTTCTAGATATCATCTTAATTGTGCTGCTGATTGATTTGGGAAAGGAACCTGCCATATGGAGGTGAGACACATCTATATAACTAAAAGTCTCATTTTGACCACTTGGTGTCTGCGCTGTATATTAAATTTAGAAAAATACACTACCCTATATCGCTATGATTTTTGGCCATCTTTCTCACAGTCCTCCTCTGCTGAGGCAGCCCCAAGGATTTTTCCGATCGATGAAAAATAAAAAAAAGTTATGAGTGTTTAAAAAAGCGTGAGATCAGTTGATTGGTTCTCTCGCTGGCCAATCACCATGATGAAGGTAACGCCCCTTCCGGGGGGGGGGGGGCAGGTCTATAAAACCCCGGATGCCTGGACGTGAGTCAGTCACTCTGGAAGATCGTGAGGGAGAGGCCACAACTGTTATTCTAAATTCAATGAGTTGTTTGGCCTGCCCTGTGCTTGAAACTGCAATGGAAATGAAATGAAAAGAAAATGCAATGAGCTGCTTGGCATCCCCTGTGCTTGAAACTGCAGTGGAAATGGAAATGAAATGGAAATGCAATGAGCTGTTTAGCCTGCCCTGTGCTTGAAACTGCAGTGAAAATGGAAATGCAATGAAATGGCAATGAGCTGTTTGGCCTGCCCTGTGTTTAAAACTGCAGTGGAAATGGAAATTAAATGAAAATGGAATGAGCTGTTTGGCCTGCCCTGTGCTTGAAACTGCAGTGGAATGGAAGTGAAATGAAAATGCAATGAGTTGTTAGGCCTGCCCTGTGCTTGAGATTGAAATGGAAATGGAAATGAAATGAGTTGTTTGGCCTGACTGAAACCACTAATTTTGGCCCAAGAAACCAGTCCCTTTTGCCTAAAATGCCTGTATCAGCCCAGGAGGAGCGTTTTGGCCCAATAGGCCTGTGCGAGCAAAAGTCCAGAAAAAATGCCTTTCACTAAGATTTCACTGAGATTTTTTTTTAAAAGAGCCCTTTGGCCCATCACGCCTGCACTAGCCCAGGAGGAGTCCCTTCGGCCCATCAGTAATATTCCCCCTTGTAGTATTAAAACTCACCACAATATTTTTCACTCTCCCATCATTGCCTCCCTGTGAGATCCAGGCCAGGATAGACTTTCCTCCTTCATTGCTGTGATCTGCAGAAAAAGATGACAAATGTCTAGAATTGATTCTCCACCCTCTCCCCCTTCCCTTTCGCAGAGTCTCTAACCTGTTTTGGGCAGAATTTCTGGCAGTTTCGGAGCTGCCAGCCCACCAGGCCAGAGTGACTGAGCTGTCAGCCCACCAGGCCTGATTGACTGAACAGCCAGCCCAACATGCCTGAGTGAATGAGATGCCAGCCCACCAGGCATACGTGACTACCAGCCCACCAGGCCTGATGAATGACTGAGCTACCTGCCCACCAGGCCTGATTGACTGAGCTGCCAGCCCACCAGGCCTGAGTGACTGAGCTGCCTGCCCACCAGGCCTGATTGACTGAGCTGCCAGCCCACCAGGCATGAGTGACTGAGCAGCCAGCCCACCAGGCATGAGTGACTGAGCAGCCAGCCCACCAGGCCTGAGTGACTGAGCTGTCAGCCCACCAGGCCTGAGTGACTAAGTTGCCCGTCCAAGAATCCATTCGGCCATCAATGTGCATACTAGCCCTCTGGAAACCAGTCCCTTCCACCCACAATAGCCATACTAGCGCTCCAAAAAGCCCCCCCCCCCCCCCCCCCCCCCACTGGCCACCAATATTGGAATTGGTGGAAAGGTGGAATATTGTGTTAGGGGACCAGCTCTCCTGTGTGAACATGGGACCAACAGTCTAGTATGTATATATATATATATATATTAAACACAGGCTATAAATATAATATATTATTACTGTCCGTGCAATATGAATTCACTGTGGCACAACGTGACCCTCTTGAAAAACATATGCCCTATGGTATAAAATATAACCTTCACTTTGACATCTAGTGATTCCGATTGAGAACAGGTTATTTCTTCAACAAATGATTAATAATTCAATGATTTTGATCTTATAAGGATTGAAAACAGTCTTCAATTATATGTCAAAAGCCTCATCAATTTTTTTCTGCACAAATGTTAATCCTGATATTATTATATCTTGTCACAGAGTAAAAACCTGCAGTGAGTAAAAGATGGATTACTGTTTAACATTAGTATCTTGTGACAATTTGCCCTCGTAACTGCACAGGTCTCACATTTATGAGTCACTGCTTTGAACAGAAAATTTTAATCCATAGACCTTGTCAATGAAAGTGAACTTGTCCTTGACAGTCATACAAGGCAACTCAACTAATCATGTTATTACAATTTCAAGGCAAAGGAATACTTCAATACTGAAGTGTCAGTGGTGTCTCACTCCCCACTTCTATGTGTAGGATGCACATGTAGACCTTCAGCTCGTCTGCATTTGATTTGCATTTTGTTTAACAGAAATTTTGCACCTATAGATGGCTAATGATGAATTGCTCAAAGTTGAATGCTAGTTCTAAGAAGGAATTAACTTTGGTTATTTGATTATATCTGTTAATCAAAGGAATGCTTAAGTAATAGAAATGATGAGTGTAACTTAAATTGAAACATCATATGTTGTGACTGAAAATGTATTCTCTCTTAGGTGGTTCATTCCAGTTCTGTGCATTCTGATGCCCCAGATAGGGTCGGAGATGTTGGATTGAGGCGGGTGGTGTGGTGGAGGGAGAGATGATGGAGGGTGGGTGATGCCAATGCATAGTTTGAGAGGTGCTGCATTCCTTCTGCAGGTTTACACTGGACCTCAGTGGGTTCCCGATGCATGGACGAGCTGCTGACTACTGTTTCCTCTTCATGGTCAGGATTTCCTCTACATTGAAGATAAACATAAAATGCTAGAGTAACTCAGTGGGACAGTGCGGCATCTCTGGATGGAAGGAATGGGGGACTTTTCAGGTGACGACTTTCTATCAATAGACAATAGACAATAGGTGCAGGAGTAGGCCATTTGGCCCTTCTAGCCAGCACCGCCATTCAATGTGATCATGGCTGATCATCCTCAATCAGTACCCCGTTCCTGCCTTCTCCCCATATCCCCTGACTCCACTATTTTTAAGAGCCCTATCTAGCTCTCTCTTGAAAGCATCCAGAGAACCTGCCTCCACTGCCCTCTGAGGCAGAGAATTACACAGACTCACCACTCTCTGTGAGAAAAAGTGTTTCCTCATCTCCGTTCTAAATGGCTTACTCCTTATACTTAAACTGTGGCCCCTGGTTCTGGACTCCCCCAACATCAGGAACATGTTTCCTGCCTCTACCGTGTCCAAGCCCTTAACAACCTTATATGTTTCAATGAGATATCCTCTCATCCTTCTAAACTCCAGTGTGTACAAGCCCAGCTGCTCCATTCTCTCAGTAAATGACAGTCCCGCCAACCCGGGAATTACCTTGTAAACTTACGCTGCACTCCTTCAATAGCAAGAATGTCCTTCCTCAAATTAGGGGACAAAAACTGCACACAATACTCCAGATGTGGTCTCACTAGGGCTCTGTACAACTGCAGAAGGATGTCATTTTGTGACCTCCAGCAATTTGTGTCTATCCTCGGTGTAAACCACCATATGCAGTTCCATCCCACACATTTCCTCGACATTGTTACTCTTCCTCTAAGTTGTCCAAAGAAGTGCAGGTTTGTAGGTTAATTGACTTCAGTCATTTATCCCTAGTGTGTAGGACAGAACTATTGTACAGGTGATTACTAGTGAGCACGGACTCGGTGAGCCGAAGGGGCTGTTTCCACACAATGTTTGCACACTAAACTAAAGTAAACTAAAGTTTCTCAATAACCCATTGAGGAAATCATTGAAATTTGTACACAGTCCACCTGGTAATCTCTTTCCTTGACAGAATTTGGAATAGTGTGTGTTTCAGGGCCCTGGTGTTGGTGCATCTACCTTATGACCTTCCCATCAGAGATGAATGGGTGGAATTTGGGCCTCACCATTTGGGCTTTAGTAGTCACACATCACTCATCCTCCCGGCAGGTGTAGAGGATAGTTGAGGAGGCTATGTTGCTGGTGGAGTTACCATCTGACAGTCCAAACTTAAGATGCATGCAGAGGGTAAAAATCAACAGAGCCCAGTAGACCAGGAACTTTATGCAGCCTATCAGCTCTTTATCTTTAAGCATCTTCTCAGATGGCCAAAGGCTGTGCTAGAGTAATGGTGATGGTGAATTTCATCATCGATGTTTGCCTTCATTAAGAATTGGTGTCTGAGATATGAGATATAGTAGTTCATGTTTTCCAAAGTTTTGTACTTAGTGTATGGCTATGTTGTGCAGTGGGTCAGGTTAGTGGAGGACGTTAGTTTTGCAGAAGTTTATTAAAAGTTATTCATTATTTCTCCTGTATGCTTCATTGAACAATTCGATCATCACTTGTAGCACAAAGTCTCTGAATATGCATGTACAGAATGCCATCTGTATACTGAAGTTTAATGGTGGAATTAGGAGTAACCTTGGTTCCAGTGGGAGGCAATGTAGTGTGCAAGAAAAATAGATAAATACCACTGGATGAGGGAAGTTTGCCAATTACACTTGCTATCCTGATGTTCATATTTCAAAACTGTAGAGATGATTTGGGAGAAAAATTATAAAAGGAAATTGCAGTTAGTCTTCTACTCCCATTCTTACAACGGATCCATGCTTGAAAATAGAGCACTAATTTTATAGAACTCCTTCTCCCTGAATCAGACCATAATCTCCATTAATTTTTATTGTCAAAGGCGGAGAACAAGAGATACAAAGTTGCTTTAATGTAAATTTGTCAGAAGTCTGACAGTCTATGGCCATTGTCTGTAATAAGATATTAGATTTGTTGAAATATCAATTTTGCACATGGGTTCACTTGGCTGCTTATAGTTCTTTTCAGAGCCTATTATTTAATTCTTCTGTCATTAGGAAATTGAAATGATTATACCAGAGGGCGGCGGAGAGCATCCTCATTCTGTTCTTCTTGCTGAAGGAGGACATTGATTATTAGACAATAAAGCGCATGACATCAATCAGTAGCAAAGATATTTTTCCATGGCTGTATTTCTCCACTAACTTTCTGTAAACGATTCAACAGTGTTAAATAACTAAACAAAATCACCTTGCCACAAAATTAAAAATATGTGTATATTAGATTAACAATATTTAGATTATAGGTGAACATAATTCCTCACAGATAATAATGTGGTATCTTGCCTCTGTGATATAAATATTAAACACACAGTTTTGAACTAACCACCTTTATGTTTGCTCTGCTATCTATTAGAGAGAACAATATAAAGACTATAATGTTCAAAGGGGAAACCAAAAGAAAACACAAATGCTTTGTCAGCAAAGGGACGATTTGCAATGAATGAGATGATAAATTCAAAATGTGTGTGACAAAGTATGTGTAATCAGGTTCTTGAACCAATCCACACAACACTAATCCTACCTTGAAAGCAGAACATTACAGCCCACATCTTGCACTACTAGCCTTGGCCTTGTTTTTTTTCTAATAAGGTTTTTATAATAGTTTTTTTTATTTTAGAAATGTTTTGAGTAATTTATGTATAAATTGTTTTTGTGTGTTTGTCTGAGTCTATGTGTTTATGATGCTGCTGCAAGCAAGAATTTTATTTGCACTGCTCTTCTGCATGTGGTAATAGATGAGACTTGACTTGAGGGGCAAATATTGAAGCTTATGATTCTATCTTTGCCTTTCTTTGTTTTTTTCCGAGAGCTATTAGAACATTGCATGATATCTTTGTCCCAGTTCTGTGATTGATTTATCTCATTTCCTTGGTCCTGCCTTGTGATAATTCCACATTCAACTTATTGTCAGATCACTTATCCTGCTGAGTTCCTCCAGCAGTTTGTTTTCAATCAATTAACCTGTATTTAGTCAACCTATCTGGTATGGTTATCTTCAACAACATCACATTACTCAATTTGTTCCGTGCTTTATCTTCTCCTAACTTTAGCCTTTGCACTTACCTCCATAATCACACGATTGTGCTATCACTCTCCTCATAATATTCACCTTACTGCAGCAACTAGATGTCATGAAAAGTGGAGATGCTGAGAGATGCATGAAACAAACATTCACATTCCAACAGAGACTTACAGTGCTGGTCAATTAGCTGTGGTAACTAATATTTGAATGCCTTGGGTACAGGCTTTACTGGAAACACACTCACTCTATCTTCTGAATCCAGGTATGCTTCAGTCAGAGGGGGGTAGGAGCTTCTTATCACCAGATGACCAGTTTTAGTAGATGTCACTTGCTGGACTGAGCAGTCTTATTAAATGAGGTGGAAAATTACTTACTGAATAAATAGCATCCTTCAATCGAACCTGACCAATACTATAGTGTGGATGCCCCTATTTGTTGCCAAAGCAACATGTTTTATGTAAACCCTTTCCATCTGAAAGGATAGAGAATCTGAAACCATACCCTGTATACCTTACATCTTCTTCCGATTTTCATTGTTAAGTTGTATTCAATTTTCCATTTGGAGCGATGGTACTTCAAGCTGCAGAAAGCATTTAATCTTATGGTTGTATGATAATTCCTTCTGCAACCCCATCTCTGCTGCCACCTAATAAGATATATTTCCTATGAAACCATTCACGTAGAGCAGGCTGACAGCAGGAAATTCTGCAAGGTCTTGAACTGCTGAATGTGCCTCCCTTTTTCATCTTTCCAATCCAATTGTCGTTGTATCAAAAAATCCATTCCACCCTCTTTCATTTCATGGCCTCTGGAAAGCTGGCAATATTATTTCATCCTATAGAGTTGAGAAAGATGAGATTATTTGGGAATTTCCATTTTGGCGATGTTCTGTTCTTGTAATCACTATTTCTAAAATGTTTGTAGAATAACAAATATTTCTAAAGCTGGACTGCGATACCTGAAAAAACCTTCTCTCTGTCACTGCCCACAAGCTGTATCCTTCCTGGATCATCTCTGGAACTGATGGCTTCTTTCGATGATGGAAGACCTGATTTATTTGAACAAATATGGTGGGCATCACATCCCTCTAAGATATTTGATCATTCCTTTCAGTTGCCACTTTATAAAATTGAAGCAAAGTTAGTTGGGCCAGTGCCTTAACATAAGTTGCATCTGTTAATTCAGAAGACATTCAACAAATGTACACCAGAGTTAGGGAACTATTGGGCTAACAGCCTGAACCTTGCACACTTTTGAAATTAGAGAAAGGAAGTATTTCTTGTCTTGCTTTTTTAATGAACTTTCAGAGGTGAAATGTGACTGAAAATCAGAATTGAAATCAGAAGCAGAAAACTTTCATGTGCAGGCAACATATAGGGTAACAGAGTAAAACATTACAACATGTAATGATGAAATAAGATGATTGAATTATATGAAAGAAAAATGAAAGGGCTCTCCTTTATCTAAATATATTATTAATTGCTATTTATTAACCAGTGATTTTATAGATTTGGGCAGTCAAAATCAAAGATTAACTAGTCAGAATCTGATCAAATATGATGACAGATGCCATGATGAAGAAAGGTGAATTACTAGAGAAATCATAGGCCAAACATTTATCTAGAATTAGTTAAAGTTCATTGACTTTGGATGATAACTCGGTCTCTTTTCCGCTGCCTGGTCTGCTGAGTTTTTTTTTTGGCATTTTCTACTGCGACTTCAGTTTTTCAGCCTCTGCAGTACTTTGCTTTTAGTTAACTGGACCTCTCTCTCTCTCTCCCTCTCCCTCTCTCTCTCCCTTGGTGGATGGTAACTGACCTTCTATGTGCTTCCAGCAAAATTGGTTTTCTTTTTACATCCTTGTAAGCAGCAATGAGTATGACAGCTGTTGAACCTTTCTTGCCTCTGGTACACTTTAGCACCCTGTAGGTAATGCAGTTGGCCTCAGCTAGTTATTATTTCTAATTATGTGAGACAAGTGACAGCCAGTTTACTTAAGGTGACAGATTGCAATATCTGCTTTCCCAACACATTGTAGCAGTGACATAAAACATTGATGAATTATTCTACCACAGCTGGCTTCCCCATAACTGCAAGTAACAGCCAAATCATATCTTGAAATATACTTACCATCACAAAACACAATCATGAAGGCTGTGTTTCGGGAATGCCAAGGTAGCTTGATGAATGTTTTCTAATGATAATGTTTCTTTATTCTCTCATGGAGTGTTTATTTTATCCCAATCATCCTTTCTCCAGCTTTGAAATTGATGCCAGTGTTACAGTGATGCATACAGAATTAATGTCTAGTTTTGCTGACATTTTCACTGCCTCATTCAAGAACAAGAGGGTGTAGGTTTAAGGAGAGAGGAAGAAGTTCTAAAGAGGATCTGAGGGGTATTTTTTTTTTTTTTTACACACAGACAGTGGTTATGTTTGGTACCCAGATACAATTACTGCATTTAGATTGGCACTTACGTAAGCAAGGCATAAAAGGATGTGGAGAAATGGGATTAATGTAGCTGGGCAAAAAGGGCCTGCCTGGACATTAGGCCAAAGGGTGTATTTCTGTGATGTATGACTCTATGCATCTATGTTTTAAAGATTTCATGCAAATTATAATGTTTCAGATCCTAGGCAGGTGGGTGTTCTTGTAGAGTGTGTCTGGAAATTTAAACCAGATGCAGAGAACCATGGAGGCCCAGAATGGCTGCCACAACATGAAAATACATAGTAAAGGAATTTGTGTGTTGTAGGGTTTAGAGGAAAGAAAAGCAGAGGGACCAGGTGGGAATCTGGGACTTCCAAAGCTCAAGTTGTCCTCCGACAAAGGAGGACCAATTCTGGCTCAAAATAAAATACAAAAGCAGGATCTTTTGTGGCTGGCTCAAAAGGTTGCAAGGTCTTATATGTTATATGGTTATATGTTATATGGTTATATGGTCTTATATGAAAATAATAGCTCAGCCTCAGTCATCGAGTCATACAGTGATACAGCATAGAAACAGGCCCTTCAGCCCAAATTGCCCAAACCGGCCAACATGTGCCAGCTACACTGGTCCCACCTGCCAGCATTTGGTCCATATCCCTCCAAACCTGTCCTTTCCATGTACCTTGTCTAACTGCTTGGGATAGTCCCAGCCTCAACCAGCTCCTCTGCCAGCTTGTCCCATACACCCACCACCCTTTATGTGAAAAAGATTACCACTCAGATTCCTATTATTTTTTTCCTCTTCACCTCAAACCTATGCCCTTTGTTCCTCAACTCACTTACTCTGGGCAAGAGATGCTGTCCTTTATTTGTGTTTATTGAACCATGTACAACTGCTGTGATCAGCTAACTGCTTGGTTGTATAGTCCCATTTGCCATTCAACCAGCTCCTCTGAAAATCCAGAAATGCTTGTCCCATACACCCTACTCCAGGTGAAGCCAATTTTGTGAAAACATGATTTGGCACACAAAAACATACCTGAGATAATTGTCTCAGTGATTTTCATTTTTTTGAGAGACCAAGGGCTCTTCACCTACAACAGAACAATTATGCCCTTAATGTTTCCTCATCACTCAAACTTACAAGGATCTGGGCAAGAGAATTTTAACTTCCTGATACCTTTAATTATTTGTGGAGTTTATTTAACAAGAGCAATGTTTGGGTAGAAATTCAACTGCGGTCTGTGGTTCTGATTAATGTGCAGCTGTAACTCTCAATTGAAACAAATTATATGTGTTGTACTAATTTAGATGTTATTTGGAGTTTCATTCTGGAATAAAGGTTACCAGGATAAATGAAAATCCCACTGAAATGCCAGGAGTCAAATTTATCAACAGGCATTATGTACAAATTGTTCTACTCCAGGTGAAGCCAATTTTCAACTGCACATTACATGTTTTGGCACACAAAAACATACCTGAGCCAATAATTGTCTCAGTGATATTTCATGGATAATAATATTTGAGAGACCAAGGGCTCCAAATACAAATTACATTAGAGTACCTGTGTACAGAACACTCTATTAGCAGAGGATCAACTCTAGTGTAATGCCTTCCTCATCACTCAAACACTAAGGAAAGGATTAATTGGACTCATAGGTCTGAATTTTAACTTCCAAAATAAAAACACGACTTAACCTGTTAATTAAAGTAATTTTCTGCTCACTTTGGAGTATTCAGTCACACATTAATCACACTAGTTGATTTTTTCCACACTACTCTTGCTCAACAAACACAAACAATTAAGGTATCAGCACCTTTCATCTGCGGTCCTTGCCTTTTGGTTCTGATTGAATAAATTATCCAGTCTTGATAATGAAGGAATCGCAAGTCTTCAAATTTGCTGGGCTCCATTTCATTCCTAATCCAGTTTAAAAGAATCAGAGAGCACCAACCTGACTACCACAGATCCTGTAGTGGATTCATCATTGTCACTGATGAGACCCACCACTGTTGTGTCATCAGCGAACCGATCCCTGGAATTGTCAATACAGAAGGGGGCTTAACACAGCCTAGCCAGTGAGGCTATGGTTTTTGATTTTGGAACCCTGACTGTCTAACTTGGGCAGAAAGTTCAGACCCCAGTTGCACCAGCATAAATGGTAACTTCTCCACCAGCTGCTGCGGAATGATTGTAGAAAGCAGAGGGATCTATGAAAGGATCCAGGCATAGGTATCCTTGATGGATGTGACAATACAGGTTCAGTGTAGAACTCATCAAAAAGGCTTGTAGGCACTGTAGGCGAACTGCATCTAGGTCGGCAGGTAGACTATTTTTGATGTATAGTTGGGAACACTTTATGGGTGTTAGGGCCACTGGTTGTCATAAGAGGCTGGGTTTGGTGGGACAGGGACGATGGTGGCACTCTTATAGTATTGGGCACTACTGTTGGCTGGGTGAGATGTTAAAAAGCTGGAAGACAGGTACAGTCTCTTAGAACGCATCCAGGAATGTTGTCCATGCACTTTGCGTGGATTGACGCTGCAAAAGGCCTTTTTAACTCTGGCTGGTCTGAGCTTTGCGTGGAACGCTGGCTGGCCTTTTTAACTCTGACAGCCTGAAAGAGAGGTGAAGTGCAGGTCTGGGACTCTTTTCCTTGGTAGTGCAGGAGGGAGGGGTGTTTTGGCATATCCGCAGCGGGGGGGGCTTGTAGTCAGTGATGGTCTGAAATCCCTGCCACAAGCGACGTGTGTCTTTGTCATTTACGAAGTGGCTATTGAGTTTTTGTCCGTACAAGATCATGAGAGGAATAGATCAGGGAGATGCACAGAGTATTTTGCCCAGTGTAGATGAATCAAGGACTACAGGACATTGGTTTGTGAAGGGGAAAAGATTTAATAGGAATCTGAGGGGTAACTTTTTAACACAAAGGATGGTGTGCGTATGGAACAAGCTAACAGATGTGGTAGTTGAGGCAGGGACTATCAAAACATTTAAGAAACAGTTAGACAAGTAGATGGATAGGACAGTTTTGGAGGGATATGGACCATATGTGGTCAGGTGGGACTAGTGTAGCTGGGGCATTGTTGGCTGGTGTGGGCAAGTTGGGCCAAAGGGCCTGTTTCCACACTATATCACTCTATGTCTCTACGACACTAGGATAATGTTAACACAAGGAGCTATCCGTGAGGCAGCATCTCTGGAGAACATGGATAGGCAATGTTTTGGGTCAGGACCCTTCTTCAGACCAATAATGGTAGAAGGGAGAAAGCTGGAAGAGAGGTAGGGTGCAGAACAAAGCATGGCAAGTAAAAGGGGGGGAGGTCAGCAGGTTGGACAAAGACCAGAAATAAAAAGACAAAAGATGATGAGATTTAATAGAGAATAGGTGTGCAAAGTGAATCCAGAGGAAGGAATATAGGTGAAGGGATCAGTAAAGAAATAGAGAAGATTCACTGTTTAAGAAGGAACTGCAGATGCTGGAAAATCGAAGGTATACAAAAATGCTGGAGAAACTCAACGGGTGCAGCAGCATCTATGGAGCGAAGGAAATGGGCAACATTTCAGGCTGAAACACTTCTTCAGACTGACTCCTCATGGTAGAGCTGCTACAATTTCATTTTATTATTGTTCATCCCCTGCAAATTAAGATTCTTGTTAAATTTTACACTCAAAAATTAAGTACAGCAATATCTATTCTTTCTCTGTGGAGCCTTAGTTTTATTTTGAAGACAAAAAATCATGGGCATGATTATGGACATGATTAAACATGAAGCAAACCATTTTGTTGTGCCAGTGACTTTAATTATCTGCATGGTAGACACAAAATGCTGGAGGAACTCAGCGGGACAAGCAGCACCTCTGGAGAGAAGGAGTGGGTGACGTTTTGGGTCATTTTGGTTTGAAGAAGAGTCTCGACCTGCAACATTGCCCATTCCTTCTCTCAAGAGATGCTGCCTGTCCGCGCTGTTACTCCAGCATTTTGTGTCTACCTTCGATTTAAACCAGCATCTGCAGTTCTCTCCTACACATTAATTATCTGCATCTTTGACAACAGATTTTACCAAAGTACATTTCCCAAACAGTACAAATCACAAACATTCAATAAAGACAAATAGCAATTATATCCAGAATGTAACTCCTAAATTTGATACATTCATAGCATTCATGGTGAAAATCTAGTTAACGCCATCTTGTAGTCAGTAGCAATATTGAGCTAACATTCATTAAATCATGCTGAACTCATCACATTGCCACGTTTACCTTGCATTTCATAGTAATTGAATGTCCAGGATTTTACAGTTAAAATTGTAAAAAGCAAGAACATATTACAGCCTAACCTTCGAAAACGAAGGGCACAATTGCTTTATCTTACAGCAAAGCAACACCTTGTGATCATGCTGCCCTTGTTAAACTCTCTCAGACGATAATGAGGTCCAACAAAAACTAAAGGAACTGCACCTCATCTAACACCTCTCAGACTCAATATTTAATTCAACAATTCGCTTAATCTATTTGTGGCACTATTAGCCAATTTTGCTGCAGGTCATCCACGTTAACTTAATTTTTCTCTTACCGCATCTGACTAACCTGCTCCGCAGTTTCTACAGCTCCGACCTGCACACCTTTTGTTTCTTTTTTTTCCTCTCCTCTCCCTTTCCTCCTCTCCCTTACTCTGACTGAGCCCACTCTGCTTCACAGTGCTGTTCTTGATACCACAGGATACCAGAGCCACCAGAAATGTTCCACTGAGCAAGTTTCCTGCTATCTGAAGTTGTGTCTCAAATATCGAGTCTCATTAGAAACCACCTTCAGGCATGTCTGAATAGCCATAGTTTGCTACCTTCTGTACAATATTCTCTAGCTGTGATTTTGGACCCAAGAGGCTGGCTGACACCTTTTCTTAAAATCATTCAGAGAAGTAAGTAAGTTTAGTAAGTAAATAAGTACGTAAGAAGGTGGAGGTATAATGTGATGAAGGTAATTGACCAAGCCATAAATTGTTCGCCAAGATGATGTGATTTCAGCAAGCAGACCTAAAATCCAACAGTGCACTCATCTGGCACAGCAGTCAAATGGCAATTAATATAGAGGGTTCCAACAAAGCATCCACGACACACCCTTTCACTGTTTGCCGTTAACTCATGTATCCCCAATTCTGATTATACAAACCAGAAACACCATGATGATGTACGGAGGAGATCTTGCTGAGGCAGTGATGAAGAATGTATTCTGGGTGCTGGCAATGGATTCTTGGGAATGGAGGGATGATAATCGGTGGTGGGGGAATATGAACATTGGGCGGGAAGACCAGGTGGGAGGTAGGGATTGGTATATATGGTAACATGTTGTACATGTACAAAGTACCCTTGTGGTGACAGATTTTTATATTGTTTCAAGGATTCCTCCTTTAAGTCACTATGATTGAAGACAGGGGTTTAGGAGATAATCGATACGCATTCACAAGCTCTCCAGGAGACATTCAATGCCGTCGAAAGATAAATCTTCCAAAACACAGTCTCTTAATGAATAGTTTCTTTATTGTAGTAGTAAAAACAGTAAGATATTCATCCAAACTTCTTCTTAAGTGCATTTTGATCTTATTCGTAGTCAAACTCATGCATGATTGAAAGCTGGGACATCTCCCCCATGCTTCTTCCAACTAAACTAAAACTACTAGGGCATCTGCGTGAGAATCCCAGCCGCAAACACGCCTCAGACTATGTATAAATCCCACCCACGTACTTACAGGCAGATAAAATTTAAAGGTAACTGGTAATAGTCATAACATACTGTTAAATGGCTACTACAACCCTGTCATACTGGTGCAGTGCACAAAACCTTGCACCACAAGGGGGAATTTCTGGAAATATTTTGTCTCAAAATTCAGTGCCCGAGAGCCATATGTAGTGGTGAAGGCATGTTGGTAGGATACAATGTGCTGCATTGATAAGGAAAGTTCATTAAAATTCCATTCATGGTATGTGCGTGGGCTTGGAAAGTTGATACATAGTGGGAGGAGCCATCTTGGGGAACGGCTGCTAACCAGCAGCCATCCATTTAACTCACTTGTTTTGGAGTTTTAGTAAGTCCTGTCCTTTGTCTGGTGGAGAATGGACTTTTTAATGTGGGGGGAAGGAGGTAATTATACTTCTAGGTCCCTACCTGGTCGGTGAGGCAGCTTTTCCTCCGGGCTGCCCCGTCGACCCGTCCTCGTGGCCTACCAGCAGGCGTGGAGCGCCGTTTCCTGGCGGGGCCCACCCAGCACCTTGGCTTCGGTGGCGGCACAGCGCTGGGGCGCTATCGTGGAGCGGAGCGGAGCGGGCGATGCCTTGCCTGGGTTGCCGCGCTGGATCGACGCGCTGGAGCTCCGGTGAGCTGTGACCGCCGAGATCAACACCTCCGGGCTGCGGGTCTGCGGAGCGGGCGGCGTGGACTGTAACATCGGGAGCCTGGGAGCTCCAAACCGGCGCAGCCTTGTCGGCTTCGGAAGCTGCGGTCCCCAGTCAGGAAGCGGCCGTTCCAGGTGGCCCAGCCGCTGAGAGGACTCTCCTGATGCCGGGGCAACATCACCCGGTGAGAACAGCCAGAAACATCGCACCTCTGTAGAGGCAATAGGCCTGACTTTGGGTGAACTGGGGATGTGGACTGGACATTGTGCCTTCCCCCACAGTGGTAACCATTGTGGGGGGATGATTTTTTTTGTGTGTAATTAAACATGTTAGTCTGTGTCCAAGATGGCTGTCGGAAGGGAGAGTGGACGCTGGCGCGCTTTAGCTGCCGTTGCTCTCTCTTCACATTGTGTTTTTGATTTTTTGTCTTTGGATTGAATTCTGTTTTTAATTTGTGCTTTGGTGATGTCTTTATTATTTATTTTATTCCGATTATATGTTTTATTATTCTTGTTAATCTCTGTAAGGTGTCCTTGAAATTTTTGAAAGGCGCCCTCAAATAAAATTTATTATTATTATTATTATTATTACATTCTCCAGCCTCAATTGCGTTGGAACTGAGTTAAAAGCCATTGCTACCCCAAGACCTGGAGAAGGTTCCCAGGAAGCCGCTGCGGCAGATAAATCCGAGGAGGCCGTGAAGATTACCTCAGAGAATGCTGGCAGCTCTTTACACTCAGTGTGAAAAGGATCTATCTAAGCTTCAATCTAAAACTACAGTTCAAGTTGGTCCTAAATGTTTTTGTGGATTCAAATCAAGGATTTAAACATGAAAGCAACTGTACACTATCCTCCTGTGGGAGTTACACTCTCATTAAGGAAAAACAACCAGAACTTGGTGCCAACTCTGTGCAGTATCTCTTCACTGTGAATCATCGGATCCCTTGATGTAATTTAAATGAATTAGTTTCACAGGGGCTTCAACATCCCTCACCGGGGAAGATGGAATGATTCTGATAAATCAATGTGCCACACACTCTGCCAGCATTCTTACACTTATTGATTTTGTGGAAGATTGCTCAAGTTTTTACATCCAGCTTTTAAATTTGTGTTTTGGGCATGATTGCATTTCCAGTCATTGATTCGTAAAAAATACTTAATTTTCCACAAAATAGACTTTAAATGGAAACACACTTGCGAAAAAATACCTCTGCAGGACTACCAGGGAAATTAGTTTGTTTCATTCCTTCTGAGGTGAAACCAATTAATGTAAACAGGTTGGAGCTGGTCAGGGTAAATTATTGTACAATTTATTACCATACAAATGACAGAATGTCCAATGATTCAGGTGGCATGTTATTTTACCTCAAGTCATGTCATTGGATGTCATAATCACAAATCAATAATTATCATTTTAACCATGTAACTATCCGATGATTTCACAGATACGCTCATGAAAATAGCCCTAATTCCCAACTATTTGTAATTTAGTCTTTACCAGACTTCCCCTGAGCTGTTACTTTAATAACTGATTTGCATAAAATATCTATTTATGTCAAATTCACTGCCCGGTAATGTATACGAACACAAATGTATTATTCTAGTTTCTCCATCTGATAGTTATACATCACTTTTCAAGTTGGAGCTTTCATCATGACTTTCCTTTTCATCGCATGTAGCTTCACTCCACTCAGTCCTTCCCTCATGCTGGGAAGGATAGGGATACCGCTGAACTCATGTTCCATCTTACCAGGCTCGACATTCCATGCATAAACCTCATCATTTCTGACACCATCAAAATTATGCCATATATTCACCTCCCCTCTCCTTTCAGCAAACCAATGGAATCTTCCCTTTGTGATGCTCTGATGTCCATTTGCTCCCCTTAGTGTGTTGTTCACTCCGTCTGTCTGCAAGGGTGCGTTATACGAGAATTTAGCCTGAACAGTCTGTGACCCATAGCACTGTGGCCATGGCGCTATGTTAAACCCCCTAGCGTTGTGGCCCGTAGCGCTATATTTAAACCTCATGATGCTGTGACCAGTAGGATATATTTAGAACCCATAGCACTACAGCCGACAGCGCTCTGTTTAAACGCCAAGTCTGTAGCATTGTGTATTGGGGGGGGGGGGGGGGGGGAGGGATGGGGTTTAGAGAAGGCACCAAAAAGGCAGCAACGCAGGTAGAGGGCACAACCCTATGCAGGTGTTGCCCACCCAGGAGGAAGGGTGGCAGGAGGTGATGCCACAGGAGGTGATAGTGCAGGAGGAGGTAGCCCTGCATGAGAGACCCCTGGAGGAGGAGACCAGGGTGGTAGTATATGTCCCCAACGCTACCCCATCCTTCACTGCCTCATTTGAAGGCAGCAAAGCAGCCCTTTCTCCTGTGTCTGACACAGCATCAGAGGCAGATGCCCCATTGGTGTTGAGGGAGGGCTGGAGGAAGGTTATGCCCTACACCTTCACCAGGCAGCAGGAGGGGGACCTTGAGGAATGGTTCCAGCAGAGTGCCATCCTGTACGAAAAAGAAAATGAGGGATACAGGGACAGGGACAAGAATGGCATGCTTGCCATCCACTTCCCCTGCTTCCTCTTCACCCTTGCTCTTCCCCTTCTGCCTTTCTTAAAAGGCTGCTGAAGCAAAAGGGCTGCTGCAAACCGCAGTAGTTGTATTTTTACTAACATCCTCCAAACTAGTTGCTTCCTTGCTTGCATGGTTCAGAATGATTAAAAAAAACTTGGGAGGCATTTTTTTAGTGAGAAAAAAATGCAACATGACATCATTTTATCAGGTAATCATTTGAGTTGTAGACACTTGTCACTGGTCGTTGTTGGTATTCGGTGTGGTCCTCTGAGATGGAAGGGGGTCGTGCTCATTCACGGACCAATTTGCCAGAGACCATCCTCGAGTAAAACGCACATGGTTGAAGCTAGTCTTCAACATAGTCGAAGGAGGTCGAAGGAGGTCTTCGTCATTGTCGAGGGAGGTCTTCAACATAGTCCTAGGAGGTCGTACACATAGCCGTGAAATGTCGTAGGTGGTCGTAGGTCACCGTGACCTTGATTAAAAAAAAAAGTTGCTTAAGGTCACCAGAGGTCGTGGTGGAGGTCTCCTAAGTGGGACAGGCCCTTAACTAAACAGACAAGTGAGCCTTTTCCTGCTCTACTTGTCAGATCCTTGAACCTGTTCCCTTGTAACAGGGTGATCCAACATTTCCAGTTGCCTTTTCCTTTAATTTATCTTTCTATTCCCATTTGGCCTTTCCGGCCTTGATCTTCCACATTGTTTCAATGAAGTTGAAAGGAAGTTCAAGGAACAGCAACGTCCCACTTCTGGACAAATCTTCCATATTCAACAACAAATGCTCCGATTCCAGATAATCAGCAATTCCAACCTTTTGACTTATTGTGGCTATGCCTGATGAATATCTTTGATGTTTAATGGGGTGTTCAAAGAGGCAGCCAGGAGAATGTCAATTAATGTCATGAATCTGTATTTTTAAGAGATTTGAATAAGAGATTTGAATAAGAGGACTCATGAGATCAAGTTTAGGTCAAGAAATTAATGGTCAGTTACTTTTGAGAGTGTGGGACACAGAGACCATCGATGTCCCAGAGGATTCTGTGTTGGGCCCTCACTTATTCACTGTACTTATTGATAGCCCAAATTATATGACACTTTCCCATGTTTGCTATTGGCAGTGCAGATAGAAGTATAAAATTACAGAGAGATATCAATAGATTTTCCCCTCAGCTCCAGACGCCAGCGTTTGATTAGGGTGAATATTACAGAGGTACTTGGAGAGGATATTCCTGGAGATCATCCGTGAGGCTACATGAGAGCAATTGTGAAATAAGAAGTGGCGATCACTTTGATGAGATTATACTAGAGGTCCCCCAATAGTCAGTGGGAGTTAGAGGAGGAAAAATGGAGGGAGATCACAGATAGCTGAAAGAATACTAAAACTGTATTAATGAGGTATTTTAACTTCCCAAATATTGACGGACAGTGCCAGAGTGCGAGGGGTTGGATTGGGTGGAATTTTTTAAGTGTGTTTAGGAAATGTTTCTCAATCAATATGTAGGTAGACACATTTGAAGTACTGTGTTCAGTTCTGGTTGTCCTACTATAGAAAGGATGTCATTAGACTGGAAAAGGTACAAGCAATATTCATGATGATATTACCAGATACAGAGTGATTGAGGTATGTGGAAAGACTGATATGTTAGGTCTTTCTTTCCTGCAGTGTAGAAAGCTGTGGGGTGACCTTATAGAGGTGTATAAAACCATGAGGGACATATATAAGAAGACAAGCCAGTCTTTTCCCCAAGAGAGGAAATCAAAAACTAGTGGGGATCAATTTTAATTGAGAGATGAAAGATTCAGATACAACCTGAGGGGCAACATTTCGTACAGAGACTACAAAGACTAGAGTATATATGGAATGAACTGCAAAATGAAGTGGTAGAGGCAGATACAATTCAGCATTTAAAAGACACTTGAACAGGTACATGGTTAGGAAAGGTTTGGCGGGATATGGGCCAGGTACAGGCAGGCGGGACTAGTTTGGTTAAGCCAATTCACCAACATGGATGTGGTGAACCAAATAGCCTATTTCCATGCTCCATGAGTCAATGACCACAGGTTAGGAAAAATCAACTGTTCATAGATGGAGAGGAGAAAACATTTATTGGAACAATGCCTGGTCTGAAAGAGATAAAATGTGTGATACCTACACTGGAATATAGAAATTTTAGTGGTGATTTGATCAAAACGTTTGAGATATTAAAGGGCACACTTTGAGATTGCTATAGACCTATATTGCTATAAACCTGCTGAGAACTCTTAGCTAAGTAAAAGGCTATACAGGAGAATGTTGGAAATCTCTTCTGGGTCAATTGATCTGGGCCATTTGTTACTTTAAAACAAAAGTAGATACATTTTATGTTAATTGAAAATATTTAGTCATGCTTTGTTCTGTCCAATATTGTCTGCAACATTGTGCAATTGTGCTTGAAAGCTACATTTTTCAACTCCTACCCACAGTGATCCTCGATGAGTGCTTTGAATCTTATTAAAGAGAAAAAAACAGGAGTCATTTTTTTAAGTTGAGAAAACATTTGTTCACCTGATGCTAAATTATTTAAAAAGCAAAGTAAACAATTGATTTTGAATAACTTTTAACAAACTGAACATCCAATCCAGCATGGCTTTCTGTGTGTTGAAAATTCAAATTTTACAAATCATTTTGTTAAGGTTTAGTGGGTTTGCTTATTTAATTCTTAAATATTGTAATTATTTGCTATGATAAGATATTTTAATTAAAATTGTATGCATATTAATGGAGTTCATGATAAGTCTATTTGCTTCAATTTAAAGCAATGTTTTTTTTAACAATATTTAGCTTTTGCAAGAATTAAAAGAATTTACAGTATGGAACATTACGGAACGGTGTACAGTGTCATTTTTATAAGCAGAAGGATTGAAATTGTGTCTTTTAAAAATGTTTTATGTGCACGGTGCGCGGGGGATGTTTAGGAACTATTATTCGAGATACCTATTGGCGTGGCCTTTATCGACCGGAGCTCCAAGCGGCGGGACAGCGCTGGATTTGCTGGCGATGCCTTATTCTAAAACCTGCTGCAACATCATGTTTTTTTTAATCAATGGTTGTGATTGCCCGGCTCGGCTGCGGAGAGCTGCTTTGATCGGGAGGTAGAGTAGGAAGATTACCAAAAAAACATCGGGCCACAGTACTCGGAGGCCCCGAACACGGATAATCTGGGAAGATCGGAGGGGAATATGGTCCTTCCTCACTTGTCCACTGTGTTGTGTTGTGTCACTTTCTGTGTTTGTGCTTTTTTTTTAATTCTATTTTTTTTTAATGTTTTAATATTTATTATTTATTTATTTTTATGAAACTGACTGTAAAGGGAAATTCATTTCATTGTCTCTAATTGAGACAATGACAATACATTTGAATACAATACAATACAATACAATAAGGCATGAATATTCTTACTTGTCATTTAATAATGAATTATAATATCTTGGTTTTGGAGCAAATAAAAAACTACAGATGCTTGGAACCAAGACAAAACAGAAAATGCTGGAAGCACGCAACAGGACAAGCAGCACTCATGTTGAGGGAAACAGAGTTAAAACTTCTGATGAATGGTCCAGATATGTTGACTTCTTTCTCCACACAGATACTGTTTATTCTGCTGACTGCTCTCACCATTTCCATCTTCTGTTTTTTGGTGTTGTGCCTGGACTACATTTTCATGTTCATAGATATGCACACTAATCACTTGCAGAACTTGCAAGTAAAATGACAGCACGTGAGTTGCTATTGTGGTATGGACATATTAAACGAGAACACTAAAATCAAGTTCACAATATAATCATGGAACCAGTTCAATGCATTGTGTGTCGTTAAACAGTAAGAGTGCTAAGAATACTATAATTTCATGTGATACTTTAATTTTATAATATTCATCATTTTCCCCTCAGTCCATACACCAGAGTTCGATTCTGACCTCAGGTGCTGTCTGTGAGAGTGTGCACGTTCTCCCTGTGACCATGTGGGTTTCCTCTGGGTGTTCCAGTTTCTTCCCACACTCCAAAGACATGAGGGTCTGTAACTTAATTGGCTCCTGTACATTGTCCTAGTGTGAAAATGGGACAACATAGAAGTAGTGTGAACGGGTGATTGGAAGTCAGTGTGGACAATGGGACAAAGGGCTTGCTTCCATGCTACATCTCTGAGAGACAGAGTTTGGAAAAGCTTTCCCATGAGAGTAGGGAAGATTCAAACAAAGGGGAACAGCCAATTAAGGGACTGAAGTTTAGGGGTAACTTCTTCTTTCTCAAACCAAATTAATTGATTTATCAAAAGGACAAATATGCAAAATAAAGACTTTTTCTGAGTAAAGCTCGCTGTCTCTAAGGTGCATAGAGAATTGTATCTCCTCATGGTGTCATGTGCAAACTGAAAATAAAATGTGCAAAATCTTGACCTGAATGGCAGTATTAAAACTTAAAATGCATTTTCACAAATTTGGAAGAATTTACGCTTTCTATGTAAAACAATTCCTGATTCTGCAAAGGATCCAGCGAATATCTCACATAACTAACCCTATTTTAAATAGTCACAGCTGACATTTCTAAGGCTGAGCATAAGCAAGTCTTTCATTTAATTAGGACACTGAAGTCAGAGCTATTCTTTTATCAGCGAAAGATTGATCTTTAGACTTTTTTTGCCAGCTTCCAAATTGCAATCTAAGCACACATTCGTTCACGTTTACTGTGCAGACAAATAAAGCAGAGACAAATGCAAAAGGTTGTACTTCATTTATCATGTGGGAAGAGGTCATTGTTTGCAAATTTCCATACACATAACTGAGCTGCTCCCAATAAGTCTCCATGAATCTTACAATGACAGTATACTTCAGTAAGGGAAAATGGGACTCCAGGAATCTAAGCATCTGACAGAAGCAATGGGGAAATTAAACAGAAAATGAAATATAGCAAAGCCTGCACGTCAGTAAACTTCATTGCAAACTTAATTTTCTGTTGATATTGTTAAGAACGCAAGCTAAGGGCCTTGTCAAAATTAAATTAATAACATTAAAGAAAAAACATTTGTGAAATTTAAAGATATTAGTCTGGCTAAAGGTAAAATAATATGAAAGTTAAAGAGTAGACACGAGGAAGTGCAGATGCTGGTTTACAAAAAAAAGACAGAAAGTATTGATGCAACTCAGTGGGTCAGGCAGCATCTTTGGAGTACAAAATAAAACACAAATTTCTAATACAAAAAATATCACAAAGGGCAGAAGAAGGGCTGAAGGCTCCTGACCCGACACGTCACCTATCCATGTTCCTCAGAGATGCTGACTGACCTGCTGAGCTACTCCAGCACTTTGTGTCTTTTTAATGAAAGTTAAAGATGCATGCAGTTAATTGTAATTAAAAATAATTAAAAACAAATAGGAATGTTATTGTGCAGCTTACCAGCATGGGCAGCAGTAAATCATAATATTTGGTTTAAAGCATATGTAACAAAATGTAGTTTCAAAAATAATTTAATTGATGGTGCAAATCAACCAACTTTATTTTCACTGCAGCATTTCAAATGGGCTGTTCTGTTCACTTCAGTCTGCTCCATGTTTCCATGGACTGAAACATATTCCCAATCTCTTAGCATCTTTCAATGCAAGCGATTGCCCTTTTTCATTCCCTACTTCTCACCATGCAGGGACCCAATGACTCCTGCTAGGTAGAAAAAGCAAGTCGAAGGAACATCTTCCAACCTTGTATACTGTATTCATTGCTCACAATGTCATCTCTGCAAGGAAAGATCATACGTGGATTGAGTGATCACATTGTTAAATACCTCCATTCATTGCACGTGTGACTCTGTGCTTCCAGCCTTTGTAGCTTTATTATACTCTTGTCTCTTGTCTGTG
Source organism: Leucoraja erinaceus (assembly GCF_028641065.1). Classification (NCBI taxonomy): domain Eukaryota; kingdom Metazoa; phylum Chordata; class Chondrichthyes; order Rajiformes; family Rajidae; genus Leucoraja; species Leucoraja erinaceus. The sequence goes on from NC_073398.1 coordinate 18,081,296, forward strand.
ATCTTTTGCACCATTCCACTGAAGCTCAATACAAGTGTAATAAATACTACTTCATCTCTTGATGAGAGACTTTATAAACTTCTGACTTCAAACTGAGTTTCACAATTTCCAATAATAACCACTGCTCCTTTTGTGTTAGGGAGCATTTGCTGATAATGGTCCTACTGTTGCCGGCTTCACCTTTTCTGAACCCACAGTTGTTGCTATCTTGCTCTATTAGTGGCCACCCCACAACTGCCCCCTCTTTTCCCTTGAATCGTAATTTAATTTGCAAGTTATTCATTCTTCTGTTTCATTGAAACTGAACTTCTCTTTTTCTTCATTCTTCAACACTCTACTCACACTATAGATCCTCGTCTCTTAACTTACCATTATTTTGTTAAATCTGTAATATCTTTCAGCTCAAATGAAAGGTCATCGAACTGAAACAATAACTTATTTTACCTTTACAGAAGATACTGCAAAATGTTCCCAGGTTATTTTTTCTGTTTGATCCGGAAATCCCAATGTGAATTATTTAAGAATTAGTGTGAAATAGGAACACATGATATACGATTAGCATGATATTCTGGAATTATGGAGAAATACGTCTGGAGGTTAATCTAATGCTATCCACCTCAACAAAGTGGTTGTGAAAAACCATGTTTGGCTGCTAAATTGACCTGCAAGCAAGCAAAAATAGTTGAAGTGCAGAGCTTGGACAAATAGGAGCCTTGTGTATTAATATAGAGACTGATACAGCATGGAAATAGGACCTTCGGCACACCAAGTCCATGCAAACCATCGATCACCTATTCATCGTTCTATATTATTCCACTTTCATAACCATGCTCTACACGTTAGGAATAATTTACAGCGGCCAATTAACCTACAAACCCGCGCGTCTTTGGGATGTGGGAGGAACCGGGAGGACCTGGAGGAACCCACATGGTCATAGGAAACACATGCAAACTCCACACATAGAAACATAGAAAATAGCTGCATGAGTAGGTCATTCGGCCCTTCGAGCCTGCACCGCCATTCAATATGATCATGGCTGATCATCCAACTCAGTATCCTGTACCTGCCTTCTCTCCATACCCCCTGATCCCTTTAGCCACAAGAGCCACATCTAACTCCCTCTTAAATATAGCCAATGAACTGGCCTCAACTACCTTCTGTGGCAGAGAATTCCAGAGACTCACCACTCACTATGTGAAAAATGTTTTTCTCATCTCGGTCCTAAAAGATTTGCCCCTTATCCTTAAACTGTGACCTCTTGTTCTGGACTTCCCCAACATCGGGAACAATCTTCTTGCATCTAGCCTGTCCAACCCCTTAAGAATTTTGTAAGTTTCTATAAGATCCCCCCCTCAATCTTCTAAATTCTAGCGAGTACAAATCGAGTCTATCCAGTCTTTTTTCATATGAAAGTCCTGACATCCCAGGAATCAGTCTGGTGAACCTTCTCTGTACTACCTCTATGGCAAGAATGTATTTCCTCAGATTAGGAGACCAAAACTGTATGCAATACTCCAGGTGTGGTCTCACCAAGACCCTGTACAACTGCAGTAGAACCTCCCTGCTCTTATACTCAAATCCTTTTGCTATGAATGCTAACATACCATTCGCTTTCTTCACAGTGCTTGAGGTCAGGATTGAAGCCAGGTCTCTGGCACAGTGAGGCAGCAGTGCTACCAGTTGCACCACTGTGAACCAGGACTTGAATGATGGGGTGAAGCAGATGCAACGGGCCTCAAGAGGACATAGATTATCCTAAAACTTTCCTTGGACAATCAAAGCAACCCTTGTCTGAAATCCTTATTCTTTTATCATTAATGATTTCATAGGATGATGGAAATGCCAGTATGGATTTCCCATTCTCATTGGTAATGCCTTCTTGAATCACATCAGTCCTCGAGGTGAGGCCATAAGACACATGGGCAGAATTAGGTAATTCCATCTCAATCATAAAGAAAACCCATCAGTGCCTCGCTCCTGAGAACATTGAGGAGATGCGGTTTGTCAAAAAAGACGCTTGAATATGCAGAGGTGTAAGGTAGAGAGCATATTGACTTGTTACATCATAGTAACCTAGAAGCTAAGGAGATTCTAAAAAGTGGTGAACACGGCCCAATCCATCATGGGTACTGAACTCCCCACCATTGAAGGGATCTACAGGAAGTGCTGCCTCAAAATTGCACAATACTTTTTTTAACATCTTGCTGTTTATTATGGTCCCTACCTTGGAAGTGCTGAGTCTGACCCATCTGTGTTACGTCAATATGTTGTGTAATGTCATGCTGCCATGCAGACTCCTGCCACTGAGAGTGGTGCGATGGTAACTAACAAATCAATATGGGTGATGGGCAAATTATAACTCTTTACTTCATCCACAAATAATACATTCTAGTCATCTGGCCATCTCATGTAGAGATTTACTTGTAATGACCATGAACATCTTCCAGTAGTGCATGCAGTAGCGAGTTATCCATTTGAGCCCCAATGACTACCTTTACCAGTGCTCTACAATGTCATCCTTTTTTATGCCAAGCGCAGCCACTCTCTCTTAATCTCAGGATCTCAGCTCTTTTGTTCACGTTTGAACCATGGTTGTGATAAGGTCTTGAGTTAAAACAATGTCAAATCCAAGCTGGTGAGAAGATTAGTGATTAGAGATTAGAGAACACTGCTCGATCCCATCCATCACAAAGCTGCTGGTTGAGAGTAGATCAACCTGGTGATAATTCACCATCCAGGATTTGTCCTACGTTATGTGGACAGGACACACCCAGGCACATTGCTACATGTTTGGATAGATGTCAGCACTGCACATCTACTGGGGCAGCTTGGCCAGAGGCACAGTTGATTCTCAAGTGCACACATTCAGCGCACCAGTCAGGATGTGCTCTTGTCCCAAAGCTTTTGCCATTTTCAATGTGTTTCGCTGTTTCTCAGCATACATGATGTGAATCGAACTAGCTGAATACTTTTTAAAATGTTTCAAAACTTGAGTTATAAATGCCAATGTTATCCCCCTTTGGTCTGTCATAATGTGGGTTTACTGTATGCATCCCATGAAGCATCGGAGTAGACTATTTTCAGTGACTTTAAAACTATATTAACGCAAATCATTAGCCTAATTTTTGTATTATGTGAAGTTCACATCTATTAAAGCAAAGCAGAGATGATGCCAATGCAAAGCTATCAAGTTGAAATATCAACTCTGCTTCTTTCTCCACAGATATTATCTGATCCGTGGGGTGTTTCCTACATTTTCTTTATTTCAGCCATGATTCACGATTCATGAGCAAGAAAAAAAAACACACCTACAATAATAAATGTCAAACCACTATAACTGGACAATTTTAATAACTTCCATTTATCACTGGAACATCCATCTGAACAAATCCGTTTTATCACAGGTTCGGTGACTTGAGGTAATGATGAGCTCGGCTGTGCTCTTGTTAAATGCCAGAGCAGGCTCCAGGGGCTGAGTGCCCAGTAACATATGTACATAATGTGTCAGATATAATTACCATGGGTTTCATTGACCAGCGATATAAAAATGTACCTATCTAAAAGAATAAGTGATGCCCAGTGTTATCGACAGCCAAATTAACAGCTAGTAGCATGAATTAAATATAAGCTGTCATGGAGATGAGGGGTTGTCTCGAAACTTTGAAATCCAACAGAGAGAGAGACAAAAGAAAAGCAGAAAGTGAAAATGATGTGATAATGGTTGGACCATTTGAAAACACCAAAATGGGACTTTGGAGAATTAAAAGAAGATAAATTCTTTGTATGTGCCTTAAGGATTTAAAAGGCCCAGATATAAAGAGTTAGTAGAAGCTTACGTTTGAACATTTTTTATGATATTTAATAAAATAAACAGCAGGTTGAATAGATCTTAATGCAATATCTCAGTAGAATCATAAAATTGACAGCTGGCCTATTCGGAGGAATATAAAGATGACCAGAATAATACTTCAAGCTAACTTGAACAGACATTCGATATCAGACACAAGTTTGAAGCTGGATTGCCTGCGGTAATCCAAATGTAGATAGTTTTTGTTAATATTCATTTTATAAATTGCTTCATCCTTGTATAGTCACATTTAACTAGGAGCTTTTATTGATCCAATAACAATATTGGCAGCAGAAGAATAAAAATGAACAAAATACATTGTATTTGTTTAATATAATTGATCCATTTTCAATAAATCTGACTTTGCACTTTGCAATGGATAGAGAAACATGGTTTGCTGTGGAAAGAGCTAGTATCCAACAACATGGTTCAGGCAAATAGTAATGGAGAGTTTGTATAGGTAACAACAGTCACTGAGATTCCTAAACTCAGAATTGTGAGCAACAAAAGCTTTATTTTGGGGATTTTGGTTGTCCTTGATACGTGCGTTAAATCAGTTGATTAGTGTCTGAGCATATTTATTATTATTGTTGCATTTCATCTTTTTAAGAAGTAACTCATTGCTTCTTTGATTTCCTGTCACACACTGAGAGACCTAGCCATTTGCACGCTGCATAATTCCAGCCATAATCACCTCCAGCCTATCACCTCAACCAAGAACCAGAGATCAATAAAGCAGATAGTTTCTGATCTGGATCCCACACCCAAAACAGCATTCTCTCTGGAGTTATCAACCATCAAGACTTGGTCTTGCTGAGACCTCATGAGATATATGGAGGGCCAGACATTGGAAACATGGAGCTTTGGGTCCTGTACCATTAAGCTACAGGATAATGAAAAAAGCAGCAAGGCAAGTCATGTCTGAAAGCAAGGCAGAGGAAGGACAGTGTTTAATTCTTGAAGCACTTCTTTCCTCAAGGCTATTCAGCTGCCTTTTAAATTTACTGACAACCTCACCTTTCTTCCCAGTCTATTCAGCAGTTTTGTGACCATACTAGACCATACATCGCTCTACTGAGCGGGTGGTTAGTGCTTCTTGCTTACAGAATTTGTGCTAATGTTATATATTTACAACGATGGGATTTTTAAGGACAAAAGTCGTCTTCTTTATGATTGTAAACATTAGCTGCTGTAAACTAAGTGAGTCTGAGTTTTACAGCATTACATTCTTAATGATCATTTCCTTTGGAAGATAAGTAATTCAGGGAATGGGATCATACCACCAGTTCCCAGCTGTTATCAACTATGTTGAGACACTTGCCTGATAGGCTTGGTTTTCAAAGACAAAAATATTGCAGTTAAAGTAATAACAGTGAATTTCAGAAAGAAATATCATGACAAGACAACACAGATTTTTTTTCAAAAAGCAAGTATATTTACTCAAGGAACATAACGGAGCACATCCAGGTGGAGCACAAGGAAGAGAGGTGGAGAAAGGAGGGGGGAGACGTTGTTCGTAGATTAGTTACCTAAAATTGGAGAATTCAATGTTCATACCACTGGGTGGTAAACTACCCAAGCGGAATATGAGATCTGAAAGATAGTTACAAAAAAAAAGCTGGAGTTACTCAGCTGGTCAGGCAGCATTTCAGGAGAAAATGGTAGGTGATGTTTCGGGTCAAAACCCTTCTTCAGACTGATTGCAGTGGGGCAGGGAGGAAGAAACTGCAAGCGAGAAAAAAAACCAGGGCAAATCAGGGTCGGCAACAGATGACCTCAGGCCAGGAGGTTCCCTGTTACGCCGAATGTTGGCTAGATGATGTGATCCCAAGAGGGATACATTGCTGCAAATTGAAACGCTGTTCATAATATTATGTGTGACCAGTTGAAGATGAAATTAGGGCATTGTCATAATGGAGCAGAAATACTGTGTAGAATACAAATATAAATATTGCAATACAAAATAAAGCTTGTCGGAAAATGTAAGACATGTAAGAAATGTAAGGTCAGTGGGGGTGGCATGGTGGTGCAGCGGTAGAGTTGCTGCCTTAAGGGCCTGTCCCACTTGGGCGACCGTATCCATGAGTCCAGAAGAGTGCCTTCGACCTTCAAGCTCGAGGGCATTCTCCTGGAAAGCCTCGAGCTGGATCGCTGGCCGCTTGAAGCTGCATCTACCGACCGCGCACACACACACAAAAACATCGCGAAGGTGGGGGCCAAGGACAGTGGAGGAGCGCTGTCTGCGGGATGAAGAGGAAGGTAAACGGCTGCCACAGAGTACCGTTAAATCCTTTGGAGAGTAGGGGGGTGGGGGTGAAAAGGAGGGAGAAGGGGAGAGAGGGAAACAAAAGGGAGACAGAAGGGGAGGAGAAGGGGAGAGAAGGGGGGGGAGAAGGAGTGGAGACACTTTTAAGAAGTTTAATAAAGTTAGCAGACAGTTTACCTACCGGTAGGTCTTCCTAGGTCGTGACACTCCAATGAGCCAATCAAAATGGCAGGTCAACGAAGGAGATTGCCTACGTCTGCCCTCGAGTGCCTGTAAGTAAATAGCGACCCCACTCCACTGCACTACGAGTGAAAAAGACCCATGCCGACCAAATTTTACTCGCGGAAAGATTTTCAATATGCTGAAATATTTTCCGCGACCTAGCTGAAGCCGCGAGTAGGCAGGAACCTCTCGAGTATGAAGGAGAGTTCCAGCCACCTCATACGACCTCCTAGGACCTCGTGTCGACCATGCTGTGAGTTTGAGCCCAGGGCAAACTCTTCTAAACTCGCAGCTTAAGTCGCCCAAGTGCGACAGCCCCTTTGCAGCGCCAGAGACCCGGGTTTGATCCTGACCATGGGTGATTGTACGCCATTTGTATGGTCTCCCTGTGATCTGTGTGGATTTTCTCCAAGATCGTCGGTTTCCTCCCACATTTCAAAGACGTACAGGTTTGTATGTTGATTGGCTTGGTATAAGTGTAAAATTGACCCCAGTATGTGTGTAGGGTAGTGATAATGTGTGGGGATTGCTAGTCGGTGCTGACACGGTGGACCGAAGGGCCTGTTTCCATGCTGTTTCTCTAAACTAAACTAAATAAATCAGACAGTGTGACAAATGTGAGATAATGGAGCAGTTTAGAGAGGTGGTGGTGGAGGGGAAGAGCTGAATGTCACAAATCTTCTTGGAGAACCTGATGTTTTTGTCTTCAAATGTTTTTGCCAATGTGCAGTGTGCAGAGGGGAAATAGGATGGTGTGGAATTCTCTGCCACAGTGGAATTCGCTGCCACAGAAGGCATGGAAGCCAATTCACTGGGTGTTCTCAAGGGAGAGTTAGATTTAGTTCTTTGGGCTAAAGGTATCAAAGGATATGGGAAAAAAAGCAGGAACATGGTTCTGATTTTAGATGATCAGCCATGATCATATTGAATAGCGATGCTGGCTCGAAGGGCTGAATGGCACACTCCTGCGCCTATTTTTTTTTTCTATGGATGATGCATCCTTGGGGATGCAGAGCTAATGGAACTTGATTGAGGGGAGATGATTTTGCTAATGATTACCTGGCTATGATTCAACAAATAAGAATGCAACCAATCAAAGGGAATGGATGATGGACACTTGAGGGGAATTAAGTAAGTATATTGGTTGAGGAGTGTGTAAAAGTATAATTGATTACAATCAAAGTTGCAAAGTAATGTGTTTTGACATTTATAAGAGTCTGTGTTGGGATTGTAAACAAGATTGAATGGACTAAAATACAGGCCAAATAATGTTGGTATGACCCACAGTTTGCACTGGTGCTGCTCACCAGCATGCATTATTACTGGATGCTGAGGCATTAATGACTTTCTCATTTGTGCCCTGTGATGTGGAGAGGCACCAAGGTTTGAATAAGCCTCAGGAGATATAAATATAGGCCCCAGCTCTAGGAGGCCTCGTAACCTTGGACAGCTCACCATCGTAATTGGCTCTGGATCCAGCTATAAATGTCTCTAATGATCAGGGAGACTGCTTTGCCATTCTATTTTCATGTGATGTCACTCTCTGGGAACTATGTACCTGTACGCCTAGATCCCTCTGCTCTGCAGCATTCCTCAGGGCTCTGCCATTCACTGTGAAGGCCCTGCCCTTGTTCTCCCCAAAATGAAACATCTCACACATTATGAATTAAATTCCATTTGTAATTCTTCAGTCCACTTGCTCAGCTGATCAACATCCCACAGTTTCCCCCTCCCCCCCCCCCCCCCCCCACCACAGAATAGGGGAGTCTCAAACTGGAGGGCACACGTTTAAGGTGAGAAGGCACAAATTAAAAGAGACACGAGGGACAATTTTCGCAGGCAGAGGGGTGCATTAATGGAATAAAACTACGAGATTTATTCGGTGGGGGCATTGCGAGCAGGCTGTCCTGCAAGCAGCGTGTTCGTTATTTCGACTTTTTTGTTTTTTTTTGGTGTGTCTAATGTTAGTTTAGATGTCTCTTGATGTGTCTTGTGTGGGGGGTGGTGGGGAGGGGAAAGGGGGAAACCGTTTTTGGTCGCCTCCCTCGCGGCCTAACACCATGGATTGGAGCAGCCTTTCCCGGAGTCGGGCCCGGAGCATCTGCAGCAGGCGCAGCGTGGACTTTCCATCGTGGAGTGGGTGAACCCTTGCCGGGGGTTGCCAAAGAGGAGTGCTCCGATCGCTGGCCTGGTGACTTTGGCACCGTGGGGGCTGTGGTCTGCGGAGCATCTAGCCGCGGGTGGGTCGTGGACTTACCATCCGGAGCCTGAGATCCCTCATCGGGGAATGAGCTCCGACCGCCAGCCCACAGCGTATAACGGCCTATAACATCCTGAAGCCGTGGACTCCGGTAGGAAAGTGGCGATTCGGAACCTCCAAGCCGCGGAGTGTTTGACCGTCCCGATGTCAGAGTTTTGATCATCCCGTCGAGAGGGGCTGCACATCGGGCCATCCATAGCAGCAACTATGGAGGGTTTATAGCCCCGACCATGGGTGAACAACGGAGGAGGACTGGCTGGACTTTGTTGCCATCCACCACAGTGAAGAATGCTGTGGTGAATGTTTGTGTTAAATTTTATTGTTTGTTGTGTGTTCTTTTTAAATGTATCGCTGCTGGCAAATTCATTTCACTGCACCTTCGGGTGCATGTGACAAATAAAATTGACTTTGACTTTGACTTTGATTTTGAGATGATATGGTCGAGGCGGGCTCAATTGTGACATTTAAAGGTCACTTGAATGGGGATGTTGATAATAAAGGTTTGAAGGGATATGGGCCAGCTGCAGGTGATTTAGACTGGCTCGATTAGGCAACTTGATTGGCTTGTCGATGTTGAGCCATTGGGCCTGTTTACAAGCTGGACAGCTCTATGACTCTAAACCTGCACCAACCTAGGGGCAACAACCTCATACCTCATACAAAGTTGATCCAAATTAATTTGGAAGTTGAGAATATCCCCGGCAATGCTTCAATCTATTGCTCACCCTGATTGCCTGTGAACTGAGCACCTTGGTGGAGAGGGATGATACATGGTAAAGCTCTTTCATGGATTTCACAGTTGACAACCGTATAGAAGTAAAAAAAAACTGAAGACAAATGATAAATCTATGTTCCTGCTCCCTGGAGCTGAGAGTATGAGGACCTCCCAACTATATAATGATGTAACTAAATATACTTGACACACACCTTACAGTTATGTTGACAGCATCAACAATGAATAGATATATTATCTCCATTGTATGAAGTTACAATATTCTTAACTACCCAGCAATATGTCATATCTTTCTTCTTTGTTAGGCCCTACAACCCGGCTCCAGAAGTGGGCTCATTGTGGATGATAATTACTCTGAGAAGCTGCCTTTGTAACAACACTTAATACAACTAACTCCACGCAATTAACACAGAAAGGATTAAATCAACAATCTTTAAATTCAATGCCTTCTTTCCACAATGTACCGCTGTGCATGTTTATCCTAATTAGTTTGATTCTTTGCATGCCAGATTTTAAACAGTCAGTCTCTATATTATGTTAATAAAATAGGAAGTATCAGCATCTTACAAATGAAGATTATTTTAACACTGAAAGTGTCCATCGCCTAACATCAGTACTGCAATCTTACTTTAGAGAATAAATGGTACAATTATATCTATAGACTTTCTGTTTGTGAAGAGAAATAACCGAGATAGAGCTTTCAACTGAACAATCTTAATTGATGGCGGTAAACTCTCAACTAATAGTAGTGTAGTAGTATAGTAGTGAAACAATGCATCACACGTCATAACCACAAGACACACACAAGGGCCTGTCCCACTTGGGCGTCATTTGCGCGAAGATTTTGTGAATCCCAAAATCCTGGGGCGCCGCACAATCGCGCGTCACTGCCTACGCCACCACGTCTCACCACGCGCCATGCACGTGTAATGCATGCCATGCGTGCATCACGTGCACTTAACACAGGAAGGATTAAATCAACAATCTTTAAATTCAATACCTTCTTTCCACAATGTACAGCTGTGCATGTTTGTCCTAATTAGTTTGATTCTTTGCATGCCTGATTTTAAACATAAACACGTAAATTATGTCGCATAAATGACGCACAAATTACGTCCAAGTGGGACATGCCCTTTATTTCTTAAAGGTGCACCTACCATGCCCTTCTGCTTCTAATAAAACAAGTAAGGATCCACACTAACCATCAACTGTTTGCATGAAGATATTAATGCAATTGGGTAACTATTTGCATGAATAGACATCTGTAAATTCAACCAACTCTAAATACATTCAATCTCTTCGTCTTTTCGTTCATTGCAATCTTCACTCCCAAATGTTTTTGTCTCTGGGCTATTCACACCAGCTGCTAGTAATTCCAATGGATTACATCACCAGGCAGAGATGCTGCCTGGTCCCCTGAGTTACTCCAACACTTTGTGTCTATCACCAGGTGGATCTGTTGCAATTGTTACTTAAGCATAATTGCCTTGAGAATTCCTGATATTAGCTGTTTATACTAGACTGTCCACTTAAAATTTTAACAAAGGGATGAAAATATCTTATATACGTTGTGTTTTGGTGCATGAAGACACAATGAATTGCAGATGCTGGAATCTTGAGCAAAACACAAAGTGCTGGAGAAACTCAGTGGGACAGGCAGCATCTTTGGGGGGAATGGATAAGTGACATTTCGGCATGCAAATAAAACTAATTAGAATTTCTTTGTGAAAAAATAAACGCAGAATGAACCTCAGAACTGTTTGAGATGACTCCAGACGTTTTTCTTTTGCATACTTCTCATTCATAACTGCCTCAAAATCATTTATTCACCAGTTCAAATTTAGATCAAATTGTAGAGATAATATCAAGAATCAAGAGTGTTTTATTATCATTTGTCCCAGATAGAACAATGACATTCTTATTTGCAGCAGCACAACAGAATATGTAAACATAGTGCACTGTAAACAATATAATAAATGAGAAAAAATGTTCAGTGTGTATATAGACACACACCCACAAATATATACACATATTAATATATACATAAGCATACATATGATCCAAGCAAGTGGCTTGGATCATATTTCTGCTGAACATCTTAAATATGCGAATATGAGGATAGCTACTCTCCTTGCTGTTTGTTTTACTGGCTTTATGATTCATGGCTTGTTACCAGATCCAATGTTGTATGTTCTGCTAGTGCCGGTCATTAAGGACAAAGCTGGTAAAGTAGGCATCCTAAATAATTACAGGCCCATAGCTTTAGCCAGAATATTGTCAAAAGTCCTATAAAGAATTCTGCTGGATAGATTAAATGAATTTGTTAACTCCACAGATAACCAGTTTGGTTTTAAAGCTAAACATGGCACTGACTTATGTATACATGCCCTAAAGGAGATGGTAAACTAATATAGAGGTAAAAACTCATCAATTCTTATGTGCTTCATGGATGCTTCCAAAGCGTTTGATCATGTTAATCATAGAAAGCTGTTTGTTAAATTGAGTCAAAGAGGGGTGCCTAAATACATTATGAGAATTCCGGCTTGTTGGTATGCCCACCGGACTATGCAAGTAAAATGGGGCAATAGGGTCTCAGCCCCATTTGGGATTAGCAATGGTGTTAGACAAGGGGGAATTTTGTCCCCAGTCTTTTTTTATCTTTGTATTGATGATCTGTCCAAGCAATTGAAAGCCTGTAATACTGGGTGCATGATTGATAATATTTTAGTGAACCATATTATGTATGCAAATGATCTTGTGGTCTTTAGTCCATCTAGCACTCGTCTCCAGCAGCTCCTTGTTATATGTTCTGTGTTTGGTGTGGAATATAATGCTGGTAAGAGTACTGTTATGATCTGTAGAACCAAAGAGGATAAATGTCTAAAACATCCTGTCCTGATGGTAAATTGTCTGACAATAATCTTAGTGTCTGAAATAAGGTAAAATATCTTGGACATTTTATTACAGAACAAATGACAGATGATGAGGATATTTATAGGCAACCACTTATGCTGTTTGTACCGGCGAATATTCTCTCACGTAGGTTTGGTATGTACAGATGTGGTGAAGATGTCGCTGTTTGGTGCACAACCTTTTATCCGGTGTTCCGGACACCGAAAAAACTCAGAAAACCGGCCATTTTTTCCAGGATGTCGTCTGCACACCAAAGCTCGCGTTTGGCGCCAAACTTGACCCGAAACGACCCACGGTCAACCCAGGTCTGTACTACTGTAGCGGCTGCCTCCTCCCCGGAGACCGGGGAGACACTTAAACATCTGTAAATCATTGCTTAAATGTTAGTCAGTTAGTTTGGAGGACTTTTATGTGAAGGGGGGGTTGAAGGGGTAAACTTTAATTCTTAGTCCCCAACTGGTCGGAGAGGCGGGGAGCGGTCAATGCCTTACCGGGTCGCCGTGCAGTAAGCTCCGCCGCTCTGTGGTCGCCAACTCCCAGCTGGGGCTGCGGGCGGCGCCGGTTGTAGCTCCGACCCCGGCAACTCTACCCCTGGCTGCGAGGCTCCGCAAATGTTGGGAGTCGGCGGCGTCGCAGCACTGGGATACCAGCAGGAAGCGGGCAATGCCTTACCGGGTCGCTGTGCGGTAAGCTCCAGGGTGCTGAGGCCACCTTCTCCCAACGTTCGCGGAGCTGGGGGCTGCGGGCGGCGCTGGATTTGGAGCGCCTCGCAGCCAGGGGTCGAGTTGCCGGGGTCGGAGCTACAACCGGCGCCGCCCGCAACCGGACGGAGCCCCCAGCTCCGCGATGTTGGGAGTCGCCGACCAGGTAGGGGACTAAGAATTAAAGTTTACCCCTTCACCCACCCACCCACCACCACCACATAAAATCCCTCCAAACTAACTGACTAACATTTATGCAATGATTTACAATGATTCCCCGGTCTCCGGGGAGGAGGCAGCCGCTCCAGACTTTTCAAGCCGCCCGCGCTACCTACCTAATCTACGCTAAAAATCTTCCATTCGGAAATCCGAAAATGTCCGAAATCCGACAAGTGTCTGGTCCCAAGGCTTTTGGATAAAAGGTTGTGCACCTATTGCACACCACTCTATACTGCACACCTGTGGTCAAACTACGAAAAGACAAGTTTACAGAGACTAAAGGTGACTTATAATGATGCCATGAGAACACTGCTAAGGAAACCTAGATGGTGTAGTGCTAGTGAAATGTTTGTGGCTGCAGGAGTCAGTACTTTAGAAGCTATTCTAAGAAATCATATGTATAAATTCATTTGCAGGATTAATGACTCTAAAAATGTAATTATTGTGGTCTTATCAAACATAAGGTTTAGCACCTCCTGCTACCAATCCCAGTTGTGGAGACATTGGTATCGCTGTCTCGTTGTAGGACACTGATGTTTCTTTTTATTCTGGATTTTAAATCACGTATTGTAAATAATTTATGATGCTCTTATAAGTAATTTACTAAGGGGAAGGGGGGAAACTACCTGGTCGGAGAGGCAGCTTTTCTCCGGGCTGCAGCTTCGACCCGCCCTCGCGGCCTACCAGCGGGCCTGGAGCGGCGTTTCCTGTTGGGAACCGCCCAGAACCTCGGCGGCACAGCGCTGGGGCGCTATCGCGGATCGGAGCGGGCGATGCCTTGCCCGGGTCGCTGTGCTGGAGCTCCGGTGAGCTGAAGATCGCTGAGGAAAACATCACGGAGCTGCGGGACTGTGGAGCGACCAGCTGCGGTCGGCGGCGCTGACTTTACACCGGGAGCCTGGGATCTCTAGATGAGATCGCCAGTTGTGGAGCTCCAACCGGCGCGGCCTTGTTGGCTTTGGAAACCGTGGCCTCCAGTACGGTCATTCCCGGGTTCCCAAGCCGCTGAGAGGACTCTCCCGACGCCGGAGCAACATCATCCGGCGAGAACGGCCTGGAACATCGGGCCTCCGTAGAGGCAACTGTGGAGGCCTCAATGAGCCCGACTATGGGTGAACTGGGTTTGGGGACTGGACATTGTGCCTTCCCTCATAATGGGAACCATTGTGGGGGATGTTCTTTATGTTTAAAACTCATATTAATGTAATATCTGTATTCCTTCTTTATGTGCTGCAAAATGGCAAGAAGCATTTCACTTCACTACACCTAGGTGTATGTGAATGTGACCAATAAAATACCTTTGATATCTTTGAAGCTTTTATATGTATTTTATGGTGTTTTTATATGCAATGTATTTTATGTAATGTTGTCTCTTGTCTGGACTGTGAGTCTGAAATAAAGTTTAATAAAAATAATAATAATAATAATATATATGCATACACACATATATATATATATATATACACATGCACATACAGTGGCTTGCAAAAGTTTTCACACCCCTTGAACTTTTCCACATTTTGTCACGTTACAACCACAAACGTAAATGTATTTTATTGGGATTTTATGTGATAGACCAACACAATGTGGTGCATAATTGTGAAGTGGAAGGAAAATGATACATGGTTTTCACATTTTTTTACAAATAAAAAACTGAAAAGTGTGGCGTGCAAAAGTATTCAGCCCCCCTGAGTCAATACTTTGTAGAACCACCTTTTGCTGCAATTACAGCTGCAAGTCTTTTGGGGTATGTCTCTACCAGCTTTGCACATCTAGAGACTGACATTTTTGCCCATTCTTCTTTGCAAATATAGCTCAAGCTCAGTCAGATTGGATGGAGAGCGTCTGTGAACAGCAATTTTCAAGTCTTGCCAGAGATTCTCAATTGGATTTAGGTCTGGACTTTGACTGGGCCATTCTAACACATGAATATGCTTTGATCTAAACCATTCCATTATAGCTCTGGCTATGTTTAGGGTCGTTGTCCTGCTGGAAGGTGAACCTCCGCCCCAGTCTCAAGTCTTTTGCAGACTCTAACAGGTTTTCTTCCAAGATTGCCCTGTATTTGGCTCCATCCATCTTCCCATCAACTCTGACCAGCTTCCCTGTCCCTGCTGACGAAAAGCATCCCCACAGCATGATGCTGCCACCACCATGTTTCACAGTGGGGATGGTGTGTTCAAGGTGATGTGCAGTGTTAGTTTTCCGCCACACATAGCGTTTTGCATTTAGGCCAAAAACTTCAATTTTGGTCTCATCTGACCAGAGCACCTTCCTCCACATGTTTGCTGTGTCCCCCACATGGCTTGTGGCAAACTGCAAACGGGACTTCTTATGGCTTTTTTTCAACAATGGCTTTCTTCTTGCCACTCTTCCATAAAGGCCCGATTTGTGGAGTGCACAACTAATAGTTGTCCTGTGGACAGATTCTCCCACCTGAGCTGTGGATCTCTGCAGCTCCTCCAGAGTTACCATGGGCCTCTTGGCTGCTTCTCTGATCAATGCTCTCCTTGCCCAGCCTGTCAGTTTAGGTGGACGGCCATGTCTTGGTAGGTTTGCAGTTGTGCCATACTCTTTCCATTTTCGTATGATGGATTGAACAGTGCTCCATGAGATGCTCAAAGCTTGGGATATTTTTTTATAACCTAACCCTGCTTTAAACTTCTCCACAACTTTATCCCTGACCTGTCTGGTGTGTTCCTTGGGCTTCATGATGCTGTTTGTTCATTAATGGTCTCTAACAAACCTCTGAGGCCTTCACAGAACAGCTGTATTTACACTGAGCTTAGATTACACACAAGTGGACTCTATTTACTAATTAGGTGACTTCTGAAGGCAATTGGTTGCACTGGATTTTATTTAGGGGTATCAGAGTAAAGGGGGCTGAATACTTTTGCACACCACACTTTTCAGTTTTTTATTTGTAAAAAAATTTGAAAACCATGTATCATTTTCCTTCCACTTCACAATTATGCGCCACTTTGTGTTGGTCTATCACATAAAATCCCAATAATATATATTTACGTTTGTGGTTGTAACGTGACAAAAATGTGGAAAAGTTCAAGGGGTATGAACACTTTTGCAAGCCACTGTATATATACACATATACTCAAATTTAAGCTTATAAATTCAATGAATTATAAAATGACAGAAACATTAAATGAGAAGTGAATAATGAGATGATCATAAAGTTTACCTTGTGTGCTGCAGGAACACACTGGTGTAAACATTATTTGGAAATATTTTAAATGCTATTCCAATACCACCATTAAAATTGAAGACAAAATAACATGATAAAAAGCATTGTGTTTGTGCGTGAATACCACTCACAACAGTCTTAAACATAAGAGCATTAACGCATAATCAATAATAGATTTTGACATGTTATGTAAAGCTCATGCCCTCAAGTTTGAAGTCCCACATGGATTTTGGAGAATTTCAAATGACTTGAAAAAAGCCAGAGATGTGAGCTTTGTGGCTTGCAGTCAAACCCATCCACTTCCAGTCATGTCCTTCACATCAAACAACTGTTATTTAGAATAATGTCCCAGCCACTATCATGTCAAAGATGACAATCACGTGGAATTCATATTTGAATATTAGACTAATAGACAACTCCACCTTTTACTTAACAGGATAAATGAATTATACCGAAGGAACATACTGATTTAGAGCAGCTTCAGATCAACATGGCTGTGATTAATAATGCAGATAATATTTCTGGTTGTGCATTAAGGTTATACTTTGTCATTTAGATATGAAGTGCCTGGAATACATCTGCATGAAACATAGTTTTTTATTATGTCTCTCGGCAGATCAAATACTAGGATAAAGCAAATTACAATATTGGATCTGTTCCAACAAAATTACCCTTCTTATATGGTTCATTATTATGGTTAATGTCTAATAAATCATAAACATTCAATGCACCTGCCATTGAAAAACTTAAAATATCTTCAAGGTGCTTGAGTTTCTGAGAGCCAATTTTAAGCAAGGTATATTTGAATAAAAGTCAATATTTCATCATATTTGCTCAGATGCACCATTTAAGTGGTTGTAGGCAGCAAATACATTGAATATATTAAAACAAATGCCAAGTGTGAATTTTCTTTATTAAATATCATGGCACTTAATTTCTCATTAATAAATAACCTGTATAACAAAGTAGTTGAACTATAAGCAAACCACATTTTCTTCCTTGTCAATGAAGAAGCTGGTCATGGTCTGTTTTGTTTTATCTAACTTGTTCTTGCTGCTGTGAGAAAAAGGTGATAAAATAGACCACTCCCAATCACACTCCATGACAGAATAATTCACACTGATATACACGGTGCTTAAGTGAAAGAATGCAGTCTGGTACAAGCTGTAACAATCCTAATGTGAATCAAGCTGTCAGCTCCAATGAACCACATTATTACATTTGCCAACAACAAACACAAATCCACCTGATATTGGAAGAGACAAATAGCAAGGTAAAAACAGATTAAAAAATTGGTGCTCGTTGTAATGGAGAGTACTCTTCCTGTTTAAGCATTAGACCTTACATAATGATCCAATGACCCAGCCCTAATATAATTTCTCTTCTATAATTAGTAATTTACAGACTTAATTTAAAGGCAGGTGTGGAAAATAACATTTCAATACGGTATAATAATAATCAGATTTCAGTTTTATTGGATTAAAATATGATTCAAAATATGAATATATTAATTAAATTTTAATGTAATGGTTTAATGATAAGTTGTTAGCAACAGTTCATACATTTAGAATTTGGTTAATCTTGTGCATCGGAATTGGAAATCAAGATGTTTCCATGAATTTTGGTGCTGGCATTTTCAAATCTTTAACACAGCTGAAGGAAGGTTTTCCCAAAATTATACACCAGTAAAACCCCTGTCTCACAGTGCGTGTCCACCCACGAGTGATCCTGAGTTTAAAACAAATCAAATTTGTGGTAATCACGTAGAATTAATGTAATGGGAACGTCGAAACTCGTAACACTAACGGCAGGTACTCGGGAAACACGTTAACTTGTGAAAATCTTTCAACATGATGAAAGATTTCCAAGAGTCAAATTTACTCTTGAAGTAAAAATTTTAAACTTTTAAACTCGTTGTAAGAAGGTAGTAGCCCGTGTGTTTACCGTAGTGACTCGTGAGTCTACTCATGGGAACTCGGAAGGAATGGGACAGGCAGCATTTTTGTCAATCAGCATCTGCCCTTTCTTGTGTATGACATTATTTCTATCTGGAGTTGATTGAAGGAATGGAGTTGGGATGGAAAGGTGATGGGGGGGGGAGGGACGTTTCCAAAGTTAAGCTGTACTGACTGTGTGGGCAGACACTTTGTTAGTGATTGCCCATGGGGTCCACTGCAGGACTTCATAATGCAGAGAGCATTATATAACAGTGGAGCGATTAACCCTGGAAACCCTATGTAATTTCCCCATTTCCAATTCCGATGCACAAGAGCCCTGGATGTGTGTGTTCACCCGCGATGCTGCCTTCAGGTGGTGACAATCACAGGGCTCTCGCCCTTTCTGTGTAAAAGACATTATTTCTATCCGTGGCAGTTGATTGTCACTCCTTTCAGTTCCTTCTCCCGCTTTGAAAGGGGGGCGTCGGGGAACACGATGTCAGACGGGTGGGTGACTGGAGTTGGGAGTCCCTGGTAAGGTGCTCAAAGCGTGCGCCCACCAGCTCACTGGGGGGGGGGGGGGGTTGGTCGTCCCTGTGCCGACTTAGTACTGGGAGACAAGTGTAGAGATTGGTCCTCCAGCACAGAGGTGTACTGACTGTGTGGGCAGTGCTGACCATCTTGTTCCGGATGCTCTTTGTGGATTTTAGTTCAGCCTTTAACACAATCATCCCCTCATTGGTCCACTGTCGAGGACTTCATAATGCAGAGAGCATTATATAACAGTGGAGCGATTAACCCTGGAAACCCAACATGTGTAACCAGAATGGGCTATTTTAACTGTCACAATCATCCCTGACCCGAATCTGTCTCCTCTCGCACTCCCCAGGTGCCTTGCCTACCGTCCCACAAACCGGCCCCAGACTGTGAGAACTTGGCCCCCACCCTCTCCTCCACTCGCAGGATTGGCTCTCCCCAACTTCTTATACTATTATTGGGCAACAAATATTAAAAATGTAATTTACTGGCTGGATAACTCATGCCAGTCAACAGGTAGACTGGTTAATATTGGAGAGAGGATTGCTCGCCTTTCAATACAGGCGCGATTCTTCTCTCCCCAACAAATATGAAGACAAAATCCAATTATGCCCTCTCCCCCTCCCTGATGGACATCTACACCTCCCGCTGCCTTAGTACTCGTTTGGACTGTTCGACCTGCTGCCCTCTGGAAAGGTGCATCAAATCCAGGAGACACTGACTACACCGCCCAACACGGACTTCCATCTGTAAAATCAACTTTTAAATCTCCCTAAGAAATGTATCTGTTTCTTCTTTTGTGTAAAATATGTATGCCAGTACGAGCAACCCTGTGTTCAAGCCATCTATTATAGATAACACGTTTACTTATTTTGATTCCTAGTCTTTCCCAATAAGTAAACGTGTTATCTATAATAGATGGCTTGAACACAGGGTTATTGGCTATCTATAATAGATGGCTTGAACACAGGGTTATTAGCTTCTTTCACCAATAGCCAATAACCCTGTGTTCAAGCCATCTATTATAGATAAAACGTTTACTTATTGGGAAAGACTAGGAATCAAAAAACTTGGAGATCTCTACGAGATGGGAACTCTTCTCTCATTTCAGGAATTACAGTAGAAATATCACCTGAAAGGTAATCAATATTTCAGATATCTTCAAATTCGAGACTATCTGAAAACATACACTCATGACTACCAAACTCTGCTGCCAGATATACTAGACAAATATATGAATAGAAATTCAGAGTCAAACAACTTAACATCATATTTGTATAACATCCTTCTAAATATAGAAATGCCATTGTCAGAAGCAATTAGAAGAGACTGGGAGGAGGAACTAGGCCTAAACATTCTAAAAGACAGATGGGAAGAAAAGCTTTTATATATACACAATTGTTCGATTAACGTTATACATACTTTAATTCAATTAAAAAAACTGCACAGACTCTACTATTCAAAGACTAAACTGGATACGATCTTTCCAAATGTATCTCCTATTTGAGACAAATGTCTCCTCAAGAAGCAACTATAACACATTTCTTCACCTCTTGCATAAAACGACATCACTTTTGTAGAGGAATTTTTGAAATTTTCTCAAAAACAAAACTGGACACCGACATGAAACTGATTATTCTAGGAACGTCAGAAGCCTGCTCTGAGCTATCAATATTTCAAAGACGTTTCCTCAATTATGGTCTGATAACAGCAAAAACACTAATACTCAAATTTGGAAACATACATCTGCCCCTACTCTCAAAATGTGGATTACAAACATGTCTGAGACGCTACATCTTGAAAATATCAGAGACTCGTCTTAGCAGAAAAACCAGAGCATTTTTCGAAGACATGGACACCATTCATTGATTTATTACAAGGATAGTATGGTGCAACACAATTTTGGAGTTAAATTTAATTATGGGTTGGGTGATGGGTGGGGAGGGATACGGAGCAGGTATATCATCACCTTTTGTTTTTCTTTCTGTTTTTGTCTTATTATTTATCTACGTCTTTCTTATTTCTTATACTTACTCACTCTTTGGCTACACCAATTTGGTAGTCTAGGGGTTCTATTCTTGCACATCCACTTTTTCTCTCTGTTGCTTTTTCTCTCTTCTTTTCTCTCATCTTTAGCTAAAATGCTGCTGTTTATATTTTTGTACACTGCTTCTAATAAATAAAATGAATTTAAAAATTTATTAAAAAAATTAAAATAAAATTAGCCTTTCTTCAATTTAGGACTTCAACCCCAAGGACCTATTGTATCGTCAACCTTAACTATCTTAAAACTAAGAGAATTATGGTAACTTGGACCAGAGTGCTCCCCCACTGGCACATTAACCACTCACTCAACCTCATCTCTCAAGAGGGGACCCTTCTCTAATTGGACAGTCTACATATTACTTCAGAAAACTTTCCTGAAGGGTGGATATCTAGATGGAAGTGGAGATGACTCAATTTTTTAGCACCTCTGGAATGACGATGGTTCTGAATTTTTCAGCTTTGTCTTTGGTAATTATGTATTTGTTTCCACTGTCGTGGAGGATGGTGACTTCTTTAAAGTTCCTCCTTCAGTCATGCATAATGAGATGTGTTAAGACAGCAGAGCTTGATCTGATTGCTTGCTTGCTTGTGATATCGCTTTGAAGGAGTAAAGAACACGAGAAAGTGTGAGAGATGGAAAGCGGCGTAATAATAAAATAATAATAAAATTATAATAAAAATGATCTTAATGGAATGTGTATTAATAGCAAAAGTAAGATTGACTGTGGATTTGCTAGAGCCTGTTCAATATCCTTTCCCAAGACTGATTGAATCTATACAGTTCTTGGTCCAGTTTACATCAGAGTTTAATGTAACAGATGCAACTCTTTGTTATTTGTGTGTCACCTGAGGACAGATAGTTGTATCTAATCTTTGCAAATCTATTGCTGTTGATTTAGCCGTTTGCTGCATAATAAATCTCTTCTCCAATTTATAATCTAAGCCATGAAATAATAAAAAGAATCTTCTCCAATTTATAATCTAAGGGCCATGAAAGGAGGGCAATTGCCTTGGAGCAAGATGAAAGAGGAACGTTGATGTCTGGGCTTGACCATCTAGGCAACAATAAGACACACATCCAGGTCTGATGAACCTGCGGTGGACCTGCCTCGACTGAGAGTGTCTTGTGATAAAAGTGATGTTGAGCTATACAACTGAAGATGTGTCTGATTGTTTCCGGAAGTGGCGGCGCTGGGAACGGCTGCGGCTCGCCTGCAGTCCGTTTGTCTTTTACTTTTTTGTGTTGTTTTTTTTTTTTTTTTTCGTTTTTGTCTAGTTAAAGAGGGCTCCCCGCCAAAAAAAAAAAAAAAAAAAAAAAAAAAAGAAAAAAAAACAAAAAAAAAAGCTATACACTTAAGATGTGTCTGATTGTTTCCGAAAGTGGCGTGCGCTGGGAACCTCAGTTTGCGGTTCGCCTAGGGCAATAAAAAACGGGGGCTGCTGTCACTCCCTTCGCCATATCCCCCCTCTCTGCCTCCGTTTACGCTGAGGCCTAGCGGAGCCGGCGACCTCGGGACTCAGCTAGCTGTGGGCTCGAAGAGCCCGATGGAACGTTCCCGTGAGAGCTGTGAGGGGCTGGAGTGACCCGTGGGAGGAACATCTAGAGGGCTAACAAGGAAGACACGGCACCCGCTGGATGGCCCAGCCCGAGGGAGGAATGGCACTCCAGGAGGAATCTGATGAAGGAACGGCACTGCGGTGGCCCACCCGCCACTCCCCACTGAGTGGCCCAGCCCGAGAGTGTCTCCCACTGGAGTGATAAACTCACGTGAGGGCGATCCGGTCCGGGGCTGGGACGTGCTCCGAGCTGGGACACAAGTCCTGAAGATGGCGGCTGCATGTGCTGATTGTTAGCAAAGTGTTTGAACCGGCCCGTTCGCCGGTGAGCTGCGGGACTGTTTGTACCATCGCCCGGTAATCCCTCAGCGCAGAGGGAGAAGAGTCAATGCAGCCCTAAGTTTCTGAAATCACAGTGAGGATTGTTTGGAGGACTCCTAGTCCTACTAATCATTGTATCTTGTATGTAACTGCAGGCTGAAATTTCGTTCAGACAGTTAATGACAATAAAGGGATCAGGTCATGCAAATTAACCTATGTTCATACCCATATCATTGCTGAAAATTGTAACACCTAGTTATACTAATCAATCTGGCAAACTGAAATACAGTTACAAGGGGATCAGGTCATGCCTATTAATTATCTCCATATTTTGCAGAAAAAAAGTACCACTGACAGTGAAGTAGGACTCAACTACGGGACTAGTGTAAGTCACAGAGAAGCAGAGTCAGAAAGAATGAGAGTTGTAGAGCCTAGAAATAGCTCACTGAATCACCATGCCAGTGCTGGCTATCAAGCACCTGTCTAATCCCATTTCCAGCACTAAGCTCATGGTCATCCATCCCATGGTATTATGAGTTTTAATCTAAATACTTCTTAGATGTTGTGAGAGTAACTGTCTTCACCACCGCATCAAGGAGGGCACTTCAGGTTTCCTCCAGCCTCATGGTTAAAAAATTGTCCAATATTCACAGTCCTCATGGTGAAGAAATCTCTCCTAATTTTCCAAATAACCTACTCTCATTTTGAAACCAATTCTCACAGTTCTAGACTTAAAGTTCATCATTTTGCAAAATGTTTTAAAGCATTGCAAATTGTGTTGGATTGTACTGGGTTTTATGTTCAGTGATAAGTAAGTATGTTTGAACAGAAAATGGGAAGAATACATTTTACAAAAGTGCAGCAACAGTGGGCACAATTTGCACTGGAATTGACAAATGTCTCCAAACATAACCCACAGTGATTGTAGCAAAGTAATCAGTCAGCCTGCCTTTGGTTTCTTCGAACAGATTAGGGAAAACAGCTTTCTGCAACTGTATATATGTCAATGTATACAGCAGAGATCCCAGTGTAGAGCCCTGCGGAACTCCACTGGTCACCGACCTCCAACCAGAATATCTTATTTCAACCACAACCCTCTGTCATCTATGAATAAGCCAGTTCTGAATCCATGCAAACCATGGGCCCCCCACCACCTGAACTTTACTGAACATCAATTATGTATAGGATGCAGCAGAGGAAGTGCACCAAGTCATCAGGCACGTTGTGTGGTTATGCACTCACTATGTATAAAGTTTGTCTGGTTTTCCAGGGAAACAGTAAGTGGTCTAATTGAAATGCCTGCTTGTGCTATGGTGGTAATGCCATCCGACTCAATCCTGTAAACCTGTTACATGAAAAATATATGTTTTTCTTTATTGGAGAGATCAAAACTACTAAGTGCTCTAGATGTGGCCATCCCCAAGATATGGATTTCTTCACATTTGTACTCCATTCCCTTTAACTGGCTTATGTTTGCAATCATGGAAATTTGTACTTGCTTTTCTGGTGATTTAGCAAAACACTTGGCATGATCATTCGTAGAAGAAACTGCTGGGTTGAGTGCTTAATTTGATACATTTACTGATTTCAATACAAAATGTAGCTACAGTTGCACTAGTCAGTCATAGAGTCATAAATTATGGAAACAGGTCCTTCAGCCCAACTCGTTCATGCCAAACAAGTTGCCCCATCTAAGGCAGTTCCACTTTGCCCGCATTTGGTTTTTATGCCTCTGAACCTTTCCTACCCATGTACCTGTCCAAGTGTCTTTTAAATCTTGTACCAACCTCAAATACCTCCTCTGGCAGCTGATTCCATCTACTTACCACCCTCTGGGTGTAAAAGCTGCCTCAACTTAAATCTTTCCCCTCTCACCTTAAACCTATGTCCTCTGGTTCTTAATTCCCCCACCCTGGGTAAATGATGCTGTGCATTCACCCTATCAATTCCCTTCATGATTGTATATACCTTTATTATATCACCACTTAGCCTCCTCCACTCCATGGAATAAAGTTCCAGCTTGCTCAATATCACCCTATATCCCAGATTCTCAAGTCATCATCGTTAACATCCTCATAAATTCTCTCTGCACTCAAATTTCACTGTACCTTAATTGATACATGAGACAATAAACTGACCTTGAAACCTTGAAAGTTAATGGTATCCTTCATATACTGCAGCTGGGTGCCCAAAACTGAACATAACTCTCCAAATGCTACCTCACCACGTCTTTTACAAATGTTACATAACTCCCAACTTCTGTACTCAATACCCTGACTGATGAAGTCATGTACCAAAAGCCTTCTTGACCACCCTATCTACCTGTGATGCCACTTTAATGCAACTGTGCACCTGTACTCTTAGATCCCGCTACAACACTCCCAAGGGACCTGCCATTTGCTGTGAGGATTTTTTTTCAAAGTTAACGGTCAAACATATTTGAATTTTACTAGGCATAAAATGCACCGTAAACCAATATAACTGGCAGAGTTTTAATAAAATAAATGCCCTGAAGGGGGATATGGTTACGTTTTTTCTGAGGCTCACTTTGATACACTCTTCTCCAAACCAATGCAAAAAGTTGTGCAATTTCGTGTCATAGAAACAAAGAAATTGCAGTGTTTTGCATAGAAATTAGGTGCAGGAGTAGAAAAGCAGGACAATAAATAAGGCCATTCGGCCCTTCGAGCCAAAAGGACCGCCATTAAATATGATGAAATAAACTGATCATCCAACTCAGTATCCCGTACCTGCGTGCCTTCTCTCCTCTGTACCCCAGTGATCCCAATTAGCCACAAGGGCCACATCTAACTCCCTCTTAAATATAGCCAATGAACTGTTTGCCTCACACTACCCTCTGTGGCAGAGAGTTCCAGAGATTCACCCACTCTCTGTGTGAAAAAAAAGTTCTTCTCATCTCGGTTTTAAAAAATTAAAATCCATTTCCCCTTTATCCTTAAACTGTGACCGCTTGTCAATCCTGGACTTCCCAATGTATTAGCTAACATCGGGAACAATCTTCCTGCATCTAGCCTGTCCAACATACCCCTTAATCTGGGAGATTTTGTAAGTTCTCTATAAGATCCCCTCATCAATCTTTCTAAATTCTAGAGCGAGGGGGATATGGTTACGTTTTTGCTGAGGCTCACTTTGATACACTCTTCTCCAAACCAATGCAAAAAGTTGTGCAATTTCGTGTCACTTCAAACAAAAAAATTGCAGTGTTTTGCACTGGGTTCAATGCATTTGACAGCATACTAGTTAAAATTCATTAGAATCGAGTAGAAAAGCAGGACAATAAATAAGATTTTGACAATTTTCTTGAGGTTAGGAGATCAAAAGGGACGGGAGATTAAATCACTGATGAAATAAACTGATGCAATATCAATTAGTTCTCATTATAAATTTGTCAATACAATACTTTGTGTTGGTTGTACCTGCTGCGTTTATTTTCCTGCTCTGTACTCACAGTGCTCACAATTAGATTTAGTAGGTTGCATTATATTCTCAATGATTTGTCTGTTCTAGGGGGTAGTTAGAACTCCTTTGGGTTAGGGGCCCATAAATCAGGATGTGAAGTGGCCCAAAACCTGACCGTAGTTGGCAGACTGCAGCTCCTTTAACGAGAGCCTGACGCACTTCAAGGGCGAGGGGTGGCCCATTGTCCAGATTTGATATCTTTACCGGGAGCGCTGATTGGAAAGGTGTGTTCCAAAAATTGGTATCAACTGCCAGCGCGAAGAGGCTAGGTGCTGAATCCCCAGTGCTCAGCAGAGGGGGCTGTCTGCGTGAAGATATCTGAGTCCCCCCCTGGAGTGACGGACAATGAATCTCATAAAGGCACTTGGCTCGGTGGCTACAGTATAAATTGGCTGGGAATACTCAAGTCCATTCGAGATTTCATTGAGCAATTTAGTTGAATTCGAGAAACACACGTATGTGGAGAGATACGCACTAAAACTAGGGGTCTGAGAACGAGTCTAGATTTGCAGAATCAAATATCCAAATACAGAATTTCACATTGAAGTTCTGCACGTATGGTAGCATTCAAATTCTGTGTAAATACAACTTCATAGTTTGTGCATGTTCGAGATCGATTCCGAATAGCGGCTGATCAACAGTGACTAGTAACCCTCTGATCGATTGTTGATTAATACCTGATAGCGAAGAGTAACTGAGAGACGGGAACCTAGATTACTTGGTGAAAAATACCTGAATGCGAATGGTACCCCAGATAAGGGATAGTGGTTCCTCTATAGAAGTCCAGTCTTAGCATGAGGATAGTAACATTCAGGAGGAAAAGTAATCATTTAAGGAGTAGTACCCCTCAGCAAAGAGTACCCGAGGAAGGGGAAAATCTTCAGTATCGGAGAGGTTCACTGATTGATAACAGTGTGATGCGGCATTGAGATCGAATGTTTGTAAACTGTGCACCATCGCGTTAAATCATTATTGTAAATTGTAAAAATCTAGCATCATCCTTTTTGTATAGTTATCAGATATTGTATATCAGAATTGTGTAAATATTTTGTGTATGTAAATAGATTTAGAGTGTATTAAGATTTAGAAAGTTAAATTTAGAGTGCGTTAAGTCCACGGACCGCTATTTGTATTGCTGCTTGTGTGAGTGCCTAAGAATTTTTAGGTGTTAGATAATTGAAGTAAAAGGGTGTTTGAATTAAATATTTGTAATTGTTTCGATTGTAGTATTGTGAGAATCTGAGTCGTGGTGGTTCAATCAGGGTTTGTACTCGTTTGATTGCTGTGTTGGGGCTAAGACATTCCGCTGACCGATTGCACCACGAGGAGGATTTATTAGAGTGTGAATTACCATCATAATAAGTGGATGTTCGTGATTTATGCAGGAGTGTGGTTAGGTATACTTCTAATAAGTAGAATAATTTAATTTTTGTGTTCAATTTTTGCTTACGTGTTTGGAGTTCATTTGCATGTGTTTAGATTAAGGTCGGGGATAGGAAAGGGGCTGCAAGAACGTGTGTGATTGTGATTCATTGTTTCCTGGAGCATTTTGATTTGAATATTGTTTAAAACGACTTTCGTAACTTTGAAATTAGAAAGGGAAATTGTTCAGAGGTGCGAGTAGCTTGAGAGTCGGGACAAACGAGATCTTCATTACTGAGAATTCGTCCTGTTCTGAGAGGTGCTGTTCACTGGTACTGTGTGGGGCTCTGGATAGTGCTAAGTGCATGTCTTTACCTTTCTTGTAGATGATGTTGAAGTCAAAACGCTGCAGCTGCATCATCATCCATTGCAGCCGTGCTGGGGGCGGCGTGAATCGGCTTGTTCAAAATAGTAACCAAGGGCTGGTGGTCAGTCTCGATGATGATGGTCTTACCAAAAATGAAGTCCTTGAATTTCAAACATGCGAACGCAACTGCGAGCAGTTCCATTTCAATCTGGGCATATCGCTGTTCGGTATCAGTCAGGGTACGGGATGCATATGAGACTGGCTTGATCCCGCCATCGGTAGTGGTCTGTAGGCACTCTGCGTCTAGCCCGTACTGGGACGCATCGCAGGTGAGAGTAACTGGTAATTTTAGATCGAAATATGAAAGTGTTGGCGCGCTGACAAGTTGTAGCTTGAGTGTCAAAAGCCCTTTGGTGCTGCGGGTATCAGGGCCATGCCATATCTTTGTGTGTCAGCTCGCACAGGGGGCCGATAACCCACTGAGGTTAGGAATAAATTTACCCAGGTAGTTGACCATGCCGAGGAAACGTTGCAAATTCATGACATCAGTGTGAACCGGCAGTTCGGTGATGGCTGTGGTTTTCAATGGATCAGGCTTGAGGCCACTGCTGGTGAAAACATGTCCGATGTAGGTGAGCTCCGGAACTCGAAACCTACACTTTAATGGATTCAATTTGAGATTAATGTCTTTGTCATGGTTGAGCACTGTCTTCAGACTAACATCATGTTCAGCCAGGTCACGACCATGGACGAGGATATCATCACCAATGATAGCACACGGGTACTCTGCAAATAGTTATTCCATGGTGCGCTGGAAAACTTCGCTGGCAGTGTTGATGCCGAAGGGCATCCTTAGAAATTTGAAACGGCCAAAGGGTGTGCCAAAAGTAGTGAGGTTGGATGAGTCCGTGTCTAATGGAATCTGACAAAAGGAGCTTTTGGCATCCAGGTCTGAGAACTGCAATTCCAATCTGTGCATCAACATCTTCTGTAGTTCTCATTGGGTCGTGGGGGTGCTTGATTGCAGTATTCAGATCTCTGGGATTGATGCAGATACATATCTCCTCTTTGTTTTTCTTAGTTGCAACGACCATGGTGGAAACCCAGTCAGACGGGTCGGTAACTTCGGCAATTACCCCAATTGAGACCATGCGTCAGAGTTCATTGTGTATTCTGTCGCACAAGGCACGTGGAATGCGATGTGGTGCTCGGACTACAAGTGTGACTGTAGAGTCAACTGTGATTCGATACTTTACAGGCAACTTGCCAAGTCCATCATTAAACAGGTCTTTGTACTGGGAGAGCAGTTGTTGAGCTGGCTCATCCGTGAGGCATAGTTTGTGGACCACACGTCCAAAATACACCAGGCCTAGGTCGTGGCATCCATTGATACCAAGCAAAGTCTCTGAGTTTGATTTTACAATGTAAAACTGCAGGGTGCACGTCTGCTCGTCTAATGTGCACTTCAAATCAGCTTTTCCCAGTGGATGTAAGATCTCTCCCCAGTAAGCTCGAAGCATTGAGCAGTCCTTAAACATTCATTCGGCATTTTGGATTTTGTTAAACTCCCTTATCAACATGACATTGACCTTTGCCCCCGTATCCATTTTAGCTAGTATGGGCCTGTTATTTATGAACACAGTCACTTCAGGGTCGAGTATCTCATTAAATGAAGGGAGGAGGGAGTGAATAGCAGAACTGCTATCAGCAGTGTCTCAGGATGTTTCAGGCTCTGGGGAGTCAGTAATGGAGAACTCTTGTTGAAGCAGGTGCAAGTTTGTCCTTGAAGGATTGGCAGTCGCACGAGTTGGCAGCATTTCAGAAAGTGGTTCTGCATTTTACAATAATTGTAGGTCTTTCTGTAAGCTATGCAGAATTGGCTACCCTTTGCATGAAAATAGTTACAATTCTGACATCGCGCAGCAGGCACATTAGGGGCATTGCAGGAGGAGTGGTCAGTAAAATTGACGTTGTGTTGCTGTCGTGGGTTGAAAAAGACAGGATCAGCATGGGGAGCAGTAATCTCTGAAATTCCACATGAATGAATCGCTTGGACAAGAGTTAGTTCAGTGTTGTGGAGGGTCATTCGAACGATACGGATATAATGAGTGTAGTCACATTAGAAGAGATGCCATCGCTCAGCGATGTCTGAATCAATGATCAGAGGGCCTGTGGCATGAATTAGCCATGACAGAGAGAAGAAAGTGAGAAAATAAAACTGTTAAAATAAAAGAAACCTGGTAAACTTGGCGGAGTGAGTCCGACTCGCGATCAGACATCATGCAATTACAAGACTCAAACACACGTAAAGATACAACACATCTTTATTAAACACTTACAGCGTAAGATCTGTAATACGTTACATCTCCGAGCTGCTACATCTACTGCCCTATGTAGGCGGATTCTTAATATTATAAAGTATGTATTAGGTGGGGCTACTACCAACACGCACTATGATTGGCTAGCATGCAATAGCCGAACTACAAATAGCATTGTGATTCTGATTAAATGCTTCCAAGTGAGTGGACTGATTGGACTGACGGGCAGCAGCATAGTTTACGAAGTAGCTGTTTATCCTCTTGTGGGATTTGATCCTGACTTTGGGTGCTGTCGGTGTGGAGTTTGAAAGTTTTCCTTATGACTGCTTTTGTTTCCTCCAGGTGCTCCGGTTATCTACCACATCCCAAGGATGTATGGTTTTGTAGGTTAATTGGCAACTGCAAAAAAGCTCTTAGTATGTAGGGATTGGGTGAGAAAGTGAGATAACATAGAATTAGTGTGAATGGATGATTGATGGAATTGGCGGGCCAATGGGCCAAACAGCCTGTTGTCATGCTGTATCTTTCAATCAATCAATCAAAAAATCAATCACTCTTTCAATTTACATTGCTGGGGCTATAAAATAGCCTCTGGTTTGAAAGGGGAAAATGCCTTAACTGATTTTCATGTTGCAAGTTGTTTTTTTCTGGTAATTTTTCTGGCAAGAGTCCATTCCACCTGAAATAAGGCACAAGGTGCGGGAGTAACTCAGCAGGTCAGGCAAATCTCTAAAGAACATTAACAGGCGACATGTTGTCTTGCAACCCTTCTTGTGGATAGCCAACAAAAAATATTGACTGTCCATGTTTTCCAGAGATGCTGTCTGACCCGCTGAGTTACTCCAGCACTTTGTGTATTTCTTTTGTAAGCCAGTATCTGCAGTTCCTTGGGTTTCTATTCCATCTGACATCAAATTTAGCTAATCAACTAACCTTTGTGCATTCATGGTTTGTTGTTTGTTATCAGTTGCATATGTGCTTCCAAATCAAAAATCTTACTTTTGCTTAATTAGTTACTTTCAGGTTGCTTACTCTGAAAGGCAAAGTCCTTGTTGGTTTTCAAGTAAAGTCTTTGAGTGAGACTTCTTGAATTCTTCTTTGCTTTCCACCATGATTCAAGACATAATACTTTCTTCTGCTTTGATATGAAGTTATCATTGTGACTCTGAGTACTGCCCATGATTTAAGTGCAGAACAAAACGTCTTTGCCATATTGCAAATGTACTGTTGGAAATGTTATAAAACTCAGAAATTACTGGGAACACCCTACAGGCTAGGCAGCATCAGTGGAAAGGGAAACTGTTAACGTTTCAGACCCAGAACTGTCTGGCTACCAGACATATATTATAAAACAGGCAGTCCTGGACCAAGCCAAGATTGCTTTCAACACTCTGCTTCTTTGGAAATTGGCGTGTTAATGCTGGGGTGGTGGTGAGTAGCCATACATTTGGCAAATATTAGCCGTGCATCGGTGAATATAGAGAAAACAATACTTTTATTTTAATGTCAACATATGGTTGGCCATGCATGACTGCCTTTAAGTTTGTTCCAAACTCAAAGAACAATTGTACCATTATTGTAGATCTGTGGATTAGCCATGTTCACCTCCAGAATATACCACAGTCACCTTAGGGAACTATAGCTGAGAATAGGTTACTTTAGATTCTGAATGCAATTTGCTGATGTAGTGCAGCTGCAATGGGACTTCTCATGTCGTCTCATGTGATGTGGAAAGAACATTTTCGATTGTTCTACTGCTGTATAATATTTTAAAGGCCATTTGTCATTCATTTTAATGGCAAACAAAAGCTCTCATGTGCATCTCAGGGCAGCAATAACTGGCACAAAAAAGTTATATAGACTTAATAAAATCAACATAAAAGCCTCTCAGCAATTTGGATGAAAATTTACTTTACTAAAGCTGTTGTATCTAAGTAAGCTAATCATCATCGCTATTTATTACAATGGGAAAATGAGCAGAATTAATATTTATTTATGCAGACAGAGTTTGATTTGAGAAACATTCTAATTAGCATTAGCAAGCTTAATAATGAATGTCAACTCTGCACCGGAGAAAATAGAAATTATGAAAATGTTCCGAAAAGCAATATATGCACCTACAGGTCCACCACCGATTATCCGGTACTCTTGGTTCCAGAGCATTGCTGGAATATCCATTTTGCCAGGCCAACTGAGGCCATGGCCTCCAAGAGGAGTCAAATGGTGCCTGAACAGTTTGCCTAGGATGCGAGGGGGAGCCGAGATATGGGCCCACAAATCGACATCGAAAGTGGGCTATGGGAACAGATCTTCCAGCTCTGGCCGGGCCAGAGTTCCAAAGCCTCGGCTGCAAGGGGAAAATTCTACCTGTCAATCGAACACGGAAGTCTCGATGAGGTTAAATTTGGCCGCCTCACTTGGCCTAGGTGCCACATTTTCGTGAGAACTTTCCGGGGGAATGTTTTTTAAGGGAATTAAAGGAGGTGCTGGACCACCAGTTGCTTGAAAATCAGTGGATCTGTATTCTGCCGAATGACACACATTTTATTGCGAGGAAATTAATCTATTATTAAAGAGTTTTACAAAAACCGATTTTCACCAATCAGTTTTTAACCAAAATTAAAGTTTCCTTTGGTTTCTTCAACTTATACTTAATTGCTATATTTTCGTAGCAAGGTATTTCAATAACATTTGGATGACCTCAGTTTCCATTTTCTTCCCAGAAATGCTTTTAAGCTATCATAATTTATACATGGTTTTCATCTACTGGTTTAACATAGTACAGAATTATAGGGGACGTCCTCATTTGCTTTGCCTCTTATCTGTTGCCCAGCAAAAGCTTAAAATATTCCAAATATGTACAAGAAAAGATTTGTAAGTTCTGGTGAACTCAGCGTGCAATGATATAGAATAGAATAGAATAGAATAATAGAATAGAATAACGTGTATTGTCATTTGAACCTAAGTTCAAATGAAATTACATTTCTGCAGTCATACAAACACGAAAAAAACCCAAGACACACAATTAACACAATTTACATAAACATCCGTCTCAGTGAATCTCTAAACACCTCCTCACTGTGATGAAAGGCAAAGTCTTGTCTCTCCCCTGTTCTTTATTCTTCTCCTGATGTTAAAGCCCCCGGCGGGCGATGGTAAGTCCCGCGTCCGTTAAGGCCACGCCGGGACATATAAGGCCCCGCTCCGGGTAATTTTTAACCCCGCGATTCAGGCAGGAGAAGTTGCCGGTGCGGGAGCTCCGAAAAGCGGTCTCCCACCAGGGTCCCGCGAGCTCCCGATGTTACCGTCCTGCTGCCGGAGCCTCCGAAGCCCCGAAGTCGGGTCGCAGCCGCGCGCCACCACAGCTCTCCACACACCGAAGTCGGCTAGCTCCGTGATGGTGAGTCTGCAGGCCCTGGGTCTGGAGCCCCAGGTCGATTCCGGTTGGAGGCCGCTCCTCGGTGCTAGGCCCCAACGAAAATGGAGACCTGACAGGGAAAGGTTGGGTCCTCGTACAGGGAAGAGATTTAAAAGTTTCCCCCACATATACACAGCTAAAATAATATATAAACTACAACCAAAACATGCACTTAACAGTACAAAAATAAAAAAAAAGACAGACGTACTGCAGAGGCCGCTGCCGCGAGGCGTGCCACCACTCCCGGGTATCAGTGCAAAGCCATGTTGGGAACACTAGAAATGGTACGATTCACTGAAACTGCTGGTAAATCTGCACATATTAACCACATCTATAATATTAATTGAAATCATTATACTTGATTTTATTCACAGACTGGTTTTTTTTAAATATTTGCATATCAGGACTCCAGATTATGAATGAATTTAATTAAGCAAGGTTGGGAGATGCACTCCACACAAGACCTAGGTGCATATTGTGCATTTGAATTTGTTGTGGCTCATAAATTCTACACTGGCAGATTCTACTATATAAAATTTAAATTGATATGCTATATATGTTTAGAGCAACATTTAAATGATGAATATGGATACTTACAAATTAGTGTATGTAATCATTAAAGCAAAGATATTTTTGAACAGCATTTGGTCCATGAAGATCATACATAACAACCAACCCATAGAAATGGCAGCAAAGTTTCTGCTAATTTCACTTTGTAATCAATCACTTAAATGGCTGTGAACACAGCATGAATTGACTGCTTGTTTCTGTTTCTGTTGTTCCTCCTTGTTACTCAATACCTCAGCTGCATCTACATTAAATACATATTAATTCAGCTAATTTTACTAATATAATAAATAAAGGTAATTAGTTTCCTCAGGTAGTGGCTTTACCAATGTGTCTAATAAGAATGCCATCAGCTGCTGGTTTTGTTTTACTTACTTTCCGTTGTTTTATGTAGATACAACAGATTATATTCAATCAGGTATGTCGACATCTAAAAGCAGTCTGGTAACTCTTACGTAACTCCCAACATGACTATAGTATTTTGAAATTATTTAACCTTCACCATGATTAGAAAAATAAAATATTGTGATATTGATAACCATGGCCGATTATGTGTAAGTATGTGTGTGGGTGTGTGGTCCCACGCACGTGCACAGGAATATATATGCACACACATAGACACATGCACGTGTGCATGCACACACGCGCAAACGCGCAAACATGTGCACATACACACAAACACACATACCCACATACCAAGAGCGGAACTCGCTATCAAAACATGGAGGGGACGGGGAACACCATTTTTTGGCGGCCACGCGTGCACGTGCACACTCACAAACACGCGCGAGGCTTCGGAGGCTCAATCTAGCGCTAAAAACGGAGATTTTTAAATCGGGATCACAAAAACTTGGGGGGGACGTCCCCCACCTCTCAAAACATGGGGGGGGGGGCGCGTCATTCGGTTCAATTGTCATTTACAGGTTTAACAGCAGATTTCCAAAACATTTACGCCATTCTTAATTCGGTTAAAAAAAAACTTACCCCTGTATACCTCCTTTAAACTTTGTCCCTCTCACCTTAAAGCTATACCTTCCAGTCTTTGCTCAGTTGGGAAAAAGATGTAAATGTGCAAATACCAGATGAAATATGGAAAGCCTCAAACTTATACATAGGTGCTCATCATAATGCTAGACACGGTCTCGTACAGTTCAAAAGTATACATAGACTTTACTACTCCAAGGCAAAAATACACAGTATATATCCAAATGTTTCTCCTACTTGTGATGAATGTCACTACTCAGATACTACTCTTTTTCATAACTTTGTATCGTGCCCTAAATTCACCTCTTTCTGGTCTGATATATTTAAGAATATCTCAGACATTCTTAACATCCCATTAAACCCAGAGCCCTTATTAATCATCTTTGCGGTATCTGAAACATCAAGACAACTCACAACTGCTCAACGACAATTCCTCTCCTACTGTCTCATTACGGCGAAGAAACTACTGCTCATGTCATGGACAAAAACGACAGCTCCCAATTCCATAATGTGGCTTCATGACTTCACCAGTACATTACATTTAGAAAGAATAAGATATGGTCTAAAGGATAAAATCTGGCAACCATTTATGTCATTTCTTGCACAGAAGAATATTGGCATAACACAAACCTATCTACACTCTAAACCATCCATTTTAATGAAATTATGAGTAAGGGATAGAAAACAAGAGAGATAGAAGCTTTAAGGGCCTGTCCCACTTGGGCGTCATTCGCACGCCATTTACGTGACATAATTTACACATCACAATGCACAATGCATGCGTCATGATGAGCACGTGATGCGTGCATGGTGTGCATTATGTGCACATGGCGCGTGGTGGCGTGGCAGTGACGCGTGGTCGCGCGCGGTGCCCCAGGATTTTGGGATCCACAAAATCTTTGTGCGCCATCTGCGGGATGCGCAAATGACCCCCAAATGGGACAGGCCCTTTAGAAACAAGAGTCTTCACAAAGAATTATTGCACTGAACTGCTCTCTATGTACTGTAGTCACCTTCTGCACGTTACTTATGTATTTATTTATTTTTGTTTTTTATTATTTACTTTTCTCCCTCATTATTTATTTATTTATTTATTTATTTTTAATGTTGTTTTTATAACATACAGCATTCTGGTAATCCTGTCCTGCACCCTCTCCAAAGCCTCTACATCCTTCCTGTAATGGGATGACCAGAACTACACACAATACTCCAAATAAAGAGATTACAAGGTAGACAGAGGGAAATAGATTTACGGGTGCATGCAAAGCTTTCTGAAGAACTGAATCCTGGCAACATTTGACCTTTTAAAATAGAGAAGGAGCATTTAGGATGTTATTGAGAGCCTTCAGTCCATGCAACATAACCTCACAGAGGCCTCCTATGGGCAGCAAACGGAACGCAGCACCTCACAAACTGCCCACCTGCCCAATTGGCCACCCTCTCACTCATCTGGGGAGGAGTCCAAAGCCCCAACCTTGACCTCAGTCACCACAGAACACACAAAACAGTAATGGAAGCAAGCTATCCTCAATCCAGAGAGGAAGTAGGTGAACATCCTTAAGTCTGCAGCTGGACAGATTTCCTTCTCGAAAAATAATTGTTCTTCACAGCCAGATTAATATGGATGTCCATTAAATTTGCAAACACGTGCCTGTTTCTAGCAGAATAAAATCTGGGAGGGAATGTTGCTGATTGTGCACATTGATTTGTAAAAACTTATTAATAGTTCTCAGAAATGGCAGTTTGCTCCAACACCAGGCTTTCAGTTCTCTATGTGTAAGAAGAAACTGCAGATGCTGGTTTATACCAAAGAAATACATAAAATGCTGGAGTAACTCAACGGGTCAGGCAGCATCTCTGGATAAAAGGAATAGGTGACGTTTCGGGTCTGAACTGTTCTTCAGACCCCTTTCATTTGGCTCTGCTGATTTCAGCTGGTGTGCCTAGTTACTTGCATGCCCCACACCAGACATTCTGTTCTGAGATCTGTTGGAGGAGAATGCCAGCAGGACAGAGAAAGAGATTTAATTAGGTGCTCAAAATTTCCTTGAATTTCCCAGAAAATTTCCATGAAAAAGGTCTAACAACCTCCAGACCCCAGGGAACCTCCAGCCCTTGATTGCTCAAAGTGGTGAAGGAACATGCAGGAAGGTGATGAGAAGCTCAGTAATGCATGGAAGCCAATGCATGGAAGCCGTGAAAGCAGTGGAAGGCATGGACAACCTTGCAAACTATCTGCTTCTCCACCCTCCTCCTGCCCTAAAGATGGAAGATTTGGCAGGTCCCATATTTGCCTCTTCAGTCACCCCAGAACCCACAAAACCAGAATAGAACTAAATTATTATGTTTTCTTCGGTCCTGAAATTTTGTGTGTTTGTGGGTGCACATGTCTTTGTTGTGTGTGCGCATGTGTGCACGTGCATGTGTGTGTGGCTGTGCGCGCATATATCATGTGCATTTGTCCCATTCATCTTGCATGGTTATCAGTCATTAAGTTAAGCAGCGATATTTCTAGAAACTAGTTTACACTGCCCCTGTAGATGCTTATTTTATATTGTAAATCAAATATTTAAATATTCAATTTGAGTTACTGATTGCATCAATTTAGAAGTCGACAATAGTTGGAACTTCCTCCACAGCAGGTGTGGAAGGTTAATTCCCTCAAGCATTTTAATTTTGGAAACATTGGGTCATGGAGAATCAAGTCCACATGGAACATCATCCACCCATTTTACACCAATCCGGCATGAAACCTATTTTATATCCTCCTTGCATTCTCTTCAACTCCCCTGAATTCAACAATAACTTACACTGTAGGGGCAATTTACAGGAGCCAGTTAACCTGCTATATCACTTCTCTGTGGGATGAGAAAGGATAGCAGAGCACCTGGAAGAAACCACTGCATCACAGTAACAACATACGCATTTCACACTGACAGCACAGGGAGTCAGGATTGAGCCCGTCTCTGCTATTATGATGTATGGGCTCTCCCAGCTGCATCATTGTATGGCCCATTGATTTTGTTTATCTGTAATTAGGCACTAATGACATAGATCTCTCAAGTCTTCGAGATGTTGCAAAGATACAAGCCAATTTTTATGTAGCAATCAATTATTATTTTTTTTATTTTTTTTTAATTTAATTTTTATTAGCAGTACAGTAAATTACATTAATACATCGCATATATCTTATTACATTATGTTGTACCACTTCATTTTTTGAGCTTTAAAAAAGATAGAAATAAAAGAAGTAAGGA
The DNA here is from genome assembly GCF_028641065.1 of Leucoraja erinaceus. Lineage (NCBI taxonomy): Eukaryota > Metazoa > Chordata > Chondrichthyes > Rajiformes > Rajidae > Leucoraja > Leucoraja erinaceus. Next base: position 18,119,807 of record NC_073398.1, read on the forward strand.
AAGTAAGCAAGAATCGTGAAGGTGCAGGAAAGTGTTGGGAGAAGAGAACCCCTTAGGGAAGGAATTAGAGAAGGAAGTAAAGAAAAGAAATAAGACCCTAGAAAGAAAAGAAAAAAAAGAAGAAAGGAAAATCAATCGCTCTATTGTAACACAAAACTCCGCAAAAAAGGATATACCAACCGTGTTTTTATTAAAAATTTATTTTATACCCCCCGTTACCAGATCCTGGTAGCCTTTATGTTTTAACTTATTATTGCACCTTATGCTTGTAATAGTTCCATAAATGCAGACCACGTCTTTTGGAAGTGATCTGCTTTGCCTGCTAGGAGGAGTCTCATCTCTTCCAAGTGTAGTGTTTCGAACATGTTTCAAATCCACATTTTTGTTGTTGGTATTGGAGCATTTTTCCAAAATTTGAGTATAAGCTTTTTTCCCATTATTAGCCCATAATTAAGTAAGTTGTTTTGAAACATATTTAATTCTGGGTTACCTTCCGATATTCCAAAAATGATCCATTCTGCTTTGGGTAGTAGTTTTGTTTTAAATAATTTTGTAAAGATTTCAAATATTTTGTTCCAGAATTTTTGAATTTTTATACAGAAAACAAAAGAATGCGCTATGTTAGCTTCTTGTGACTGTCATTTATCACAAATGGGTGAGACATTGGGGAAAAGTTTATTTATTTTAGTTTTTGAATAATATAGTCTATCTAATGTTTTATATTGGATTAGAGTATGTCGTACGTTGAGCGAGCATTTATACACATATAATAAGTGTTTATCCCAGCTCTCTTTTGAAATTTTTATAGCTAATTCTTGTTCCCAGGCTCTTCTAATATTATCTGTTGTAGGTATTTCTATATTCAAAATAATATTATATAAGTATGATATTAGATTTGCTGATTCAGCCTTTATCTTCTATGTGGACTGAATGGATTCTTGGACTTGCAGTTCAGTGAGTCATGGCTGGTGGGCTGGCACTTCAGACACTTACAGCTGGTGGACTGGAAGTTCACTTCTTCATGGCTGGTGGGCTCGCAGCCCAGTCACCCACATCTGGTGTGGTGGCAGTTCACTCAGTCACCCCTCCACCCCCCACTCTGCTCCCTGCTATTCCCCTCCCCCACGCATTCAGTCCATCTCCCCTCAGCCTCCCCCCCCCCCCCCCCATGCACTCTTAGCGGCTCTCCGACAGCGCAGCAATTCTTGCCTATTAGGTTCCCATTGTGATGAAGAACACGCAGGCATGGAAAGTGCAAAAAAGTTTTTATTAAAGTTTAAAATGTGAATCTTAAAATATAACAATTTAAATGTTAAAGATAAGATTTATTAAGTTCTTACTTATTGCGTCTCTTGTTGTGTTCTGCTGCTCATTGCCTCTTGATGAGTCTTTGCTGTTGAAATATAAAAAATACCATTTTTATACAGAGAGCCTCGGGACTTTTGCAATAAACACGGTCAGAACTAATAAAGCATTTATTCCAAAGCCACAGTTGCCAAAGCCACAGTTGTCAAAGCCACAGTTGCCAAAGCCACAGTTGCCATAGTCACAGTTGCCATAGCCACAGTGGCCAAAGCCACAGTTGCCAAAGCCACAGTTGCAATAGCCACAGTTGAAATAGCCCCACATTTTCAATAGCCCCACATTTTCAATAGCCCCACATTTTCAATAGCCCCACATTTTCAATAGCCACACAGTTTCAATAGCCACACAGTTTCAATAGCCATGCATTTTCAATAAACACGCATTTTCAACAGCCACGCATTTTAAATAGTCACACATTTTCAAAAGCCACGCATTTTCAATAGCCACATATTTTCAATAGCCACACATTTCAGCAGCCACAATTGCAAATACCACAGTTTAAAAACACATAAAGGGCACACAGGTCAGTGGACACTAAGTGTTCTGTAGATCTCCAGCTCAGACTGAGAGTTGTGACCTCTTGCTTGCCATCTTGCAGAAACAAAGCCACGTCCAGACTTCCGGGTTTGATAGCTCCTCCCTGGAAGGGGCGTGGCCTTCATGGCGGTGATTGCCAGAAGAGAGAATCTCAACATTTTTTAAACACTAATAACTCTTTTATTTTAAATCGATGGGAAAAATCCTCTGCACCCGATGAGTGGAGGGGACGCTGTGTAAGATGGCCAAAAACCACAGCTGTAAGTGTAATAGTTGTTTGTAAAATCAATATATAGCACAAACAGGAAGTGGTCAAGTTTAGACTTTTAATTATATAGATATCATGTTTTACAGCCTTATGGTTAATGTTACTGATTTATAAAAATAAAATTGAACCACCGAACCGTGAAAGTTAGGCAGCGTTTGTTACAGGTATTTCCATGAACTAATAAATAAACACAAAAAAAAAGCAACAGCCTTAACTTACCACATGTTACTGAAATGCTTGGAACCACTGTTATTTATATCCAAAAAAAGGACCATAGGGCAAGTTAATAAAATTAGAGCATGGTTGATATGCCTAGCCTTCAGGGAGTAAACAGTGATTACGCTAGTCCAACCTTGAGCAGGCATTTCAGAATTAAAATAACAGCCTGCCTTGAAGGAAACTAGGATTCCGCTTTAGCCCTGATAACGGTTTAGCACATCCGTAAAATTGCCTAAGAATTTCTATTGTGTAGCAAAGAACTGCAGATGCTGGTTTAAAACCGAAGACAGACACATAAAGCTGGAGTAACACAGCGGGTCAGACAGCATCTCTAGAGAAAACTAATAGGTGACATTTCGGGTTGAGACCCTTCTTCTGTCTGTCTCTGAAGAAGGGATCTCAACCTGAAACGTCACCTATTCCTTTTTGTCCATAGATGCTCCCGCTGAGTTACCCCAGCGTTTTGTGTCTCTTAGAATTTCTATTGAAGGATTAACATTAAACTGAGTGATATTGATAATAATGGCCAAACGTTCGTTGTGGGAGAATAGTTATAGACGTCTGCCCTGAGCACATCAGGATAACAGACTCCTAAATCTGTCATGGCAATAGATTATCGGGTGAATGGAAGAGGTAGATTGGAGGACTGTGAAGCTGTAGATTGTAGAGGGAAGATCTCCAAATTACAGTATTAAAAAAAGAAAAAGTTCTCAGCATGCTGGTATGCGGATGATGGTTCAGATTAAGAGTTATTAACCAAATGTTTTACCTCTGCTTCTCTCTCCACAGGTAGTGCCTGGCTTACTGAATATTTCACAACTCCTGAATAATCGCTAGCATGCAGTATTTTAATATATTTTAATTCCAGATTTCAGGTATTTCATGATATTCATATTCTGTTTTGCTGCTGCAAGTACTAGCCCTGTCCTACGGTGCAAATTCATTCCAAGAGCTCTCCCGAGTTTAAAAAAAAATCAAACTCGTGGTAAGGACGGAGAATGAACGTAGCAGGTATGTCAGAGCTCGGGGACAACTCTTAGCGCTAACGGCAGGTACTCGGGAAGACTCGATAACAGCAGGTAAGCACGGGAAGACTCGTGAAGATTTTCGTGAAAAGCAGTCCACTTTTGACCCAAGATATTAAGCAATAAATTAATCAAGCTCCATACATTGTGAAAGCATTTTCTTCCAATTCAGGACGTTAAGAGAAATAATTTTAAATCCAATTCAATATAGCAAATGGACAAAATCTCCTTCCAATTTAAATAGAGAACATCTCTCAAACTCAAGATATTAAAGAACAAATATATCTCCAATTGCAATACATTAAATGGAGAACATAATCTTCCAGTTCCAGACATTAAATGGAGATATTATGCTTCAATTCAGAATATTAGAGCGATTCTTCTCTCCTACTCAAGATAGAAAAGGTTTTGCATTTCAATTCAAGAAATTAAATAGAGAAATACCTCTTCAAACACAGGATGTTAAAAGATATGTTAATTTTTCAATATAACGTATTAAATGGAAGGTACTTTGCTTAACTCTAGATATATAAAAACATTCTCATCCAGAAGCAGATATTAAATGGTAAAATACCACACATGAAATAAATTCTTCTAATACCATATACGAATGGAAAGAAAATCATATTTCAACTCAAGATATATAATAAATGGAAAAATTCTCCCAATCGCTGTCATTAAATTGATAAATTAATCTAATTCATAATATTAAGAAATAAATTCTGCCATTGCAAGATGTCAATTGGAGAACTTTTTCAGCCAACTCAAAATCTGAAATATGTAAATTTACGTTACTGGGAGGAGAAATTAAATCTCAAATTTAGTACATTAAGTTGGCTTTGAATACAACAAGCTATGCCATATTCTGATTATTTAAAGAGAGGTGCTAAATGTGGAAGTTATTGTTTAAATTCAAGACACTAAAGGGAACATTGGTTCATTGTATAAAATGCATGCAGAAGTACGCTCCGCTGGTTGTCCACACTTCTGGACATCAATGAAATTAGATGTGCTGAGGTGAGTACAACTAACGACTAATAAGCTTGCAATCAATTATTGCCAGCAGTCAAAGTCAAATGGGCCAATTGGCAATACTGTATGTATCTCAAGTCAATTCAAGTCTTCTTTTATGTGAAGTGAAATGAAAGTGGCAATGCCCGTGGATTGCCTGTGGATTGTGCAAAAGCATCAGAACAGAATAGAACAGAATCAGTATTTACATGTTAGATTTTTTTTTTTTAAAAGACTCAACACAACAGTAAATTAGTACATTAAATTAGTCCCTGGTGAGATAAGAGTTTCCAGTCCTGATGTCCTGTGGGAAGAAACTCCGTCTCATCCTCTCTGTTTTCACAGCATGACAGCGGAGGCATCTGCCTGACCATAGCAGCTGGAACAGTCCGTTGCTGGGGTGGTAGGGGTCCGCCATAATGTTGCTGGCTCTGGATCTGCGCCACCTGGTGTACAGGTCCTGCAGGGGTGCGAGTATAGTTCCCATAGTGCGTTCGACCGAAACGCACTACTCTCTGCAGAGTCTTCCTGTCCTGGGCAGAGCTGTTCCCAAACCGGATTGTGATGTTGCCGGACAAGATGCTTTCTACAGCCCCAGAGTAGAAGCACTGAAGGATCCTCAGAGAGACTCTGAATTTCCTAACCTGCCTGTAGGTGGTAAAGGCACTGCCTTGCCTTACTCACCAGTGCGGCAATGTGTGTTGTCCATGTCAGATCCTCTGTGATGTGGACTCCCAGGTATTTAAAGCAGCTCATCATAACCACAGTAGTCCCATTTATCTCCAGTGGCGTGTACATCCTCGGATGTTGTGCCCTTCTAAAGTCCACAAGCAGCTCATTAGTTTTTATGACATTCAAGAGGGGGCTGTTGTCCTGACACCAGAGTGCCAGATCAGCCACCTCCACCCGGTAGGCCTTCTCATCGTTATTGGAGATCAAGCCCACCACCACAGTGTCATCAGCAAACTTGATGATGGAGTTGGAGCTGAACCTGACCACGCAGTCATGTGTGTACAGGGAGTACAGTAGGGGGCTAAGGGTGCAACCCTGGGGGAATCCTGTGTTCAGGGTGAGGGGGTTGGATGTATGTCTTCCCATCTTGACCACCTGGGGCCTGGTGGTGAGAAGGTCCAGGACCCAGGCACACAGGGGAGTATTCAGCCCCAGTTCCAGCAACTTCTCAGCAAGTCTAGTGGGGACTATGGTATTGAAAGCTGAACTGAAAGCAATGACAGCATGCTCACATAGCCCCCCCTTCTGGCTGTCAAGGTGAGAGAGAGCGGTGAGCAGAACCTGGGAGACCGCATCATCCGTGGATCTGTTCGGACGGCATGTGAACTGCAGCGGGTCCATGTTGCGAGGGAGGAAGGCACAGATGTGGTTCTTGATCAGCCTCTCGAAGCATTTCAACGACCACCGAGGTGAGGGCCACCGGTCGGTAGTCATTCAAGCAAGCTGGAGAGGCATTCTTTGGCACTGGTACAATGGTGGATCTTTTGAAGCAGGCAGGGACCACGGACTTGGCCAGGGCAGGTTTGAATATTGTGGTGAGCACTGAAGCAAGCTGAGTAGCATATGACTTTAGTACTCACCCAGATATACCATCTGCTTGTTATTGTGTGAATCAGAGGAATAGAATAATACCCAATGATGGTCAAATTTCAAATACACATTCAGATTCACAATTCTTCACTTTCTTGGCTGTTTCCAAAAAGTATCAGATTCCTTATCAAATTTAAATTCAGCCCTCATGTGTTGCTTTATTTGATATTTGTTTTCGTGAAACGTATGATTAGAATCAGTAGTGTTATCTAGCTAAAGGAAAGACTATACATGAATACAATCAAGCCATCCACAGTGCACAGCTAAAGGATAAAAGGCACAAAATACAATTTGCAATGTCAGTTAAATTTGGTTACATCAAATCCATCTCCCCATCGAGGAATTGAACCTCTGTCTCCTGCATGTCCGGTGGGGATACTAACTACCAGACTATTAAGGAACATATATCTATGTGTTATCGACATCACATGGACACTTAGAAATATATTTTAGAGACAGTAATCACTATGTTCTGTAAAAATATTAGCATTTCGTGAATATCTGAAATGCGAGTTGAAATCTAGCATTCCAATGTGCACTATCACCTCTGTTTTTGTGGATCTAAGCACAAATTTAGTTTACAAACTCCTTGCTTCTTAAGTTTCCCTGCAATGTTAAAATCGCCCAGTGGCCTCCCCTTTCCCTTTCCCTTTAACCTCCTCCACCCAGAAGCTGCCAAGAATTCTACATTATTCTGTTCTGAACAATTGTGTCACGCACTTCCCTTGAGCTTCCATTAGCTGCTGTGCCTTCATCTAGTTAAGCCCCGAGCTGTGCAATTCCCTCCACTAACTCTTTGCCTCTGCTTCTCTCTTTCTTTCCATCTTCCTACAAGACTGCTTGAAACCTAATTCCTTGGCCTAGTTTTTTGTCGCATGTACCACTGTCTATTTCATTGGATCAATCCTAAATTTAAAATTACATTTAAATACTATAGATTAAAACACAAGGTGTGTTATCGTCATGTGTACTCAGGTAAACTGAAAGGCTTTGTTTTGCATGCTGTCCATCAAATATACTCATGAGCTCAAGTGCAATAGATCGAGCAAAGGGGAAGAGACAGAGTACAGAATATAGCTCTCTGCATTGTAAGCATTGTAGCACATCAGTTCCATAGACAAATTCCAAAGTCCACAATGAAGTAGAGGTGAATCGGACAGGGCCTTAGCTTATGGAAAAACCCTTCATAGCCTGATAGCAGTGGGAAAAAAGTTGTTTCTGTCTTTCTCCTGACAAATAAATGTTTAAATGTTTAAATAAAATAAAACAAGTAAGCAATTATGGCTTTTGTTTTCTGATACTCCCAGCCAAGACTCCTCAATGAAGTGAAGAGAGACTCTGATAGTACACAAAGTATTCCATTCATTAAAGAGGTAGATACTCCAGTGCGATACAACTTTGACAACTTGATATGGTCCAACAGCCTATAAATCAGGTTGACCTCTGAAAAGGCCTGAAATCAAGTTATCACAGATGCCAATGCTGAATAGCAGGCTGCAAGATGTTCAATGATACAACACTGGTCACCATGATCCACAATTGCAGCTTCAAATACTCCTGACCACCTCATTAGTCTCCAAAGCTTTTCCGTTTGTGATATCATCCAACTGACAGCAATCTCTATCAATTAGAGATACAGAGATACAAATACAGAGATACACAGCTGAGATGTTTAGCAGGCATTTAGCATTACTGGTCGGTCTTCCTTGGTTCTGAAAACTCGTGCTTACTTTTTTTTCCCCAATGAGCCAATTAAAATGCCCGGTCAGCAAAGGAGATTTCCTACGGCTTCCTCGACAACCTACAACGACTTGGTGACCCCACTACCATGCACTACGATTTCAAAAGTATTGATCTTCTCCATGGCGACCAATTTGTGGTCGCAGAAAATGTTTCAACATGTTGAAAAAATTTGCGTGACAATACTGAGGCCGCGAATAGTTACCACCATGCGGGAACTCCTCTCGACCATGAAGGAGACTCACCAGAGACCACCTACGAACATATTGAGACCATGTGGCAAGCTTATGGCGAGCACTGAGTCTCCTGAACTCGCAAATAAGTTCGTGGGACCCTTAACAAATATTGATGTACAGAGGGATCATAATCTGTATGTCCATAGCTTCCTACATAAGTGGATGGGTTGGTAGAGAAGGTGTATGACATGCTTCCCTTTAATGTTTGGTGCATTGCATATAAAAGATGGAAAGTTATGTTGTATCTGTGGTTCTGCCACATTTGGGGTAATGCATATGCTTCAGGTCACAACACTATTGGAAGGATGTGGAGATTTTGCGGAAGAGGCTCATTAGACTGTTGCTTCGATTGGAGCGTATTAGCCACGAGGAGTAATTGGACAAACTTGAATTGTTTTAGACTTTAGACTTTAGAAATGCAGCATGAAAACAGGCGCTTCGGTCCACCAAGTCCACGCCAACCAGCGATATCCCCTGTACACTATCCTACATACTAGAAACAATTAAACATTTTTTACTGAAGCCAACTAATCTACAAACCTGCATGTCTTTGGAGTGTGGGAGGAAACAGGAGCACCCGGAGGAAACCCATGTGGCCACAGGGAGAACATACAACCTCCGTATAGACAGCACCTGTGGCCAGGATCTAACCCGGATCTCTGGCCTGCTTTCTCTAGAGTGTTGCAGGCTGAGGGATGATTAGTAGTTTATATAATAACCTGATAAAGTTTATTTCTCTCATGTTGGAAATATCAAATATTAGAGGTATAAGGAGAGAGGTGAAAAGATTAAAGGAATGGCAATGTTTTTTGCACAGACAGTAATAGGTGCCTGGAACCCACTGCCTGGGGTGAGTGTGGAAGCAGATATGATAGCACGTTTAATAAGCATTTAGACAGTCAAATGGACAGGCAGGAATATGCTCCATGTGCAGGCAGATGGGACCCTAGTCAACATAGACATCATGGGCTAGAGGACCTGTTCCAAAGCTCTGCTGTTCGATGTTCTGTGGTCAATGCAGAATAACCATCATCCACCCATGTCTGAGAATCACAGTAGATTTTCAATATTATTGATACTCACTGAGCAAAGCTAAATAGTAGGATGTATTTGAACTTCAGAGCACATTCCTGATTTATGGATGTACAGGACTGCACTTGTTCAGTATGCTCTGATTGAAAGGTTCGTTCTTCTTTGCTTCCTGGATAAACACCTCAAGGGCAGCATCTTGTTACATCTGGCCTACATTTGCCATCACAATAGTATTTATCTGTACTTTTTTTATGTTGTTCTTCTTTAAGAATAAGTAGTACCCCTGTTCCCAGCATCCACCCCAGTGAATTTAGGTGCATATCTGCATTGTTGTAATAAATAACTCTGCAAAATCATGCCATATCATGAGGCCTGGGATTTTAGATTTAACGCACATGCATCAGTACTGATACATTCCTGCTGCCATTGAATCACAACTAGATAATTGGCATTGTTCTGTACTGGCTTGCTGTGTAGGATATCTTATGACAAGGAATTGGTTGAGGATGCATTCTTTGTGAATGCCAATGTACTTTACTTTAAATATTGAATGTGGTTTAAAGTAACGAAGATTATTTTCGAAATTAAATACATTGTTGAGATTTTCACCTTTAGTTCACATGCAGATTTTAACTAACAATGACATAGCAACTGACCACCCAAAACAATAAAATGCCTTCAAAGCTATTTTGTTTTCATTTTTTTAAACTTTAAAAATATATAAAATACAAAAACGCTTTTCTGTCATGAATTTAAAAAAAACGATTTGAAGGTGAGTCACAGCTAACCTCTGAGTGACTGTTAGTTGGTTTATAAACTGCGATTGATGAAATGTTGAGAGCTGTTATTGCAATATAAAATGTTGAATACCTAGATAAAGTGAAAATTAGCAGAGGCAATATGAAAAGGCACGATGGTATTGTAGACAAAAATCTTTCTGTATAATGGAGCCAAATATTGGCTTGGAGCAGGAAACCATTCTTCTGGTGGAAATTATTTGTTGGAGCTAACCAATTAGTCCCACTCTCTTGCTCTATCCTTTTAAGTACTTATCCAATAGGCTTTTATATTATTATTTCATTTGATATTACCACTATGGCTATGACTCTATGACACTCTTTTGGTTGTCCATTGAAGATTGCCACGAGTTGAAACACATATGAAAAAAGCTTGCTCTCAATCACCTTATATCAATGCTGCATGATTATAGGCTTCTTTGACACCAAAAATAGTTCCTCCATTAGTAAAACAGTTCATGATTCTTAACATCCCTAAAAATAAGGAGAAAGGCTCCTCATCTTTGGAGACCCTCATCTTTGGAACCAGCCTCCAAATTTTGTTTTGCACTCTAACGAACACACTGACATTCTTTCAAAATATGTCAATTTCTTTACACATTGTACTTCAACTGATTTGTTTTTGAAGAATTTATGTTCAACTTGTTTTTGAATAATGTAAATTAAGATAGAGAGTCATTATGACTTTTGAGAGCTTTCTAAACTTACTGCTTAATCAATTATTTGTGTTAATTAAAACATTGAACAGTACAGCACAGGAACGGAGAAACCTCAGGACCTCTGTTTCTGTAATCCATTTAGATTCAGATTCAACTTTAATTGTCATTGTCAGTGTACAGTACAGAGGCAACGAAATGCAGTTAGCATCTCCCTGGAAGAGCGACATAGAATATGATTTCAATAAATAAATCTATTTACATGTATACAGTCATAGTATTTTTCCTGTGGGAGGAGTGTCCGGGGGGGGGGGGGGGGGTGATAGGCAGTCACCGAGGTACATTGTTGAGTAGTGTGACAGCCGCAGGGAAGAAGCTGTTCCAGGACCTACTGGTCCAGCAACAGAGAAACCTGTAGCGCCTCCCGGATGATAGGAGGGTAAACAGTCCATGGTTGGGGTGAGAGCAGTCCTTGGCGATGCTGAGCGCCCTCCGCAGACAACGCTTGCTTTGGACAGACTCAATGGAGGGGAGCGAGGAACCGGTGATGCGTTGGGCAATTTTCACTACCCTCTGCAGTGCTTTCCGGTCAGAGACAGAGCAGTTGCCATACCATACTATGATACAGTTGGTAAGGATGTTCTTGATGGTGCAGCGGTAGAAGTTCACCAGGATCTGAGGAGACAGATGGACCTTCTTCAGTCTCCTCAGGAAGAAGAGACGCTGGTGAGCCTTCTTGACCAGAGTTGAGGTATTGTGGGTCCAAGAGAGGTCATCGGAGATGTTGACCCCCAGGAACCTGAAGCTGGAAACACGTTCCACCTCCGTCCTGTTGATGTGGATGGGGGTGTGCGTGCCGCCCCTAGACTTCCTAAAGTCTACAATGAGCTCCTTGGTCTTCTTGGAGTTAAGGGCCAGGTTGTTGTCAGCGCACCATGCTGCTAGGAGCTGGACCTCCTCCCTGTAGGCCGACTTATCGTTGTTGCTGATGAGGCCAATCACCGTTGTATCATCTGCATACTTGATGATGGTGTTAGTACCATGTACAGGTGTGCAGTCGTAGGTGAAGAGGGAGTAGAGGAGGGGGCTCAGCACACAGACCTGTGGATCAACGGTGTTCAGGGTAAGGGTTCAGGGTGGGGTCTGTTGGTTAGAAAGTCTAGTATCATGTTGCATAGGGAGGGGTCGATGCACAGGTCACCGAGCTTGGTGATCAGTTTAGAGGGTATAATGGTGTTGAATGCTGAGCTGTAATCGATGAACAGCATTCTTACGTAAGTGTCTTTGTTGTCGAGGTGGGAGAGGGCGGAGTGAAGTGCCGTTGAGATGGCATCCTCCGTACTCCTATTCTTGCGGTAGGCAAACTGATAGGGATCCAATGTGGGGGGTTGGCAGCCTTTGAGGTGTGCCAGGACCAGCCTCAAGTGCCTCATTTAAGTTACATTGTTTAGTTTAGTTTAGTTTAGAGATGCAGCACAGAAATAGGCCCTTTGGCCCACCAAGTCCGCACCGACCAGTGATCCCAGCACATTAACCCTGTCCTACACACACTAGGGACAATTTTCCATTTATACCAAGCCAATCAACCTACAGACCTGTATGTCTTTGGAGTGTGGGAGGAAACTGAAGATCTTGGAGAAAACACACATGGTCACAAGGAGAATGTACAAACTCCATACAGACAGCATCCTTAGTCGGGATCGAACTCAAGTCTCTGGTACTGTAAGCACTGTAAGGCAGCAACACTACCACTGCGCCACCGTGCCACCTGATGTTTCTCGTCATTTTATCCGCATTCTATCCGTTTTGCTGTCAATCGCCTGTGATTGGCGAGTCATTTAATTCTCATGTTCCGCGCCTGTTTCTGAAACTAATAATCTACTATACACCTGTTATAGCAAGAGATAATCTTTTGGACAGGGGAAATGACTCAACGGTGTTCTCAAAGCTCCTGTGCAAAAACCCTGTAATTTAACTAGCAACTCCTGGGAATCCCAGGCCTATGATGGTTTAGAATGGAGGATGAGGATTGGGTTTGTCATGGTGAATCAGGAGTCCATCCATCAGAAAGCTAATGTGATGGCACAACCTCTTAAACTACCCATTTGTTTAATCTATCAGCACTTATTATTACCCCCAGCTGACAAGGAGTCTGCTGGACCCATATCAACAACCATCTCACACCACAGTGGCGTAGATGATCGACCTGCTCTCTCACAGTGCCAGAGACCCGCGGTCCGATTCTGGTCTTGGGTGCTGTCTGAATGCAGTTTGCATGTTCTCCCTGTGACTGCGTGGGTTTCCTCTGGGTGCTCTGGTTTCTTCCCACATCCCCAAAATGTGTAGGTTTGTAGGTTTGTAGGTTTATTGGTCATTTGTTAAATTTCCCCTAGTGTGTATAGAGTGATAAGAATGTGGGATAACACAGAACGAGTGTGAATTGGTGATTGTTGTTCAGCATGGACTCATGGATTGAAGGTCCTGTTGCTATGCTGTATCTCCAAACTAAACTAAACCCGATGCAATGGAGTAGAAGTAAATCATCCTTGATGTCATTGATTGCTTAAGACGCAGAAGTTAAACATTTCTATCAATTTCTATCATAACTGATGCTTAAGTTCTGCAATATTTTGCTTGGGATATGATAATTTTGGTAGACACTTACAAAGAAGATATTGCAATATTTAACTCCCCTTTTCATACAAAGAACATTAGAAATCTTGAATTTTCTTCCCAAAATGTTAAGAACTGAGGTGTTTTCAGGTGGTTATTTTTGTTTCTCACTGGGAAGAAAATATTCAGAATATGGAAAGAAAAAATGGTTGCCAAATTTGACATACTGTTTAGATAGAATTGAACTGAATAAGAGAATGGACGAGCCATGAAACAACGTGCCTGCTACTGCTTCTCCGAAAAGGACTTTCTTGCAGTTCTCTGACAAAACAATTTCCAAAACATTTCCCGAACATCATCTTTTTTCCATCAAAATTGACATCAGCATTAAACTGCCCTGGGCCATAACATTGGGTGGGAATGATACCAAATGACTTTGTCACAGATGAAGACCATAGAAGTATGAGTTTCTGGAGATGGTATGGCCAAAAGTGGAGGTATAGATACACTTAGGAGTGTTAATATGACAGGAATATAATAGTGAGGGCAGAACGATAGTAAATTTGAGGTGAGAGGTCAAGAAATTGGAATCATAGTGTAAAAGAAAAATGAAAAAATATCACCCGTAGCAACTAATGAAAGAGCAACTAATGGAGGAACATAGTACAGTACAGCAAAAGAACAGGTCCTTTAACCCAGAGTGCCTGTGCTGAGCATGATGCCAAGACTTACTCTTATCAGCCTGCACATAATCCATATACCTCCATTCCCTACATATTCATGTACAAATCAAAAAGTCTCTTAAATGCCGCTATCATATCTGCTCCATCACCACCCCCGGCAGTGTGTTCCACCACCCCCTTGTAAACAAACTTGACCCACACACTTCCTTTAAATGTTGCCCCGCTTACCTTAGTCTATCTTCTATTTATCTATATCTATCTATTTATCTTCTATCTATACTATTACTAAAACTTGCATCTTGACCACTTCCGGTGTGATTGAACCGTATGTCCACAAGCCGTGGCTGAGTGAACTGTGAGTCCACAAGCAATGAGTGAGTAAACTGTGAGTCCACAAGCCGTGAGTGAGTAAACCGTATGTCCACAAGCCGTGGCTGAGTGAACTGTGAGTCCACAAGCCGTGGCTGAGTGAACTGTGAGTCCACAAGCCGTGAGTGAGTGAACTGTGAGTCCACAAGCCATAAGTGAGTGAGTGAACTGTTAGTCCACAAGGCTCACCCACCCCCACCCACACACACCTAATCCCCTCCCCTCGCACACTGCCCCCCCCCCCCCAACCCCCCCCCCCCCCCCCCCCAGCGGCAGGCCATGGCAGCGCATGCCCCCCCCATCGGCCCCGGCCTGAAGCCGCCCTCCTCCCCAGCTACAGAAGTCTCCCGCTGACCCTCACCTGAAGCTTCCCCGTCCCCAGCTGTAAGACTAACCCAAGAATCCATTTGGCCCACAATGTCCATACTGGCCCTCTGGAAACCAGTCCCTTCAGCCCACAACACCCATACAAGCCCTCCAGAAAGCCCCTCCCCACTGGCCAGTGCCTGAAACCGTCCCCCTTCCCCAGCTGCAGGATGCGCCGTCGCAGAGCCGCTAAGAGTGAATGGGGGAGGCGAGGGGGATTTGAGGGGAGGATGGAGTGAGCATGTGGGGGGGAGGGGAGATATGGGCAAGGGTCGGATTAGGGGGGTAAAGGGAGGAGGGGGATCAGGGGCATCACAACGGGAATCCATCAACCGTGCCTGCGCAGTTGGGGGCTATGCGTGAGGAATATTCAAATTGGTGGAGATGTGGAATATTGTGTTGGGGGAACCAGCCCTCCCATGTGAAAATGGGACCCAACTGGTCCCACTTAGTCTAGTGCCCTCTACATTTGATCATTCAATCCTGGCAAAAAGATTCTGACTGCCTACCTTATGTATTCCTCTCATAATTCTATATATACTCTAATCCAGATATCATTCTGCTAAACCTGCTCTGTAACCTTTCCAAAGCTACACATCTGTCCTGTATTGGGGCTACCAGAACTACACAAAATGCTCCAAATGCGGCCTAATCAGAGT
Source organism: Leucoraja erinaceus (assembly GCF_028641065.1). Taxonomy (NCBI): domain Eukaryota; kingdom Metazoa; phylum Chordata; class Chondrichthyes; order Rajiformes; family Rajidae; genus Leucoraja; species Leucoraja erinaceus. The sequence continues at coordinate 18,134,985 of NC_073398.1, forward strand.
CCTAAATGCTGCGTCATGATTTCCTCACCCTTACACTCAGTCCCCCAGCCATTGAAGACAAGCATACCATATGCCTTCTTTACAACTCTATCTACTTGTGCTGCCACTTTCAGGATGTTATAGACTTGAACCCCAAAATCCCTCTGAATAGCAATGCTGTTAAGGATCTAGCCATTCATTTCATGTTTTACCTCTTTTTTTCTTTCGTTAGATGCTGATCAATATGCTTGGTGAATGAAAATTTCCCTACAATTGCAATTTTTTACATTTTTTGAAGGAGGAAACATTATAACAGGAAGAAATGTGATTGATTTAATTTTACTTAACTTACGCAAATGAAAAAATCAAATTGTTTTCCACATAGATTATACATTTCAATGCAACACTGAATAATGTTATGTTTTTGTATCAGTATTAATGTTCAATTGGTCAAAATACTTCTTTACATCAGTGTTGCAACCAGCACCAACCATTATGGAGCATATCACAAGTCAGCAAAGCTTGCTTGGACCAATTGTACAGTGGGATTTAATTGCAATCCAAGAGAAATGAGGTAAAGTGAATGAACACATTAACCTCTAGGTGAAAATTTTCACTTAATGTATAATATGACTGCGGTAGATTTAATGCATCCAAGTGGAGGAATATAATAAAATATCATAATCATCTAATGTATGAATATTGTTGTGGAATAGATATGCTCAGATACATTAATCACAGGAACCTATTGAACAATTAGATGATGAAAGTTAATGCAGAACTCTGAATGGTGAGGTGTTTTGCAGTATCGATGAAATATGTTCATGCACCTAAGCAGTTTCACAGTAATCAGAAAGACTTATGCACTGTCACATATTATGGACTTCTGAGCACTATCATATTGGGCAAAGAATTTGCTGTACATCTACAGTTCTTAATTTATCAAATGGCATACTACCAGATTATAAATTGCAACAATATATAATAACTGACTATACTGACTGCATGGTAACAAATAATATAAATGTCAGTGTAATCTTTGGAAGAGATTTTGTTATTACAAATAAACATATTCATTTGTGTTCCTCATTTCTAGCCTGATAGATTTCACTCACACTAATTTATGGCATAAATAAACAATGATCCTGATTATTCAATTGAGACATGTGTAGGAAAAATCAAATTCTTGATGGATTAAATAATTGATTAATATGTTATAAATTTAAAAATGAAACACAATCTCAATCACTAAATGCAAAACAAAAACCGATACACCATAAGTTTGAACGTTCGTATACAGGTTACAAGCATTATAGTTCCCTGCATTTCCAACACTGCATAGTACTGTGATATGAAAAGATTATGATATTGCATAACATTTCCTTTATGAAATGCTGGCATTACCTTCCATCCTATATCGAGTGACAGATGATGAAATAAGTACCTCAAGCAATATTTGGAAAAGCAAGCCAATTTGGAGAAAGGATGTGATTACTATGTTTAAATCATGTGAAAATGTCTCTATTTTTAAGAATTGTTCAAAATATCTTGTACAATAAGCCCCTGTGACTTAGCCCCATTCTGTCTTTGTCTACAAGTAGCCTTGGTATATTTTTGAGGAAAAAAAAATTGCAGCATTATGTTGCCTCTCACTGAATCATAATCTATTCATTGAGCTCTACCCAGTCACTAAACCACAATTTGACTTTAATTTCAGGGAGAACAAAACATTCAGCTCCATTTGTTTGAGGAACTTTTCATGATTTTGGTGAATATTGGCTGCAATATATATTCAAACGGAACAGGATCCAATGGCTGCTTCTATATACAGTTTCTGAACAATGACCTTGAAATTCTAAATCTCCCAGACCACTGTCAAAAAAACAGGTGCCTGTCCAAAACCTATCCTGTTGGACATCCTGAGGTCAGGAAACCTTACCAATGAAAACAATGATGAAAAGCTAAGGCTATATGAAGTCACGATCTGCACCAGAACAGGTAATTAACATCAGCAAACCACAGCATTATCATTTCTGAGATACGAGTTTATTGTAATTAAAACTGCCTTACTGCAAAATATATTGTGTTAGTAAAAGTGGAAATACTGAAATTTCACAATGATATTGTCATTCCAGCTTAAAGTGATTATTTACATGCTTTCACTTCTAACATGAGCACCATTATCCACACTTCCAAAGGAATTGTGAGAAATAAAACTAACATATGCTGTCCGATTCAAATCTGACAACAGCAGGGAAATTTTAGGATCCAATTTATTTTTACAAGGCTCAATATGATACACTTTCTATATTTTGGCTAAAATGGATACTACTGATTTGAACCATTTAGATATGGTGCTCTTAAAATTAGAGCTTTCTGATCTAACATTTGCATGGATCATTTTTTCCACACCTCTGCTGCTCAGTCAAGTCTTATGCTGACCTTAGCAAAGAAAGAAATGCTGGAGGAACTCGGCAGGTCAAGCAACATCTTTGGAGCAAAGAGACAGTTGAAGCTTCGGTTATTCATTTGCCTCCACTGATGGTGCTTGACCCACTGAGTTCCCCCAGCAGCTTTTTTTGGCTGCAGATTCCAGCATTTGCAGCCTCTTTTGTCTCCTTCGCTCTGCTGAGAAGGAGTCAGGAACTAACATTTTTATTTACTCTAATTTAAGTCCCCAACCACAAGTGTGTGATGTTTTATTTCTCAGAAATCCTGTTAATACAGAAAAACAAAACCTATGTTGTGAAAATCTACTGTGGAATTAAAAGTGAGTGAACACAATGTTATATGCATTTCTTTGACCCAGAGACACAGTGGGACTGAAACCAACATATAATGTCACAGAATAAGGCTGCATGCCTGTGATTATCCACATTGCGATTACTTTTTATCTGACAAACCATCAGGGAAAGCCAACAGATGCCCTCAATTGCAGAACAGGATTAGCAAACAAAATTAAACATTTTTTTTCGACTTGCCCACTCCACTGGGGGATGCAGCAGGGAATATGTGAAAAGGAAACCAAACAAAAAAATAATTTGGGAAGAAGTAGTGTTTTGATATGTGGAATAATATTTTAGATTGTAGGTGATTTTCTTTTCAATCATTAGTATAATTGTGGCCAAAAGCAGCCAATACATTTTTATGGATTTACTTATGAGATTTCAGTGCCCACAGGACTATCGAAAATCCAAACAAAAATGAATTAAGAACAAAAATTGGCTTAAATACAGGAAGAAAAATGCCTACTGCATTTTTCAGAGACTTTGTACAAATCATGTTGATTGGAAAGATAGTCTACTGTGAAAATAATAGAACATAGAACATAAAACATAGAATATATAGCTAGAGCAGTACAGCTCAAGAACAGTCCCTTCGGCCCACGATGTCTGTGCTGAACATAATGCCAAGACTGTCTCTTATCTACCTGCACATAATCCATATCCTTCCATTCCCTTCATGTCCATATACTAATCCAAAAGTGTCTTAAATGCCACTATCGTATCTGCCTCAACAATCAACTCCCGCAACTTCCAGGCAACCTACAAGGTTGTACCCATGTGGAATATGAGGTGCTGTTCCCCCAGTCTCACTCTGACAATGGTGGAGGCCCAGGACAGAACGGTCAGTGTGGGAACGGGAAGGGGAGTTAAAATAGGTAGCAACCCGGAGATCCAGTAGGCCTTGATGGACTAGGTTTACCAGAATGTTACCTGGATTAGAGGGTATTGCTTGGAATGCAAAATTGGACAAACTTGGATTGTTTTCTCTGGAATCACGGAAGCAGTGGAGTGACCTGATAGAAGTATATAAAATCATGAGAGGCATAGATAGGATAGTCAGAACCTCTTTGCTAAGGTGAAAATATCAAAGAGAGGGCAAAGCATTAAGGTGAGAGAGGGAAAATTTAAAGGAAATGTGCTGCTTTTTACACAGAGAGTAGAGGGTGCCTGGGATGGGTGGTCAGTAGTGGTGGTGGAGGCAGATATGATGGTGGCATTTATGAGGTTTTTAGATAGGCAGATGGATATGCAAAGAATGGAGGGATGTGGATAACGTGGAGGGAGAGGAGATTAGTTTAACCTAACATCATGTTCTGCATGCACATTATATAATGAAGCACCTGATCCTGTGCTGTACTCTTCTATGTTCTATCTTGTATGTTCTACCGGAAAAGATGGAAATGTTATTTACATTCCCATTAATGTTGCTTACCAGGATCAACACCAGCAGTAATAGCAAGAATGCTGCAGGGGGAAGAGCAGATATAATGAGCATAAACAAGAGCATACAATGCATGGATAATTCCCAGCGTAGTCAAGTATCATGGATCATGTGCAGACGAGAATAGTCTAACGTGGCTTCATGTTCGGCGCAGACATTGTTATTATTATTACACTATTATTGGGTTTTTTTTAAGTGTATGCATGTGTGTGTGTATGTGTAAGTATGAGTACATACACACACACAATGTACATTTTTTCCAGTTTATTTTATTTACAGTGTACAATGTTTACATATTCTGTTGTGCTCCTGCAAGTAAGAATTTCATTGTTCCATCTGGGACATATGACAATAAAACACTTGATGTTGATTCTTGAGCTTGTATGCTACAGATTTCAAAAGAAGGCATCAACAATATTGGTCCATTTGCAATATATGTGTCTAGCAAACATAATAACAGTTACTATGCTATCTAGGGGACAGCAAGGTATGTAGCAGAACTGGAGACAACATATGTATTTGCTCTGCTGGATATCCTCATGGTTAATGGCAAGGATTCAGGTTTCAGGGAAAGGTTTCAGGAGATGATTCAAGATAGCAATCACCTGTGCTCCCACCTTGCTCAACCTTATTGCGGTGTTCAAGAAGAGTCTGACTGTTCCACTGTGGACTGTAAGATTCCCGCTCCTTGGTGGAAATGGACTCTGCCCCATTGTGCGGAAGTTCACTTGGAGACTCCTCGGTTTCATTAATAAAGGCTCTGCACTCTAGCCTCCATCTGTGTTCTCGGTAACAAATGTAAGCTTTCATCGGCAACACAATATTCTGTGGGGTCTGCCTCAATTTGCCAGCTCATGCCTTTGGAAGTGTACTCGTTGATCCGCTTCTACATTATTCTGTCAATGGCGCGAGATGGCAGCTTCTGTTCTGGTGGTTCCAAATATAATATAACACGATAGAACTTGATTTATCCCAGGAGGGAAATTGATCTTAAAACACAAGATACACGAGACGTGAAATTAAAGTAACGAGTGGAAAGGATTGGTGATGTGCAAACGTTGGGTGAGGGGGTGGAGGGTGGGGAGAGGGGAGACAGTCTACCCCATGACCGAAGGATGGGGAGTTGTACAGTTTGATAGCCACAGGCAGAAAGGATCTCCTGTGGTGTTCTGTCACGGAATGGAAGGTGCAATCATCTTTTGTCATGATATGGGTCATCTTTTTCCAGCACTTCAGCTTCTTGAATCTTCTGTGTCTGACAGGAAAGATGGTGATTAGGGTTTATATATCATCTCGACGATAAGTTAAAAATGAAAAACGATTTTTAAGATTTCCAAGATCAGTCCACTTCTCATTTGCCATGTGTTCTCCTCTTAAGAAATGACTTGCACTTTATGTTTCGCTGATGTTGCCTTCATATTTTTCTTGCAGTATTCTTAAGAAGAATGTTTTGAGCTCCTGTACTTCAGTACCCTCTTCTTTATATGTGCATTAGGGTGAGATTTCTGCTCACTAGAGACCCACAACATTTTCCTGGAATGTAGCTCATTTGATCTGCTGACGTAGGTTCATAGTGGTATTCCTAAGTGACTAACTACTGCTGGGAGGGAGGTAAAGCTGGTGTTGCTGCAACTCTTGACAGGACACACTTTCATAGCGAGTCAGGATCACATGGTGAGAAGAAGGCAGAGGAGAAAACCACAGAGATCTAAATCAGCAGAATGAGATGCACTTACACAATCTTCGCCGTGACAAGTAGCTGCAGTTACTCAGATCCTTATGTGAATTCTGCAGACAAAGATATGCATAGAAATTGTTCTGTTCTTTGCAAAAACATTTTACCAGAAAGGCGATCACACTTGCCATTCTATTGTCTGTTTATTTCTGCCCCTAGGATAAAGGATGGCAAATATTCATGACCCCTGAGAGAAGTTCCATTTTATCTCTGTCTAAAATCGACAAACCTTCATCCTTAAATCCCTCCTGCAAGACTTTGTCATCAGGAGAAACATGCTCTCAACACCCATGCTGTCAATCCACCTTCTTTACACGCTTCAGTGAGATCATCCCTTATTCTTCTCAGCTCTAATTAGTGTAGGTCCACCTTGCTCAACATGTCTTCATAAGTAAATTCTCTTAATCCAGGAACTTTCTCTAAAAGCAAAATACACATGATTTTCTTGAAGACACAAGAATATCACAAATGCTGGAATCTTGAGCAAAACACAAATTGCTGGATGAAATCAGCATGTCAGGCAGCATCTGTAGAGTGAATTGACAGGCCATGTTTTGGATCGTGACCCTCCTATATAATCAGTACCTCAATGTCCATGAAGTCTGTGGATGCCACCAGGATTCACAAGCTCATCAGGAAGGCTGACTCTGTCCTGGGGGCAGAGTTGGATTCATGGGAGGTGATTCGGGAGGGGAGGATGCTCCACAAACTCTTGGACAATACAGCTCACCCACTCCATGACACACTGGTCAACCTGAGGAGTACCTTCAGCAACAGACTGGCTCAAGCAAAATGCAGTACAGATTGCCACATGAGATATATGAAACCCAATCACCATATTTCCTGTCAGACACAGAAGATTTAAGAAGCTGAGGTGCTGGAAAAAGTTGACACATATCATAACAAACAATGATTGCACATTCCATTCCATGACAGAACGCCACGGGAGATCCTTTCTCCCTGTGGCTATCAAACTGTACAACTCCTCCAATCCTTTCTACTCGTCCTTTCTCCAATTTTGTCTTATCCTGGCCACTCCAACCTAAGTAAGTAGGTAAATAAGCCCTTTCAGTTTGTCCAATCTTTTTTGTTATCCCTGATCTCTTCAAACTTCTCCTCTACCTTACTTTGATACTTTCTGCAGCATTTTCCTGGAACATTTGTGCCCAAGAAAGATTCAGAAGAGATTCAGAAGAGGACTATAAAACCCCAGATGCCTGGGTGTGAGTCAGTCACTCTAGAAGATCGCGAGGGAGAGTCCATGACTGCGATTCTAAGCTGTGAATCAACTGAACTGTGAGTCTGCAATGTACTTGCAATAAATGATTTGTTATCCCTTAATGACGATGTCATGAGTTGTTTGGCACACAAAAAAGCTGGAGAAACTCAGCGGGTGCAACAGCATCTATGGAGCGAAGGAAATAGGCAACGTTTCGAGCCGAAACCCTTCTTCAGACGGAGACAGTTGTTTGGCAATTTGGTGGCCTGCACTCTGCTTGAAATGTTATGAAATTGAATTTGGTGGCCACAAAACTGAATTTGGTTGCCTGCACTCTACCTGAAATGCTATGAAACTGAATTTGGTGGCCTGCACTCTGCCTGAAATGCTATGAAACTGAATTTGGTAGCCTGCACTCTGCTTGAAATGGAATTTCAAGGAATAGCCGTGAGTGATCTGCCAGCCCATCAGTCCTGAGTGGCTGATCTGCCAGCCTACCATCCTGAGTGACTGAGCTGCCAGCCCATCAGCCCTGAGTGACTGAGCTGCCAGTCCATCAGCCCTGAGTGACTGAGCTGCCTGCCCTGAGTGACTGAGTGCTAGTGACTGAGTGCTAGTGACACCAGGCCTGAGTGACTGAGCTGCCAGCCCTGAGTGACTGAGTGCTAGCCCATCAGTCCTGAGTGGCTGATCTGCCAGTCCATCAGCCCTGAGTGACTGAGCTGCCAGCCCACCTGGCCTGAGTGACTGAGCGGCCAGCCTACCAGGCCTGAGTGACTGAGCTGCCAGCCCAATAATCCATCCGGTCAACATTGTCCATACTAGCCTTCTGGAAACCAGTCCCTTTGGCTCACAACACCCATATTAGTGCTCCAGAAAGCCCCCTCCCGAACGGGTCCCACTTACTCTAGTATATGTATAAATGTTACTGTGAAGTAGTGCTTGCATCTAAGGGCAACTAATTCTGCACCATGTACTATATCTATAATGATTAGCCATTAAATATAACAGTCGGCTGGGGGAGGAGAGAATATAGCAAATTATGATTTCCACACATGCAGCGAGTTGATGGAAGAAGGCTTCAACTGCATCAATCTTAAAACCAGCACATTTATTCAAACAATGTTGTGCTCATTATCTCCAGCTACATTGTCCTCCTTGTGTTATGAGGGAAATGAGAAGAAGAAATTTATATTGTTTTGGTAAGAAAGGATTGCTGTATGGATTCTGTCAGGTCTAATCACATGGGACTAGTCAACATTACACAATCTACTCTGACTTGTCCCCGAGGTGGATACCGAATAGTCAGGCCATAACTGCCTTGCTTGACTGCACTGGGTATCTGAAAGCATCAGCTAGAAGGTCAATGGGCTAAATTAGTTCTTGGTTCAGTTGTGCGCCTTGCCTTAAGAAAAATAACAAGTAGTCACAGATAGTTCTGCTCCATGGTCAGGTTAATGCTTGAGTGTGGAACCTAAAACCCATTGAATGCAATAAATTATTATCATTTTAATGCTTTAAAAAATATATGACCTTCATCAACTTTGACAAATCAATGGCATAGTTTATTGGTACCGAATGAAGTGACTAACTTAAATCTATTAATATTTTTTATTAGTAAATAACAATAACGGAGCTGGGGCGGCGGCCCGGAGCTGATGCTGTGGCGGGCTCTCGGAGCGGAGACGGCATTCCGGCTTTCGGCGGCGGCGACAACACCACGGAGGTCCGCAGGACTGGAGAGCGGCATCTTCAGCCTGGATCGATCGCCTCAGCGCAGAGGGAGAACAAGGAGGGAAGAGATGGAGACTAAGACTATGCCTCCATCACAGTGAGGATGTGCTTGGTGAACTGACTGGGGTGGATGTTTAATTTGTGTTTATTGTATGTTTTGTTATTATTGATTCTGTGTATGACAGCAGGCAACATAATTTCGTTCAGACCGAAAGGTCTGAATGACAATAAAGGATCTATCTATCTATCTTTCTATCTAATTGTGTCACAGGATATTCAATACAGACCTTGGTCAATGAGGCATAAATGATTACACCAACCTGGAATGCATGAGACAAGGTTACATTATTGCTGAAGATTTGAACTTGCAAGTATTGAATTCCTCATAGTACAATCACAGGGCTGGAAAACATGTACAGTAATGTAATTTGGAAGTAATATATTTAAATGTACATTTTCCAAAAAGATGGAACTCCAGCCAAAAAATTCACAGCAATTCTAACGGCAGATAATTGGATAGTTGGCTATAACTTGGATGTATCCTGTGTTGCTCACTTGCACTGCGGTGAGCATGGATAATATCGATAATACACACCAGTCTCTAATCAGGTCTTTGTGAGTGTAATGGCAGGTTTGGTTATGGCCCAGATTCTGTGGATAAATACCAGTAGCTCCACTACTGGAATTATTAGGGAGTCCATTGGCAGACCATAACAAAGAACAGAAAACAGTCAAGCATAGGAACAGCCCCTTCGACCCATAGGGTCCATACTGCACATGATGCCATTTCAGAAATTACCCAACAATAATAATGGGGAATCTGCTCAGATCACTCATACCATGACTCAGCTGTTTGGACTGATTCATGTTTATCTCAATAATTTATTTAGTGGTTGTAAAGATTTTTGTGGATTCCATTCAATCTAACTTTCCAGACCCACCTAACATGCGGGACCTTGTCAAAGGCTTTGATAAAGTCAATATAGACAATGTCCACTGCCCTGCCCTCATCAATCGCTCCATGATCTTAGTTTAGTTTAGTTTAGAGAAGCACCGTGGAAACAAGCATTTTGGCGCACCGAGTCCGCGCCGACCAGCGATCCCCGCACATTAACACTATCCTACACACACACTAGGGACAATTTACACATACACCAAGCCAATTAACCTACATACTGTACGTCTTTGGAGTGTGAGACGAAACCAAAGATCTCAGAGAAAACCCACGCAGGTCACGGGGAGAGCGTACAGCCAGCATCCGTAGTCAGGACCGAACCCGGATCTCCGGCTCTGCAAGTGCTGTAAGGCAGTAACTTTACCATTGTGCCACCGTGTCACCCCTAAAATAGAAAATATTCATGACATGCATACTTAAAAAAAACTCTATCAGATTTCTGAGACATGATTTCTCAAACACGAAGTCATGCTGAATATCTGGCTAGTCCTTGTTGCTCTTCTTTGAATGTAAGCCACCCTCCAATCTTTTAAAACATCACCTGTGGCTAAAGATGATGTAAATATCTCTGCAAGGTCTTTCACAATTTCCTTTGTAGCTTCCCATAAGGTTTGATGATGTACTTGGTCAGACTCTGGGGATTTATCCACCTTAATGCATGTTAAAACTACTAATACGTCCTCTTTGATAATTTGTATGTGTTCTAAGACATCCCACTGCCTGTGGCTCAATTCTTTAGTTTCCATGATATTTATTGCACTAAAAACAGATGAGAAGTATTAATTTAATACCTCCCCATCAATTGTTCTACTACATAAAGAAAGCCACACTGATGTTTAAGGGGACCTATACTTACCCAAGCCTTTCCTTTACTCTTAATATACATATAGAATCTCTTGGGACTTTCCCTTACATTGCCTGGCAGCTCCATTTAATGCCCCCTTTTTACTTTCCTGATTGCCTTCTTAAGCGTACTCAATAGACAATAGACAATAGGTGCAGGAGTAGGCCATTCGGCCCTTTGAGCCAGCACCGCCATTCACTGTGATCATGGCTGATCATCCACAATTAATACCCCATTCCTGCCTTCACCCCATATCCCTTGATTCCACTACTCCTTCGGTTTATATACTCCAAGAGGGATTCCCTTGATCTTAAATATGCCCTATGTCTCCTTTTTCTTGACCAAAATCTCAACATCGCTCATCAACCAGTGTTCCCTAAAGTTATCAGGTTTGCCCTTCACCCTAACAGGAATATACTGCTGTTGTACTCTTCCTGACATTCTTGAAAACCTCCCACATGCCACCCAACCCTTATCTGCAAGTTCCCGCCTATTGCTTCCAAAACTGCCCTTATTGCAAGAAAATTGCCATTGTTGGAGAACAAAGGAAGACCCGGCGTGGGGGGATCGCTGAAAGCTAAAGGGAATCACAAATGGAATGTGTTTTCAAAATCATTTGTGTTAAAATGGAATATTTGTAACTGTCGGCACTCTTTATATGGCGACTCTTTGCATACTTTGGGTCTGCAAAACAAAGAATATCACTGTGACTTGTCACAATAAAGTATCATTCATTCATTCATTCATAATTAGGTCCATGGGGTGGAAGATTGCAACCTTCACGTGGTCCGCCCTGTTTTGACAAATGCAATCAACCCGGCGTGCACAATCAAATAAGATCAAATAGAACAAGTTGTCCTACAACTTTAGGCTGTGCATGCCATACGCACAAAGAAGAAGAATTAGGTCCATAACTTGTGGGCCAGTATCATTCTCCATGACCTCATTAAGATTTATAGAATTATGGTCGCTGGTCCCAAAGTATTCTCCAACTGATACTTGCCCTACCTTATTCCCCCAGGGTTACTCCCTCTATATACTGATTAAGAATCATTAACAGGTTACTGGCACCTCAGCTTGTGCCACACATTTATGTGCCAAATTCTTATGATATAGTCATGACCCTGTTCCCTCTCAGTCGCACAGACATAGATTACAAGCAGTCTCACTGATTAAAGCTGTTTCACTTGACATGTGGGACTGCTGCACTGGAGGGTTTGCACAGTTTGTGCCGCACAACAGGCTAAAAAGACAGTTCTGTAAAATAACCAATTCACCACAGAATAAAATGAAATCATGAGCAGCAACAGTAGGAGACACCTTGAGATATCAGCCAGTGGTATTCACCTCAGAGATGTTTTTTGAGTATTTGCATCTGGAAGCAGGTGTAATTAGCATGTTAAAAAAATACTCGACAAATATGTTATGAAGAGGAAGGATCTCAATTCGAAATGTCACCCATTCCTTCTCTCCAGAGATGCCACCTGTCCCGCTGAGTTACTCCAGCGTTTTGTGTCTGTCTTAAGTGGATTGTGGATTTTGTTTCCCCAAACCTGCATTTCCTTGCTCATCTATTAATTTCTATCTTTACCCATGAACATATTGTGGTAAATGCTTTGCCCCAGGCATATTTTTACAAATTATAATGGTTCAACATGGATTAAAATCTGAAAAAGGCTGTAAAGAAGTAAACTTTAGGTGTAGCAGGAAGCAAGGCGATTATCCCACTGTGTTATCAGTTCTAAACAAAATAATTGCCATTGCAGTTTACGGTGTTTTTAATGGTTCCTTAAAGCTTCCATATTCTTCCTCAAAGTGTCTGCTCATTTATGGTATGAATCTCAATGTTTTCTTGACGCAATGGCCCCGACAAACATAGAGGACCAGTGAATATAAAGCATCAATTTAATATTCCACACCAAACAAAATCAAATCAATTAACACAATTGTGTTTTCCATGGGTTTAAAATTCAATTGAGCAAATTAGAGGAGGGGGGGAGATCTCACAGAAGTATATAACATTGTTTGGTTTATGGAACAAGCTGCCAGAGGAGGTAGTTGAGGCTGGGACTATCCCAATATTTAAGAAACAGTTAGACAGGTACATGGATAGGACAGGTTTGGAGGGATATGGACCAAGCGCAGGCAGGTAGGACTAGTGTAGCTGGGAAATGTTGGCCGGTGTGGGAAAGTTGAGCCATATTACTCGATGACATAAAAGGGATGGGCAGTCAGAACCTTTTCCCCAGGGTGGAAATGTTAAAGACAAGAGGGTATAGCTTTAAAGTGAGAGGGACAAAGTTTAGCCTGTTCAGTGCCATCCCAGTGCTTCAGACCAACCAAGTCTGAAGAAGGGTCTGGACCCAAAACATCACCCATTCTAGTCTGCAGAAGGGTCTCGAGCTGAAGGGTCTCGAACTGAAACTTCACCCATTCCAGTCTGAAGAAGGGTCTTGGCCTGAAATGTCACCCATTCCTTCTATCCAGATATGCTGCCTGGCCCGTTGAGTTACTCCAGCATTTTGTGCCTATCTTCAGTGAAAACCAGCATCTGTAGTTCCTTCCTACATATATACCACTTTGGATACTGGTGCTGGGGACGACCATTGCATTGAGAGCAGCAGGTTTGTTGTACTGGGCTTGGCTCTGAGGCACAGTGGGGTAGGGTGAAGTCAGGCAGAGCGATGGTGATAGAGGATGCAGTAGTTATGGGGATTCTGTGGCAGCAAACGGGACTCCAGGACAATCTGTTGACTCCCTGGTATCAGGGTCTCAGATGTTGTGACAATAATGGAAACTTGGTTGCAAGAGGGACATGACTGGCAGCCAAATGCATCTGGGGTTTTATGTTTCAGACCACAGAGAGCTTTGATAGCTTTGATAGTCAGGGAGAATGTCATGGAGATAGTCAGAGGGAACACATTGGAGGGTTCGTCCACAGGGGCATTGTGCGTGAGCTCAAACATAAGAATAAAATCCTCTAATGGGATTATATTATATGCCATCCATTAGCCAGCAGGAGAGAGAAGACCAGATATGTAGACAGATTATGGTAGGATGCAGGATCCATAGATTTGTTGTAGTGTGTTACTTTAACGTCCTCAATATCGACTGGGACTTATTCGGGGTAAGGAGATTAGATGGGACAGAATTTGTTAGGTGTATCCAAGAGGGTTTTCTTAAAATGTACACGGATAGTCAGACTCGAGAAGGGACCATATTGGACCTAGTGTTGGGAGACAAGCCTGGCCAGGTGACTGCTGTTGAGGTGGAAGAAGAATTTTGGGGATAGTGATCACAATGGGGATAGTGATCACAATCCATATGTTTTAGGATTGTTTAGTGTAGGGTAGGTCTGGATGTTGGGGGAAGGGACTTTATTGGGGCAAGGCAGATTACAAAGTCATTAGGCAGGAGCTAGGGAGGGTAGATAGGGTTCAATTGTTTTTGGGTAAATTCACAGATGGCATGTGGAAGTCGTTTAATGGGCAGCTGATCAAAGTGCAAGATTGGCATGTAAGTAGGATGGATAAGGATGGCATAATCCTTCATAAGATCGTAAGGATGATCTTATTAAATGGTAGAGAATGTTCAAGAAGCCAAATGACCTAACCTTGCATATGTTTCTTACATTCTAACAGTGAAGCCTGCTCTCAGCGAAGATAAATTCTGATGGTAGATTAAAAAAAAATATATATATATATAAAAACAGATTCTGCTGGAAACAACCAACAGATTCGGTGGAGAGAGAAACATTTCATGTTGATGGCTCTCAATTGGAAACTTAGTTGGTTTCCCTCTGAGTTGCGGAAAATAACGAGGATTGAGGAGAAGAATAAATTGTTTAAGATTTAACTTTGCTCCTTAGAAAATTTTCAAGCTCTTTGCTTGCAACAATTTAAATTGAAATGTGGGTGTTATGTTGACATAATGACACAAATGACAGCCATCTTTTGCACACCAAATTCCAGCAGTAATCAGTAAGATGAATACTCATCCCAAATGTCTGGAGATAATATACAAAGGAACTGCAGATGCTGGTTTATACGAAAGATAGACACAATGTGCTGGAGTAACTCAGTGGGACAGGCGGCATCTCTGCAGATGCATCTCCAGAGATGCTGCCCTAACTGCTGAGTTACTCCAGCACATTGTCTCTTTGTGTGGAGTGGGTAATATTTGGGAGGAAAAACAATCAGAGTACTGGGGCATTTAACTTGTACAGCACAGGAGCAACTTGACAATGTATTACACGTTCATCTAAAATTCTCTACCCACCATCAGAGCGTAAATATATTTAAAATAGATGACACAACACTTCTATCAGTATGCCAAAGAGGAAATTTAGATAAATCTCAGGATTTGAGAGAAACCTCTGCCCCCTTCAAACAGTGCAAATGAAAACATTCACATCAACCTGAAGCAGCAACTCAGGAGCTGGTTTTTACTCTCGGCAAAAAAAGAAGGTGGTCATCTTCCAATTAATGTTCATTTTGCGTTATTGCACGGAATAACCTCTGCTCCAAAATCTTTAATATTGCATTGCAAGTTAGGAGAATAAACTTGGAAGTGGCACTGCATTGTGAAAATATATCATGATGCAGGTCCTGAAAAATTTACATTTGGATCAATAAAATGCTAACTTCACTCCATAAGATAAATGGGAGGAAAGAGAGTAACCACAACTACTTAATACTTCACTGCTGATGTCCATAGAGTGGATATTTTCTGGGAAGAAAATCATCAATAACAGCTCTATTGACTTCCTTTATCCATTCATCAGATGATGAAAAAGATATAAAGGTGATAAGCTGAGTTGTGTTGTTCATAGCTCATGGGCTCTTGGTACTTTTGGCCAGAAAAAGAGACACAAAAAGGTTGCCAAAGCAAAACAGTAATAGCTGTAAATGTGAATATATGTAGAGAGGGTCATTTGTCCCACCAGGATTTTGTATATCTCTATAAGATCTCCCCTCATTCTCCTGCGCTCCATGGAATGGAGACCCTGGCTACTCAACCTCTCCCTATAGCTCACACCCTCTAGTTCTGGCAACATCCTCGTAAATCTTTTCTGAACCCTTTCAAGCTTGACAATATCTTTCCTATAACATGGTGCCCAGAACTGAATACAATATTCTAAATGCGGTCTCACCTATGTCTTATACATGACCTCCCAACTTCTATACTCAGTACTCTGACTGATGAAGGCAAAAGTACCAAAAGCCTTTTTGACCACCTTATCTACCTGCGACTTGACCTTCAAGGAACCATGCACTTCAAGGAACTCCTTGATCCCTCTGCTCTACCCAGAGGTCTACCATTTACTGTGTGAGTCCTGCTTTTGTTCGACATCCCAAAATCCAACGCCTCACACTTCTCTGTATTAAATTTCATCAACCATGCCTCCCCCCACCTGGCCAGTTGATCCAGAGCCTGCTGCAATTGTTCACAACCATCTTCACTATCTGCAAAACCACTAACTTTTGTATCAGCAGCAAACTTGCTAATCTTGCCCTGTGTGTTATCATCCAAATCATTGATGTAGGTGACAAACAGTAACGGGCCTAGCACCGAACCCTGAGGCACACCAGTAGTCACAGGCATCCAGTCTGAGAAACAACCTTCCTCCATTACCTTCTGCCTCCTTCCATGGAGCAAATTTGCTATCAATTCAGCTATCTCTCCTTCGATCCCATGCGATCTAACTTTCCAGAGCAGCCTACCATGCCTACCATGCGGAATCTTGTTGTACGCCTTAATGATGTCCATGTACAGTAGGCATGTCTGATAATCTCTTGATAATGCTATGGGATTAGCAGGCCAGAAGTGTTGTATTCAAATACTACCATAGCAATTTCAAAAATCTGAAAATGTTTACTTAATTTTCTAGTAAAAACACCATGAAAACACAAATGGATTGTCATTGATTAAACCGTTGAATACTTAGAGAAAGGAAGTAGAAATAAGCTCTCCAGATGTGTTGTTAATTGTTCATCATCCTGGGAAACTGTGATCACCAGACCAGAAAATAGATTAAGTAGTAAGGTGATCAGACAGCAGTAGTGGAGCGAGAAATGTTTCAGATCAATGATCTTTCTTTTGTGTCAATGACCCAACAAATTAACTCTGTTTCAATTTTCTTTGCCTTTTCCTGACTAATAGAACAGAGAAACGAAAAGTATGGAAAATAGACACAGAATGCTGGAATAACTCATTAATGGAGAGAAAGAATGGGTGACGTTTTGGGTCAAGACCCTTCTTCTTCTTCTTCAGAGATCACCTTCCTATTACATCTATTTTCTGGTCTGGTCAGAAAAGAAGGGTCCTGACCTGATGAAGGAACTTGACCCAAAACGTCACCCATTCCTTCTCTCCAGAGATGCTGCCTGGCCCGCTATGTTACTCCAGCATTTGGTGCCTATCTCCGGTTTAAACCAGCATCTGCAGTTCCTTCCTACACATAGAAAAGTACAGCACAGGAACAGGCACTTCAGCTCCAATGTCTGTGCCAAATATACTGAAATAAACCAACCTCATCCGCCTACCCATGATCTATATCCCTCCATTTCTCGTTGAATATTGTCATCACATTCAGTTTCTATCCCAAACTTCCAGCATATACAGCATTTTTCTTGTTTTTCTTATTCTTTTATTGTATATATTTGTTCCCTACCATTAAAAAATCAGATTTATTTTCTTAAATCTAAAGCTTAAAATCCATCTCTTATTATACCAAGTTTCAATAGCAAATTCCATACATTTAAACTGCAATCATTTAGTTGAGTTTAGAGATATAGCATGGAGATAGGCCCCTTGGCCCACCAAGTCCATTCACCTGTTCACTCTCATTCTATGTTATCCCACTTTCTCATCCGCTCTCTTCACACTAGGGGCCGTTTACAGAGGCCAATTAACCTACAAACCTGCATATCTTTGAGATGTAGGAGGAAACTGGAGCACCTGGAGGAAACCCAAGCAGTCACAGGGAGAATGTGCAAACACCACACAGACAGACCTGCATGTCTTTGAGATGTAAGATTGAACCTGGGTACCTGGCACTGTCAGGCAGCAGCTCTAACGAACACCATTGTGCTGCCCTTTTTTTTAATGTTTTTTTAAACCTGCTTGCAAACGTTGTAATGTTATCAATCTTTTTAATTATATTTTATACATGTGCACTATCATTCAGTTGTATTTATGTCTTTCTTCCCTGTTTTATGTAAACTAACTCTGCCAAGAAAATAATCCAATTTGTATTCTTAGGATCCAATGTGAGTGACTTCACATTTCCTCGCATTGAAATCCATTAGCGCTATATGGTTTTGCCAACAAATTAATTATGCTTATGTTGGCAGTGGTGCAGTTACGGTGGTACAGCAGTAGTGTTTCTGCTTTACAGCAAAATGCCAGTGACCTAGGTTCGATTCCAACTATGGACACTGTCTGTATGGAGTTTGTACGTTCTCCTCGTGACCTGCGTGGGCTTTCTCCGAGATCTTCGGTTTCCTCCCACATTCCGAAGACGTACAGGTTTGTAGGTTAATTGGCTTGATTAATTAGCTTGATAAAAATGTAAAAATAGCCCGGCTATTAAATTGTCCAACTTCCAGTCTAGTCCCTGGTGGACTCTTCGGAAGGTACAAGGTACAAAGTAGAAGTTACAAGGATCCTTTACAATTGTCTACTTCAACTTGCAAAATTTATATGCGTCTTAATATGGTGTCATCTATAAACTTGGATATACAACTCTGTTCTGTTTTAATCCAGCAAGCAGAGCACAATTCTGTCATCCTTATTTTGTGATTCCTGTTCCTAAACAATGGATAACTTATGACGTATGCTTACCTCCTATTCAATGTTTATAACATTGATACTGATCTCTTGTGCAGAACCTTATAAAACGTCTTGGATGTTTTGTTCATATAATACACATGAATTCCAAATACCGGTTCTCGACATGTTTTGAATTACCAACTTATGGACATCAAATACTTGCGAACGATTGTTTGGTAGAGTAGCGGGATGGATTTCAACTTCTGAGGGGCTACAGGCATCTCCTGCCATACGTAAACTCGATTCATGGCAATATCATTGCATCATGCAGAGAAATATGAATGGATTAATTAACTCCACATTGCCCTTCGTCGGCCTATGATTTTATCTAAATGTATTATTGGGCGACCATGTTTCTGACGTGAACTGTTCAGGTAATCAATCATTCTCAGGAACGGAACCTTGTCATAACCTCTGGAGGGCCCATATTCAACTCATTAATTTGACATTCTCCTTCTCCATGGACAAGCTTTTAGAATAGAGAATGACTTGGTTCTACTTTGGTTTTGTGGATTCTAAGGTGGCCGATGAAGCCAATGAGAGAACTGTAGACTTTTTCACAAATAAGTGACTGGGAGGATGTTAATGTGCTGGTGAATGTATCTGTGTGTTCTTGATACATGGCTTGACATTCTCAATATCTTCAAGAAAGCTTGCTCTCCACTTTGAGGAAGCATGGACCAGATGTTCCCAGGGGTCAGTGAGGATTTGTACTTCATCAAGATAGTGCTGAGCACTGAGTACTTTTCTCTGTCTCTCTGTCTCTCCCTTAACAAAGCTGAGACTTGAAGTGTTTCAAGAGTCAGGTATCAAACATAACTGGTTGAGTGTATTTGCCTTGTAGATGTTAATCTGGGAGAAGGCACTGAGATTGGTCTGTGAATTGCTTCCAGTGAATTTAGAGGACTTTGTGGAGACGGTTTTGGTGGTATTTTTCCATTTCATTCTATGGGTTGTTCAGCTCACAGAAGATGTAAGAGGGCAGGGATCATCTTCATTATGAAGAATAGCTCAAAATGAGTTGAATATTGGTCATGTATTCATGTCCTGTATCAATATATTATCCATAAAGCTCATGAGCTTCCATATGCAATGTAGGTGCAGTGGTGGCATGTTGGTCGAGGACAATGATCGTGTGGATTTTGTGTGTAAGGTCCATGGTCCTGGAAACTTCAATGAATAAAGTGACAGCTTCTTTGAGTTTGCATACTCCAGGGTAATATATGTATTACAGCTCAACAACTAAGGTTTGTGTAACTTTAGTAGTCACTGTAGATTGAATAGGTTAGTTCAGAAGACTAATAACTTCACTCCAACAGGATCATTCTTGGGGGTGTAGTTTAACATTGTGGTTGCATACATTTTCAGTCACATTTTCCTCTTTTGCTGAAGTTGTCCATGTTATTGAAATTTACTCCTTCAATAGACAGCTAGCAATTATGGGCAGACTTGCAATTAGATTGTTACCATACAAAGAATTATGACCACTTTCTTAAACGGACTGCTTATAATTATAACATTAAGAATTCTAAGAACAACCTATAATCTAGCTCTCAACCTTCTTCATTCCTATTAGGTTCTTTTTTTTTTCAAAATTAGACCTTGAAACAATTGACTAATTTTATTGATTTGTATGATTTAATTCTATCATTTCAAAATATTTCTAATCTATTTATAATTCATGATATTTTTTTCTTAGCAAGCATCCAATCTGTTGATAATGAAACCGAGCAATGAGGAAACTTGATTGTAAAATATAGATATATTTTTTCATTTGAGGCAGTGAGAGGCTCTTAATATCATGCAATTGATTTTACTCAGCTGATCAGCATGTCTTCTCTTCTGATTACTGCTTATTTCCAAGTGAATGATATTCTATTACCAGGCCATGCAAAAACAAAACAATTTCTATCACAGCATTCAAAACTGCCAAGAAAGACAATAGAAATTGTTAACATATACATAAGTGCAAATATTCAGTCAGCTGTGCAATTATTTGTCAGGTTCCAGGCAATCCATTATTTTTCCCATGCATTTTTGTGTTTGGATAATTGTTCATTGTGGGGGTGGTGGGTGGGAAATGGAAATGGTGGGGGTGGGGGGGGGGGGGGGGTAACTATTCTATTCCTCACAAGGTGTGATGGGTGTATGGAACAAACTGGAGGAGGAGGTAGTTGAGGCTGGGACCATTGCAATGCTTAATAAACAGTTAGACATGGATAGCACAGATTTAGATGGATATGGGCCAAAACAGGCAGGTGGGACTAACTGGGACATGTTGGCCAGTGTGGGCAAGTTGGGCCAAAGGGCCTGTTTCCATGCTGTATGACTCTATGACTCTATCAGGACCTTTGGAGTCGGGGGAGAAAGTTGGTAAGAGTAGTGGGATGGGGCAAAGCCTGGCAAGTGACAGGTCCAGGGGGAGGGGATGATTGGCAGAGGAGTGGAGAAAGTGATAAAGGCCAGAGATGAAAAGGAGACAAAATAATATCAGATAAGGAAAGAAGAGGAGGAGTGAAAGGTGGAAATATAGAGTAGGATATGGATGAAAGGTGATGGGGTATGGGGGGATCAAATAAAGAGTGTACAGAGGTGGGGAAGGAGCAAGATGGTTGGGTTGGTGGGAAATGGTGGGAGAAATGTGCATTGGGGTAGAGCAGGGGAAAGAGGGGCAGGGGCATATTACTTTTAACTGGAGAATTCAATGTTCATACCATAGGTTGCAAGCTATGAAAGTGCTATTCCTCCAATTTGCCTGTGTGACACTGGAAGAGGCCTTGGGAATGGGAGGGGGAGTTAAATAATTAGCTATCAGTAGCTCCAGTAGCAGACCTGGTGGACAGAGTAGCAAGGCCTTTCTTTATTCCAACTTTCTTTATTCCATTTTTTCCTACTCAGTTCCCAGCCAAGTTCTTTTCAAGATTAAAGCTCAACATTCCACCCACACCTACGTTCAGTGCAGAAACCTAAAAGTTAAAGAGTCTGTAGAGTGATAAGCTTAATGATTTAATCTTTCATGTTTGTTGCTTAATGGTTCCAATCATAAACATTGGAACTTAATGAAGAAATTCACA
This sequence comes from Leucoraja erinaceus, assembly GCF_028641065.1. Classification (NCBI taxonomy): domain Eukaryota; kingdom Metazoa; phylum Chordata; class Chondrichthyes; order Rajiformes; family Rajidae; genus Leucoraja; species Leucoraja erinaceus. Next base: position 18,156,585 of record NC_073398.1, read on the forward strand.
GCTTTTGCTCACATTTAGTATCTTCTAAAATTAAATTTAGTGGCACGGAGAAGAGTTGAAGAAAATAAATTGAAATGAATTGCATTTTCTCATTCTGCACAAATCACAGTCAGAGAGACATTCAGTATAAGTATTCTGCTTGCTTTTCTAACTGTACAAAGAGCAAGCATTTTGACATGAATGTCAGAACCTTTTTCCCAGGGTGGAAATGCTACAAAGACTAGAGTGCATAACTTTAAGGTGAGAGGGGCAAAGCTTAAAGGAGATTGGTACAGCAAGTTTTTTTTTACACAGAGTGTACTGTGGGTCAGGAATGCACTGCCATGGGTGGTTGTGGAAGCACTCCTTTAGATAGGGAATGGAGGGATAAGAAATAAGTGCAGGCAGAGGAGATTAATTTAATTTGGCATTATGCTCAGAATAGACGTTGTGGGCCAAAGAGCCTATTCCTGTGCTGTACTGTTCTAATGCATCAATTCTTCTTCGATTCATTCAAGGTGACTGAATTTTTATGCCTGAGCTGGTACAATAAAGTTAATCTGACACTCCGGCTTTTCTGATTTCCATACAAATGACTCCCCTTCAAGTACTTGGCCCATTATCCTCTACTATGGAATCTAGTCCTGTGAGATCTAAACCTACAGCTTTGCAGGGTGCGAGGTAAAGCCATTCATGATTAGGTGAGTGAATGAAATTCTCCTAATTTTCTCTCCATTTCTGTTGTCCATTATTTTAAGTTCATGGCCTTTGGCTTCTGACCTACTGGACTAGGAGGTTCAGGTCGAGACTCTTCTTCAACCCAAAACATCACCCATTCCTCTCAAAGAGATCCTGCCTGTCCCGCTGAGTTACTGCAGCATTTTGTGTCTATCTTCAAGAAAAAACCAGGCCTTGGGTTCATACAATATGTCTGCTGAGATATCCGGTGGAGCTGTTGCTAGCTGCCTCCGCCCTCAGTCCGGTATTTTTTGGGTTTTTTTGTTATGTTTGAAGTGTGTTTTTTGTGTTTTTTTAATGTCTTTTGTGGGGGAAGAGGGTACGGTAAGGGGGATACCGTCCTTCAGTCGCTTCCTGGAGAGGACGCGACTATTATTCGAGGCTCCCGGCTCGGCCTGTGGACTCCGGGAGCCGCGGACTCTGGTTGGAGGCGGCTGATTTGGAGGTCCTGGCCCCTGAGGATGTTCTCCGTCGAGGTTTTGGCATCGGCGTTCCATCATCCCGGCGTGACTGCGGGTGCTCAGGAGGAGGTCCCGACCACGGGTGAACATCTGGCAAGATCGGCAGGGAGGCTGGCTGGACTATGGTACCTTCCTCAACTTTGGTGCCACTGTGGGGTTGTGTTGTGTCATGGACTTCTGTGTTTGTGCTTTTTCTGAAAATATGTTTTATTTATTTATTATTTATTTTATGTTACTTGATTGTAAGGAAAATCCATTTTGTTGTCTCTTATGAGATAATGACAATAAATTGAATACAGCTTAGAAACCAGGAACCTCTGATACAAATCACAACTCCATCTACTATATCTGTAACATGCCAGGAAACTTCAGGTTTGCTATAATCATGGCCATCATCAAGAAAGGCGATTTTAAGTGCATGAAAGCAATGTTGGGATAGTACTGGAAAATGACACTGATAGATGATCAGCCACGATTTTGATGAATGTTGGTGTAGGTCCGAGGGGCCATGTGGACGATTCCTACTATTTCTCATGTTAAAGTCATGAGACTTACCAGGAGATCCAGGAGCTTATTTAACACAAACATTGGGAGCACAACCTCATCTCAAGAGAAGGAAACAATTCTCTGGGCACCTGACCACTGAGGTTCAACAGAAAACCTGTGACCTAAGAAACATCAAGAAAGATGATTTTAAACGCATGGAAGGAATGTTAGGATAGTACTAGAAAATTATGCTGATATAGAAGATCAGCCACGATCTTGATGAGTGGATGTCATCATCATACAGCACGGTAACATGCCCTTCAACCCACCATGTTCATGGTGACCAAGATGTCCCATTTAAGCTAGTTCCATTTGCCTGAATTTGGTGATGCCCTGCTATACCTTCCCTCTCCATGTACCAGTCCAAGTGTATTTTAAATGTTGTTATTGTACCTGTCTCAACTACCTCCTCTCGTAGTTAATTTCATATGCCCACCAATCTCCGAGTGAAGTCAAAGTCAAAGTATCCTTTATTGTCATTCAGACCTTTCAGTCTGAACCAAATTTTGTTGCCTTGCAGTCATACATATAATAAAATAACAAAACACACAATAAACACAAATTTAACATCCACCACAGTGTGTTCACCAGGCACCTCCTCACTGTGATGGAAGGCAAAAACCTTAAAGTCTTTGTCTCTTTCCTCCTTGTTCTCCCTCTGCGCTGAGGCGATCCAGGCCTCCGATGTTGTGACCCCACCGGGTGATGGTAAGTAAGTCCCGTGGCTCAACCGTGCTCCGCGAACGGGCCGGTTCAAACACCGCGGCCAGAGGTGGTCGAAGCTGCCGAAGCTGCCGCCCTCCAGTCCAGCGGAAAAGTAGCCCCTTAGGTTTCTTTTAAATATTTCCACTCTCACCTTCAACCTATGCCTTCTTCACATCATGGATCAAGCCCTTTGGCTCACCAACTCCACGCTGACCATTGATTGCCTTTACACATCTTCTATGTTGTCTACTACCTACACACAAGGGATAATTTACAGGGACCAATTGACCTACAAACCTGCATGTCTTTGGGATGTGAAAGGAAACTGGAGCGCACAGAGGAAATCCATGAGGTCATAGGGAGGACATGCAAACTCCACGTAGACAGCACCTGACGTCAGCATCAGACCCATGTCCTTGCCTTTGTGAAGCAGTGGTTCCAAAAATGCACCACTCTTTCTTTAGCTGCCACTGCTTCTTTAGTTCATCACTCCCCTTTGCTGAGTAAAAGACTGGCCATTGATCCTATCAATTCTCCTCATGATATTGTACACCTCCATAAGATTACTCCTCAGCTTCCTGCACTCCTGGGAACAAAATCCTAGCTTGTCCAATCTCTCCCACAGCTCAGGCTTTTGAATACTGGCAACATCCTTGTACATATTCTCTGCACTATTTCCTGCTTAATGATATCCTTCCTATCAACACAATACTCCAAATGCAGCCTCACCAATGTCTTGTACTTAAATCATGTTCTTAAATCAAATTGCATTGACTACAAAGGCATTTCCTTACTACCTCTCACAGGGAAAGCCATGCCAGGCCCATCCCCAACTGCATCCCCTTTAGCACTGAAGAGATGCTTGCCAAATCACAAAGTGGACTCCATCAACTTGAGAAACAACGAACATGACCTTCATCATTTAACAACTCCAATACAAATGCAAGGAGCAGATTCAGCCTTTTGGGCCTTGGAACAGTTCTTGGCTCTGTCAGTCAAGAGTGACCTATGTACTGCATATCGATGGTAACTGATCTTCTTCTTGCATATGGCGTGCACAGCCTAAAGTTGTAGGACAACTTGTTTTATTTGATCTTATTTGATTGCGCACGCCAGGTTGATTGCATTCGTCGAAACAGGGCGGACCACGTGAAGTTTGCAATCTCCCACCCCACGGTAACTGATATGAAATAGGAACTACTGACTTTGTTGCCTATTTTATAATTCTCCTGATATTGGTTTCAATTGTAGCTATTAACACTAAATATCAGGATGGGTTTAAAAGTGTGGGTAATACTCTATCAACGGTTAAGCCCCTGCAACCAACAAATTTCTATCCTACAAATACATTTGTTGCTGACATTGCACTGTCTTGTTCCAACCTCAGTTGGCTAAATGTTCAGACATACGACTGAGAAATTAATTATTGTTTGGATACTCATTTGATCTGAACACGTTGGTGGATGGCTGCATAATGGGTCTCATCAGTTAACTGCTGAGATATAATGTACGACAGCACACATGAGCACAAAGGGTTAGGCTGGCATTTTGTCAGCCTCAGCTCCTGAATTATGGATCACCAGCCGTGTTATAACCCATGAATAAGAGCAAGCAGCACTTTCTGTTCTTCCATCTGGAGAGGCACAATGGCAGGCCTTAGTGAATTCAATTATTTAGTTTCTCTAACTGACCATAAACTTCAGGCTTTCATCTGTTTTATCTCTCCCTTAACTACTGTATTTATTATTAACTATGAATCTGATATGTCTTCTTTGTTTACTGATACCACTTATTGTTACTTGTTGAATGTTGTTCTAACCCCGCAGCTAGTGCTAGGCGGCAAGGAAATTAAACTCAAATGGATACTAAATTCCTTTGTATGGAATTATTGTATCAACACATCATTATGTTAAACTCAAGGTAGATCCATCGAGAATGCAATGCCTGGATGTGGCTCTGTTAGGTGAAGGAATAAAATCTCCCTGGAAATCACTAAGAAGAAAACCATCAGCGTAATCCTAGTTTAAGTTTCACTTTTGAAACTGGATCTATTGATGTTTGCTAGCCATGCACAAATTGCACATAAATGTAATTTTATCAGGTTAAGTCATGCAAGCTACTATTTCCAGGTGAAATGGTGCAAGCTGGAGAAAGGCCCAGCCATACCCAAGCACATGTTATATTGTATGTTAGTCATGCACCTAGTTATTTCCTTCAGAGCGGCCAGACTTCAGCAGCAGGCACAGTGCTGAATTAACATCGCGGAGCAGGGCGATGTCTTGCCGGGGATCACCTGTGTTTGGAGCTCCGGAGTGTTGGGCCTACTGACTTTAACACCGTGGAGTTGTGGTTTGCGGAGATTCTAGCCGTGTGTGTGGCGCTGACTTTATCATCGTAGAGGCCTGGGATCTTTTGCTGAGGATCGCCAGTGCTGGAACTCTGCCCAGTTTGGCCTGTGGACTTCGGAAGCCACGGTCTCCGGTAAGAAGCGGCTGATTGAGAAATTCCAAGCTGCTGAGTGTGTTCCTCCGTACCGACGCCAGAGTTTCGATCATCCCGGCATGTACATCGTTGGCAGCAGCCTCTTTGTAGGATGTTCATCAAAACAACATGCTGTGAACCTTGCCCTATTGATCATCAGGACATGAGGCCATTCATAGCATGGAATCATGTGCGTGGGAAACCGTGTCTCACAATCTGATAGTTTTTTTTGAAGTGAGCACAAAGGAGATTGAATTAGGGCAGGGCAGTGGTCACTGTCTATATGGACTTCAGCAAGGCCTTCAACAAGGATCCGCATAGACTTTTCTAGAAGTTAGATCACATGGAATCCATGCAGTGCTAGCCAATTGGATTCAAAATGGCTTGGGGGCAGGAGACGAAGGGTAATTATGGTGGGTTGTTTTTCTGATTGGAGGCCTGTGACAGGTGGTGTGTAGCAGTGGTCAGTGCTGGGGCCCCTGTAGTTTGTTACATACCATAACAATTTGATGACAATGATGTTAACATTGTTTGCAATAAATTTTGTAGGTGGCATCAAATTTGCTGGTATAGTGGACAGTGAGGAAGGACAGAAAGTAAGTTTACATCAAAAGATCAAGATCAGTTGGGAAGGCGAACTAAGGAATGCTAATTGTAATTTAACTCTGACAAGTGTGAGGTGTTGCACTTTGGTATGTCAAACTAGGGCAGGTTGTACACAGTAAATGGTAGAGTCCTAGAGAAAGTGTCAGAACAAAGAGATCTATTAGCACAGGAGCATTGCTCCCTAAACGTGGCAAGTCCAGTGGAGAGTGCAATAGACAATAGACAATAGACAACAGATGCAGCAGCAGGACATTCAACCCTTCTAAATATCCTACCCCGTATTCTTAAACTGTGGCCCCTGATTCTGCACTCCCGCAACATCAGGAACATGTTTCCTGCCTCTAGCATGTCCCATTCCTTAATAGTAATATATGTTTCAATAAGATCCCCTCTATACCTTCATAATTCCAGTGCATACAAGCCCAGTCGCTCCATCCTTTCAACATATGACAGTCCCGCCATCTGGGGAATTAACCTTGTAAACCTACGCTGCACTTCCTCAGAGGCAAGAATGTTCTTCCTCAAATTTGGAGACCAAAACTGCACACAATACTCCAGGTGTGGTCTCACCAGGGCCCTGTACAAACTGCAGAAGGACCTCTTTGCTCCTATAGTCAACTACTCTTGTCATGAAGGCCAACATTCCATTAGCTTTCTTCCCTGCCTGCCATACCTGCATGCTTACTTTCAGTGCAGAGCAGTGCAGTGAAGAAAACATTGCATTGGGAAGGATATTGAGTACACATTTTGGGACATCATGATGTAGCTGTATAAGTCATTGGTGAGACCATACCTAGAGCATTGTGTGTAATTCTGCTTACCCAGCTACAGGAAGGATGTCTTTAATTTTTTAGTATGTTTTAAAGTATGTTTTTGATGTTTCTCCGTGTGTTTTGTGTGGGGGGTGGTGTGGGGGGGGGGTAAGGGGGAAACCGTTTTGGCCGCCTCCTCCACGGAGAGGCGACTTTTTCCAGGTCACCTCCCCCATGGCCTAACAACGAGGATCGTGCGGCCTTTCAAGGAGACGTGCCCGGGACTTCAGCGGCGGGCACAGCGTGGACTCTCGGCGTGGAGCGGGTGAGCCCTCGCTGGGGCTCACTCGAGGGAAGTGCTCCGTTTCGCTGGCCCGGGGCAGCCGGCAGCCTGAAGCCGCAGTCTGCACAGCTCCAGCTGGCGCGGCGTCTACAGCCCGGGATCCCTCGTGGAGGACCCGGGGGAAGAAGAAGTCATCACTGCCGACCCGCGGCCAATTTCTACCGCGGGTCCGGCATGGACTTACCATCACCTCTGGAGGGGGGCTTCGACCACTGGCCCTGCGGTCTCCGGTGCTTCTGGCTGCGGCGCTGCGGGAACCTTAAATCTTCCACCGCCGGCCTGTGGCCTACACCAGCCTGAAGCTGCGGTCTCCGGTGGGGAAGAGCCGATTCTGGACTTACCTTGACTTTGACTTTGTCCCTTACCATCTGGACGCCCGCAGTAACGGCTGTGGAGGGTGGAGGTCCTGACCACGGGGGAAAATGGAGGAGGACTGGCCAAGTTCTGTGCCTTCCACCACAGTGATGAATGCTGTGGTGGATGTTTGTGTTACATTTTTATTGTGGTTGTGTGTTCTTTATTATTGTACCGCTGCTGACAACCCAAATTCCACCGACCCTGGTTGTGTGGCAAATAAATTCTATCAAATTCTATCTATCAAGTTGGAAAGGGTGCAGAGAGATTGATTAGGATGTTACCTGGGCGTGCAGTCCTGTATTATAGCAGAGGTTGGACAGGGTAGGGCTTTTTTTAATGGAAATACAAGAGATGTTCAAGATCATGAGTGTTATGAATAAAGTGAACACTCCCAGTCTTTTACACAGAGTCCCGGGGTAGAGTATTCTAAAAAGAGGACAGAGGCTTAAAGTGAGAGGGGAAAGATTTAAGAGGGGCCTCTGCAAACTGTTGAAGCTGATACAATTATGTCCTTTAAAAGATATTTGAATGGATATACAGATAGGAAGTGATTAGATACCAATAAGCTGAATGCAGGCAGATGGAACTAGCCAAATACGTCAACTTGGTCAAGATTTAATTGTTGATTGATAATAATTCTTGTAAATGCCTTCTCATATTTTTGTAAATTATATTCTGTCTTTTCCTCAAGGGAAATTGTAGGAATACATGACAGGCTTGGAATTTAATTTTAATAAAAAACAATTGTAAGATTAAACGAGAACTTACCAGTTGGAAGTTTGATCGTTATTTTATGAGGAGTAACGTTGAGGGAATACGTGAAGAACCCCACCAGGACGCATGCGTGTCATTCTTCAAAGCAGCGGTGTGAAATTACAGATAACTGTAATGACTAAACATAGTAAGATTAGAGAAGAGATGCCAGTTGAGTATATGATCAAGGGTGGGAGCGGAGGGCACGTATTCCCTCAACGTTACTCCTCATAAAATAACGATCTAACTTCAAACTGGTAAGTTCGCATTTAATCTTACTATTTTACTTCGGAGTCACGTGAGTGACTACGTGAAGATTTTAAAGCTCTGTGATTTCATGCCGTGGAAACGAGTCCATGCATCACATTTGCCTTGATTATGGGGAGAATAGAGTTAACATCATTAGACATCAATACGATATTGAAACCCAACGATAAATATATTAACACCAATTATTGCCCCTATTTATGGGGTAAATTATATTACAGAACTTAAATTTGTTTCTGCAATTGTTCCAGGTTCAATGACTGGTTTGTTATAAAGTCGTTGGAAAGTTTCCTCCATTGACCATCCTGCTGTCTTGAGGATTTGGTCCATAGGAACGTCCAACTTTATAGCTGCCGGTGTAGCTGCAGCCCTGGTGGAGTGAGATTTAAAAATGCTAGTGTCTACTCCAGCCTTTATTAAGACCTTTTTTAGCCATCTAGAGATGGTCTGGACTGTCACTGTTTTGAATGGCTGTTTGTAGCTGATTAAAGTGACATTTCTTTCCCTCTGATGATCTTAGTATACTCCATATATAATAGTAAGTGTGTTACAATACAGGGATGACCATCTGTCCGGTAGGCCCTGAATTCTGTTTTTAGGCCTGCTGACCCCTGGCTGTTCTGTTTGACTATTTCATTGATGTGAAAAGTTAAATTTCCAGATGAAATAATCATGTTGTCCAGCCTTAGTTTCTGTAGTGACTGGACCCTTAGTGCCGTGTCTGGATCTGTAGTTGGGTCGGTGTTGAGGGTTAGCGCATTCCCCAGGAAGTAGTTTTTAGACGTTGCTTTAATGAGCCCCAGGGTTTTACCCTCTTTGTCAAGTTATTTTACCTGTTTTGATAAGTTGCCTCCAAATAGTAATATTGGTGGTTTGGAGGAATTGCAGAACAGACGGGATGTTGATAGATCTGTGGGTGATGTTTATTGTTGTGACAGTACTTCCCATTTCTTGGTGACACCAAGTACTGTTTTTTGGTGGCACTTCTTCTAATGCTGTTTACTCGTATTGGTAGTTGCAAAATAAAGTCAGTGCATCCTGGTGATCTTGTGTCATGTCTTTTTTGTTTATTGTGCGGGCGAAACCCATAATTCCCGCTGTTAGGTCTTTCAGAACTTTCTGTTGTTTCAAGTCCCTGGCTCTGCCATGTCTTCAAATACACTGGTTGACACTGGGAACATTCAGTGTTTTGCAGTTCCCTGATGGTAAGTGTCTTCCAATAGGTTTTCTTGCACCCCATGTGCACTAGGGGTATGTTCTGCACCCCTCTTCAGGTTCAGCCCAGAATTGACTCCCCGTACTCCCCTCTGATGAGGGAGAAACATTGTGCAGCCCTACAAGAGGTACTGCTGTAGGACTTACTAGCTGCCCCCTGTGACTAGTCTCCATCTCCCGGAGCCTGCCACTTACCTGCTCCAACAGCCGCTCCAGCTGGCTCCGATGCTCTCGGGCACTGGCCACTCGCTGCTGCTTCAGTTCCTGCAGCCGCTCCAACCGGCTCCAATGCTCATGTTCACTGGCCGTCGTGGCTGCTCCTGAAGCTGCTACTCCTGAAGCCGCTCCTGCTCCAGTTCCTGCAGCCGCTCCAACCGGCTCCAATGCTCACAGGCACTGGCCGTCGCGGCTGCTTTGTTCCCCGCTCCCAGCCGCTCCAACCGGCTCCAATGCGCACGGGCATTGGCCGCTCGCGGCTGCTCCTAAAGCCGCTCCAACTGGCCACAATGTGCACGGGCACTGGCCGCTCGTGGCTATTCAGAGTCGGACTCATCGGAGTCAACGACTCTGTTGGTTTTTTGCTTCGCTCTACCGCCCGGCCGTGGCCGATGCGGGAGCAAAGTCGGTCACAGCTGTTCCCATTAAGGGAGATTGGCGTGCTGTTGGCTGCTGCTGCCGGCTGCCCGCAACTCCACGGTTCTCCCCCGCCAGCTTTCCCACAGCCTTCGTGGATCTGGTCAATGTCTCCACCTGTAAGGTAAGTGGAAGGAACGCAGAGTCTCCTTACCTGCTGTTCCCGACTTTCAATTCTGGAACGCAGAGTCTCCTTACCTGCTGTTCCTGGCTTTCAATTTTGCTGCTAAGGGGAACGTTGTTCCCTCTGCTGTGACTCGTTGCAATGCGTGTAGCGATATATGACACGCATGCGTCCTGGCGGGGTTCTTCACGTAGTCACTCACGTGACTTCGAAGTAAAATCCACTGCTTCCATTGAAAAACTTGGGTAGCAGCTGGGAAGATTTTTATGCCAGCATTGCTCTTCATTGACTGTACACATCAGCAGGAAGGCTGATAGCAAAAACGTCTGCAACCACTTAAAGGTAGCTGTATCTGGGTCAGTTCATTTCACATCCACTTGAAGCATCCTTGGCATACTGTAAATGTGATATGCTGATTAACTCTGGAGGTTAGAAGTCGGAACAATACAAAGGCAAGTAATGAAGGAACATTACTTAGTTTATCCATTTCACTGTCAGTTGAGTTCAACAGAGAGCTGATGATCATTCTGCGTCACTTCAAGAATGTTTTGTGCATGAAAAGCTGGCCCACATTTTCAAACAGAAGAAGTAATAGCAAAAAAAAGACTATATCACAACCTCACACTTTCAAGAAAACAAAATGGGAAAACTTTTGATTTCTGAACCTAACGTCATGTTCTTTTGATAGACTCAAAAAGCAGGGCTGGCAGCATCACTGGAGAGAAGGATTGAGTGACATTTGGGTCGAGACCCTTCTTCAGACGTGATGTTCTTTTGACTCATTATATATATATATTTTTCTGTGAGCCACTTTGGGACATTTTCATACCTTAAAAGTAATTTATAGCTATTTGGTGTCACATAGCGTGTAATTCCAGAATGCTTAATTAAGTGACCAGGTAGGGTTACTGAAAGAAAGAGAGCTGAAATGCTTTCAGGTGTCAGTGGGTCTCCTGCTAGTTCCTCATGTGTCTTTATACCAAAGGTTGTAACAGTCTCGTCCAAGGGGTCAGTAGGTTGACAAAGATATTTAGTGCCATCTGTTCTTGCAAACAAGGTAAAAGCACTGAAGATGTTGAAGTGTCAGGAGAAGGTACAAAATACTTATATTTCAGCAAGCAGCCCTTAAAAGTAATTAGAGAAACGTGCATCATTTAACTACAATGAATGCAATGGTTCCCTGGCTAATTGGTAATCAGCTGTTGAGGATGGTTCATGTTGTGTCATGTTTACTGTAAAATGGGCGTCCGTAGGAATCAAGGCTCTGCAAGCTCTGTGTAAAAGAAAACTAAGTCGGGGGGACATGGTCAGTTATTTACACACAGCAATGGCACGGTTAGATATTTGTCCGAGCCTGAGATCTGTACAGGTCCCTGAAGGTTTTACCACCATTCACGTTGTATGGTAATCATTCATATTTGGATCCGCTTTGGCATATATTCTAAATTATTTTCAATCTGTTTGTCTGTGTAATTATTTGCTCAAGTATCTATCTGTCTATCTATCTATTTATCTATTTATCTGTTTATTGATCTAGCAAGCTAGCATTTTATTGCACATTCTTAATTTCTCTTGAGAAAGTGACAGTGAGCTACCTCCCATTGAGGAACTATCAATTCATTGTATTTAACTTTGAGTGAGATAATAATTGTCCAGCTCCAGAGACATCAGTATAATTATTTTTTTTTAAAACACTTTAATATTACAGTTCATTTTTATTTCTGAGGTTTGAATCACCAGGTCTAACATTGTGGGCGTTACGGTGGCGCAGCGGTAGAGTTGCTGCCTTAAAGCGCTTGTAGTGCCAGAGACCTGGGTTCGATCCTGACTACGGGTGCTGTCGGTACAGAGTCTGTACGTTCTCCCCGTGACCCATGTGGGTTTTCTCTAAGTTCTTCAGTTTCCTCCCACACTCCAAAGATGTACAGGTTTGTAGGTTAATTGGCTTGGTATAAGTGTAAATTATCTTTAGTGTGTGTAGGATAATGTTAATGTGCGGGGGTCACTGGTCGGTGCTGAAGGGATTCGGTGGGCTGAAGGGCTTGTTTCCGTGCTGTATCTCTAAACAAATTTACATAAATTAGCAGACTTTCAAACTATGAAACGACCTTCCTAATGTCAGTTACTGAGACAGTACACTGGATATGAACAAAACAATGCAGCTATTTGTTGTTCTAGGATGGAAACAATTACTTTATCATTTAAAGAAAAGTGGAAAAGAGGAAATATACCTTTGGTCTTACTGTACATGGACCATTCTGCAATTCATAAATAACTTAACTACATGAAGATATAGAACTTAACTATATGAATACATACATGTTTGTAAAGAAAGTGCTGTTTTCTTCCCAAAAAAAGGGCACATTAGAAACTTATTTTTAACCTTGTAAAGTTTGCTGAAACAAGTGGGTAAATGAACTGGATTTAGTGAGATGGAAAATGGTTCTGTGTCAGAGCTGTTTCTGTTCAACCAAGAAATGATCTCAGTGATGGAGGGTGTTTTTTCATCTAAGTACTGTAACGATTCATTGCACAGAGATTAAGTGAGGATGTCACACAGATTGAGCAAAAACTGAGACAATTGTCACCAGATTGATTCCTGGGATGGTGTATTTGTCTTATGAAGAGAGATTGAGCAGACTGGGCACATTGCTGAGTCTCCCAACATCAACATGAACTCACTGTAGAAATCTTCACTTGTATTTGGGAAAATGTGATGTGATCTCAACAAAATTTATAAAACTTACCTGAAATTTGTCAGCCTAACAGAGTTGGGTGTCTAGAATCAGAAATTGCAGTCTGAAAGTAAGTGTTTTGCCATTCAGAACAGAAGATTTATCTGTATTTAGAGATACAGCATGGGACCAAGCTCTTTGGCCCACTGAGTTTGTGCTGGCCATCAATCCCACCCTAGTTCTATGTTATCCTACTTTCCCATCCATTTCCTAAAAAACAAATTGCATACAAACATGCAAATCCTTGGGATTTGGGAAAAAAATGGAGCATTTGGAGGAAATTCACGTGGTCACGGGGAGAACATGCAAACTCCACATAGACAGTACCTGACGTCAGGATCAAACCCTGATCGCTGGCACTGTGTGGCAACAACTCTACCAGCTGCACCAATATTCCGCCCTGTAATGAATCTTTGCTTTTTTTTCCTCCAGAGGCCAGTGGAGATTCAATATTTGATTAGATTCAAGTTAGAGATTGGTTTATTTATAGCCCTAAGGGAATCAAACAAATATGGGATAAGAGTGGCATGGTGGCATAGTGGTAGAGCTACTGCCTTACAGTGACAGAGATCTTAACTACGGGCGCTGTCTGTACGGAGTTTGTACTCCCCGTGACCTGCGTAGGTTTTCTCCAGGTGCTCCAGTTTTCTCCCACACTCCAAGGACATGCAGATTCATAGGTTAATTTGCTTGGTATAATTGCAAATTGTCCCTAGTGTGTGTAGGATAGTGTTCGAGTGCGGGGATCGCTGGGCGGCGCAGACTCGGTGGACCCCACTGTATCACTAAACTATATTAAATTAAACTAAACTAAGCTAAACTAAGAGCAGGGATGCAGGCCTGCAGAAACTCAGCCATGCTCTTACTGAATGGTGAAACAGACATCCTTGGCTGAATGGTAAATACCTGCTATGTTTTCTAATGTTCTAAATGAACTGGATTTAGTGAGATGGAAAATGTCTCTGTTGCAGAGACTGATTCTGTTCAAGCAGGAAATAATGCTAATAGTGTTGAAGGAGCAGCAAATGTGCAATTATTGGCTGAGATTGATTGTTTAGAGACAAGAAATGAGTGCACTGAGGCTGGGGATTATGATTAGAAAATCATCAGAAAAGTGCAAACAGATATAGATTCATTCAGGTGAAAAGTATTTAAAACAAGTATATTTATTGTAAATTTCAGCACTTTGATGTCACCCAAAGTGAAAGAGATGTAATTATTGAGCACATTTTTTACCATCTGACAATTGTCTCTGTTTTTGTTGAGTCTTTGTGACACCCTCTCTTAATCGCTGTGCAATGAATCGTTACAGAACTGAGATGAAAAATAAAATAGTCTCCATCTCATTTGATCCAAGTTCCTTAATCACCAGATGCGTTTTTTTTTTTGACAGTTCAGTACCCTTGTAAATATGGCCTTAGTGAGAAAACGATGGCACTCTCAGAAGAGAGGAAGATTAATGAAGATGGGACAAAAGAATTGGACAAAGGAAAGGTAAGAGGCATATCCCTTGTGTTCTTGTTGCTGAAGCTGGAAACAAGGGACCGTGCACTGAAAGACACAGAAAAAGAAAGATATGGTCTTTTGTCCCAGAATGTCTGAACCTTAGGGAGGATTCTCTAAATAGAAAGCCTGCCACAGAAAACTAGTGTACTTTATAAATGGATCAGAATAGTTTCTATGGATCTTAAATTACATTAAACCTTTATAAATTGAACTTCGTTTTTTTGCCAAAGGAAAATGACCTTTTATCCACAAGGAATTTAATTAAAGACAAAGTCTGGGGTTTTAGAAAAAGTTAATTTGAAAATAAAGTGGCATTTTATCATGATTGCTAGTGAAAAGGGCTCCACTGTATTTCATTTCATTGTTAATTTATGTTTATATCAAACAAATATGACATTTGATGTTATTATAAGGCTGTATGGAAGCTGTATAATGTTGTCAGTGTTCAGTTCAGCAAAAGCCATGCAATAGGAGGGAAACAGAGCCAGGTTACTGGCAAAGCAAATTAACATGCAAGCATAGAGTAAAGATGAAGCAAAATATTTTCCTGAGCAGCTCTACCATCCTACAGTGTTCAACAGAATTCTGGAACTGTACTGAAACCACTAGCAATTAAATTCAGTGACAAACTATGTTGTAATATGAACAATGGTATGAGCTGTTACTATTAGGACATTATACTTTCAGACTAGATTTTCCTGTGAGTGATTAAGTAATGCAAACTCCTTAATCTATTGATTATGTATAGTAAATTAATATGGAAAAGATCTGACCACAACATCAGTCTGTTTAGCTAATAATGAAACCTCCTTTCCATTATCACTCTCCCATTTACCTCGCTCCTAACTTGTACTTTTATAAAGCTCATTAGATTGTTGATATACTAACAAGACTACTTGAGATTCTTAAGGGCAAATTGGCAAAGAGTCAAACTATTATCCTGGTACCTTGCATTCCCTTGCAGATCCACTGGATAGACAGCAGAGTACAATATTGTAATGTACCTGCATGTTTCGACATAGATTATGTAGCTTGCACAATGTTAAACAAGTTAACGTAAATATTGCACATCACTCATTACTGATAGTTTATCACAACTAGTAGAATTTGTTATAAATTCTATTAAAACTAATATTTTTACCATTCCACTGCCCATTATCTTTTCAATTTCATTGTAATGTACAGATAATCAGTATAACATTTGCAGTACATTCTTTTGTCTTAAATATTCTTTAATCAATGCAAGAAATATGCAGAACTGCTGATTCAATCGAAAATAATCATTTCCATTTAACTCCCCATCAGCTAATTCCGTTCCCATCTCTCTCTGGGCCTTGTGTGTCCCAGCTCCTTGCAGCTGTGCTGATACTTTAATGCAGCTGAATTCCTCTCTCCTTGGCTAGAAACATTTTAGTCATCAGCACTCTTTACAACTCTGTTTCCTTATTATATAATCATATTCTGGGATGGACTTGCTTTCATAAATAGTATAGTATACTCAAGGGAAACGAGTGGGTGCTGATAACACACTGCTGTGGAAACATTTGGGGGAGGTGGGGGGGGGGGGGGCACTTGGGATATTTTCCAATTTTCTATATTACTAGGCTATCCCTGTTCACATTCATTCTCTTGAGATTCAATGGACCTTTAAAGAAATGGATAAAACCTTTGAAAAAAAATTGCACACAAAATCAGTGAGCTCTCTTTTCTTCCAAGTATCATAATATTGTATTACCGTGCTTTCAACAGTTTAAGCTTTGCTTTTAATATCCTTAGGATTTGCACTGGCAAGTAAATCTGGTAATTCCATAGATATCACCAAATTGAATACAAGAACAACATCTTCCAGAAAAATCATTCAGCCAATTTCATTTGTGATTTGCTCACATTCGATGTCAATAAGGGGTGTCCCTTTTGCATTTGTTTACAAAGTACAGATTTACGAATTGAATACAAATAGAACATAATGAGAATCTTTCACTGATATGAGGTTTGCAATTTTTTTCGATTCATTTAATGTTCCATACTTAACCCACTTGATATCACTGCAAACCATTTTCTTTCTCAATTGTTTTCTGCATGACAATATTGACTACAAAAATATTTTATTAGCCATAAAATGTTTTGGGATGCCCTGAGGAAAGGGAAAACATGATATTTGTGTAAAGCTTCTTCTTTCTTTCAGTCATTTCTTAGCTTTTCATTATTAGTTGTAATGTAGTCTCAAATATGCACTGCATATACATAATGGTTTATTTGCAAAGTGGGACACTTAACCTATGCACATATTTGTGTTATAAATCCCTTCTCCAAAGTGAGTGTTTCTGTGATTATTATAGTATACAAACATCAGGGGAATAGGTTTTCAATTTAACATTGCTTCCAGTCAAAGATATCTGGTTGAACTGGTAGCAGATATCAACTTATTATCAAACAGTCTCCAACAGTATCAATTTAAATGTCAATGTACTGATTGTTAATTAATATCTTTACTCAAAATATTTATCTCCTTCCTGTTGTCACTATCTGTGAATAATCCCAACTCCTATTGTCTGTCGCCATTTGGAATTGCAGCTGAAATTGCTTTTGTTACTTGACTGAGTCTCGATCCTCTGGCTGTCAAAATGTAACCTTTCTTTAAACAACTGAAATTTGTGACCATTCTAAACTCACAAGTCTCTAGTGAGTGATCGCCATTGTAATGATGACTGACTGAACTGGTCTTACCAGCATATCTCAGAGTTGGTTTTGTACTCTTGGGCTTTTCTATCACTCTCAGATTATGAAAAGCTGTTGTTTAGAGGAGGTGGAGATCTGTGGAGGCCCATAGGAGCAGTGCTGCTGCTTGCAGTGTAGCTGCTGCTGCTGATGCTGCTGGCGTCGATAATGGCAGCCATGGTGTTCTGCTCCTTGCTGTTTTGTATGTGTTTGTTCGTTTGTGCCGTCCGTGAAAACCCTACAAAAATTACTTTCATGAGAGACGTACTCATAAACATCGGACATACAGTACCTCCAAACATCGTTCCAGATTTCTCTCACACGCTGGATTATTTGGACATACTCGTCGGCGGGGCTGTGGCTGCGTTCAAGGTCTTGAGACGATGGAGGACCCGTGGAAAGCGATCTGGAGCACTGACCCGACTCCAGCGACAAGGATCATACACACCACTGGATGATGCAGTCAACCTGGGCCTGCACTTCATCCTACTGCACCTGGACTGCCAGGAGACCTATGTGAGGATCCTGTTTGTTGATTTTAGCTCTGCATTCAACACCATTGTGACAGAGCTACTACAATCCAAACTTTCCGAGTTGACTGTGCCTGAACCCCTCTGTCGGTGGATCACCAGCATTCATTCTCTTGAGATTCAATGGACCTTTAAAGAAATGGATAAAACCTTTGAAAAAAAATAGATATCATAGAACAAAGAAAAGTCCTTTAATGAAACATCACGCTCTGTAATTATGCCTGCTCATTATCAACTTATTGTTACAAATTGTTCCTTTACAGCTATTTCTAATAGTTTCAGATTCAACTGAAACTGACAGACAGGAAGCAACATGTGAGGCTGGGAAAGCACATCTCGGACCCACAAACGCTCAGCGTAGGAGCACCGCAAGGACGTGTACTCTCTCCTCTCCTCTCCTCTACTCACTCTACACCAACGACTACACCTCCACAGCCACCTCTGCCAAGCTTCTCAAGTTTGCAGATGACACAAGCCCAATTTTACTGATACAGGATGGGGAAGAATCTGCCTACAGACAGGAAATGTCACAGCTGGCTTCCTGGTGCCGTCGCAACAACCTAGAGCGGAATGTTCTTAAGACAGTGGAATTGATTGTAGACTTTAGGAGAGCTCCCCCTCACCTCACCCCACTCACCATCAACAACACCACAGTCACATCTGTGGAGTCTTTTAAGTTCCTGGGAACCATCTTCCCCAAGGACGGGGGGCCACCACCAACTCCGTCAAAAAGGCGCAACAGAGGATGGACTTCCTATGGCAGCTAAGGAAGCACAATCTGCCACAGATAATGATGTTTCAATTCTACACGGCCATCGTAGAATCTGTTCTCACCTTCTCCATCATGGTCTGGTTTGGCTCAGCCACCAAGCACGACACCTGGAGGCTGCAGCGAATCGTCCGATTAGCAGAGAAGGTTATTGGCTGCAACCTTCCCTCCATTGATGAACTGTGCACTGCAAGGGCCAGGAAGCGAGCGGGCAAAATCATCTCTGACCCCTTTCACCCTGGCCACAAATTCTTTGAATCACTTCCCTCTGGAAGGCGACTCCAAATTGTCAAAGCTGCCACAGCCAGACATAAAAACTGTTTTCATACACGAGTAGTTGCTCTACTCAACAGCCAAAAATCTGTAGCCTCCCTTTGATCTGGTATTTTGTTGGTTCACATGCTTGATCAATGGTGTTTTATCATTAATGTTTTATTATTATTAATGTTTAGTGTTTTCTGAGTCATTTGTAACTGTCACTGTATATCATGTTGTTATTTGTGGGGGGAGCACCAAGGCAAATTCCTTGTATGTGAATACTTGGCCAATAAACTTAATTACTTACTTACTTACTTAATTACTTACTTACTTACTTACTTACTTACTTACTTACTTACTTACTTACTTACTTACTTACTTACTTACTTACTTACTTACTTACTTACTTACTTACTTACTTACTTACTTACTTACTTACTTACTTACTCCAGTTACTGATGATTGGCAAAATCATCTACCATTAACAGATGCCACCTCCATTGAATCAGAAATTCTACATGGAATTTTGAATGCATGCTGTGCAGTTCTGGCAGAATGTGTTCACCTTCCAGTCTACTCACAAGCCTATTTCATTGACATGATCTTATCATGCCAGATAGCGTAGTCAGGGGATATGGGGAGAAGGCTGGAATGGGGTACTGATTGGGGATGAACAGCCATGATTACATTGAATGACGGTGCTGGCTCGAAGGGCCAGATGGCCTACTCCTGCACCTATTGTCTATTGTCTATTGTCTATCATAGAACAAAGAAAAGTCCTTTAATGAAACATCACGGTCTGTAATTATGCCTGCCCATTATCAACTTATTGTTACAAATTGTTACTTTACAGCTATTTCTAATAGTTTCAGATTCAATTAAACTTGTAATTATTGCACAGCATTTTTAAACAGGATGTCTCACACCGTAAAGTAGTCCATCAAGATGTGTGGTATAACCATATGCTTCTCGCCCAACCTCCGCCAGAAATATGTTGCATAAAACCATAAGAAAATATTTTTTCTCTTTGAGCCATCTCTGCCATTCTTCAACTACATGGCTGAACTTTTGCCTCAACACAATTTCCCTGCATTTCCATCACATCCATTGATCATCGTAATATCCAGAAATCTATCAATGTAACAATCCTCTGCGGCAGGAAATTCCAAATATTCGCCTTCTGAATGAATACTCTCTCTCAGATCAACTTGTTGAGTAATTGTAGGTATTTTGCAAGTGTTAATGAGATCTCTCATTTTGGTAGACTCTCACAAATATTTGACTGCTTTACCTTCCCTCGTACAGTTTGCTGGACCTACCAACCCTGGAACCAGCCCAGTGAAAGGTCGCTGAATTCCCACTATAGCAGCTGTATGCTATATTAGGTTAGGAGATCAAAGCTGTACGCAGTACTCCAGACACTGTCTCGACAATGCTCTATATAACTTCAGGAAGACTTCTTTACTCCTGATCTTCTTTATCCCTTTTGTAATAAAGTTCAACAGTCTTAAACCTGCCTAGTCATTTGCTGTATCTACATGCTGGCTATACATTTACATCTCACTTACTTTTGGGTAGCTCTTTCAATGTCCACAGTTTTATTTGCTTAACAAACATTTGGTCAATGTACAAGCTGAATGCTTCTCAGACTCGCTAGTATTTGCTGAGATTAGGGGCAGTGGCGTTTTCTCTCTCCTATTTAATAGAGAAACAGCTAAACCTGGTATATGCGATATGTAGTGATATCATTGCTGCAGTTACTTATGGTTACGGAGTACTCTCCTTGGTGTACATGGAGTCCTTGGACATTCCATGGGAGGGCAGGAAAACAGCATGAGAAATAAATTTTGCTGACACGACCTCACCCAAGGTGTCTTAGGTGAGAGTCATCCTTGGCCTTCAGCCATCCTGAATCAAAACAACCTGAGATCCATTTTCATCATCAATTTGCGATGTATTTTGTAAATGCATTTATCTCAGTATATATTAAACAGCTTCTGATTCACTTGCAAGGTGGAGCATTGAACCCAGATGCCTGTGGGACTTTGAGTTTCTGTTCCACATGAAGTTTTAAAGTATGGTTACATTATTACAGTGTGGGCACACCACATGTCTCTTTTATCTAACATGAGCACAGCATTTCTGCAAACATAGGTATGGTCAGATCAAAATTAGAAAACATTTGTTTTCATTCACTGGTGCAGAGAGCTTGCAAGAGTACTGGGTGACTGATGTGCTCACCTTCTCACATTGAGCTCCATTAATTTTAATGGCAGCAAATGTTTAAAGGTGAGAATAACCAGAGGGTAATATTCCCTGCTGCATTTAGCAGTAACATCAAGGACAAATATCCCCTCCAAAGTGCTTTTGACAAAGACATAACACACTGGAGATGCAAGGCATGACAGTCAAAATATGTACAAAGTCAATGTTACAGAAGGCTCTACCACCTGAAGTAATAACCTCTTTATTCAGATAGTGGTGGGTCTACAGTGTGCATCTGGCACTTGCAGTTTCTTTCCTTTTTATCTCTACAGCTTTTAAAACTGTAGTCAACGACTTAAACCTCCTGGGAGTTCATCTTGAGCAGGCACATAAAACGTCAGTTGACAGTTCACTGCACTCAAAGTATTATTTGGCAAAATAACTGTGTATAGGCGGGTGGGGTCTGCCCTTAAAATTGACACGAGTGAATCACAGCACATAAAAGCTCTGAGTTTTGTAGTTGATATTACAGTGACGCTTAATTTTAAACTCATTCTCTTACAATTCTCAGGACTCCAAATCAATCAAACCCATGTACATGCTAAATCACAAAGCGTGGCTGGAGGCAGTAGCCAACTATAATGAAGATAGATCTTGCAAATTTGACCTTGATGTTCAGTGGGAATATCAAGAGATGGGGAAAAATAGCTACTCATTTTTATGTGCTCACAGGATATGGACATTATTGGCAATGCTGGCATTGAATGTCTCCCCTTAAGTGACCCTGAACTGAGGGGCAGTTTTGGAATCAATCAAACATTGTGATTCAAAGCAAAAAAGCGCATACACCGAAATGTTCAAATAAAAAAAGAAGGTGCCTACTCTGCTACGAAGGCCAGACGGTGTCAATGGAGACAGAAACGTGGTTAGCTTTCCAGTTCAATTGGACAAGGAAGAAAACAAGTATACTTTATGTGCCATGTGTGAGAGGGGTTGTAAAAGCAAAAAGATGAAGACCAAGACTTTTCAACTGACACAACTGTAGCAACTACAAAAAGATGGAATCAAACCAATTATGCTTCCTGGTAAACCGTTGGTCTCCACTAAATCACAAGCTATCTTAATGATCCTTTTCCCTGACTTCGACTTAAAACATATTTTCTTAACTTACATCTTTGATCATGAGTCATTGACCCTGAAACATTTCTCTCTACACAGATGCTGCCTGTCCTACTAGATATTCCTTCACTTTCTAGTTTACACACATGACTGGATTTGTGGTCAGACTGGGTAAGGGCAGCAGATTTTCTTCTTTGAAGGTTTTACAGTAGATGTATCAGGCAGTCAGTCTGAAGAAGGGTCTCGACCCGAAACGTCACCCATTCCTTCTCTCCAGAGATGCTGCTTGTCCCGCTGAGTTACTCTAGCTTTTTGCGTCTATTTTCAGGTAACCTGGCAGTTTCAAGGATACCGTTAGCTTTTTTCCTTGCATTCAATATTTATTTGCTTATTTGACCTCATATTCCCCTGTTGTGATGGGGATGTTTCGGGATTAATGGTCCAAAAATCCAATTATCAGCCTAGTAACTTAATTAATACACTTTTGTTATCCCTTCATTCTAGTGGTTGTTATGCACAAATTAAAGACTTTTCATAGTCAGCCATGTTAGTCAACACTGCTTCAGCATATTGTTAATTCCATTGAAAACTGTTCCACACAAGGGATATAGAGTTCCGGACTGTGGTATTCTCTCGGCAGAGAGATCCACAGGCATGTGCATGGTCAACCTTACCTGTTTGCTGAAGTCAGTCTGGTATTGGAGCAATGTTGACTCATAGAAAGGGTGCAATAGTGATCACGAATAATAGGGGATGCCATTAACTAAAGGCAGAAAGCAGAAGAGACTGATTTTGTGCATAGAGATTTTGCTAAAGGGCCTGTTCCACGAACGCAACTTTTCAGCGACTGTCTTCGATTTTCAAGCTCGAGGGCACTCGCCTGAAAAACCTCGAGCTGGATCGACCGTCAGCGATGAAACCACGAGCTGGATTGACCATCACACACACACACACACACACACACATGCTGACACAATTTTTCACACACACACACACACTGACACACACACACACACACACACACACACACACACACACACACACACACACACACACAAAGTCACATCGCAAAGGCGGGGGCCAGGGAAAGCGGGGGAGCGCTGTCTGAAATTCACACCTGCGACGAACCGGAAGGTAAAAAAAGACGGCTGGCACAGTGTACGGTAAGTCCTTTAGAGAGCGTGGAGGGGGAGAGAAGGAGAGAGAGGGGGAGAGAAGGAAAGAGAAGGGGAGAGAAGAGGGGAGAAGTGGGGGAGAAGGAGTGGAGACACTTTTAAGAAGCCAGACAGCTTTTAATAAAGTTTAGCGGACATTTAACATTACCTTTAAATGTAATTTAAACATTACCTTTAAACATAACAAGGTTTTCCTTGGTTCTGAAAACTCCAATGAGCCAATTAAAACGCCCGTCAACAAAGGAGATTGCCTACGGCTACCTCGACTGCCTAGCAACCCCACTCCACTGTAATACAAGTTCAAAAGAACTATGCTGACCAATTTTCACTAGCTGAAAAATTTTCAGCATGCTGCAAAATTTTCCTCGACCAAACTGAGGCCGCGTGTATGCGGGACCTTCCCTCGAGCATGAAGGAGAGTTAAGGGCCTGTCCCACTTGGACGACCTAATCCACGAGTTTAAAAGATCCTCGACGTGTTGAAAAAAATGTCAAGATCGTGTTCACTCGCCAAAGTAAAAGACCTCCTACGACCTCCTACGACTATGTCTACGACCTCCTACGACTATGTCTATGACCTCCTATGACCCCCCCCCTCGACCTCAGTCTTCCACACCTAAGACCAACTACGATTAGCTACAAGTGGAAAATGATCACATGATAAAATGATGCCAAGTTTGCATTTTTTTCTCGGGCCAGTTACTGAACTACGACTCCCTGCGGCTACCTACGACTGTCTACGACCACATACGACTACCATCACGACCTACTACAACCTACCTACGATCTATCTACGAGTAAAAGTATCAATGTTTTCCACGGCGACCATTTTTTTACTCGTGGACATTTTTTATCAGGCTGGAAAAAACGCTGCTACCTACTTGAGGCCACGAGTACGCGGAGACCAATCACGAGCATGAGGAAGAGTTACGAAGACCTCCTACAATCTCGTCGCGACCTTGCTGCGAGTATGAGTCAAGGCCAAACTCGACAGAGTTCGCCAATTAGGTCATGAAAGTGGGACAGGGGCTTTACAGCGACCACCTAGGACCTCCCAGGACCACGTGTCAACCATGCTGCGAGTTTGAGTCGAGCGCAAACTCTTCTAAACTCACAAATTATGTCAGTGCAGTGGGACAGGCCCTTAAGACTGTAATGAATTGACCCCCCCCCACCTATAGCCACCTTACAGCTGCCGAGTTTTGTTCTGTCCCCATCTCCAGATATGCTGTCTGACTTGTAGAGTTACTACAGAACTTTGTCTTTTTTTGTAAACCAACATCTGCAGTTCCTTGTGTCAGTAAGCATGTGTGCGTGCTGTGTGCGTGTGTGTTGCACATTGCATATTGGGGGGGGGAAAGTTGTCAGCATGGACGTGAGTCAGTCACTCTGCAAGATCGCGAGGGAGAGTCCACGACTGTCATTCTAAGCTGTGAATTAACTGAACTGTGAGTCTCCAATGTACTTGCAATAAATGATTTGTAATTCTTAATGAAAAAGCCATGAGTTGTTTAGTCTGCCTCCCTGCCTGTACTTGAAAGTGCAATGCTTAATTGGGTCCGACTGTGTTTGGAAGGAATACATGCTTTTGGGTGTTTGGGAAATTGGGTCCGTGTTCAAGAAGGAACTGCAGATGCTGGAAAATCGAAGGTAGACAAAAATGCTGGAGAAACTCTGAAGAAGGGTTTCGGCCCGAAACATTGCTTATTTCCTTCGCTCCATAGATGCTGTCGCAGCTTTGTGATTTCTCCAGCATAGTGGTCAGGTCGTGCTGCTTGGTCGTATGTTTCCGGAATGAGTGCATTACGTCCGCTGTGTTTGAAAGCATAATTTCTTTATTAGGTCAGAACTGATGTTGTTGGCGGAAAGTGCCGCTGATTTTGTGAAGCCCGCTTAGTGGAGAGGCTGAGCTGATTGCGTGCGAGTAGATGAGTGCAGAGTTTGCGCTGATTGCATAATTCCAGTAAGTGCAGAAGTCATGCTGTTTGCGGAAATTCCGCTGACTATGGAAGCCCCACATTGGAGAGGCTGAGCTCAGCCATGCGAGTAGATTCAAGAAAGTTTACTATCATATATATAGTGTGTGAGTCAGTGTATGTGTGTGAGTATATGTGTGTGTGTGAGTGTACGTGTGAGTGTGAGTCTGTCTATGAGTGTATGTGTGTGTGAATGTATGTGTGTGTGTGTGTGTGTGTGTGTGTGTGTGTGTGTGTGTGTATGTGTGTGTGTGTGTGTGTGTGTGTGTGTGTGTGTGTGTGTGTGTGTGTGTGTGTGTGTGTGTGTGTGTGTGTGTGTGTGTGTGTGTGTGTGTGTGTGTGTGTGTGTGTGTGTGTGGGAATTGGTGGAGATGTGGAATATTGCGTTGGGGGACCAGCCCTTCCATGTGAAGCTGGGACCCAACGGGTCCCACTTAGTCTAGTTTCTGTTATTTCTCTCCCCATATTGATTATTCTAATGTGAAATGGAATGATACAAAGCCTTATGTCTGGAGCATACTGTTAGTGGTGGATTACTTATGGTAAGGTGGTGGGACACTTTCTTCCAGTCCATTATAACACAAATTAAGGTAAATTATGACTAAACTGCTTCATGTGGTGTCAGGAGATTCGGCTGTGTTAATTGCCATGCGGCTCCTTTAATCATTGTCTTTCTCCTCCAGAACCTTACACAGGGTTAATGCAAAGCTATACTTGAAGTGAGCAATTTGTCATTGTACATGAAAAATAAAATTATGAATAGATAAAGCTAAACACCGCCTGATAGATATCAGGATAAATTGGAATAGGAAGAAGAATCTGGGTTATTGTAATACAAGGCTGTTAAACAGAAATACTCATTAGGTATTCATCAGGGTCTCAGTTTTACAGAGTTAATAAATCAAAGTTTTATAAGGAATGTGCAATGGGTTTTCACCAGCTGTTTGTTAGGGTTGTTGCCAATTAGTAATGGTGTGAAAATATATTCGGCAGATTTTAAATTGCTTAAGAGGTGGAGCATTGTATAGTTGTCAAAAGCCAGCTATAGAAATAGCAAAATAGCAGGCCAACACTGTCAAGTACCTATAATGCACTCATTGATCATGTTCTTTGAATGCAAAAATCAACAGATGGTGCAGATCTGCAGATTACTGTATGTGTCACCATCAGAAAATAATATATCTGTTCCAGCGACCCTCTAAAATAATGCTCCGTTTTTTCAAGTTGCTGCCATTTGCCAGTTCTAATGTCAACGGCACCAACTCTTATTTAATCAATGTTGTATCACTTGTTTGTGGGGGTGTCCTCCCAGCTCAGCCTTAGTTATTATGTGAAATGGATGATATATAGGTTGAACGCTGGCTTTGCTGATTTTCATAAAATAATGAATTTGACACCGGCAGGAATATAACAGATCATTTTTATATAATGAATTAGTGATATCCCTGAAATGTGTGTCTTACATTGTTACATCAGAGGAATCCAAAGAAGTATGAAACACATTAGATTTTCTAAACAGCAGATTCTAGAGACAAAGGGATTACTGCTGCCAGTTTAGTTATTCATTCATTTGAGATGGGTATTACTATCATGGCCAGCATTTATTATTTATTCTTATTTACCCTTTCTAAGATTTTAGTGAGCCACTTTCTTGAACATTCGAGTCATAAAGTTATACAAGGTTGAAACGGGCCCTTCAGTCCAACTTGCCCATGCTGACCAACATCCCCCATCTACACTAGTCCCACCTGCCTGTGTTTGGCCCATATCCCTCTAAATCTATCCTATCCATGTACTTTTCCACATATTTTTTAAACGTTGTGATTGTACCTGCCTCAATTGCGTCCTCTGGCAGCTTCTTCCAAATACCTACCACCTTCAGTGTAAAAGAAAATTTGCCCCGCAGGTTCCTACAATGAATGTGATAGGCCACCGCGAGCTAATCTCAATTGTAGCAACATATAACCATATAACCATATAACAATTACAGCACGGAAACAGGCCATCTCGGCCCTACAAGTCCATGCCGAACAAATTTTGTTCCCCTTAGTCCCACCTGCCTGCACTCGTACCATAACCCTCACACCCCACATCAACAGTGGTGGTACAATGGCTGATATCAATATCCTTAAAGTAAGGGCCAAAATTAGCCAGTTCCCAATCATGATTCCAGTGTAAGGATTTTAATGGAGAAGGATTAAGCCATATAGTTTCCAACACAAAATATCCTGACTAAATCTGTCTCCCCCCCCCCCACCAGATTCAGGAACAGTTTCTTCACCGCTGTTATAACCATATAACCATATCATAATTACAGCACGGAAACAGACCATCTCGGCCCTTCTAGTCCATGCCGAACACTTATTCTCCCCTAGTCCCATCTACCTACACTCAGACCACAACCCTCCATTCCTTTCCCGTCCATATACCTATCCAATTTATTTTTAAATGATAAAATCGAACCTGCCTCCACCACTTCCACTGGAAGCTCATTCCACACAGCTACCACTCTCTGAGTAAAGAAGTTCCCCCTCATGTTACCCCTAAACTTCTGTCCCTTAATTCTCAAGTCATGTCCTCTTGTTTGAATCTTCCCTACTCTCAATGGGAAAAACCGATCCAAGTCAACTCTGTCTATCCCTCTCATCATTTTAAAGACCTCTATCAAGTCCCCACTTAACCTTCTGCGCTCCAAAGAATAAAGACCTAACTTGTTCAAGCTTTCTCTGTAACCTTTCAGTTATCAGGCAATTGAATCATCCTACCACAACCAGAAAGCAGTGCTGAACTACTACCTCTTAGATGACCCTTGGACTATCCTTGACCCGACTTTGCTGTCTTTACTTTGCACTAAAACGTTATTCCCTTATCATGTATCTATACATTGCAAATGAATCAATCGTAATCATGTATTGTCTTTCTGCTGACTGGTTAGCATGCAACAAAAGCTGTACCTCGGCACACGTGACAACAACCTAAACTGAACTGAACATCTGATGTCCAGTTTAATGCATAAAATGTGAATCTGAAGAAATATCACCATCGTGAAATGTAACCCTACTCTCCTCTATACATCTATAGAGACACACCAAACTGCAGATGCTGTTTCCTTGAACAAAACACAAAGTGCTGGAGGAACTCAGCGGTCAGACAACATCTGTTGAGGGAATGGGCAGGTGATGTTTTGGGTCAGCACTCTTTTTCAGACTGTCTGAAGAAGAGACTCAACCCGCAATGTCACCTGTCTATTTCCTCCACATATGCTGCCTGATCCACTGAGTTCCTCATGCACGTTGCATTTTGCTGTGTAGATCTATTTTGGTTTATCAGAATCAGCTGCAGCTCAGTTATAACATTCCCTCTCTTATCAGTCAGAAGATATTGAGTTCAAGGTTAAATCCAAAGACTTCAGCAAAAAAATCTAAGCTGATATTGTAGGGCAGTGCTAAAGGGATTCTGTACTGTCTGTCAGATAAAATGTTAAACAGAGCCCTTACCTGCTGTAACTTGAAGATCTCAAGATATTATAATGAATAAGAAAGCACAGTAATCTTTGCTCTGTACTTAGAGTATTGACTTTTTTGCAGCTTGCTTTGTGCGCATAGGCTGCCATGTTTTCGAGTCAAGAGTGTTTTATTGTCATTTGTACCAGAGCAGAACAATGAGATTCTTACATGCAGCAGCAGCACAACAAGTTTGTAAACACAATACTCAATAGATAATAAATAAGCAAAAAAAATTTTGAATTAATAAAAAAACAATGTGGTGCTAAATCGAAACAAAGCCCAAAGTCCCTAGTGCAATCCAGGTTTTGTCTCTAAAAGGTAGCCA
This sequence comes from Leucoraja erinaceus, assembly GCF_028641065.1. NCBI lineage: Eukaryota > Metazoa > Chordata > Chondrichthyes > Rajiformes > Rajidae > Leucoraja > Leucoraja erinaceus. Next base: position 18,185,366 of record NC_073398.1, read on the forward strand.
TCACCATCAAAGACTCGACCTACCATTTGAAAACTGACTAGTAGTTGTGAGTTTAGTTGAAGTTCGTAGTGCTCAATAACCTGATGAGCTTTCTTTATGATTGCATCAATGTGTTGGGTTCAGGACAGAACTTCAGAGATATGCACACCCAATAATTTGATGTTTTTGACTTTCTCCCCACCGACTCATTGATGAGGTATGTTTGTAGATCCTCGGCCTTCCTCTTCTAAAGGTGACAATCAATTCATTGGTTTTACTGATGTTGAGAGCAAGGTTGATCTTTTGGCACCATTCAATTAGATGATCGATCTCGCTCCTATACTCTGACTCACCATTATCCATAATTCATCTAACAACGGTGAATTTATGTCAGCGAATTAAAAGATGGAGTCTGGCTGCACAGTCATGGGAATAAAGTCTGTAGAGCATGGGGTTGAACGCACAGCCTTGAGATGATCCTGCATTGTGGATCATCGAGGAGGAATTGTTGTTGCCGTTATATCAAATGTGCTCTGTTGATGAAGAAGTCACGGATACAGTTGCAAAGGGATGCATGGAGATAAAACTCTGCACATCCCTTTATACAATGATAAAACCCCGTCACAGTGATAAAACTTCGAAAGCAATTCCCCAGATTTTGAACTACTTTAGTTTAGTATATAAAAGAAAATCTTTATCGGTTTTCTGTTGTATTCCAAATTTTCAAGATTTCAATATTTTATTCTTTTGTTTTATGAAAGTGGGTTCCCAGACAAGCAATCAAACGTCTGCCGGCCCATTTAGAACCAAATTGACAAAGCAAGAAACTAGAACTTCTTAAATCATCAATTTAAATCTAAATTAGTTGTTTTTTTTTGATAAATGTTGCAAATTGTATCCCTTTTTGACCTGGAATGCAATTTGAAGCCTTGTTCAACAGAACCAGAGATTCAAGCAAAAACCTTGGTCTGATCTATGATGTGGAATTATAGGACAGCAATAAAACTTATAACTGGCATTTCACTTTAAAAAATCAACTTCTCTTCCAATCCACTACCTTCACCACAGGTCACTTTACATTCTTCAATCATCCAGTATGGTTATGAATGATGTTAACATTTCGTCCACAATGGCTAAATTTCGTAAAGCAGTCCATATCCTCATTCCCTTCTGCATAAAATTACATCTCTCAGCTTTCCATTTGATTCTTCAGTTGATTACCCTCCTTCTACAACCTTCTTGCTTCTCTGTGGATTGTCACCTTATCGTGGTGGAGAAGCTTGTGTGGACCTGAGCTCCTGAGATCGATGCCGTCTGGAGCTATGCTCCTGGTAGGGCCACCCATGACGGTAAGGTCGAGGGGGAGGTCTCTGACAAAGAGCAATCCAACCAAGACCTCAATGGCGGAACAGGCGGAGGACGATGGCTGACCTGAGTGGAGAGTCACAACGGCTGGGAAGGTGGATGAAGTCTGCAGCAGAAAAGAGTCTCCGGTCGGCTTGGACTCCATGCCACTGGATCCTGACCCAGATCTTTCAAAGACTGTGGGGTGGCTGTCTGTGCACCAGTCTACCCACGTTAAATAAAGTCATGCACAGGCGTCCTCCATATAGGGAATAGCACCCTGGAGACACCCATGGTCAGCCACCACCTAAGGCAACCTTCTTGGAGTTAGAGCAGATACTAGAAGAAACAATCTTACCCTTATTTACCCTCTCAGAATGGTTGAAACTGCTTCCCTGAAGAAACAGAGAGATTTGGCTAAGGCCACATTTTTTTTGTCTATGCATCAGATTTCCAGTCTGAGGAGTTGAGCACCATGAGCTTATTACGGGCTACATGAACATGTTCATGAACAAAACCTTGGACCGCATCCCAGTATTTTGCGATAAATCACATGTTATTGTCATTGAGCTCATCCCTTCCTCTTCTTCCTTCATATCTACCTTTTAACTGCTTGTTACCATATTGCTCTTATTAAATCTCACTATCTATATTACAACATATGTTCCTTGACCCTACACACTGAATCAACTCTTATTAGTCTTAATCAAAGTGTGTAAGGTCATGTAAACATCAGTCATCTGTGGTCTCGGGGCTTACACAATCTGCACGTGTTTAGAATGTGCTCTGTTACTGCTATACCCAAGTGTGCTGCCTCTGAGCCAAAAGCTGACACTTTAATAAAGAAGGTACACAAAAATGCTGGAGAAACTCAGCGGGTACAGCAGCATCTATGGAGCGAAAGACCGTTCCCTCCGCAACTCCCTTGTCAATTCTTCCCATCCCTCCCATACCACCCCCTCCCCGGGCACTTTCCGTTGCAACCGCAAGAAATGCAACACCTGTCCCTTCACCTCCCCCCTCGACTCCATTCAAGGACCCAAGCAGTCATTCCAGGTGCGACAAAGGTTCATCTGTATCTCCTCCAACCTCATCTACTGCATCCGCTGCTCTAGATGTCAGCTAATTTACATCGGGGAGACTAAGCGGAGGTCGGGCGATCGTTTCGCCGAACACATCCGATCAGTCCGCAATAACCTACCTGAACTCCCGGTGGCTCAGCACTTCAACTCCCCCTCACATTCCCAATCCGACCTCTCTGTCCTGGGTCTCCTCCATTGCCAGAGTGAGCAACACCGGAAATTGGAGGACTAGCACCTCATATTCCGCCTGGGTTGCTTGCATCCGGATGTCATGAACGTTAAATTCTCCCAGTTTTGCTAGCCCTTGCTGTCTCCTCCCCTTCCTTAACCCTCGAGCTGTCTCCTCCCATCCCCCTGCCCTCGGGCTCCTCCTCCTCCCTTTTTCCTTCTTTCTGCCCCCCACCCCCCATCAGTCTGAGGAAGGGTTTCGGCCCGAAGGGTCGCCCATTTTCTTCGCTCCATAGATGCTGCTGCACCCACTGAGTTTCTCCAGCATTTTTGTGTACTTTCGATCTTCCAGCATCTGCAGTTCAAAGCGTGCGCCCACCAGCTCACTGCCATCTTCACCAGAATTTTCAACCTCTCCCTGGCCCAGGCAGTTATTCCGTCCTGCCTAAAATCAGCCACAATCGTCCCTGTGCCGAAGAAGTCTACCATCACCAGCCTTAATGACTACCGTCCTGTGGCCCTCACTCCGGTAATCACGAAGTGCTTCGAGAGGTTGGTCCTCCAGCACATCAAGGACTATCTACCACCAGACCTCGACCCCCACCAATTCGCCTATCGCCAAAACAGATCCACAGAAGACGCCATCACCGTAGCTCTCCACTCTGTGCTGAGCCATCTGGAGCAGGGGCAGAGCTACGTCCGGATGCTCTTTGTGGATTTTAGTTCAGCCTTTAATACAATCATTCCGGACATTCTCATTGGTAAACTGGTCACTCTCGGCCTCCCCACTGTCACATGTGCCTGGATAAAGGATTTCCTCACCAACCGGCCCCAGACTGTGAGACTCGGCCCCCACCTCTCCTCCACTCGCAGGTTGAGTATCGGTTCCCCACAGGGCTGTGTGCTAAGCCCCCTCTTATACTGTCTCTACACCTACGACTGTAGTCCGGCCCACAACAACAACCGCATCGTCAAATTTGCTGACGACACTACTGTGGTCGGACTTATTTCGAAGGGAGACGAGGCAGCCTACAGAGAGGAAGTCCTGAAGTTGACAACCTGGTGCTCAGAAAACAATCTGGCTCTGAACACCAGGAAAACGAAAGAGCTCATTGTCGACTTCAGGAGGCACATCACCGACTTAGCCCCCCTACACATCAACGGCGAGTGTGTGGAGAGGGTCAACACCTTCCGGTTTCTCGGCGTCCATATCGCTGCTGACATCTCCTGGACGGACAACACGACAGCGGTCATCAAGAAGGCTCAGCAGCGGCTGCACTTCCTGAGGGTCCTCAGGAAGCACAACCTGGACTCTAACCTGCTGCTGACCTTCTACCGCTCGTCCATCGAGAGCCTGCTGACATACTGCATTACAGCATGGTATGGCAGCTGCACCATGGCAGACAGGGAGAGGCTTCAGAGGGTAACCAGGACAGCGCAGAGGATCATTGGCTGCCCTCGCCCCTCCCTGATGGACATCTACACCTCCCGCTGCCTTAGCAGGGCAAAGAAGATCATCAAAGACAGCTCCCATCCTGCGTTTGGACTGTTCGACCTGCTGCCCTCTGGAAGGCGCTATAGGTGCATCAAATCCAGGACAAACAGACTCAGGAATAGTTGCTTTCCGAGAATTATATCTACTATAAATTCAAATTCACACATGCACTGACTACACCGCCCAACACGGACTTCCATCTGTATATATGTATATATGTATGTAGCGCCGCAGAATTTGTGCACCTATCCCCCCCCGCCCATCTCCCTTCTGTTTTTTGTTTTTTCTGTTTCTTGTTTTTTGTGCTAAATTGTATGTATGCACTGAGTACGAGCAGCTTTCAGTTTCACTGTACATGTATAGTGACAATAAATGGCATATCTATATCTCAGTTCCTTCTTGAACACTTTAATAAAGAATCTATTTTGTACAAGCCTAAGGTTAAAAGGCTGCGTACCTCTGCTGACAAAGGCAGTTTTCTTAGAGGTCACAGACAGCATGAGTGTGGTCGAACAACATGTTGATTACATTTAAGATTGAACTTTCTCACAGATTCACCTCCATTTGGAGACCCAAGTCCAATGTCCGTAATTTAAAGGTCCATCCCTGAGAGCCAACTATAAAATGTCTGCTGACATTCAATTGCGCTGCTGATGAGGATTTGCAAGGTCAAAGGTGCCACTTTTTAAACGAGAATTTAAACCAAAATGCTGTCCGCCCTCCAAGAGGGATGTTAAGGAAACCATGATCCAATTAGTAGAAAAGTGAAGTTCTACCCTGTGTTAATACCTGAAGAAACAGATTAACTGCTCACTATCACACTACTGCACATGTGATTTGGCTGCCCACAAATGGTTGTAAAATCTGCATTGGATATAAACTGCTAGTAGGTTCCCAATGTTCATGAGGGCCAGTATATTTGTGCCAATTTCTCACCCTGCTTATTTCGATCTATTAACAGCACCATATAAAATATGCTTACTGTTATCTCACTCTATTAAAAGATTGAAGCAAGCAGGGGGAGGGAATAAAACTGACACATATTGAAGAAACAGAGAGATTTGGCCAAGGCTCCTGTTCTTTGTCTGAGTATCAGATTTCCAGATTGAGGAGTTCATGAACATAGATATTCAGAAAGCAATATAAAGTAAATAAACAGCTTCATTTAGTTATAGGTATGAAATACACAAATAATCAATAAAAAAGGCATGTTAGCAGCAAATCTGTGGCTTTCCAGCAATTTCAAGGATAACGGCCTGACTGCTGCAACACCTTTTACAGTGAAAACATCTGGAGCTGTTTCACAGTGGAGTAGATGCCAAGCAATAGACAAGATAGCCGAGGAGCGAGTAGACACAGCTGCAGGCTTTGTGTCACAGGCAATAACTTCAAGATTTAGACTGAGAAAATTAAAGGTCTATTTATAAAAAATGAAATTACAAAATAAAGATAATGGCTCGGATTAGAAGAGGGTGTGGCAATGAAAAATAGTAGGGAAGGCTGTAAAGGGACTTAACATTAAGATTAAGGCTTAACATTTCAATTAACGAGCATTGTTATGCACTGTCATTATTCTATAAAATATTAATATTGTAAAACGTGACTGAGAAATTGTCCATTTATTCTAAATCTGATAAATAAGTTATTATAATAAAGCAAAGCAATATTCATTATGGACAAGTTGTGTGTATGAGCCATTGAATTCCTGAGAGGAATTTCTGGGAAGGGAAAATATTCAAGGAGATGAAAGATATTTATAATATTTCCAATAGGATTAAAATCTTACATGTACATCATAGAGAGTTCTATACTCGACTAGACAATTGGTCAAGCAGTATTACACACTTGATCAGACTGGATCAGGCCTTGTTTGAGATTCTCCAATAAACATCTATCCCCTTAGGATGTTATATGAATGAATAAGGTCACTCCTCATTCTTCTAAACTCCAAGGAAAATTGGCACAAATTATTTTATCTCTCTTGTTAGGACATCCCTCTCGTCCTACAAATCGATTTGGTGCAATAAGTTCAAAGTTATATTCATTAGATTTGCTGATATCAACGACCTGCCCAAAGCCACCCAGGTCCAAAACGGCAGTCTCGTATGTTGAACAAAGGTATGACAAAGGTTAAGTCACAGGCCAGCCTTAGCCATCTAGCTATGGATTGTGAATACTTTTTTAAATTATCAATATCGGGAAACATCCAAACACATTGCAAAACTATTAATATCAATGAAATACAAAAAAAAAATCAAACTAGTTATAATTAAATAAAAATTAATAAAAACTAAACAACTGCAACCCAACAACTGTTAACAATCTTAACCGATTGAAAATTCAAATTCACAGCGAGCAAGGAACTGCAGATGCTGGAATCCTGCATAGAACACAAAGTGCTGGAGTAATTTAATGCACCAGGCAGCATCACTGGAGGACAAGGATGGAGTACGAATAGGGGCCGTGACCCAAAACATTGCCAACCCATGTCATCCAGAGATGCTGCCTGACCCACTGAGTTACCCCAGCACTTTGTGATCTTTATCAAATTCAGAACAGTTGCGCATCAGAATATAGTAGAGGAATTGATGGCATTGCATGGCCAGAAAAACCAGGAGTCCCACATTTGCTCAGGAATTTTCAAATTGGTGCCATTTGCACGGAGAAATACTGGCCATTTGGGGCAAAAGCTACATCACTTGGTACCGAATCTATGGCCAACCTAAAATTAATCACATCAATACAATTGGTGAACTAACCAAATGTGCATACAAAAGGTCAATGGAATATGCTCCCTAAATCAAAAGATGAATAAATACAATGTTTCTGATAAAAATTGGCAATAGAAGATCAAGTAGCACCAAAGTACTGGAGACAAAAGTATTGTTCAACCTGGACATTAATAAATCAGCAAAGTCTAGATCCAGAAAACAAGCCAGTTGCATCTGTGAAGTACCAGGAAATGGTTTACCCAAAGGTAAGTACATTAAAAAGGAATTGTTGAGTTGCTCTGATCAAGTTGTATGAAAATCACTGGATCAGTTTGAAAATTATGAATAGGATTTATCAATATTTTAAAGGACATATATTTATATTTAATACATCAATAAATATATGAATAAGAAGTGTTTCTTCTTATTAAGAATCTATGGTGGTAGGTTTTTGAATCTGCCATAATGTGTTTATCCTAGAGAAAATTATTTGTCATGCTATAGAGAATCATACAGCACAGAAACAGGCCCTTCGACCCAACTGATAAATGCTAAGTTAGTAAAACACATGGTTGAAAATATACAATTGGAGAGCAGTTAAGATAGAAGCTAGGAATTGGATGTTTTGGAAAGATATATTGCAATAACAATATTTATTTGAAAGATCCAAAGGATTAACATGGGGGATGTAAACTTGACATAATCATGATAAAAGCTATTGGTCAAACACAAGGGAAATGTGTTAATGAAATGCTCAGCATGCTGTCTCCATTAGAAGCACTTGGATGCAGACGTTAGAATACTTAGATGTTGCCAGAGTTCCAGACATTGGGCAAATGGTGGTGGTGAAGTATATGTAATTGAAGAGTGACACAGACAATGTGAACATTTAAACATATTGTAATGCGATCAGTTTCAGATTGGCATTCATTGAAATGGGTTACTAATTAAAATAATGACTGTTATTCCAATTGAGTTTGATTTGAGCATTCAGGTAACTTGCTCATGTTGTAGGTGTTCTGAGTTTTAATGTCTTTCCCATGGAATGGAAGCACTGCCCCAATGGAATTATGTTAGATGGCTGTGAGGTTTGTGGCCGTAAATAATAATGTGGTGTGTCAGAGCAAGTTACTCTGCTTCATGGAGCCAACCAGGACTCCGGTAATGTACTGTGCCAGTCTCAGTAGTGACCATTATAATAACCACAGGCCTCTGAAATGTTAAGTGAAAAACCGAGAAAATAACATTAAAATAAAAGTCAAGGGCAGGAATTTTTTTTAAATCACGGCCAACTGTTATGTGATTTCATAAGCTGGTTTCTGGGAAGGGCAACTCTTGGTGACGATGGAAAACATAATTCATAGCTATTTATGGCACATAACAGACCTACAATTTATGTAACAATGTAATTGTTCACTCCTTCCACATCTTCCTCCTGAAATCTTAATCATGAGAATCATTTCAAGTAATTTAGAAATGGGAATAAAAATCAAGGGCAAGCTTTTGTTTCTCATGCATGCATTGGGATAATTAAACTATACATTCAATGATTGCAATTACTTTGCAACCAACAGTCTGAGAAAATACTTTGATTGTAGCTCTCAATATAGAATTTGGTTTGCATTATAGCACGCTTGTCCAGTCATGCCTGTTGTCTAGTTATTCTTGCTAAAATATTACTCATGCTACAAATAAGATGTGATTTAATTTCCATATTGAAAAGAGTGTTTGGCATGGCTTCTTAATTAGAATTGATGGAGTGAGGTTCTTTATTCAGATGAAAAATAGGACAATCTGTAGAGGATTATTAGTAATCTCCAGGCTAATTATTTATCCTTTTGTTTGTTTTTACTCGTTATTCCACTAGCCATACAGTCATAGAGTGATACAATGTGGAAACAGGCCCTTCGGCCTAACTTGCCCAACATGTCCCTGCTATACTAATCCCACCTGCCTGCGTTTGGTCCAAACCTGTCCTATCCATGTACCTAACTGTTTCTTAAATGTTGGGAAAGTCCCTGCCTCAACTACCTCACTAATACAAATTTGCTTTCAAAATCTAATGTGAAATGTAGAGGTTGGTTTAGACTTGACCTTATAAAAGATGGACTCCCTCACCCCATCACCTAATAAATGAACAAATCAGGGATACAAAGAATTATCCCTGTATTATGATTATCCAGAAATTGCTGGTCAATTTCCCACAAATGGCATCTCAAGCAGAGCTGCTCTTATAGTTTTACTGCTCTTATGTGTTGAATTTAATTGACTAATAAATTCTCTATAAAAATGTTGTGGAAGAAATTAATTTAGATGGAAATTAAAGGAAAATGAAAAGCAGAGACTTCGCAGGTTTGCTTCAAGAGACTTTATTGCATGATATCATGGAGAGTTGACGGCAGTTAACTGCTCACCAGTTCTCTGACTTCACCGCAGAATTAGTCGACAGTTATACTGTGCAGTAAACAACTTTTGTTTTTTGATAGATACAACTATACAAAAATATACTATCTTCTACATGGGTACCAATTATTTCATTCATCATAACATACTTTTCTGTTTACAACCTTTTACAACAATTATTTAATACGTCAAACATAATACAGGGCATCTTGACTTTATTTATCTCATCTTTTATGTCAAGAGTCAATTTTTGTCAGGTCCAACGAAATGCCGATGGTTAACACAAATACGACCCCAACACAACATAATTACATTTTACATAAACATCCATCACATAGCTGATGGAAGGCCAAAAAACTTTATTCCACTGCATCTCCCCCCCCCGATTCAGAGTCAAAGACCGCGCCCCCGGCCATGGCGATTGTCCCGCGGCCATTGAAGCCCGCCGGGTGGTGCGATCCAATAACAGCCCCCCTTGGTGTTGGACCCCCGCAACTCGCAAAGTCCCGCGGCCTAGTGGTAGGGAGCGCAAAGGCGGACCGCGCCACCATCCCCTCTCCGATCCAATAATAAGCCCCCCATTTACTGCAACGTATCTATGCTACTAGTGGTAGGGGGCGCGGGTGGTCTACTGTAACACAATGCTGAGAGAAACAAGCTTCCTTATCTCTGTCTACTATTTCATGTTTACATTTACCATCCACCCTTGAACACATTTCTAGACAAGAGGTAATATGCCTAACCTTACTTTGCTAATTCCTACAAACCTCTTCTATACCTGGTCAATGAGAGATGCCAATTGTCACATCCAAACACCCTTTCATTACCTTGTTTAATTATAATCAAAATTAAGTAAGGAAGGATATTAATATTTTCTTCCACAATAGTCAAAACGGTAAGTAACATAATTGGTATATATTGTGATAACACTTTATCAGCCAATCACTGTCAATTTTACATTATGGCCCATTATTATTTTACATGACAAATTGCACTAAGAAATGTTTTGTTTTGCTTTCCTGCGAAATAAATCTCTAACAGGGTGGTTGAAGAAACAAAATACAGAAACTGGAGACACAACACAAAAATAAAATGGTGAAAGCACTCAGGGTTAAAAACCCTTCATCAGAACAAGTGTTATTGATCTGAAGCATCCCCATTTCTCTCTCCCCTGATGCAGCATGATCTGCTGAGCACTTTCATCATTCTTTGTCTCTTACTGGGTGTGTGCTCTCATCCCACTATCAGTAACGGACCTAGGAATCAGCACGTCCCTCTGCCACTGAATCCATGTCTTTCTGACCCAGAGGCCACAATCAGCGAGGAGAAGTGACAACACATTCTACACAATAACTCAAAACTGTCACATCCAAGCACCCTTTCGTTACCTTATTCAATTCCAATCAAAATTACGTAAGGAAGGATATTAATATTTTCTTCCACAGTTCCCTTCTTGTTTATCTTTGTGATCAACACTTATATTATAGTAAGAAAGGATATTAATATTTGCTCTCATTAATCAGTTGCACAAATGAAGGCATACGTTTCTGATTATAATTTGGTTGGAACCCGTCCTTGCACTCGCAAAGGGATACCTTCTTCAGCATGCGTAGGAATATACCCGACATTCTAATCAGAAAACCTGATTTTCTTTCAGCTGCGAGTTCTCTATGTTCTGTGAAAAGTTGTTAATTCAATTTCATACTCTAACTTCTACCTTAATCCTGTTTCTCTAGATGCCTCTCTTCACTTTCATGTCCTCTATGACGCCATATAATGTTAATATACTCATAAGTATATCTTTATATCATAAAGATAGTTAATAAAGAATAAGTCTACATTTTGACTGTTTTATCATCATCTTATCACTACAAACATTTTCGGCTCTTGCGTTTCCTTCTCCTCGAGGGTTCGATCTGAGTGATGCAGTTTACATCTGGTGGCATGTATCCAATCGGGTTTTTCTTTTACTTTTACTGCCGTTCGCGATGTTAGCAGCAACAAATTTGGTCCTTTCCAGCTAGAAGAGAATCTTTGTTCGTTGCTCACACAGAAACCTGATCTCCTGGTATAAACGGGTGCATATTTCCTTTTATCGGAGGGACCTGTGCCTGCTTAACTTTCTCATAGATTTTACCTGTTTCACACATGGCTTGAGCATATCTTAAGGATTTGGCATCGTTCCACATCAGGGCTACCTTCTCAGGAGTCATCGGGGGTCGGGTTCCTGTTGTTATTGGTCACCCCATCAATATCTCGTGAGGTGTTAGGCCCATGTTTCTATTTTTCAGGTTTCTCAGGGCATACATCACTACGGGCATGGCGTCTGGCACAACTACCTATTTTGCTGGCATACTTTGGCCAAAGTAACTTTTATTTCCTCATTTACTCTTTTTACCATCCCTGAGGTCTGTGGTTGATGTGGTATGGGTAATTTCCACTAGAAACCCAAGAGCCTTCGACAAGTTCTGAACTAATTTACTGGTGAAATATGTTCCTCTATCACTGTTTATTCCCATGCGTATCCAGAATCTAGGTATTATTTCTTTCATTAAAATATTTCTAACTGGGAGCTTTCTTTGTGCTGCAGACTTAATTTTAGCCGCTTGTAATTGTGGGGTTTGTCTGAGGGCAATCTGTTTGGCTACATAATCAGCTGATCTGTTTCCCTTTGATGCATGATCATCTGATGATGTATGAGCCTCACATTTAATAACTGCAATTTGCTGGGGCAATTGGATAACATCCAATAAATTTAAGACCAGTTTATCACGCTTAATAGTCTTCCCTGTTGATGTGATGAATCCTCTATTTTTCCATAACTGCCCAAAGTCATGTGCAACCCCAAACGCATAGCAAGAATCGGTGTAGATATTAGCACTTTTATCTTTTGCCAATATGCAGGCACAAGTCAGGGCATATAGTTCAGCTGCCTGAGCAGACATTTCGGATGGTAAAGCAAATGCTTCCAGCACTTGGTGTGGTGTGACCACCGCATATCTTGCTAATAATCTGTCATCGTTAGGTCGCTGTGAAGAGCCAGCGGTAAATAGGACCAGGTCAGGATTATCAATCGGATGACTCTGTAAGTAGGCCGGGGAGTGTCCGTCGCTTCTGCAAGCAATAGACAATCATGGTCACATCCTTCTTCTGGCAGTGGTACCAAGGTAGCTGGGTTTATAGCATGTGATCACTGGTAAGTATAGTTCAGATGTGATAAAAGTATAACTTCATATCCTATACTTCTAGCGGCAGTGAAATGCTGTGTAGCTGCTGAATTCAATAATAACATCATGGCATGAGGAATAGTCACTACACATGGGTGATCAAGAACAATGGAGATTGATTTTTCTATCATCATAGCCGTAGCCGCTACAGCTCGCAAGCAGACAGGCATGCCATTTACTACAGCTGGTAAAGCCACGGAATAATAGGCTACTAGACTTTTTCCCCCTCTATGCTTTTGAACCAGGACCCCAGTCGCAAACCCCTTTAATTCATTTACATGAAGTTGAAAGGGCTTTTTATAGCTTGGAAATCCCAGAGCCAGAGCAGTAACCATAGCATTCGTTAGATTTCTAAACGCCTGGTCCCTTTCTGCAGTCCATTCTACTCTGGAGGGCTCAGTCTGCAAGGTGGCTAAACGCAATACTGCATCTAGTTCCCTGTTTCATGGATCCATTGTCTGCAATAACCCACCGTGCCTAAGAAGGAGAGAATGTCCTTCTTCGTCTTTGGGACTTGGACATTCTCTACTGCCTTTATTCTATCTATTCCAAGTCTCCTTCTGCCTTCCTGCAGATGGAATCCTGGATACTTTACACTAGGCTGGAAGAACTGTACTTTTTCCAGGGATGCTTTATGCCCTCTTTCTGTCAAATGTTACAACAATTTAATTGAGTCTTATTTACAATCAGGACCTATCACAGAAGCTACCAAAAGGTCATCCACATACTGGATCAAAGTAGAATGCTCTGATGATTGACATTCCTCTAGATCATTTTTCACTACTGCTACATATACGGCCGGCCGGGCTTTCAGTATACCCCTGGGGTAGCCTAGTCCAGGTGTATTGTTGATCTTTGCAAGTAAAAGCAAACAGGAACTGGCTGTCTTTATGTAGGGCTATGGAGAGAAAGGCCGAACATAGGTCAATTACTGTAAAGGTGTCGGCTTCCACCGGTATAGATGACAGAATAATATTGGTGTTAGGTATTAAAGGAGCAATAAAGGGCCTGTCCCACTTAGGCGACTTTTTAGGCGAGTGCAGGAGACTATGCAGTTGGCACATGGTCGTCGCATGTTCGCGATTGGTTGCCGGGGAGTCGCCTTCATGGTCGTTAGGAGTTCCCGCATTCTAGGAACTCGTCGCAGCCTCATTATGGTTACCACAAATTTTTCAACGTGTTGAAAAATTTGCGGCGACTAGAATGAATCCGCCATGGAGAGTAGCGAGAATTCTCCTGCCGTGGGTGGGTTGCCAGGAGGTCGAAGGTTCTTGTAGGTTCTCGTAGATTGTACCCGGTGCTGACCGGTGAATTTCATTGGCTCATTGGGAAAAAAAACATAAGCAGTGGTTTTCAGAACCGAGGATAACCGACCCGTAAAGAGCTGTGTATCTCTGGCTTCTTAAATGTTGTCTCCACTCCTTCTCCCCCCTTCTTCCCCTTTCTCCCCACCCCCCCCCCCCCCCCCCCCCCCCCCCCCACCCCCCCCCCCCCCCCCCTCTTTTAATGGACTTACCCTTCCTGCATCTGGCCTGTCCAACCCCTTAAGAATTTTGTAAGTTTCTATAAGATCCCCCCTTAATCTTCTAAATTCTAACAAGTACAAGCCGAGTCTATCCAGTCTTTCTTCATATGAAAGTCCTTCCATTCCAGGAATCTCTGTACTCCCTCTATGATATAGTGGCCAAATTATAAGCTTGAGCCTGTCAGGGCATCAAACAATTTAATAAGGTTAAACAGCCAAAGGCTCATTTTCAGCTTGGGGCACTCTGGCATATTCCTCCCACTTAATCTTAAATCAGGCTATAAAATGCGGGATTGTCTCATCTTTGTGTTACATACATGGCACCACCTCCCCCATGTCACTAGGAATTCTCGCTCCCCTCATTATAGCCTCCTTTCCTCTGTGGGCCAACCAGTGAGTAAGGGACTCATTTCCCTGAGCCTGCTGATCATCATTTCCTCTTCAATCTCCATTTCCTCCAGGAGGAACTGCAAACCCATCTTTTAGGGAAGCCCATGAGGTTCCATATGCACTTTTTAGCAGCATCTGCACACCCCCCAGGAGTGGGGTGTAAATGCTGCACATCTGATTTAACCAATTAAGAAATGCATTGGGCTTTCTTAAGAGATCTGGAGCTTCTGCAACCATGGCTCTAGCTTCAGCTGGGGTCCAGGGTTTCAACACGGGGACCTCCTATCATAATATGGGGGGGACTGCATCAGTGACTCGGTCTTAGACTCTTCCTCAACATTCATCATTTGGAAAGTAGAGAAAAATCCTGGAGAATCATCATCTCCTCTAAGTGCTCATGTCTTTTTTCCATCCCCGCCCATTTCCTTATTGTTTCTATCAATTATAAAGTTATACACTGCACTCCATAACTAATAACACCACCACTGCAAATATTAATTGTGCTCCCATCACGCCAAATCATTTCTTTTTTAGAGATAAGTAGAGATAGCTTATAACTCCCCCAACCCGGCCAATCTCCAATCTCCATTCTTGCTGGCGATTCCGGAGGAATAATGGGATCTCCTACTTTTTTCCGGTGTCTTATGGTCTTTTTGATCACCTTGGCAGTGTTCTCTCTTATCTGCATCTTTCCCTCCTGGACCACATGTTTCTTTTGTTGACTAATGTTGTCTCCCATATTCCTTTCACCAGTCTGTAAAACAAAAGTTAGGTTTCCGCGGACAATTTCTTCTTATTTTCTATTCACAGTTTGTGCGCACTGGCTTTGCTATGTCCGCAAACCTCGAAGTCACCTTTCAATTTCTATAGTGCACTTTACGGCACCTGTTTCAATTTATCTTCTACATCCAGTGTGAGTAAATTTAACTTCTCCGCTATTTCGCCTCATCCCACAGGCCTCTTGGCTCAGTGTGTCACCAGCCAGATAAGCTAGGTTGCCCATGGGCTCTCCCTTCTCTCTGGGAAGACCTCCGGATCCCTTTCGGTTAGGACTATTATATCATTCCCCTTTATTTCACACATGTATTAATTGGAATCCCATTACAATTGGGATCCTGCCGACTATGCCAAATTCTGTGAAAGAAAGAAATTTTGATGGAAATTAATGGAAAATGAAAAGCAGAGACTTTGCAGGTTTGCTTCAAGAGACTTTATTCCATGATATCATGGAGAGATGGCGGCAGTTAACTGCTCACCAGTTCTCTGACTTCACCACAGAATTAACTGACAGTTAAGCCCCTGTCCAACTTTCACGACCTAATTGGCGACCTCTGCCGAGTTTGCCCTTGACTCGTACTCGCAGCACGGTCACAACGAGGTCGTTGGAGGTCTTCGTAACTCTTCCTCATGCTCATGCGTGGTCTCCGCGTACTTGTGGCCTCAAGTAGGCGTTTTTTCCAGCCTGATAAAAAAATGTCCACGAGTAAAAAATAGGTCGGCATGGAAAAAATTTAGACTTTTTACTTGTAGGTAGGTCGTAGTAGGTCGTGATGGTAGTCATAGGTAGTCATAGATAGTCGTAGGTTGGTAACTGGCCTGAGAAAAAAAAAATGCGAACATGACATAATTTTATCATGTGATCATTTCCACTCGTAGCTAGTCGTAGTTGGTCTTAGGTGTGGGAGACTGAGGTCGAGGGGGGTCGTAGGACATCGTAGACATAATCGTAGGAGGCCGTAGACATAGACGTAGGAGCTCATAGGAGGTCTTGTACTTCAGCGAGTCAACACAACCGTGACATTTTTTTCAACTTGTCTAGGGTCTTCTAAACTCGTGGATTAGGTCGTCCAAGTGGGTCAGGCCCTTTATACTGTGCAGTAATCAACTTTTAGTTTTTGTTAGATACAACTATAATAAAATACTATCTTCCACGTAGAAACAAATTATTTCATTAGTCATAACATACTTTTTTGTTTATGTCAATCTTTTTCAACAACAGATGGTTAATACAAGTCAATCATAATACAAGGGCAACTTGACATTATTCTATCTCACCTTTTAGGCCCACTGTGCCACCTTCCCCTCTCCGAGCCAATCATAATCCCACCATTTACTGCAACGTATCTACGCTACTAGCGGTAGTGGGCGCATGTGGTCTACTGTAACACAATGCTGAGAGAAACAAGCTTCATTATCTCCATCTACTATTTCATGATTACATTTACCATCCACCCTTCAACACATTCCAAGACATTCTTATACGTCTAATCTTACATTGCCGATTCTTACAGACCTCTTCTACCACTGGTCGACAAGAGATGCCAATTGTCACATTCAAACAACCTTTTGTTATCTTGTTCAATTCCAATCAAAATTAAGTAAAGAAGGATATTAATATTTTCTTTCACAAAAGTCAAAGCTGTAAGTAACATAAGCGATGTATATGTTGTGATAATCCTTTTCAGGCACTGTAAATCACTGTAAATTTTACATTATGCCGCCTTATTATTTTACATGACAAATTGCACTAAGAAATGTTTTGTCTTGCTTTCCAATTGCTTTTCTCTCTCTCTCGCTTTCATTATGTTATATTCTTGCTCACAATTTTTGAGGCTCCAATGTTTACAGTGTTTTCCCCCATCATACCAACAACAGCTTTCAATTCCTGCAAAATAAATCTCTAACAGTGTGGTTGAAGAAAAAAATACTGAAACTGGAGACACAAAACAAAATTTAAAATGGTGAAAGCGCTCAGGGTTAAAAATCTTTCATCAGAACAAGAGTTATTGATCTGAAGCAACCCCATTTCTCTCTCCCCTGATGCAGCATGATCTGCTGAGCACTTTCATCATTCTTTGTCTCTTACTGGGTGAGTGCTCTCATCCCACTCTATCAGTAATGGACCTAGGAATGAGCACCTCCCTCTGCCACTGGATCCTTAACTTTCTAACCCAGAGGCCACAATCAATGAGGAGAGGTGACAACACATTCTATACAATAACTCAAAACTGGGGCCACTTAAGGATGCATTTTTAGTCCCCTACTGTACTCCCCGTACACTCACGGCCAAATTCTATTCTAACTCCATCTACAAGTTTGCATACGAGGTCATGGTGGTGGGCCAGACCACAAACAATGATGAGACGAAGCACAGGGAGGAGATAGAGAACATGGCGTCAGGACAACAACCTCTTCCTCAGGTCAACAAGACGAAGGAGGAGTGTGGAGTATATGCCCTAATCAGCATCAATGATGCAGAAGTGGAAATGGTTGAGTGCTTCAAGTTACTTATTACCAATGATCTGACATGCACCCACATTGAAGCACTGCTAAGAAGGCAGACCGACACCTCTACTTACTGAAAGGTATTACTGAAGTAATTTGGCATCTCCCATGACTTACAAACTTCTATAGATGCACCATAAAAAGCATATTGTCAAGTTGCATCACAGCTTGGTGTGGGAATAGCTGCAGTATGTCCAAGACCATAAGGCATTGCAGAGAGTTGTGGATGTCTATCACACAGAGCACATTCCCCATCATTGACTTTATGTACACTTCAGGCTGCCTTGGAAAGCAGACAACATAATCAAAGATGTTTCACCCTGGCCATCTCTTCTACTTCCCTTTCTCATTGGGCAGAATATACAGAAGCTTGAAAGTGCACACCATCAGATTCAGAAACATCTTCTTCTCCTTTGTTATGAGGCTTCTGTATGGTCCTTCCATAAGCTGGGATGCTGTTCACCTCTACCCCTTTCACCTCCACCCCTTTCACCTCTACCATTTCTTGGACTTTGGACGTTGGCTTTGTAACTGGTGCACAACAATACTGAGAAATATATTCTGATCCATATGTGGCATGCGGTATCCCTCCCTTTCTACCTATTGTACTTGAGTTTGGCTTGATTGAATACACATATAGTATTATCTGATTTGATCGGACAGCATGCAAAACTGTGATTTCACTGTACCTTAGTTCACTTGACAATAATGAACCTAACCCAACTTATCCTAAACCACAATTTTTATAAATGTTTAAAGCCAGCCAGATGTGTACTTTTAGTATCATCTGTTTGTTTGATTTTGAATAAGTAAATATTGTTTTATATCATATATTTTCTTACCTACATTTCACTCAAATACCTCTCGACCAGAATATTAGTTATTCAAACAAATCTCTTCCACATTGCTATGATTACTGTTGTGTGGCATCTTCCAAATTAGGTGCAGATTATATAGTTGATCCATAACTTATGACTGAATGCCATATTGACATTAGTTATATATTTTTACAGCAAATCTTAAGAATAGTATAGTGTTACAGACGCAACATCATCCAATTATAGGCAGTACTTCTGTACATATAAAGACTATATCAATTAAAAAAAACTATAAAGCTTGAAATTGTTCTTGTTACTTCATACTCATCAAGGCCTTAATGTGTTTGTACAGAATTCCTCTTTCAGAGCTTGCTGGAGTTCACTGTCTCATTTATTTTTAACTTATTGTGAAGTGTGACCAGATTTGACCAGATTTTGGAAGCAAAATTTGATGCATTAGGGAAGTAAGGAAAAAAAGCTTATTTTTACATTTGAGCTGAAGCCTATTTTTACATTTTTATAAGTAGTTTAGCAACCGTAAATGATGCGATGCATCCTTTGATTTTGCCCTTCAAGGGAATTGATGCTGTGGCAAGTTGGACCTGGTGTTCAAAGAGTAGGCCCAATCATGTCAATCACGTCAATCATGTCAATACCAAAATCAACTAAGAGAGAGGAAAGTATCAATTAATCCTTTTCCTTTCTAATTATTTACTTGATTCCCTTAGGTAAATATTTTTTCTTTATTTTTCCACATAATTGTCAAGATGTTTTAACTCTGACATTCAAAAACCAATATAAATCAATGGTAGAGAAGTTCTGTGTGGTGGTCAATTGGTTGCTGTACAATACTGTTATTAAAACTGAAAATATGAATAGTGTTGATGATCTCTTTCAGTAAATCTTCATCGCTATCAATATTAAAGGGAAATTACTCATCTTACCCACCCACCTGTAAATCTGGTGGATTTTCTCTGCAAAATATTGGGATTCATTAATTTAAATTGGAGCTGTTGTTTTCAGACAAGACATTTCTGTCAACGGGAGTGTTGCTGTGATAGGTTTTTATGAGAATTGTGTTTTCCTTGCACGGAATAAATGTAGAGTCATAAAGTCATATTAATTCAGCACAGAAGCAGGCTCTACAGCCCACCATGTCTATGTCAACCTTCAAGCGCCTGTCTATTCCAATCTCATTAACGAGGACTTGGTCCATAGCACACTATGCCTTAACAATCCACATGCTCATCCACATTCCATCAAATTAAAATATATATATATATATATATCGATATTAAATATATAAAACGGCTGGCAGTATATAATAGTATAAGAAAAATACATCCACACAATAGTTAACTGACATTTATCCTGCAATAAATTTGTGATATCACTCCAGGACATGGATAAAAATACCCACAATGAGAGCATACAATCTGTCAGTAAATCTGGTTGAAAAACTCAGGAGGTTTGGATGCATGTAAATATCTAAGTACATTTTCATTGCGTAATGAAGCAATAATGAGACAGGGTTTATGAGAACTATCTTGAAAGAGCCAGGAGGAGAACAAAAATAGGAAACATACAATAATATGAATATAGTTTCCATAAAAAGTCACGGTAGCAGAGTCGTTATATAAATTAGTAAAACGCATCAGAACATTTACATCATTAGATATGGTCTCTAGAGCTCTGTTCATGTTTTCAAGTGACAATTATCTATTTTGACCAAGACATCATATAAATCACGTGGTGTGATCAGTGCACTTGCAACACTGTGCACATCTCTCAAATGTTCATTTTAATACATAGCTCCAATTTTAATATTGATGGGATTGGGATATGAACCAATGAAGAATTAATGTTGTTTCTTTCTGTTAACTAGCATGGTTCACATATGGTTCTCTAGATGGAATTGTTGTACACTCTTAGGTATTAACAAATAATCTCACATATGTCATCTGACAAAACACAACATATTTCTTTAATTTTCTAAGGAATTGTCAAGGACACTGGCACTTGATCAATCTCTTTTCTAATTATCATTGCTAGTTTATTGATTCTGGCAGCAATGACATGGGAACGGTGGCTTCCTTCCAACCTTTAATGCTGATAATGTTCTTGCCTGGGGCTACAACATATTACATTTTACAAGATTCTTAACCTACTTAATTGTGAAGTAGCTAATATGATTGTTTTGTCTTTTTCAATTTGGCCATGGCATAAAATATTCCACATGTTTTGAATTTTATGCAATAGAATTGTGTTATTAGTGTGAGCAGGTGATCAATGATCAACGTGGACTTGGTGGGCCGAAGGGCCTTATTCCCTGTTATATTTCCAAACACACCTTGGGATATATTTGCTTTGTCCATTACTTCACTCCGCAACTAAACATTAGTTTGTTTTTTCTTTTTATTAGTTCTGATGAAGGGTCTTCGACCCCAAATTTTAACCTTTTTTCTCCACGGATGCTACTTTACTGGCATTTTCTGTAGTTTATTTTGCATTAGGTTGTGCTGCAGCAGTGGTACGGAAACCTATTGATTATAAAGGAAAATGAATCTTAAGGATATAAAATAAAGTTAAAAAATAAACTGTTGAAAATGCTCAAAAGACGATGCGCATATGTCAAAGAAAAACAAGGTTAATATTTCAGGTGAATGATCTTTCATCAAAATTGAGGAATTAAAAAAATGGGCATGTTTTAAGTTGGAAAGGTGGAAGAGCTAAGCAAATGGCTATGGAGATAGTCATATTCACTTGAAATTGGATGATTCTGATTAAGGGGACAGAAAAAATTGTAGATGCTGGGATCTTGAACAAATAACGTTCTAGATTAACTCAGCAGTTCGGGCAGAGTCTGTTGTGAGAATGGATAGTTGACGTTTTGGATTAGGAATTATTTCGAGACTGAACACTATTATAGTAGGGGGGACAAAGCTGTAAAAGATGTGGGGCCAAGACAAAATCTGGCAAGTGATAGTTGGAGCAGGAGAGCAGCAGAAAACACAGATCAGGAGCAGTGAAAGAGAATCTCACAGAAGAGAGAGAAAGAGGAGTTTTACAAAGTAGGATAGTTATACAGTGGAGCAGGGAAATTAGGTTACAAGGAAAGCAGATGTTGAAATCCAGAGCAAAATACAAAGTGCTGAGTAACTCAATGGCTCGGGCAGCATGTGTAGAGGAAACATTGGAGGTCAGGACCTTTTAGAGAATTGATAGGCAATGTTTTAGGTCGGGACTCTTCAATGAATAAACGCAAGATTTTGGATTTGGATTTGGACCCTTCCAGGCACACAACATCGTCTGTCCATTTTCTTCACAGATGTTGCCTGACCTGCTAAGATCTTCGAGCACTTTGTATTTTAATACAGATTAATGGCAACCGAGAGAGAGCAGTAAATTGCAATTGATCCACAGGCAAATGAGACCAAAGAAAATGTTTTAGAAATACACAACACAATTTTGCTTTATATTATAGTACGAGAGGATGAAGGAAGTTGATTTTGGAGTTTAGGAAGAAGTGCAAATAAACTTGAAAGGAGTTTATTTATGTCTTCTGAACAAACATCACTCTGGTCCCAAAAGCACAGAACTTGTCAAATGTGATCCAAACTCACGATGAGAATACACTTCCCTTAGTTGAGTTACTATTTTCCGACAACTTCTCCCGCTATCATGATTACTCTACAGCGAGCAGAAGGTATGCTGAAATGCAATTAAAGCTAATTTATTTAGAAAAATGTTGGTTTAGACTCATAACGACAGAACAATTTAGAATAAATGCTGCCAGTAAGTAGTGGATGCGGGGATGTTTGCCTGACCCATTTAGATGAAAAATTAACAGATACCACCTGTGATGGTCAGAATTAGAACAATTATTCCATGTTCTCACTGCACTGCAAGACTAAATATTTAAATGAAGTTTACTCATATATCATACTATTTAACAAAATTGGGGCCTTCCAAGCTAAAAATAAACTTTAAAATTGCACACTTGAATGTAATGTGTGTTTAATGGATTAATATAAAACTAAGAGACCATTTTATTTGATTAGACAGGTACTTTTTCTTCAAACGAGATGTATTCTCATTTATACAAGTCAGTAGTACTTCATTCTATGAAAGTGGTTAAAATAATCGGTTATTAATAATTCACGATGCTGTGTTGTTTTGTCCTATCATCTTTGCTGCTCTATTTCTGGGAACACCACCATTATTAACGTTACTATTTTTCTATACAAAATTCCATGTTTTCCAGGCACTACAATTTGATGCTGATGCTCGTAATACAGGCAATGACCACTTGATTAATTGCTCATGATGAGAAGTTCACAGATGGCGTAACCAAGTAATATCAGGTGATGTTTTGTTGTTTACACAAAGACATTCATATCGAAAATGTCTGCTGTATTGACCAGCCAATGTCCGAACCACCAAAAAAATCTCTCTGAAATAAAAAGCCCTTACCACCTCAAGGAGCAAAACAATGTCCAAAACCATGAACAAGAAGGTGTTAAGAGGCTTTCGTAAAACATTTAGGTAAGATCTCAAGAACCAACAAACATATTGAAAATGACATACAAGGCCATCCAAGGTTTCAAGGTCAGTTAATTGTCACATGTACCTATTAAGGTACAGTGAAATTTGAATTACCATACTAATAAAGCCATACTAAAAAAAGCAACAAGACACACAACTACATAAAAGTTAACATAAACATCCACCACAGCGGATTCCTCGCGTTCCTCACTGTGATGGAAGGCAATAAAGTCCAATCTTCATCCTCTTTATTCTCCCGCGGTCGGGGCAGTATAACCCTCCGCAGTCAGGGTGATCAAAGCTCCCGCAGCCGGCAATCAAAGCTCCCACGTTGGGGCAGTCGAAGCTTCTGCGGCTTGGAGTTCCCGATGTCGGTCTCTGACCAGCGACCGCAAGCTCCATTATGTTAATGTTCCGCAGTCTCCCGAGGTGGAGCTCAGAGGTTGATCCCTGGCAAAGGGATCGTGAGCTCCATGATGTTAAGTTCGCAGGCATCCCGTGGTGGAGCTCTCGAAATCGATCTCCTGCAAAGGCCAACAACTCCTCGATGTTAGGCCGCAGTGCGGATGGAGATACTATACGGAAAAAAAATCACATCTCCGTCGAGGTAAGAGATTAGAAAAAGTTTCCCCCAACTCATCCCCCCCCCCCAAATAAAACAAGTTAAAGAACACTAAAAACATACATTTAACACATATAAACAAGCTACAAAAGAAGGAAGGGACAAACAGACTCTTGGCGAGGCAGCCATTGCTGGTGCCACACAAGCTGCTGATCGAATCTATTTTTATTCTTAGTGTTATAGGAGTTCTCAATATATATATAAAAATCATAACATTGTCATGGCACAGAAGGATGCCATTCAGCTCTGAGTCAAACTTGTCTTGTGGAAAAAAAGAACTGCAGATGCTGGTTTACAAAAAAAAGGACACAAAATGCTGAAGTGACTCAGCAGGTGAGGTAGCATCTCTAGAGAACATGGATAGGTGGAGGTTTCATGTCAGGACACTTCTGCAGTTATGAGTTTCTTCAAAGCAGGCATACCTTGAGGGGATCTCACAGTGGAACAGGCAAAATGCAAAAACTGCAGATGCTGGTTTATATCAAAGATAGACACAAAGTGCTGGAATAACTCAGCAGGCCAGGCAGCATCACAAGAGGTGCTCCCTGCCAGACCCCAATCCGAAACGTCACACATCCTTTTTCACCAGACATGCTGCCTGACCCGCTGAGTTACTCCTGCACTTTGTGTCTATCTTTGCCTTAAACCAGCATCTGTAGCTCCTTGTTTCTGCAGTTAACTGACTGACACTGTTTCCTGGTGAAACAAAACCTCAATTTAAAAAAATGACATCCTTGTTTTTAAATTCCTCTGTGTTTCACCATGTCTGAACTTTCCTGATCTGAACGAGGAAGATTGAGTTTTCAACTGGAAGTAGCAGGATCTCTGGCTGCACAGCAAGGAATGGCTGCTTCTGAAAAACATAAGAGCTTCGACTCCCAGTAAAAGAGCTGGGCCCAGCTTTGCTCGGTGTAGGTTATTTAATAGTGTTTAAATGTGTCTAACATTCAGTGATATTTAAAGACTTTTCAAAATAATGAAATATTAGTGATTCTACCTTCCCTGGTGCTTTATATCTGCAGTCTAACACTCCCCATTGAAATCAATGCTATCAAAGAACCTTTATTTTAGTTCAGATAAGAGATACAGCTTGGAAAAAAAGGCCCTTTGGCCCACAAAGTCCACGCCAACCAGCGATCCCTGCACGCTAACACTATCCTACACACACTGGGGACAATTTCCAATTTTGCCGAAGCCAATTAGCCTACAAACCTGCATGTCTTTGGAGTATGGGAGGAAATCGAAGAACCCAGAGTAAACCCACACAGATCACGGGTAGAACAGTCAAAGTCCGGACAGACAGCGCCCGTAGTCTGGCGCTGTAAGGTAGCAACTCTACCGCTGTGCCACGGTGTCAAACCTAACCTGGCATAACATCCAGTAGGTGATTCCTGGGAATGTTAGCAAGATGGCTCTGCACTATTCAATTCCACTCAGAATCCAGCAACTGACTGAATTGATAGATTCAGAGCCTTAAGCGAGTTCAAGAGCTCTGCATTTGACAGTGAATCATAGAAATCCCAGACTTGCTCTTATTTAAAGGGCAAATGTTGGCAGTTCTGCTCGGAGCCAGCTGCATATATCAGCAAGATCTAAGCCATCATATCAAATTACATTTCCCAATTTCACCTTTCATTTATCACAGTCATTCCTTGAAATATTAACTTCTTGTTAGTACCAAATACCCCTCTTTGTAAAGTCTGAATAAAATGGTTGCACTTCTTATAAGAACCATGCCTGAATGCACTATTAGCATTTTTTGTAAAAAGTGTCATAACATAACACTCTTCAACTTCACCTCATTGTCTAATGTTTCTCCAAGAATTCAAACTGCCTTTCAGATCAATTTTATCACTGCCATTCCCTGGCAAAAATGCACGCAATGCACACAATCACCCACCTCCTGGAACAGCCAAGTCTGCACACTGACTCCCGGCCAGAGCAGAAACCGTCACTTACATAGGAAACGTGAGAGATGCGTTGATCTGCAAGTGATTCTGAAACAACATGGTCTCAAATCCCCCACCCCAGCATACACCTGGCAAACATCCAAGCTGTTGTAAATAAACAATTAACTTAAAGCCACCTCGGGGAACCGAGAGATAAAATCATAGAAAATAGGTGCAGGAGTAGGCCATTCGACCCTTCGAGCCAGCCTCTCTTGAATACATGAGATCAGGTACCTGATCTTGAGGATCAGGTACAGACAGTTGCACAGTGCTCTGTCTTAAAGAGACATGGTCATATATGCTTCTGCTGAATGTACCTTATAATCTGAGTGCTTCTTAATTCACCAGGTGAACAGCATGCAGTGTCCTCGGAGGGATCTGCTGCTTAGCCAAAACCTTGTGGTGCTGGTAAGCTCTGCTCTAATGCTGAAGTACCATCACTATTACCTGCCGCAGGAATTCTCTTTGGCTGTCCTGACAGCAGCTTACATCCCACACCATGTGGTCATGAAGCTTGCAGTGGACGACCTACACACTGCTCACAATAGCCTTGAAACAAAGAAGCCTTGGCTGAAGAAGGGTTTCGGCCCGAAACGTCACCTAATTCCTTCGCTCCATAAATGCTGCTGCACCCGCTGAGTTTCTCCAGCATTTTTGTGTAGCCTTGAAACAAAGCCTTGTTCATCTAAGCCAGGGGCTTCAGAGTGTGCTACCAAAATCCTTCCAATACATCTCCTGACCCAACTAGAGGTCTAAACACCCATGACCAATGCTACTTGATCATCAGATTCACTACGCTGTCAACCCGAAATGTCACCCATTCCTTCTCTCCAGAAATGCTGCCTCTCTTGCTGAGTTACTCCAGCTTTTTGTGTCTATGTTCGGCTTAAACCTGCATCTGCAGTTCCTTCCTACACACTCACCCCTGGATTATCTGGATAGCAAGGACAGCTATGCCAGACTTCTATTTATTGACTATAGCTCTGCCTTCATTGCCATACTCCCAACCAAACTAATCTCCAAACTCCTTAGCCTCAGTGCACCCCCTCTATATTTGATGCACTAGAGTGCATCATCGACAATGATGTGTTAGAGTACAGGAAGGAGATGGCGAACTTAGTAACATGGTGTCAAGACAAAAATTCTCCCTCAGTGTCAGCAAAACAAAGGAGCTGGTCATCGACTTCAAGAAATAGGACCGGACGAACCATTGTCCATCAAAGGTGCTGAAGTAGTGGTGGTCAAGTGCTTCAACTTCCTAGGTGTAAATATCACCAACAATTTGTCCTCATACAACTACGTTGACTCCACAGGCAAAAAAGCACACCAATAGCTTCCTCAGAAGGCTATGGAAATTCAGCATCTCTCTAATGAATGATCAATTTTTACATTTCACCATAGAACGCATCATATCCAGATGTACCACAGCGTGGTATGGCAACTGACCAAGATTGCAAAAAAATTGCAGAGTTGTGAAGGCAGCCCGATCCAACAGGCAAAATTATACCCTTGGTTGTTGTTTGTGTGGAGTTTGCACTTTCTACCTACGATTGCCTGAGTTTCCAACAGGTTCACCGGTTTCTTCCTACCTTGGATAGATGGGCTGGTCGGTAAAGGGAAGCTGATGAGCATCTGAGAAAGAATGACAAGTATAGGGAAAGGGAATGGAACTGATGGGTTTGCATTGAATGAACCAAATGACATTATAATGAGATAGGAAGGTATCCTGATCACAATTGTAAGACAGGTTTGCTGTGAGACCAATGTGTAGTATTCATGTCGAAACAAAGAACTGCAGATGCTGGTCTGTACCAAAGAAAATGCTGGAGTAACTCAGTGGGTCAGAGATGCTGCCTGACCCACTGAGTTACTCCAGCACATTTTGTCTCTGTGTAGTATTCATGGCTCTCTACAATGCTTATAATTAAAAGCAGTTAACTCATTTTCTAGCAATCACCTCAAGCTGCAGGTTAGACAACGTTGCATTTTATTACTCTACCAAAAATATCAACACTGCACATGATGCCTTCTACTTACTCAGTAAACTGTTGCAACAAAAAGTTGAAAAACAATATGAAAATGAATCTATGAACAATTATTCTGCATTTATTTTATTATTACTGTAAATACGTTTCATGCATTTCATCAAGTTTCAGAAAAAAAACTTTATTTGTAATTGAAAGATAATTCTGTGTATTGCAGAATAATGATTATAAGAAGACTGGTAGTACTGCATACTTTGCATTCAATAGAAAAACCTCAAGCAAGATAATGCATTAATATACAAAAACCGGCATTCACATTCAGGTAGAACCAATGCCATATTTCATGCGTGAATATGAAATATGATATTGGTTAATATAACAGATCTACTTGAAAATCCTATTAGAAACAAGATTGATATTCAGTACATTTGGAGACTTATTCATGGAAGTGCTCAGGTGAACACCATGATCAAATGCCTTGTGCAATGGTCCAAATGGACTTAAATGGTCCAAATCGATTTTACTCAGTTTATGCTTCCTTACGTTCGATGTCTGTGACATGGATTTACATTCATCTGATCTACATGTAAAATTGAAGCAAACCAGCTTAATTGGAGAATAAAAGAGACAGCAGATACTGTAAAAAACAACAATGCACTGGAAGAACTCAGAGGGTCAAGGAGCAACTGTGGAGGTTAAACTTGACACTTCTGGAGGCCCAGCATTCCCTCTCTCTCTATCCCTCTCCACCCAAGTCTCGTTTTCACCCTACAATTAGCTAACAATGGCCCGTTTCCTTTCTCATTGTTACTTTTTTACATATCTTTCATTCATGGTTCTTTATCTCTCATTACCCTTATCCCAAACCAGTCTAAAGAAGGGTCATCACCCATTCCTCCTCTACAGAGATGCTGCTTGTCCCACTGAGTTTCTCCAGTTTTTTGTGTCTATCTTCAGTTTAAACCATCATATGCAGTTCCTTCCTCGATATTTCATGTGAAGATTTTGTATCGGGGCTGAGAGGGAAGAGGAAAGATTGCCTGTATATGGCAGTACAAGGGGGTGGTATTGTGGCTGGCAGGTGGTAGGTGGAACCAGATGGAAATGGGAGATGGAGCTGGGTTCAGTGTGGGTAGCGGGGGGGAATGAGGAAAGAGGCTGGTGGCTGAACAATGCAATCAGACAGTAGGATTTAACATGACTTCCTCTCTGCCATTGTTAATATAGCTTTCCTTCCGCCATAGTTGATGGAGCCCTCACATATATTTCCATTTATACCCCGCTGCCTCAGCCAGCAGCATAATCAAGGATGAGTTGCACCCAGGCCACTCCCTCTTCTCCCCTCTCCCATCAGGCAAAAGGTACAGTAGTGTGAAAATGCACACCTCCAGGTTCAGGGACAGTTTCTTCTCAGCTGTTATCAGACAACTTCCTACAACAACTAGAGAGCAGTCCTGAACTACTATCTACATAACTGGAGACCCTGGGACTATCTTTGATCGGACTATACTGGCTTTACCTTGCACTAAATGCAATTCTCGTTATTCCCTTTATCATGTATCTGTACACTGTGAATGGTTCGATTGTAATCATGTATTTTCTATCCACTGACCGGTTAGCACACAACATAAGCTTCTCACTGTACCACGGTACACGTGACAATAAACTAAACTCCATTTACGTGCATCTGATCTGATCACCCTCTACCCCAGACAGGACAGCGATAGAATTCTTGAGACACAAGGAATTGCAAATGCTGGAATACAGTGGGGAGGGGAGGGGGAAAGATAAAGGCAGCTGGTAACTGGGTAAATGATAGGTGGACCAGATAAGGAAGGATGATGGGCAGATGGAATAAGGTGGGGATATGAAAGGTGACCCAAGGGAGAAGATATCCATGTTGATATCCATGTGGGTGATGGGCAGATGGAACTAAGTGGGGGAAGGTGATGTCGAGATAGCAGGGAGGAAGGGTGAAGGGGATCTGAAGAAAGGAAATGATGAAAGAAGGGAGAGAGGCCCTGTTTTCTTGCCACTCATTCGCTAAACTCCAGAGAGCACAGGCCCAGTGCCATCATAAATTTGAATACAATACAAAAATGCTCATCATATGTCTCTTCATTTCTTCAGACATATCCTTAGTCACAGTTTCCAGATCTTTAATAGAATTGTTTTGTTCTGCAGAAGTAGTGAGAACGGACTCCAGCTTTTTATTGCAATCTTCTTCAGCCCGCTCAATTTCTTCTCTTAGATCGGTATCTACTTCTTCAATACGGTCCTGTAGAGTACCAATTTTATCGACAATATCCTTATTCCCGACATCCAATCTTGTTTTTAACTTTCCCAGCTGAGACAACAGCAGGGAAATCTCTTTAAGCAACATATCAGCAAAGTTCTTTGTCAGAGGTTGTTCTTGTACTTTTACTTTTGCTTCCATATCAGCAATAAATCTTAGTCCTTCAGTTTCTTCTTCTTCTTCTTCTTCTTCAGATCCTTCTGGAGTTGTTTGAGGTGTGTTCTGCAACTCCTGAGCGAGCCGCAGTCTGGTTAGAGATCTTGTCAGGGGTCGTTTAGGTAAATTCCGTTTTGGCATTTAAAAATGCCGGTATCCACGTTAGTTTGCGGCGATTCCTGATGATGTCACTTACGCAACATCAGGCATCCTCGGTGAGTACTTTTGAATCAGTCCCGTTTTCTTTTACAGGCTTTTTTGCGCTTTTAGCGCATTTTTCAGGAGCGAAGCTAAATGCAGCGCCTCTTACTGCTCCATGGCACCACCGAAGTCCAAATGCTCATCATATGTCAACCCACTAATTCCTGGGATCATTCCTGTAAACCTCCTCTGGACACCTCTCCAGAGCCAGCACATCCTTCCCCAGATATAGTGGTATTTTCAGTGTCATATAACCAATTCTATGGCATGTTACAGAACCTGGTGCTGTGAAATAATTCTGTTGTTTGGGTACATGTTATTCTCAGAAATATAATTCACCACTTAGATTCTCCCAACTGAGTGGTAGCAAAGGCACTTCATAATTCGGTGCCATGTTTACTGCTGCTGCTAAGTTAACACCTGCCACACTGCTGAGTGTGGGTGGAATGTCGTTATGGGCAAGACAAAACTCTCAGATTTTCTATGATGATGTAAATCAGAAGGAAATGGGTGGGCAAGGTCTCCGGTTAAGCGTGGGAGAAGTGGCAACAGAATACATAATGCAAGCGGCCTGTGTGTTGTGATTTTATTACTTGAGAACATACTTGGCCTGGCTCAAGTAAATATATATATTTATATAAAAGTGTGTATGAATAATATTTTGAGAAGGAATTCAAATTTCATGTTTCAGATATTAACCGAGTCAGATGTACACTATGGGTCACTTGCCCCACATGTCAGCCATAGAAGAACACTACCCCGATCACCTGCTTTTTACCTGGGAAATAGTTTGGAAACTACTTCCAATGAAAAGGTGATGTTTTTCCATTGTTCTTAAGCTATACAACACAGACCTACTCAATGATCCGAAGGCAGTTAGCACACCTGCGTAATATGTGTCCAAAATAACATGAATGTAGTTTACATCAAAGGCAGTTGAGGCCTCTCTTTCCAAAACAGCCACCCAGGCCCCACATTTGCACTCTCCATCATCCATCCTTATGACCTCAAAGCATGAAAGTCAACTTTACTGAAAATAGCAGCTAAAACAACATAATAACAATGTACTTACCTTTCAACCAAATAAAACAGGTGAAGATTCTTGATTTAGGTTGAAAGGCATTAAGTTAATTTGTTAGACTAGTTCAGCCTGTGGAGGGGGATCTTGACAGAAGCCTCCTTGTGTTGATTCCCGGAAACGATGACACGATGCACTCTGTGACGCATCGGGCGACCAATTCTGTCAACATGTTGGACAACGACAGAAGCCAACAGCAAGCTATACGTCTTCTGACACACGAGCGAACGAGCCTGCGGAGAATTTCATCCTTGTTAAGCCCAGCCGGCAAGTACCAACATCTGTTGTACTGCCCAATCTTAGAATTGAAGAATTTCCCTGAAGTTAGATGGCAGATTGATGGTCTGGAGAAGATTTTGGGGCCGCAATAAGTGATAAACAGTAAGGCTCAGGCAAGTTAGGGAGAAGGGAGTTCACAATAATGGCTGGATTTGGGGGCCTGGAGACAGAGCTGGGTAGATATTTTCTTAAAGAGGATCAATTTGAGGGGGCATCTCAATATCTGATTCCACTCTAAATTACCTGCCAGTTTAGTGAAGTCTGTAATAATGTACACATCCTTCTTTTGAACCTCGTGATGTCTCTTATTATCGTGCTTTTTGTGGAATAGTTTGGAAACTTTTCAAATAGTTTGAAATCTTTTCAATGGAAAGATGATGCTTTTCCATTGTCACAGAAGGTAGTTGAGGCCAGTTCATTGGCTATATTTAAGAGGGAGTTAGATGTGGCCCTTGTGGCTAAAGGGATCAGGGGGTATGGAGAGAAGGCAGGTGCAGGATACTGAGTTGGATGATCAGCCATGATCATATTGAATGGCGGCGCGGGCTCAAAGGGCTGAATGGCCTACTCCTGCACCTATTTTCTACGTTTCTATGTTTCTATGTTAAGCTGTACAACACTAACCCCCTCAATGATGATGCCCTAAGGCAACCAGCACACCTCAATAATAGGTTCAAAGAAACATGATTGTGGTTTGCATCAAAGAGCAGTTCAGGTCGCTCGTTTCCGATGCACAGCCACTCAGGAAAACAACGAGTGACTAATATTTAGTAACAAACCCTACAGGGCTGAGGATGCCTTCTGGAACACTTTTGTGTCACATGATCAAAGCTGTGGAGTCTTATTCCAATGGTCAAAACAATTAATTTAGCTTCAGCCCAAGGAACCTTTTAAACCTCACTTTGCTAACCGTGTCTTTATTTCAACACAATTTGCTCAATTTTGGAGAACCAACGTGCTCACACTTGTCACTATTGACTTGCATTTGCCATTTGTCATCACTTCTTAATTCTACTGAAAAGCACTGACTAGATTTTAAAATCTATTTAAATTTGTTTCATACTAAGATATTATCAGGAAATGATTTTAAATGCATCTAGATAAGAATTAACTCAGTTAAAATGTTGGAACTTGTGTGAGGAAGGGTCCTGATCCAAAAGATGAGCTGATTATTTCCCTTCAC
Organism: Leucoraja erinaceus; assembly: GCF_028641065.1. Lineage (NCBI taxonomy): Eukaryota > Metazoa > Chordata > Chondrichthyes > Rajiformes > Rajidae > Leucoraja > Leucoraja erinaceus. The sequence goes on from NC_073398.1 coordinate 18,218,087, forward strand.
AGATGGTGCCTGATCCACGGCATTCCTCCAGCAGTTTGTTTTTCCCTCAAGATTTCAGCATCTGCAATCTCTTTGGTCTAGAGTAAATATTTGAGATATTAATTAAACCAGTAGAGTTTCATCCTTTGGATTTGTGGGTGCATAATGTCCTCGGTCCCCTTATTTTAATAAACAGTGCAAAAATATTCATTTGTACAATAGTGATTTTGTTGCAGTAATCATGTGTTTTACAGTCAATACCAGTATCTATTTCAATGGGCTGAATATACAAACACATACCATGTTTATTTGTGAACCTATGCACTATTCATCTTATCAGAGATGTTAATATCTGAGCAGCAAACTGTGTGTATTTCTGTCGTAACTGAAGCAAAGCCAGTTAATGTCAGGCTTGCAATTATAGTGTAAATGCAGCCTTCATCAACAGCCAGCTTGAGCCCTGATTAATATTGCACAAAGCTCGGAGTGGAGTGTAAGGAAAACAGCTTCATAACAACAGAAAACTTGTAATGTAAATGCACCCCAACAATATTTACCCTGTAAATTCATATAAATGCCACATTGTGCATGTGCAATGTGTTGATTCATATAATCAGATACAATTATTCTCCGAAGTAGCTTAATGATGTGCTAAGACATGCCTACCAACAGTTTACAGTGTAATGATGCAGATTAAGGAGGAGTGTCAAATATCTGCCGTACTTTAATTTGCAGAAAGATATTTAGTACCATCATTAAAAAGCTGCCTTTTGTCAACACACAAAACATTTGACATAGCTGAAAGGGAGAGGCTGTGACATGAGACTAGCAGCGCCCATTATTCATGTTTATTTCTTACCAATATTATCTACCAAAGACAATTTACAATTTAATTGCCGGTATTTGTAGTCTTCACCAGTAAACACTTAAAATACCTCAACGACTTTCATAAGAATATTTTAGTTAAATCTTTCAGTACACTATTGGAACTTCAGTATAGCAGAGACTAGGTTAATGTTTTGTGCAAATGACTCTGCATCTAAACCCATTTCATTAGCACCAGACAAAAAATAGTTGGGGGGAAAAAAATCAGGAATAATGCGATGCAGAACATCTCTGTGCTAGTGACAGGAATTAATATGCTGGTACATTTACTCAGTACAATGGGATTTATTCAAAGCAATTTTATTTTGCAGCTCTTCTTCATTCTCATTTAATGTGAGGACACGTGTGGCAGGAACTTAGCTTAACACTGAAGAGATATCAAAATCCAACTGCAACTGACAATTTATCTTACAGCTATTGCAATACAAACACAATGGAGAGGTTCAAGCTGCAATCTCCCTGAAAAGGCAAAGGAATATATACTGCATTCAGAGAATTAAAAGGAATCCAGAAATTGACTTTTCTACATCACTTCAATGTGGTCATTAATTATTTCTTTCCTATGCCATTTTCTTTGAATGTACAATTTATTCTACAAAGATTAAGCCATAAATGAGGTTCTAAATTCATCAACTGTAATTCTTAATGGGCAAACCCATTCTCCTCGAGCTGTACTTGAAGGGCATGCAGGATATTCGTAGGACTTATTGTGACACGGATTCTTGGTCCTCCTCGCATTTACAGGGATCATTTATGGTCCGTACACAGGAGTGGGGAATAGTTTCTTGTATTCTGTTTTAGCATCTTATTGCAGTCTGCCATTACCTTCTTTAGACAAGATTATTTTTGTTATTTTCAGAACCACGTCCAAAACACATGTGTACCTTTTGAAGTTGAGAACAGCTGAGCAAAATTAACCTGGGTGTGATCACACCGATAGAATAGTCTGAAGAAGGGTCACAACCCAAAACATCACCAATCCATTTTCTCCAGAGACGCTGCCTGGCCCATTAAGTTACTATAGCATTTTGTTTCTATCTTACGTATAAGTTAATATCTACAGTTCCTTGTTATTACAACAGTATTATCAAGCCTCAGTGCAAATATATATTCTACTGTGCTGGCTACCAACATTTGACTTTAAGAGAAAATCTTTGCTCTTTATCCCAAAAGTGAAAAAGATTAATTCAGATTTATCCCAGGAACATTTTAAGTCACCCTTTGCTAATGATATCCTTTTTTATTTCAGCACAATTTGCTCATTTTTGGAGTATCATGGTTCAATACTGCTCACTTGTCAATATTCATTTTCATTTGCCATTTGTCTTTACTAAATGTCCTTCATTCTACTGAAAAGTGTTAACCAGATTTACACTCTATATCTATTTATGTTTCATGCAAAAAACAGAAAAGTGTTCCAAAATCTACACTATGTATTTTGATTTAAAAAATTACTGTTAAAGCTTGTGGAATCAGTTTGGAGAAGGGTCCCAACCAGAAATGTAGTCTGTCCATTTCCCACCACAACTATAGAGATCTATTGAGTTGTTTCAGCACATTGTTTTTTTCCCTCAAGGTTCCAGCATTTTCACTTGCTTTATGTCTACAGTTAAAATTTGCATTGTTTGGTTACACCATGGAAGCTTATACCCTCATCCTCCAACTACAAATCAGAATAAACTTCTCATAAGACCAAACTTTTTAACTTTTATTCAGTCTCGTGTTCAATGCTGAGCACCGTGTTTTTAAGTTGATGAGGGGACATCATGCTGCTTTTTGTCAAAGATGTTCTGGAATCAATTGGACTCTATCAGAGGATTATCCCTTCAAAAACATTGCTAGCTGTTTTCTTTTAAGCCCTTTGCCTATCTTCTTCACATATTTTCTGGCAGATTTCGTGGTGTTCCTATTAGTTTCTGTTGTGTTGCCTAGATATGTAATGTTTAATGTATCTGAGAAATACTCTGAGGGAAGAGATGCATGCATAACAGATGAAATCAAACTAGAATGGGAGATAGAACCTATAATTGTAATAACCTTCAAGAAGCCAGTTCACCACAATCTTCCCAAAGGCAATTAGGGATGGGCAATAAATGTTGGTCTGGCCACTGATGCCCATGTTCTGTGTAATGGAGAACTAAAAAGTTAATGTCCTTTGAGTAAGTCCTGCTGGATACCATGGGATTAGAATGCATAAAGAAATTAAGTCAGAGAGACGCCTGATAAAGCCGACAGCCAACATAATTCTTTTACAGGTTTTTTTTTAAATGATTATTTAATTTTAGACTAACTCTTGAGGAAACTAGGACTATATGGTATTTATACTTCCTACTCAGCTGATGTAAGTGAATACAGAATGGGTCTGAACAAAGTAATTGGAACTATATTTCCCTTACATAAAGAGACAGGGGGAGGTAATTGGGATTCAAAGGGGCTGCCTTACATATCACTGTTTCTCTTCTGGCCATTGAGCTATTTAGAGAGTATCTGCGGAGGGAGAAATGTGAGTGTTTCAAGTCTGCGATCTTCCAGGCTGTTGTCTACATTGCATCTTTTCTACTCAATTAATCCACTATAAATAAAATGAGTTATAATTACCTTTTGAAACCATATCCTGGATTTATTGAGTCATTAGACAAATATATTGATAGACTGGGGAAAATACAATTGATCAAAATTCCAACCAATGTCATTTCATTCAGTTGGAAAGAAATATATAACATCTACAGTACGAGTGATACCATTTTGTCATTTTTGTATTAACTCTGAATTGGAATCAGTGTCACAGCACAACTGCCATGAAATCAGAAATTCTTCATGTTTTTGCCTACTAAGTAAACCATTTATTCAGGTATCATTCATCCTGTTAACAAAAACGTGTGTTCCTTGTGCAGAGAACCACTGTTGCTAAAATGAAATCTTGTTCACAATTTCTGTTTATGGGAGATAAAGTAAGTCCATATATTTAACGGAAGATAATAGAAATTAATCCATTCCTTGACAATAGTGGATTAATTTATTCATTAATCCACAGTGTTTCATCTTAGCACATAGCCTATGTTCTAATTATCTGGAGGGTTTTAAACAACTGTCTCTGAGCTCCATTTACTTTGATGCTGGTGAATTTACTGATCAGTTCAGTGACCTTTTCAACCAGTCATACAGATTATAAATAAATAATGGTGTATGAAATTTGTCAACAAGATCATATTGCATGTAGATGAAGAATAAGGCCAAAAATACATTTTTTTAAATAATGTGATGACGGCGTAATGATTTCCATAATTTAAAGTCACCTTTAATCCAGTTGAATCCACCTTTAATCATTTCTATACATCGGTTTCAGGGACAAGGCAAGCTTACGCCCCAACGGTATGAACATCGACTTCTCTAACTTCAAGTTACCCTTGCTCTCCCTCTCTCTCCATCCCTCCCCCTTCCCAGTTCTCTGACCAGTCTTACTGTAACCGACTACATCTTACCTCTGTTTGCTTTATTGTTAACTTCTCCCAGCTAAAAATGATCTATTTTACATTCTCCTTGATCTCTGTTCCCTTTGTCCTATTTTCACACCTTACACTTCCTTACCTATGTATATCTCTCTTCCCTGACATCAGTCTGAAAAAGGGTCTTGACCCAAAACGTCACCCTATCCTTCTCTCCAGTGATGCTGCCTGTACCGCTGAGTTATTCCAGCATTTGGTGTCTATCTTCAAGTAATATTTTTTTAATTTCATGTTTACTTCACTTTTTTTTCGATAATCTGTGAACAAGATTCACTGTGCACAAGAACAATGTTAACCACTAGTTCAGTTATTCTATGTTCTTAATTGTTGGAAATAAATGCAGAAAAACCTAGCATAATAGGCCAGTGCTGAAACTTTCTTCCCCCAAAATTTTAATATCGTTGCTCAAAACAGTTATAGTAGTAGCTGCAGTATTACAATTTAGCACTGAATGTAAGGAAAATCGTTTGTATACTTTAAAACCCAATGTACAATAAATAAATCAAATTGATTAATAGAGCACTATCAGGCCATAAAGAAATAATCCACAACATTGAAAAATATATTCAATAAAATCAACCCTTTTAAATGAAAGATAAAACATAAAAATCAGAGCCTAATCATTTAATACTGGCCCTCCACAGTTTTACATTGATACCTTCAATTTCCAGAAGGTCAGTGTTCTCAGTGGAATCAGAATGGTGCTAAATATTCAACATGTTTGCACTTGTTCACATACGTCTTGTTGAACTTTACACTAGAATTGTTGTTAGTTTATTTTATTGTCACATGTATCATCTGCAAATTGCAGGAAAAGGGAACCAAAAGTAATGGAGGGATGAAAAGGAAAGCTGGGATCCATAAACAGGGATAGTAATGCTCTAACCAATCAGGTTGAGGATTTGTTAATCAGCACTGATAATTAATCAAATAGGCTAAAATAGTTAATGCAACATCAAATCAAACATGATGGAAACTGAAAAAAGTGAATATAAAAAAGAATTTGCAGAGAAAAAATACAAAGTAATTAATTTACTTTTGAAAATGCAACCATAATATAACAATAAGCAAAAAATTGCCATAACCTGCATGGCAGTGGACTCGGTGTTGGGAAGTGGTATTAAACTAATGTCCATTTAGGCAGGTATGAGCACAATGTAATGGTATGTATGTACTACACTTTGCCATGAGTCTCTGAACAATGAGACTCTATAATTAGTTTGTTTTCTCAAACTTGGATTGCTTTCTCGGGGACAACAGAGGTATTGAGAGGAGACCCAATAGAAGTAGATAAAATGACGATGGGCATGGATAGGGTTTTGACAGTGTGACATTATGAACCTTTCTCCTGGGGATGAAATGCCTAAGACACTAGAACATAGCGTAAGATAGGAGGGGCTAGGTTTAAATGAGATGTGGAGAGCACGTTTTTTACACAATGGGTCGTGGGTGCCTGGAAGGCACAACCAGGGATGGTGGTGAAGGCAAATACTATATTGGCATTGTTGATGCTTTTAGATATGCATATGGATATGCAGGGAGTGGAGGAATATGGACCCTGTGCAGGCAGATTAAATTAGTTTATCTGGATATCATGTTCGGCACAAACATTGTGGGCTGAAGGGCTTGTTACTTTGTTGTATTGTTCTTGTTCTATAATTATAAAAGTCAGTTTTCAGCTATAGAGATATCTCTGGCGACAATTCAGACTTATTGTGCATTTACACTGGTAGGGGCTAGCCATGCATTACCTGGTATGTTTTCAATGTAGCTGGCACAGGCGTACCCCAACTTGGTATGTATAGCATTTCAATGAAATGTCCATCAGTGAGATGGCACTGTATCTGGAGTGAGGTCTCCCAGTGAGATGGCACTGGGACAGGAGTGAAGTCTCTCAGTGGAATGTCACTGTGACTGAGTAAGGTGTCAGGTAGACAGCACTGTGGCTGAGTGAAATGTCAGTTAGATAGCACTGTGGCTGAATGAATTCTCAGTGAGATAGCACTGTGACTGAGTGAGGTCTCTCAGTTGGACAGCACTGTGACTGGAGTGAAGTCTCAGTGAGATAGCACTGTGGCTGACTGAAGTCTCAGTCAATGCGGACTGCAATTGGAGTGATCTATCAGTGAGATGCTGTACAACTGGAGTGAGGTCACAGTGAGATGTCACTGTGAGTGGAGTGAGGTCACAGTGAGATGTCACTATAACTGGAGTGAGGTCGCAGTGAGATGTCACTGTGAGTGGAGTGAGGTCACAGTGAAATGTCATTGTGAGTGGAGTGAGGCCCCAGTGAAATGTCACTATAACTGGAGTGAGGTCGCAGTGAGATGTCACTGTGAGTGGAGTGAGGTCACAGTGAAATGTCATTGTGAGTGGAGTGAGGCCCCAGTGAAATGTCACTATAACTGGAGTGAGGTTGCAGTGAGATGTCATTGTGAGTGGAGTGACTTCTGTATATTACACATACTGTAACTATGCATGTGCAGACACAGGTTGATTTAAATTTCATTCTGCCACCTCACCTTTTTTTCCTACCGCAAAATGTATTGGATTAGATTTTTTGATTAGGCTCATGGTTACCAGACTGATGCTATAAATCAATGGAACAGAAAATGGAGCAAGTGACCAATCTGCTGTGCAGGTTTAACTTTGCAACATGCATCTACCATGACAACTACTTGCAAAACATTATGATATTATCAAGTGACAAATAGTTTTCTAAAAATGTTACATCTGAGCACATAATGTGACGAGAACGCCATAAATATTCCTATCTGCTCTGTTCTCTTCAGCATTTACACCCATCCCAAGATTTATATTCCAAACATACTAAATATAGCAAAAAGTTCATTGTAAAAATCAAATTGAGTGAAGCCTGATGAAGATCCTTCTATAAACAGTCATGTATGAACATAAACTAATCCCTTCATCTGTTTGTACCACAACCTGAGCAGATAATAAGTTAGTAGAGGAAAACCTCTTCTTATTAAAAAAGGATTGTTCACTCTATGAATATTAATCTGCGTTGTGATTAACCATAGTATATAAGCCTTGAAGTCCCACTCAGGTTAATATTTACATGAATAATTGAGATGGACCTTGTAAAATCCCTCAATGTTAATCATGCTTGCTTTTCATGATGATCATAGGAAGTGATGAGAGGAGATCTGGGCCAGCAATAGAATGGAAGGGAAGGACAAGGCTGAGGTAGCATGTGGTCAGCTTACCCACCCTTGATCCTACTAATTATGTACTGTATGTATTTTAGTTTAGATTAGAGATACAGCATGGAAACAGGCCCCTCGGCCCACCCAGTCCGCATCGACCAGCAATCCCTACCCACACTAGGGACAGATTTTTACATTTACATCAAGCCAATTAACCTACGAGACTGTACGTCTTTGGAAACATAGAAACATAGAAATTAGGTGCAGGAGTAGGCCATTCGGCCCTTCGAGCCTGCACCGCCATTTAATATGATCATGGCTGATCATCCAACTCAGTATCCCGTACAATGGAATGTGGGAGGAAACCCGAAGATCTTGGAGAAAACTCACACAGGTCACGGGAAGAACGTATAAGCTCCGTACAGACAGCACCTGCAGCCAGGATCGATCCCTGGTCTCTGGCGCCATAAGGCAGCATCTCTACCGATACACCACCATGCCGCCTGTGGATGCAGTAGTTGATTCAGTTAAGTTTCTGATTCCCAGCATGTTTTTGCTGCCATTCTGTAAGCTGGTGCTAAAATAACAGAAAATGCTTAAAACACTCAGCAGGTCAGGCTGTTGCAGCAGCACTTTTTGGAAAGAGAAACAGAGTTAATGCCTTGGGTTTAGTATTGATTTAGTTTAGTTTAGTTCCGAGGTACAGTATGGAAACAGGCCCTTCGTCCTGCCAAGCAAGCGCCGACCACCAATCACCGACTCATTCATTCTGTTTTACACACTAGGGATAAGTTTTACAGAAGCCAACTAACCTATAAACCTGCATATTTTTGGAGTTTAGGAAGAAACTGAGCACCAACGAAAAGCCATGTGGTTACAGGGAGAACGTAGAAACTCCGTACAGACAGCACATGGCAGCAACTCTACCGCTGTACCACTGTGTCACCCTCAATTATTTGTCAGAACTGGAATAGAAAAAAAATTTGTGAATATAAGTTTTAAAAATGTTTTCATTTTTTAAGAGATGATAGATGTTTAGATGGAATTGATTTGAGAAATGAATTAACTATATTTGTATAGGGTGAGGATTAAATGGTTTCATGTTCATCTATGATAACTGCAAATTCATGTTTCTTTTGATCTGGTCCATGTTAGGTTAATTTCTGTGGATATGAAAGTGTTAGGGTTACCTGTCCATATTAGTTGTTAATGAGGCTGTGGAACCTGTCCAAAAAACAAACTATATGAAAAGAAAAAAAAAAAATGATACCAAAACTGAGCCAAAAATAAAACAAAACTGAGCCAAAATAATAACAAGCAGAAATTACCAGTATTCGTACAGACAGAAAGAGGGAATTGCTTTAAGTTTCTACAGATGCTGCCTGACTTGTCAAGTGTGCCTACTTTCTATTTTCAGTATCTGCTTTTTTTAAAATATTCTTGTAAGCTGGCGCTCATTAGTTGAGTAATCATGCGTTCCTGGAAGTATAGACTCCTATTTATAAAAGTGGAGCGGCAACTGAAATTAAAGGGTTAACCTTTGTTGTGAAGAGGGCACAGAGAAAGAAAACATCTCCTATTTTGAGGAGAAAGAAGAGGAAGAAAGGGTAACAATAGGGAGAAACTCACTATAACAACTCATTTGCTTTTGTGTCTCATTTTTTATCACAATTCTCCTTCTACCATGATTGTCAATACATCTTCCACATGGGGAAATGGACATGTAGGACCACTTTCCTCCCCTTATAGTTGACTCTACCACAGCTTCTCCCATTAAAATTGAGTAGAAAGCTGTGGATGTTCTTGTATACGTTGTATACAGTGCATAAGAATCAATATATGGAGAAGTGAGAGTTGTGGCATAGATTGCATGAGTACATAATTGTAGTAGAGTGCTGAGATGTACCAGAGGTCTTTTTTATGGGTTGCAAGGCTGATGATGATAGATGCGAGCAAAGAATCACAGAGCAGCATTCTTATCTTAACAATTCTGGCAATATCATTAAAGTTATATTGGCAATGTGCCAGCCTTGAGATCCTGGCATGGGTTGCTTTGGAAACATTCCCATTACATGTGGAGATGTTGTCTGAAGATCTTTCATTCCCCATTCAAGGAGCAGAATAACACTTCTCCAGTCTGAATGACAGACAAAACCCTCTGTTGTGCAAACTGAGTCTGGGTGAGCTTTCCCAAAGTCTTTCAACCTATATTTTAAGGGTAAGATTTTCACATCTTTCTCCCAGTGCACGTAACAATAATAAACTAATACTAATCCCAACAGAGGTTTCAAATGATACCTGAAATTAGAACATGTTCAGCTAATGAATGATAGCCTGTGCATAACTGGCTTTGCATTGATTTCATTTGATTCCTATGGACAAGTGATGACATCTATACTGAGCACACCCAAGGCCCCGCATGGCCGTTTTCAGTCATAATTGCCTGGAAATTGGATTATTGGGTATCTGCTTTTAGGTACTAATCACAAAAGAAAATCCAGTTTTACTCATCATTAAACATGCCAATAGTAATTTCTGCAGGAAATTGCACCAATTGCCAAAGTCATCTGGGACTATGCAAATTAGTGGACACAGCCTATTACTTGCATTGGACGTGCATTGGTTATGTTATTTGCATAGCAGAAAGTCCCACACAGACCAAGAACTGTGTCAATAAAACTAGGAAACACCCTATTAGTCTGTTGTTTTTGTGAATATTCACTCTGATGACATCATGACATAGTCATAGAATGATACAGCGTGGAAATAGGCCCTTCGGCCCAACTTGCCAACACCTACCAACATGTCCCATCTACACTCGTCCCACCTGCCTGCATTTGGCCCATATCCCTTCAAACCTGTCCTATTCATGTACCAGCCTAATTGTTTTTTAAATGTTGTACTAATCCCAGCCTTTATCAGATCACCCCTAATCCCCCTCCGCTCCAAGGAATAGAGTTCCAGCTAGGTCAACCTCTCCTTATAACTCAGACCTGTTTCCGTGCTGTATCTCCAAAGGGTAAAAGTATAAAGTAAAGTAAAGTTGACCTGTCAGATAATGTGAAGCAAGGAGAACTGTAGGAGCACGAAGAACATGTGGAGGAAGAAGACAGCAGGGAGAACTTTTGTCTCAGTCTGCCTAGCCTCATTTTCCAGAAGAAGGAGACATTGTCAGCTCAGTCTATACAGAACTCAATGATGGGGAGAGACTTGTCCTGAGGATTTTGTAAAATCTTAGTCCCCATGACAAGCCAAGTGACCCTTTTCACACTCCAACCATTATCACTGATATAGTTCAGCAGTAATCGTGTACAGAGGAGGAATGATCAGGGAGCATTATGTATGATGTGTAATAATCTCTAATATTCTGGTCTGTAGATTTACCTGTACTGATTGTCACATAGTTACAAACACATTCTGCTCCATGTATTCATTTAGATGTGGGTATTGGTATTGGTTTATTTTTGTCATGTGTACCGAGATGCAGGGACAATAATTGTTTTGCACACAATGCAGGTCGATCATGCTGTACAGCAGTACAACAGGTAGTGTTAAATAGAAAATATGAATTAAAAACAGAATATACTGTTACAGCTGCAGAGAAATAAAGTGCAAGGGCAGTATCAAGGTAGATTTGAAGATCAGGAATACATTCTTAGCATGCAAAATCCATTCAAGAGTCTAAAAAGAGCAGGAACGAGACTGTTCTTAAATCTGGCTGTAAGTACATTTAATTGAAAGGTTTGATTCCACTTCCTTATATTTATTGATACTGCTGAAAGAACTCAGTCCTCCACAAATACAACACTTTTGCTGTGAGGATCCGCTCTCAACAGGTGTATGCAGAAATATTGCCTTTCAATGTGAGTTTATGAGGTTACAGTAAGCATTTTGTGAAGTCTCTTGTTCCTGAAACTGACTAGCCATTTCCTGCCATATTCTCCTGATATTAAGTCTGATATGTATTTCAAAGAGAAGGGCTTGCACTTTTACTGGAATGATTGTCAAAGCTTTCCCTGGAACTTGTCTTCTGCATATTACAGTTTAGTTTAGTGTCACGTGTACCGAGGTACAGTGAAAAGCTTTTTGTTGCGTTTTATCCAGTCAGTGGAAAAACAATACATGATTACAATCGAGACATTTACAGTGAAATGATCGTAATGTCATAAGGTCGTAAGTGATAGGAGTAGAATTAGGCCATTCAGCCAATCAAGTCTACACGGCCATTCGAACATGGCTGATCTATCTCTCCCTCCTAACCCAATTCTCCTGCCTTCTCTCCATAACCTTCAAAACCTGTACTAATCAAGAATCTATCTATCTCTGCCTTAGATACATGATAAGGGAACAACATTTATTGCAAGGTAAAGCCAATAAAGTCTGCTCAAGGATAGTCCAATGAGGTAGATAGTATCCAAGATAGACACAAAAAACTGGAGTAACTCAGCGGGCCAGGCAACATCTCTAGAGAGAAGGAATGAGTGATGTTTCGGGTCAAGACCTTTCGATAGTAATTCAGGACTGCTCTTTGGCTGTGGTAGAGAGCAGTCCTGAACTACTATCTACCTCATTGGCCAGAGTGTGTAGTGCTAGGGTCTGAGAACCATGGAAACTGTGCTGAACACAGAGAGGTCACGTTGGGAATTGTCCATTTTGTTTCTGATCGTGAACCACCCTAACGTTATTTTACACTTTATTTTCCAGCATTTGACAGTATTGCCAAAGATAATGATTTTAGCTCATCGTAAAAACAAATCTTTGGTCTAATCCATTATTTGATGTTAAAACAATTAAATTCAAACAATTGGTGCACAAGATATTTCTCTATGCATAACATTCCCTATTGTTTTTGTTAAATCCCAACTTTCACCTCTGTTCTTTAAGGGTTAATCTTGACAGCACTTGTGAAAAGAATATTTTTAAAGAGAGGGCAAAGAACTGCTCAACACTGCTCCCTGCTGGCAAAGAATCATATTATGCCTGCACCATGCATATTCAGGAAAAGGAATAAGAATTCACACAGCTTAGTTTGGGGCAGTGAAAATTGCATGAGTTCCTAAATGCTAAGCACGAATAATGGCAATAAATTAAAAAGCAGCAAAGCATTGCATTTGAAGATTATGTCTGCAGATGTATTTAAAAACTAGTAGCAAGAAATCATCTGAGACTGAGAGACAGTAAATCATCTGGAATGTGTCTGATCTGTGTCAAAGCTGCTTGGGACTTAACAAGTAATGTTTAGTAAATGTAAGTAATAGAATTTCTAGGGTTTAAAGGATGAAACATGTACACTAGTTTATTTTATGATGATCTTTTCCCACAAGTCTAATATGTGTATGCAGTGGTAGTAAGAGCTCAAGAAATCAAATGTTTAACTTCTATAAAACCATTCCAGATGAAACTCATCCAGAAAATGATGAAGAAAAGCATTTCTATTTGTTACATGAAAGTTGGAAATGTCAAGGTTTAAATTGCCTTTCTTTCTATTTCTGTTAACAACAATCAAGGAGTTGTAAAATGAATAAGCAAGGGATGAGGCTTGGGTGATGTAATTATTAGTTTAGTTTAGAGATACAGCATGGAAACAGGCCCATCAGTCCACAGAGTCCAAGCCCACCATTGATCACCCTAGTTCAATGTTATCCCACTTTCCTATCCAGTCGCTGTACATGAAGGGGCATTTACAAGGGCCAATTAACCTAAAAACCTGCATGTCTTTGGAGCATGGGAGGATATTGAGCACCCGGAGGAAACCCATGCAGTCACAGGGAGAACATGCAAACTCCATGCAGAGAACATCTAAGGTCAGGATTGATTAACATAACAAACCCACCAAACCCTAGGCCAACTTCACCAGAGTCAGTCCCAGTTACTTTAATTCAGATCATTCCGATTCCAAATTATGTTTTACTGCTTGCACAATATAGTTACGCATTAGCAGTAAATGCTCTTGGTATTTTCCAATTGATGCAGAATTATTAGAAAAATAAAATAAAAATGACTTGAAGAACTATGTTCAGTTGTTCAGCTGGCGTGCAGATGATCTTTGACTTTCTATCATTTATATCACTACTCAAATTACTGTATCAATAAAGTGAAAAATACATTTAAATCAAAAGCTTTCAAAATTTAAAAAAGTAATTCCATGATTCTGACCACTCACAGTACAAAAGGCTTCCTTGTCGAGTTGTTATTTGGAACGCATTTGAATAAAGGCATAGACTATTTTCTAAATAGGAAGAAAATCCAGAAATAGGAGATGCAAAGGGACTTGGGAGTGCTGGTGCAGAATTCTGAAAAAGTTAATCTGCAAGTCGAATCAGTAGTAAAGAACGCAAATTCAACGTTAGCATTTATTTTAAGGGGGTTTGTGTACAAAAACAGGGATGTAATTCTGAGTCTCTTTAAGGCACTGGTCAGGCAGCATTTGGAATATTGTGAGTAATTTTGGGCACCATATCTGAGGAAAGATGTGTTGGTTCTGGAGAGGTTTACAAGAATAATCCCAGGAATGAGTAAGTTAACATATGATGAGTGTTTGACTGCACTGGGCCTGTACTCGCAGGAGTTCAGAAGAATGAGGGGGCACCTCATTGAAACGTACAGAATAGTGAAAGGCTTGGATAGAGTGGATGTGGAGAGGATGTTTCCACTAGTGGGAGAGTCTAGGGTGACTTCATAGCCTCAGAATTAAAGGACGTTATTTTAGGAAGATGAGGAGGAACTTATTTAGTAAATTGTGGAATTCTTTGCCGCAGAAGGCTGTGGAGGCTGTCAGTGGATATATTTAAGGCAGATAGATTCTTGATTAGTATGGGTGTCAAGCATAATGGGGAGAAGGCTGAGGATGGGGTTACGAGAGAGAGACAGATCAGCCATGATTGAATGGCAGAATAGACTTGATGGGCCGAATGGCAGAGTAGACTTGATGGGCCGAATGGCCTAATTCTGCTCCTATCTCTTCTGATCTTATGACTTCATGAATATGCATCCAATTCCAATTCCCCCCCCCCCCCCCCCCCCACCCCTGCCCAAAACACACACACACACACACACACACACACACACACACACACACACACACACACACACACACACACACACACACACACACACACACACACACACACACACACACACACACACACACACACACACACACACACACACACACACACACACACACACACACACACACACACACACACACTTCTGCTGGTGCATCGTGCTGCAGTAACTCAACATGTCAGGCAGTATCACTTCAGATGGAGTCTAAAGAAAAGTCCTGACCTGAAACGTCACCTGTCATTTCCTCCATAGTTGCTATCTGACCCATTGAGTTCTTCCAGCACTTTGTGTTTTGCTCAAAATTCCAGCACCTGCAGTTCCTTGTGTCATCATTCTGTTGATACATGATGTTTGCTGACTGCTATATCCTCAGCTCAAGAAAACTCTAGATTTAAAAATAAATCAGTTTATTTTAGTTGCATTGCATTTCACTCCCCTTGTGGAGAAATAAAACTGCTCAGTTCTCAAAAGATTTACTATTATATTGCCTTCTGTGCGAACTACCAACAAAACACTTTTAAATGTAAAGAGAGCAATATAAATGCCAATTTTTGTTCTGTGATCATCCCTGCTTCTCTATTCTTTCTCATCCATTATTTTAACATTACATTTGCTTCCCAGCATAAGGAGACTGTTTTCTCAAAGAATTATGGCTTTAAAAAATAGTTTTCTCCAGTGCAGTCAAGGTCTGGAGAACATTTGTACCACTGGTTAGGTTGCAGTTGATGTTTGCATTAAACAGGCGTCTGTGGAGCCATTCAAAGTTTATAAGGCCATAAGTGATAGGAGCAGAATTTGGCCATTCGGGCTATTAAGTCTACGCCGCCATTCAATCTTGGCTGATCTATCCCCCCTCCTAATCCCATTCTCCTGCCTTCTCCCTATAACCCCTGACACCCGTACTAATCATGAACATATTCTCTGCCTTAAAAATATCCATTGACTTGGCCTCCACAGCCTTCTGTGGCAATGAATTCCACAAATTCACCACCCTCTTACGAAAGAATTTCATCCTCATCTCCTTCCAAAAAGACGTCCTTTAATTCTCAGGCTATGACCTCTGGTCTTAGACTCTCTCACAGGTGGAAAAAAACCTTTCCACTCCCACTCTATCCAGGCTCAGATTTTCTTCATGGACACCTACAAGCTGTAGACTAAAACATTGATGTTGGTACAAATTCTGGGATTCACTCTTCTCCAGAGCATCAGATAATGTGGCTGTGTCAATAGACAATAGACAATAGAATAGGTGCAGGAGTAGGCCATTCGGCCCTTCGATCAATGTGGTCATGGTTGATCATCTCCAATCAGTACCCCGTTCCTGCCTTCTCCCCATATCCCCTGGCACCGCTATTTTTAAGAGCCCTATCTAGCTCTCTCTTGAAAGCATCCAGAGAACGATCCTCCACGATCAGGCAGAGAATTCCACATCCTTACTGAAAACCCCAGACAATTCCTGAGTCACATAAGTTTTTGAACTGAGATGGAAATGAAAGTGGACAAGGATTATTGCCTAACACCAAGTTAACATACTGAATATGAGCAACAGAAGTAAATAATTAGGAAAGAGGAAAGGAATATCTCATGTTACTTTGTCTTTGGCCTGGACATTTCCTCCACGCCCTCTAAAACTGGCATTGAAGTGTTGAGAAAAGCAGAATGTCTTCATGTTCTCCTGTAAGAATTTAGGATTATTATGCATCAATTTGAAAAGATTTGGAAGATGATTGAGCCTGTGAGAAAGCACCAAATCTGCCAAAGAAAGGAAAACACAATAAGCTTGCAGCAAATGCAAGCACGAGGTTGTTGGGGTTGGAGGAAAGGCCGCTGAAGGGCAGAGGGAAGGATGGCACTAGGACTCACGAGTGTAAGGATGGTTAAACAGAAAAAAGCGATTTGAAGGATAGACTATCTTTGCAGTTGTAATGAGGTCACTGAATTCAGTCCCTCACTATGGACACCTCATGCAGTCCCTCAGCACTGAAATTCACCTGGCTACCCATTTACAATTGCTACCAGTTATTGCTGTTCACTTCTGCTGTTGACTTCTCCATAGCTGCAAAAGAGTATCCGAAGGCTCTGACTGGAGTAACTGTTTTGATATCTGCCTGCTTATATAATAAGTAAACTAGTACATAATGTACAGAGAAAGATGGCTGCACACACACTCATGTTGGAATCAAAAGCAGGAATGATTTATTTCCAAGTCAAAGGTCACTGACTGATTTACTGAGCATGTGCAAGAATGAGCACAACTAATATGCATAAATTACAGGGATATTGTAGCATCCTTTCCTTTTTGACATTTTGGGATTACATTTCCGACGATTCCAACAAAGTAAACTTAAACACTTTTCATAATATTACACCGTAGTAATATGGTTTAACTTAACAGAGTAAAACAACTGTTCTGTCTTATTTCACAATCTTAATCATAGTCACGCTTGTGACATTTCAATAACATAAACTAATGTTCACATGCTTTCTTCTCATAAACAGGTAGGTCCATCACAGCAAAACACATTACTTTGTGACATACTCGCCGTCCATTCTAGCGGTCTGACAGCTCTACCTGCCCTAGTCTTTGTGATGGTGTTTCTTTCAGAAATGTCTTTTTTTTTCACTAGGTACATTCTGTGCATCACTTCTGATTTCTTCTCTTGTGCCACTTTGTTTTTGTTTTGATTTCTCTGTGTGAAGAGTTTTACGAGTTGCCTCCTTTTCCGGTGATGCATGTTGTGTTGGTCTTTTCCATGTCAGCAAAGGTGTGTTCCAGTCTTCTCCATGTCTGGTGGTTTCTCTGGAGTTATGTGTGGAGGTAGTTCTCCGGTCTTCTTCGGATCCATTCATTTACGTTGGATTAGAAGTCCTGACCCTGTCTCGACTTCATATGATCTTTCATCCAGTCATCTCTGAACTATAGCTCTCTGCCACCTGGTATCTCCTAGTTTGTAGGGTTTGAGTCTTATGACATCACCTTCTTCCAGGATTGGCAGATCCTTGGCATGCCAGTTGCAGATTTTTTACAGTTTTCTTTGCAAATCCTTCATCTTTTTCCTCTCTTCTGTGAGTATCTCAGCACCACGTGGTTTGAGGAGGTTAAATGTCATTAGAAGTGTCGTCCTTGTTCTCCTTCCATGTAGTCTTTGTGCAGGACTGCTGTTCACTCCTTGCGCAGGGATATTGCGTAATTCCAGTATTGCCAAGTAAACATCTGTCTTGGAGTGATTCGTTTTCTTCAGCACTCGCTTAGCTGCCTTGACTGCCGATTCCACCTTTCTGTTAGCTTGGCTATGTCTAGGAGAAATTGTGTAGTGGTCAAATGCCCATTTCCTGGCAAATTTGGCAAACTCCTCTGATGAGAACTGTGGCCTGTTGTCGCTTACCACAGTGCTGGGAATTCCGTATCTTGCAAAGTGGCTCTTGAGTTTCACAATGATTATCCTGTTGTTCAGGTCGTCCAGTCTGTCTATCTCCAATAATTTAGAAAGATAGTCCACTGTGATTAAATAGTGCTTTCCCTCAAGTTCAAACATATCGGTTCCCACTTTCTCCCATGGTCGATCTGGGAGGTCATGGGGCATCAGAGTTTCTTTCTGATTCTGTTCTTCGTACGTCCTGCAGTCTTTACAGTTTGAAATGAACTGTTTCACATCAGAATTCATTCCGGGCCAGAAAATGCATTCTCTAGCACGTCTGAGGGTTCCTTCCACTCCCAGGTGAGAGGTGTGGAGTGTCTCTACGTAGAGTGACAGGGATTACAACTCTCTCTCCTGTGAATGCTAGGCCGTCTTGCACACTCAACTCATCTCTGACGTTGAAGTACGGTTGTGCTGCCTCTGGAACTTCTGCCTTGCGATCTGGCCATCCATTTTGGATTACTCTCTTAACTGTTTGTAGTGTTTCGGCTTCCCTGGTGTGGGCTCGGATGCATTTGACCTTGTCCTCTCCCATGCTCAAGGGCTCAACTACGTTGACATCAGTGAATCTGCTGATCCTGTGGTGTCAGGGAGGTATGCTTGGTAGAGCATATCTGCTAGATGCATGTATTTTCCCTTTACCCACTTGATCTCGATGTCGTAGTGTAGCATCCTCATGATCATGCCCTGGAGACGTCTGACTATGACTTCCAATGACATTATGGTCACTCTCAACGATCACTCTCTGTCCGTAGGTGTACTGATGGAAGCCCTCGAGTGCAAACACTATTGCTACTGCCTCCTTTTCAATCAGAGCATATCTGTGCGTGGATGGAGTCATTGCTCGACTCACATAGGACAGTGGTTGTCCCTTCTGTATAAGTGTTGCACCTAGACCTGCCTTTCTTGCATCACATTGTATGGTCAGCTGTTCGTCTGGTGTGTAGTATGCCAGGATAAATGCCGTTGTCAACAGCTCCTTGATCTTTGACATTGCCATGTCATGTTCTGATGACCATTCCCACTCTACTTCTTTGTGGGTCAACCTCTTCAAAGGCTCGAATGTGTCCAACAACCTTGGCAGGAATCTTGCCAAGTAGTTACACTGCCTTGTAATCTTTGGATTTCTGTTGGATTGGTTGGGTTGGGCATCTCTAGGATA
The DNA here is from genome assembly GCF_028641065.1 of Leucoraja erinaceus. Classification (NCBI taxonomy): domain Eukaryota; kingdom Metazoa; phylum Chordata; class Chondrichthyes; order Rajiformes; family Rajidae; genus Leucoraja; species Leucoraja erinaceus. The sequence continues at coordinate 18,237,273 of NC_073398.1, forward strand.
GCTTGGATCTTCTTTGGATCCAGTTTCAGGCCACAATCTGTAATTATATGTCCTAGAAATGTGATACATGTAGTTTTCACCACTGACATCTTTGTTCAGCTTGATGCCTCTGTCTCTGCTTCACTGAAGAAGATCTTGCAGTCTTGCATTGTGATTCCTTTCTGCTTCCTTTCTTCACTGGTGTCCCCTACTCCGAATAGGATGATGTCATCTGCATCACATTCCACTCCCTTTAATCCTTCTAGGGCTTGTTGCAGCTTCTTCTAGAAGATCTCTGCACTTACTTTCAGTCCAAATGGCAATCTCTTCCAGCGATATCTCCCAAAAGGCGTGCTCATGGTTGTTAGGAAACTGCTCTCCTCATCTAGTTCGCAGTGGAGAAATCCTGACTTCATATCGAATTTGGAGAAAATCTTCACCTTGGACAGCTCAGAGAGTACATCCTCTATGACTGGTAGTCTGGGGACCTCTCTTTTCAGGACTTTGTTGAGGGGTATAGGATCTATGCAGAACCTCAACTCTGCTGTCCTTTTCCTTCATAATGACCAGCCTGCTACACCATTCTTTGATTTTAGCCAAGATGTCCTGCTCGACCAGCATCATGTGACCATTCATGACCTTCTCTTTCATGGTTACAGGTACCAGCTTTGCAGAACACTGTGATGGGGTTACATCCTCCGTCCTAGTTACCAACTTGACCTTGCCAGCCAATCTCCCAGGTCTCCCGTCGTCAAAGACATCTTTGTATTTCTTGAGTAATGAGCCAACCTCGCTAATAATATTCAGGCTCTTGAAATTCTCATAGTGAACCATGATGAGTTTCATCCATTGTGCAGCTTTGCCGCTCAGGAGCGGTGTGAGCCAGCCGTCCTCTACCACTATGAAGTGAACACGGTACTTCTTGTTATTCGTCTTGTTCCGGAGTATGACTTTCGCCCTACCCGCCAGCAGGTTGGATCCATTGTCCATCTTTAAGGTGATTTTCTCTTGTCTAATGTCCTCTTTGTTGGGTAAAAGATGCTTGGGAATCACATTAACACTGGCACCCGAGTCAATCTGAAACTTGATGGCTGCTGTGCCGATCTGCATCTCAGCGAATAGGCCTGAAGAGGAATTGTTTCTGGCTGCATTGATCACAACCCAACTCACAGACCCTGTGTTGGAAATTAATGTTGTGTCAGGTGTCTCTATGACTTTGTGCAGGCGCCGTTTCTGCATGCTCTCCTTCCTCGTTTTGTCGTCCGCATCTGTTGCAGTCCTTCCCATACGCTGGGCATTCCTCCTTCCTAAGCTTGTGCGTCCTTGCACAGAACTTGCACTTTACTAATCCCTGATTCTTCCTCTGCGAAGGTAAAATAAACCATCTTTTCCCTTGGTGTGAATCGTTCCACCTTGTGTATTGTCGGCTCTTCGCTGACTACCTGCATTCTTGCTCCTGTTACCTCCAAGGATCTACATATGTCCACAGTCCCCTGCAGTGTCAGATTCCTCTTTTGAAGGAGTATCTTCCTAGTTGACCAGTCTGCAATACCAATGATGATGCAATCTTGAATGAGGCTTTCTCTCAGGCACTCACAGGAGTTACATGTTTTAGCAAGCTCCATTGGCTCTGCAACACACAATTCAATGCTTTCCCCTGATTTCTGGTCTTGTTTATTGAAAACAAATCTTTCAAAGGTTTCATTCGTCTCTCCTATGATGATGGTAAACATCTTGTCGATGATGACTTTCACATCTGTCTCATCTGCTACCGTCTCGAACATCAGGGTATTGTACCGCATGCCGTATGGTCCAACAGTATGCAGGAATACTGCTTTTTGATACTGTTTCTCCTTCTCCAGTTCTGTTATGACTGCATAATTTTCATACATTTGTTTAAACATTTTCCACTCTTTCACCCTGTTCTCTTTGAGCTTTAGATTGGGTGGTGAAGCCACGTGGAAAGATTGGCTGGTCTGTGCCATTTTGAAATGTCAGCGTATTCCCTCGCTCTTACTAGCTTATTTTATCTTTAAGCAGGCTCTCACATCACATCGTTTTAAACTTTGACTAATAGCATGCTGATTTACACGCAGCGTCTTATCTTTGTATGTTCACTGACCTGCATTCATTCATGCATGCAGCTTGTCCGGTCCCTGAGCGTTGAAACATTGATTCCTGATAGCTTTTCAAAGCATTTTTTCCAATCATCATAGTGTCCATTTGATTCACAAATGTTACTTTCACCGCTGCCACCATGTTTTGATATCTGTCTGCTTATAAAATAAGTAAACTAGTACATAATTTCTCTTTACTCTCTTTACTCAGAGTGGTAGCGGTGTGGAATGAGCTTCCAGTGGAAGTGGTGGAGGCAGGTTCATTGGTATCATTTAAAAATAAATTGGATAGGCAGATGGATGAGAAGGGAATGGAGGGTTATGGTATGAGTGCAGGCAGTTGGGACTAAGGGAAAAAAAGTTGTGTCGGCACGGACTTGTAGGGCCGAGATGGCCTGTTTCCGTGCTGTAATTGTTATATGGTTGTTATTGTTATATGGTTATAATGCTTATTGGTTATTGTTATATATGGTTATTGTTATATGGTTATAATGGCTGCACACACACTCATGTTGGAATCAAAAACAGGAATGATTTATTTCCAAGTCAAAGGTCAATGACTGATTAACTGAGCATGTGTGAGAATGAGCACAGCTCATATGCATAAATTACAGGGATATTGTCACAGTAACTTTACCTACTGCTCCAGAATATCACTCTCTAATTTCTACCTCAAGGCACGTGTTTATGCTTTAAGGGGATCCATAGGGCTGGACTTAATCAATCTCAATCAATATGCACCCTATAGGCATCATAATTGTGCTGGCAGCTTTTTGGTTGCATTTAAATTGGGCCGAGCCAACGTTGATCAGTTTTATTATCCAACTCCAGGTTTCCATTACTATACTTGGGCGATTATGTCAGTTTTTATTTAAGCTGTTAAGAGGAGAAGCCTATGGGAATAGTGTATTCCATTTCAATGGATAGTTAACAAATTGGAACGCATGAAGTAACACTACCAGTCGCAGATGTATCCAAGCGTATATCACCAAGTACTGATTAGCCCATCATTCATTTGAATGCAGTTTGTTCAGACTCAGACCATATATCCATGACATCTCTGACACCACTTATTGTCACCATCACAACATCATTGGCACCAGCTTCACCTCACGCTCTAATGTTGCCTTCATTACTTTTTTTTAGTTTATGGTTTAGAGATACAGCACTGGAAACAGGCCCTTCTGCCCAAAATGTTCACGCCAACCAGCAATCATCCCGTATGCTCAAAGCCAAATTAACCTACGAACCTGTACATTTTTTGGAGTATGGGAGGAAACCAGAGAAAACCCACAGGGAGAAGGTCACGGGGAGAACATACAGACAGCACCCACAGTCCGGGTTGAACCCGGTTCTCTGGCACCGTAAGGCAGCAACTCTACCGCTGTGCCACCGTGCCTCACTTCTATTCTTCTATACTCAACTATTCCTTCCCATTCCCATTCCGTTTACCTTGTTATAATATCCATAAATCTGAGGTCTTGCCGTAGTTTTGACGAATAAACATTCCATCGACCCACTACTGCTGCACTTGCTGATCTACTTGACTTCTCATTAAGAAGTGCCTCGAAGGTAAAAATCTCACCATCGTTATTAAAATCCCTTTATGATCTATCGCCACAAACTGTCTTTTTCAGAAGTATCCTCCACCCCATTAACCTCTCAGACATCTACGTTTTCCAAATCTCTTGCAGAGTTTACAACTCCACTGGCAGCCAAACCTTGGCTCCAAGTTTTGGGATTCTCACCTACCTTCTCTTGCTTTATGAAAGTCAATTTCAGTACTGACCTTTATGGATTTCCACTATTCCAACTCCGAGATTTATTGAGTGAAGATTCCATACCAAGCCTTCCATCCAGAAGTCAATTGAGACAGCAACAACGTCTTATGCATCTCTCACAATTCTGATTCACAGAATTGCTCAGACTTGCACTGTGGTCATCATGCCAGAAGATCTAAGATAAATGTCAATGCGGCTGGGGAAAAAAAGTGTTATGTCTAAAAATGGCTATATTGTAACTCACTGTTGGTCTTTTTTCCGAACACTGGAGTTAAAATTCTAACCCCGTGCCTTACCCTTTGATAAATCTTGGTGCTATAATCACTCTGCAGACTGTGTTAATATTTGAAGAGATGCTCCATCAGGGAATTTAAAGGTCTATCTTGCTAAATTTTTCATGAAAAGCAATGCAAATTAAAGATACACTTTCGCCAAATGTATTTGTTTCCTCTCAGAGTTCAAACTGTGGTGAGCTTTTTTTAAACAAAACATATCAAAATATATTTCAAATGACTTTGCTTTAAGACAAAGCAATTGGAAATGCATTTTAAATTTGGCACATTAAGAACATGAATAGAATAACTATTATACCATCTCTGCTTATACTGTATACCTTTATGACAGTGGTTACTTCTAAAGAAAACTTCAGTCGCTTCACAGGCATTTATGAACTAACTAATTTGAAGTTTAATTATGCTTTATATGTGTGGATATGATTCTGATGGCACTGCTTCATTAATTTAAAAACTGCATTTAAATTTCAAGCTTAGTTGCCAATTAAATTATTTATCTCATGCAGTTGTAGACTGGAAATACACAACAAATTTTTCAAACATAAAGAAAATTGAGTATTTTGATAATGAGGATGCTACAGTCAGGCCCAGATTTTAGAGAACATTTGTATGCAACCAGTCCTAATGTATCAAATTTGTGACCGTTTTTAGATTATAGGATTCATCTCTCACCTGTATGCTGTCCACATTAAGCTATTTCAGTAGTTCTCTAAACAAACGAACATTGTACGAAGCCACACAAAAATGCTGGATAAACTCAGCGGATGCACAGCACCTATGGAGCGAAGGAATTGTTTGAAGCCGTTGAACACGCAGTGGAGGGCTGGTTCCCGAACACAATGTTGCTCCAGGCTGCAGGCTACAGGGACAGGGAGAGGGCAGAGACAGGGAGAGGGGAGCTTGCTGCATTTTGGAGCTGGGGTTTCCAAATTGCGGCGTCTTTTTGAGACAGCGAGAGGGCAAAGATAGGGAGAGGGATGCGGGCAGACGTGGACTCGAAGGAGGCCGCGGGCGGGTGGTCATGGACCCAAGGACCCCGAGGGAAGGGGTCGTGGCTGCTTTGAGTGGGCGGGTGGGCGATGTCACTCGCAGCGCGTGAACACAGTGTGCAGCCATTGTGACATCATCACGTCATCAGTCATAGCCATTCGATTTAATTTTCTTGAAATTTTTTGAAATTTTTGAACATTTTGTTTAATAACTTGAGAAATAATGCATGAAATTTTCAGAAGAGGCATTTTCAGAGTCCATGAGATAAATCTCTATAGGAATATGTACATTTTATACTGTTAGGGCATCGTTTTTTCGAGCAGATGAGATTATACACACACACACACACACCCACACACATCCACACACATCCAAGATCAGAATTTTAAGTATTTAAGATAAGATTATAACACATTTAAAGAATAATTGGAAGGTTGGTGGATAGGAATGGTTCCGATGGAATTGGGTCAAATGCAGGGGAATTATACTAGTTTAGATCAAGCATCTTGTTTGGCCTGGGCATATTGGGCCAAAGAGTCTGTTTCTGTGGTGTATGGCTGCTTTACTTCCCTTCTTAAACAAAAGAACAACATTAACTTTCTGGTCCTGCAGGACTCACTTATGGCTAGAGAGGATGCAATGATATTTGTCAAGGTCCTCTCTCTTGCAAACCTCCTTTCTTGCCTCTTTCAATAACCTGAGATAGATCTCACCAGGTCCTCAGAATTTATCCACCTTCATGCTCTTCAAGAGCCCCAACATCTCCTCTTTCTTAAACTCAAACTACCCTTGCGTATTAGTATTCTCCCCATTGATGTCAGTTTCTTCCGTGTCCTACTCCTTCATGAATATTCATTTAGTACCTTGCCTACTTCCCCTGACTCAAAGCCTTTCTAATCACAGTTTTTTCTTCCTTGCTTTGTATTCCTCAAAGGCCCTATCTGATTTCATCCTCTTAAACCTTGCATAGACTTCCTTTCACTTTTTGATCAAATTTACAACCTCCTTGCACATCCAAAGTTCCCTTACTTTGCCATCCTTATCCCTTCTTCTTACTGGAACATGTCGAATTGTAGGCAGGTTTTCTGCTGTGATTGATTTTCATTATTCATCCATCCCACACACTTCTTAAACTTTACGGTCTCTCCAAATCCTCTCCTGACTGTTGCCACAATAAACCATGAAAGCTTTACTGATCCTAATTTTAGTCAGGCCCCAAGTCAGACTGTTTTAAGTCTGACTCTTCCTTCTACCACCAATGCTTTTTTGCCTTGGGCTATGCACTTCAAAGGGCTAGACAGCCTTTTATCACTAACAACTTTGACACCAGCTTATCAACTTGCTGGATGGAAGAGGAAGAGCAGAAAGAAACAGCGATGAAGCCAAGAACTCCAACATTCCCATTTCCCATTCCTTGCAAAATAATTCCTTCAACCTTTTCCGGCTGCCCTATAAATATCAGTCCCTGAAAACCCATAAAACTGGCAATGTTACAGGCTAAAGGTTTTAGTCCATTTACTTTTGAATGGTATAGACCTGGGTGACTTTAATAGACATTTAGAAACAGATTTAACTGTTGAAGAATGAATAATTCCATGAGTTATTAAAAATAAATATGTTATTTCCCTAGCTGTTTTGATATATTGGCTGTTGCCATTTTACTTCGGAGTCACGTGAGGGACTCCATGAAAAACCCGCTAGTGCGCGTGCACATCATGATTACGCTACACGCATTGCACGAGTCATTTCGAGGAGGAAGGACGTTTCCTCCTAAACGGCTGGTGTATAAAACCAGCGAAGACAGGTAAGAGATCTACGGTTTTGTCTTACCTCTAGGATGGACAAAAGACGGACGAAAGCTGCAAAAAAGCTGGCGGGGGAGAGCCGTGCAGGAACGGGCAGCCAGCGGCGGCAGACGGCAGGGCTGTCTCCATTGTCGGGAGCACCTGTGCCGGAGCTAGCCTCACCACCGTCGGGTGGAAAGGCTTTACGAAAAACCGACAGAGCCGTTCTGACGGACGACTCCAATTTTGAACAGCCCCACGCCACCTATACTCAGGGGCCTGTGGGGCTGAAGGAATTGGAGGAGCAGCAAGCGACCAGTGACCGAGATCACTGGAACGCGTTTGAGCTGCGGGACCAGCGACCGCGAGCGTTGGAGCGGCAGCTGGTCCAGGACAAGCAGCAAGAGCCAGGTGCCCGAGAGCACTGGAAGAAAATGGAACAGCTGCTGGAGGCAATAATCCTGAGGGGGTCTGGCTCTACTGGGCAGACATACAGCCCCTCTGCAGCACCTTATCCAGGGCTGTATTCGGGGTCTATTGCCTCCCAGGACAGCATAGCAGGGCAGATTTGGGCTGACCCTGAACAGGAATCAATGGAAAACCCAGTGCAAGGGGTAAGTGGCAACTTACTTGAAATGGTGGCTCAGTTCGCGAAACCAGAACTCACAGGGGATAATTTACCACCCAGGTTAGCGGCAAGTATTGATTACATGTCCCTGAATCAGCTGCAGGGACAAGCCCTAATTGACACCATGGGGCGTCACTTGCAACCTGGAAACTATAAATCCCTTGATGTCCCAACCGTGAACGCATGTATTTGGAAGCATGTAGGGGCGAGCATCAGGACAAGGGATGTCCTCCTGCAAAAAGTACTTAAAACCCTCACCGCAGGCATAACAGCATTCACACGAACCCTGGATGAGGAAGATATGAATCAGCACCAGAAAGATGCCTTAGCCCTCTTCTGCAATACACAGTATGAACTTAACAATATTAGAAAGAAGGGCATACAGCCAGTACTAGACCCAAAATTTGCAGGATTATGCAGAACGGAAACTACCACCGAAAAGAGTTACCTGTTTGGAGGGGACCTACCAAAGCAGGTAAAAGAATTGGACGACGAATCCAAAGCCCTGGGACTCATAACTACAACAAAACGCCACCTCCAGAAATACCACCCCTATGCTCTCATGGGTCGCAAGGACTACTCCGGGGAACAGTCGAGGGCAAGACCAATTCAACACCGGTCTTTTTTAGGACATGGCCCAGGCCGGCCCTCGTGGAAGATGCACCCATCTACAACACAAACCAAGACACCAGGGCCTCAACGTCCTCGGGGACAAGGGAAGAGATAAGACCACTGGTAACCATAGAGGTAAGTAGGTCTGGTCCCTTACTTACAAACAAAAGCATGGGTGTTGGTGGCAGATTACACCTTTTTCTCGATGCATGGTATAAGTTAACATCAGATACTTATATATTAAACAGTATCCAGGGATACACGATAGAGTTCTTACAACCACGTAATCCTCCAGTCCAGCATGTACCGAACAGAGAGTTCAGGCTTAAGGGCAAAGATAAAGCAAAAGCACATGCTGAACTGCAGAGACTCCATAAAATGGGGATAATTGAACAAACCCAACATGAACCTTTAGAATTCGTGTCCAACATTTTTATTAAACATAAGAAAGATGGTGGTTGCCGCATCATCATAGATTTGAGTAATTTGAATGTTTTTTGTAAAATATATTCACTTCAAAATGGAAACCTTTGCTACTGCTAAACTTTTAATCTCCAAAGGTTACTACATGGCAAGCATTGATTTAAAAGATGCTTACTATTCAGTACCCATAACAGGTGACCACAGACGTTATTTGAAATTTAATTGGATGGATCAACATTGGCAATACAGAGCATTACCAAATGGACTTACTTCTGCACCTAGGTTATTTACTAAAATATTAAAACCAGCCTTAGCTTTCCTACGGGAACATAAACACATTGTGATGGCTTATTTGGATGATATACTTATATTGGGCAAAAGTGTAAAACAAGCAGAATTAACGATAACAGCCACTATACAATTATTTGAAAGTCTAGGATTCATTATCCATCCAATTAAATCTAAATTGAAACCTTCAACAACAATGGATTTCTTGGGATTTACCATTAACTCAGTTCTTATGTCAGTGACTTTGCCACAAGACAAAGCAGTAGCCCTAGAGGAAGATTGCAGCAAAATCATTGACACAAGAAAACCATCTATTAGACAGGTGGCGAGAATGATTGGCAAGATAATAGCAGCTTTTCCAGCTGCACAATTCGGACCTTTATATTATCAGAACTTACAAAGGGCAAAAATAAGAGCTCTGAAATACAATGGAGGTCATTTTGATAGACCTATGGAACTACCAAAAGAAGCCATGTTAGAACTCCAATGGTGGAAAGAAAACATCAGGCTTTGTTCCAATCCAATCATTATCAGCAACCCGTCTATCACACTACAAACGGATGCTAGTGCTCTCGGATGGGGTGCTACGGATTCCATCACCAGCTGTGGTGGGAGATGGAATGAACAAGAGTCATCATTACTACACACTTTGGGCATAAATTATTTAGAAATGTTGGGAGCTTTTCACGGCCTTAAGTCATATTGCTTAAGGCTATCTCACCAGCATGTAAGATTACAAATTGATAACACCACCGTGGTAGCATACATCAACCACATGGGTGGAAACAAATCGACATCATGTGACAATCTGGCAAACAAGATCTGGCAATGGTGTATCCGCAGAGGAATTTGGATATCGGCTACCTACTTACCAGGTAGACAAAACTTAGTGGCAGACACCAGTTCACGCAAATTTAATGAGAACATTGAATGGATGTTGGACAAAAAAGTATTTGCTGAAATTACAGCACGATACGGAACACCAGATGTCGATCTATTCGCATCCAGGCTTAACCACCAAGTGCCAAAATATGTATCATGGGAACCAGACCCTGGGGCAGCAGCTACAGATGCTTTTTCGCTGCATTGGGGGAAATTGTTCTTTTATGCATTCCCCCCCTTCTGCCTCATCAGTCGGGTACTAAGTAAGATAAGACAAGACTCTGCGTCTGGTATCTTAATAGTACCCGATTGGCCTACCCAACCATGGTTCCCAGTGGTACAGGAGATGATATTAGAACCTCACATCACCATTCAACACAGACCGGATTTACTGGTAAATCCAGCAACTAGGTCAAGTCATCCTTGCCATCGTCACATTAACGTTTTGGTTTGTAGAGTCTGAAAGCTCCTTTATTACACCTGGGCTTAAAAACGAGAGCTATGAACATGATCGCTGGAGCCCAACGAGAGTCAACAAAAAATCAATACCTAGTATATATCAGGAAATGGCACAGGTATTGCAACCAGAACAACATTCTCCACAGACCTACCAACATTCAACCGGTATTGGAATTTCTGGTGAATTTACACCATGATGAACGACTTACGTACAACGCCATCAACTGTGCCAGAAGCGCCCTGTCTACCTATCTCTGGAGAGAAACGAAACAACAGCCTGTGGGGTCGCATCCGTTGGTAACCAAGCTCATGAAGGGCATATTCAATGCTAACCCTCCTAAGGCCAGATACTCCCATAAATGGGACGTTGGCATCGTTCTGAATCTACTAAAGAACTGGACTCCAGCTACTAGCCTGTCATTACAGACTTTGACCTTAAAAATGGTCATGCTGATGGCTTTGGTCACAGCACAAAGGGCGAGCTCCCTACATAAATTGAGGCTGGATAACATGACCAGTTCGGAGGGAAATTTACATTTTTACATCCAGGAACTGGTAAAACAGAACAGACAGGGGTCGGCAGGCCTCAAAGTGATTTTCAATAACTACCCTGCAGATGAGCGACTGTGTGTGGTAACACATCTAAAAGAATACATAAAACAAACCAAAACCATCAGAGGCATAGAAAAGGCACTGCTCATTAGCCACAGACAGCCTCATAAACGAATAACAAAACAGACCATTTCCAAATGGATAAAACAAGTACTTACTAAAGCAGGTATAGATACTAATTGTTTTAAATCTCACTCCACCAGGGCTGCAGCTACGTCGGCAGCATACAAGTTGGATGTTCCATTGGATCAGATCCTCAAGACTGCAGGATGGGCATCAGAAGGAACTTTCCGAAAATTTTATAATAAACCAGTGGAGGAAACTGGAACTTTTGCACAAACTATTTTAAGTATATAATTTGTCCCCATGAATATACGGGGTTTTTTATGATTTATTTTTGTTAATAAATTTCGTTGTTGCATCTACATACTGTATGGATGTCGTATATTTTTTCTCCCCTATACCAAGGCAGATGTGTGTCATGGACTCGTCCACGGCAAGAATCACAGAGCTTTGAAATCTTCATGGAGTCCCTCACGTGACTCCGAAGTAAAATAGTAAGATTAAACGAGAACTTACCAGTTCGAAGTTTGATCTGCATTTTATGAGGAGTAACGTTGAGGGAATACATGCCCTCCGCTCCCACCCTGGATCATAAACTTGACTGGTATCTTTTCTCTAATCTTACTATGTTTAAGTCATTACAGGTATCTGTGATTCACACCGCTGCTTTGAAGAATGATGTGCACGCGCACTAGCGGGTTCTTCATGTATTCCCTCAACGTTACTCCTCATAAAATACAGATCAAACTTCGAACTGGTAAGTTCTCGTTTAATCTTACTATTCTCTATGCCTTCTTAGGATCAAGTTTTCATTCCATAGAACAGTCTATTAGAAACTCATTGCTCACCTTATGGTGGGTTAGGATCTGAGATGGGATGAGCTCAAATTGACTTTATGAAGTATTAAAAACGTTATAAGTACTAGGGATTGTCCCATTCATGGACAAAGGAACATCAGAGAGGTTTTCAGTGGGCTTGAGGTAGGATGGAAAGGGCTTTAGTAGGTAGGAATAGATGTTTAGATTTCATTATCCAATAAACATAACATAGGGAGGTCACATTCTGACAGTGTCAGTTCTGGGAATATGTAAAATACTTTCTTTTGCACCCTAATATTCTCTTGTTGAATGCACTGAAATTATTTACAGAAGTTACATCCAGCCAATGGGAAAATAATGGGTCATAAGTTAAGCATACATTTTACACTTAAAAGTTAACTATCATCTGCATATATGTTAACTGTTATTTTTATGGGTGGCACAGTGGCATAACTGGTAGAGCCACTGCCTCACAGCACCAGAGCCCTGAGTACAATCCTGATCTCAGGTGTGTCTGTGTGGAGTTTGCACGTTCTCCTTGAGAAGCACGTGGGTTTCCTCCAGGTGCTCCAGTTTCCTCCCACATCCCAAAGACATGCGGGATTTTAGATTAATTGCTCTCTGTAAAAACTGCCCCTTATTTGTATGGAGTGGATGAGAAATTGGGATAACATAGAACCAGTGTGAACAAAGATTGATGGTCACCGTGGACACGATTTGCTGAAGGGTCTGTTTCTATGCTGTATCTCTAAACTAAATACAACTCAATATTCACAGCCGAAGAAAAGTTCTGAAATCTCAGAAGCAGAAGAACAGGTCAAGTAGCCTCAGCTTTACAAGAGCGTCCATTTGCAACAATCATACCTGCCAACAGTCACATTGCCCTTCACAATTCACTGGTCAGCTAATGATAATCAACATAGATTACCCACATAGGGATTGATTCTAATTATTTCTCACAGTCTAGAACATAAACAACCAGTGGCGCATAATGTAACATTGGATTTGTTTCTTCATTCTTTGCCAAATTTCCATGAACTCCTCGATGTGCATCTATAAAGGAGCCCTTAATTTTGTCAAACATGTTTATTGAAAAATCAATATCCTACAAAAGAAAGAAACAATTACAATGGATAAACTGTAATTATTTTCTGATCCTGATTGTGCATGGTCATGAAAACAGCATTACATTAAATCTATTCAGATGAATGAAATGGATGAGTAATTATTTACTTATTGCAAGCACAAGCTTAAGAAGGACACAGAACTGCTGGGTTAATAACAGGCAAAGGTACTAACAACCATAAATCAGCCCTTACTTTTGATTCCCTATTAGTCTGTCAAGGCAACCACTGTGATGTTGTCATTATAAACTGCGAAATGTTTATGGAAATACCAAGTTACCATAGATAGTTTCTAAAATAACAGAGATGAGAAGGGTGTGAACTTTACTTGACATAATGCATTGAGATTAATCATGCATGTTCTTTGCGTTACAATAACTGGGCTGTGTGTATACATCAGTTGAATTTCAACTCAGTGAAGGACAAGTTATAATCCTCTTTCAGAATTTAGTTTAGTTTAGTTTAGTTTAGAGATTCAGCCCACCACGCATGTGCCGACCAGCGATACCCATTTATTAACACTATCCTAAACACAGAGGGACAATTTACATTTATACCAAGCCAATTAACCTACAAACCTGTATGTCTTTGGAGTGTGGGAGGAAACTGAAGATCTCAGAGAAAACCCACATGGTGACGGGAAGAACATACAAACTCCATACAGCCAGCACCCGTAGCTGGGATCGAACCTGGATCTCTGGCGCTGAAAGCTTTGTAAGGCAGTAACTCTATCACTGCGCCCCCATGCCGCCCAAGTCCGATTTAGTTAGATCATCATCAAAATAGCATATTTTAGACGTCCAGTACCATATTTTGAGTTTAACATTTCTATTCGAGGACAGGCTTTTTATCAACACCCGACTAAAAAAAATATTAATCCAAAATTTATTTGGATTAAATTTTAAGTGGCGGCATCACTTTTGTTTTGTAATTAGACTGCTCATAGACATTGATTGCATTGTTTCATGATGATTGTGGTCATTGTTCTTCTGATGTGGCTCTCCAGAAAGAAATAGATGCAGATTCACTCCAGTGTTTCTTAGTCATGGTGTGTACTGAATCCGACGAAGCTGAGTGGAGGCTGGTGTAAGAGACGCGTCAATATGAAAAAAACATCAATTTGTCCAATTCTCAGGATGTTTTTAGAGGCAGTCTCCTGAACAATATTGACAGGAATGTGAGCAATGTGTTTGCAATCCTATCACTTAAGGAATGGGGGTGAGACAATCTAACACAGAGAGAATAAAATACCACTAGTTTGCAGAAAGATTTATTTTGATTCGGGTGGCACATTGGGACCAGAAGATCAGAATAATGTGGATATTGAGAAGAAGCCATTAAGCTTTCTACTTCTATGTGTGGTAAGATTTCAATTGTAAATATTCTTTGCCTATTTCCTTCCTTCCTTTTGCTATCATTCAAACTGCTACATATTTGGATGAATTGATCAAATGCAGGAGAAATCCCATGAGATAAAGTCAATTGTGGGGGGATGTTCAAGAATCCCCAGTGCAGTTTCCAGGCTCTGTTTCCATAGGAATGCACAGATTAGTTTTAAATCTAGCAGGATTGCTATGTGGCCCTGGCTTCGGATAAATTCAAATTATATGTTTTGGAGATTTTCAGTTTATAGATGCAATACATCAATACTTTGCAGAAGATGAATTCAATTAATTTGCAATTGCTCAGAAATTATTATATATTTCATATCCTGGATCATTTAAAGGACGGGAGATAATACCATGGAGATTATTTTTCATAGTAACCCTGTTAGGTTGGATTTGACATAAACTTGTTTTATGTTTTATTATCTTGTATGTATTACATGTCATCATATTTTCCATGTATTTTTAAGATCTGAGTGTTAGTGCAAAGAAGAGCTTGCATATAATTCAATTATCAGTCCGAAGATGATACACATCCATCAGCACAACTATGTAATTCTTCTTTTTCAAAGATATCTGTCTATTGTAAGCAAAGATCCAACTCATGATTTAGGGGAACATGCATCCTGCAAGGATTTGTAAACTAAATGAGGCTTGCAGCTGACACAAAATAAATGTACTGTTCTTTTAGTCTTAGATTGAATGAGAAGATCTTTCAGTCAATGTGTGAAGAGTTAAAATAGGGAATGAACTGCCTTGCATTTACAAGTTGCACCTTGCAGTGCTGAAGGTGACTATCACAATTGCCTTCCGTGTCATCAGTACCTGTGAGTTGCAAATGAGTGTCACCACAGCTATCATCACCAGTGCAAGGTAGAACTGTCAGGTCAGTGTTACTTCTCTGCTGCATTCCCCGGGAGAGCTGACCATTGCTTCTGTTTTCATCTAATCCCATGATGTTAAGCGAGAACATGCCATCAGCTGACTGATTGCAGATTTTCTAACATCATATTTCATATAACATCATATCATAGCGTCTCTTTGACCATCTTTTCTAAATCATTTTTGGAAATGACATGTAATGCCATTATATTACCAGCAATACATCTGACAATTTCCTCAAGTTTAATCATCATTTTCTGATGCTCAATCACCCAATGGTGGGAAGTAGAGTAAAAGTGAGTGGACGTATGACTTTTCATCCTAATTTGCGAGTGTAATGCTAAATATCTTGTGCAATTATTTCATCCATTTTATGTAAATATCAAGATCCCATGTTGAATATAAGTTCATAAGACCATTCAGTCCATCGAATCTGCTCCGCCATTCGATTATTGCTGGTTTATCTTTCCCTCTCAACCCATTCTCCTGTTTTCTCCCCGTAACTGATATCCTTATTAATCAAAAACCTATCAATAGTGACTATAATGATATAATTAGGCTCACTTAACTACAAATGATAATGGAGTGCCACGTGGGATTAAAAAAAATCACTCACTGATATAAAATTACATTGATGGCATTAAGAAATGCCCAGCCTCTGCTGCCTACAGAATTTACTGAATAATACTTTATTGTCACATGTGACAAGTCACAGTAGACAATAGACAATAGACAATAGGTGCAGGAGTAGGCCATTTGGTCCTTTGGGCCATCACCGTCATTCAATGTGATCATGGCTGATCATCTCCAATCAGTACCCCGTTCCTGCCTTCTCCCCATATCCCCTGACTCTGCTATCTTTAAGAACTCTATCTAGCTCCCTCTGAGGCAGAGACAGTAAAATGATTTGCTCGCATACCCAAGCTATGCAATAGTCACCACATAAAGGGTGCTTTAAAAAGCATTGTTACAAAGCCTATGGGTTATGGCTGCAACCCACAAAATGTTGATTGACCATTCCAAGGGCAACTATGATAAATGTAAATTATAATGTTAGTGCAGCAGAGAATCAGTGGTTACCCAGAAATTGTGCAACTGCTCATGATATCTATGGTGAATTAATTCATAATCAATTAGGAGATCACATTGAATAAGTCAGCACAGAATGTACAGGGTAATAGCTAAGATGAGGGATATTCTTTATTCAGGGGAATTAAGCTTTCCATTTGCTACATCTTCTGGAAATCTTTTCTAAGCCATGGTATTATTACTGCACATACATTTTGTGCTATTTATAATCCCATTACGATACTGAATGAGAAAATATATTTTTGCGAAATGTCCTCACTTTCTTCAAATCTTTCTCACCCTGTGTGCAACAAATAACAACTAAACTTGATTAAAATGGTATGCTTAATGCCAAACCATTGTTATAATAAAACCCAAAGCATGGAATAGATATGACACAAAAAAATGTTACTCAAACAATGAAGCATACAGCATTTGAAACAAAAACAAAAAAAATTAAATGGCATTAAAAACAGATCAGTATCAGCTATACCTTAACTCTCTAAGAATGCCTCAGCTTTCATTTACTGAAAGAGTTACAAACATGCTTGCTTGGCAGATTAGCTTGAATATAGAACATAGAAAAATAAAGCACAGGCCCTTTAGCACATGATGTCTGTGTCAAACATAATGCCAAGTTAAACTAATTTCATCTGCATGCACGTGATCCATATCCCTCCATTCCCTGCATATCCATGTGCCTATCTAAAAGCCTCTGAAGTACCTCTATCATACAGTATCTGCTTCCACCAGCCCTGGCAGTGCATTCCAGGCACCAACCACCCTCCATTAAAATAACGCCAGCTAATCTTTAAACGTAGTTCCTTTCATCTTTGTGCTATGCCATCATAGAGTGTGGGGGGGGGGGGGGGAGTGGAGAAGTGGAGAGAAGGAGAGGGAAGGGGGGAGAAGGGGGAGAAGGGGGAGAGAAGAAGGGAGAGAAGGGGAGAAGAAGAGTGGGAGAAGAGTGGGAGGGGGGGGGGGGGAGAAGAAGTGGGGACACTTTTAAGAAGTATAATAAAGTTTAGCGGGCATTTTACCTTTCGGTAGGTTTTCCTTGGTCCTGAAAACTCGAATGAGCCAATCAAAATGCCCGGTCAGTGAAGGAGATTGCCTAAGGCTGCCCTCGACTGCCTGTAACTACACAGCGACCCCACTCTACTGCACTATGAGTTCAAAAGAACCATGCTGACCAAATTTTATTTGCGGAAAATTTTTCAACATGCTGAAAATTTTTCCGCGACCTAGCTGAGGCCACGAGTGCTCGGGACCTTTCCGTAAGCACGAAGGAGAGTTCCAGTAACCTCATAGGACCTCCTAGGACCACGTGTCGATCATGCTGCGAGTTTGAAGGTCGAAGACACTCTTCTAAACTGCCAGATTATGTTGCCCAAGTGGGAAAGCCCCTTTCATGACTGTTCCAGCTGAGTTTCTGATCAATTGTAGCCCCAGGATATTGATGGGAGTGGACGCGGGATTTAACAGTTCTAATCTCTAAAACACTTGTTTGTTTCAGCATGATAGGGCAGTAGACTGTGCCTACAGGAAATGAAGCTGAAAACCAAAAATAAACAATGACCTTACTGAGGAGGATCATAATGTTCTCAGGTTAAAAGCAGCTGATGCAGCATCCTTGGATTAACTCAGTAATGCATTGACTTGACTACTCCTGTCACTTACTGGATAGTAAAGTTGCAGGAGGACAACCTATTGCAATCAGACCAGAAAGGGCAAAATAATCCATGCATAGTAATTTTCCTCTTTCTTTCTTCATGCTCCTCACTGCCTGAAAATCACAAACTGCAGAAGAAATATCTACACAACTCAACATGAAAAATAGAACGAGAGTCGGCTCCATCTTCTTTCAAGCCAGCTCCACTGTCACATATCATGCATAAACCTACATCTTCACATCAATTTTCCACCTGGCCCCTTTATACCCAAATTGTTTTACATCAAAGATCTATCAATCTCAACCTTGAATATACTAAATGATTAAGCATTCATAACCCTCTGTGGAACAGAATTCCAAAAAGTTATAACATTGTTTTTGAAGATATTATGTCTCTTTTCAGTGTTGGTTGGCTGACCCCTTCTCCTTCGACTATGTTTATCAGTTCTGGAGTCAGCAGCAAGAGGAAATAACCTCAACATGTGCAGCCAA